>NC_086196.1:26076000-26713250 GCF_035770615.1 Melospiza melodia melodia
CTGTGTTGATGATGATGGATAGAATTCATTAGTGTCACTGAGAATATTCTGCCACCAGAAGAATCCTGCCCTTTAAGAACAAATAACTACATATAGCTCTATAATTCCAAAGTATCCATGTTCAATGTCACGCTGGATTTTGATCACAAAAGATTCAACACAACAATATGCAGCTGAGAAGTTTTATCATACAATGGAAATCCTGGTCATGGTGGACCAAATTGTCATCACTTGTGCCAGTGCTCAGGCCAGCCAAAAGTCAGAGGGTCAAATGAGATTTTACTGCAGCCTCAAACAAAGCCATTGGAACCAGATGCTGAACTGTCCCAGTGAGTTACAGTAAGAATTGTCACAGGCATGTGTGGTCAAAACCATACATAGCATCACTTAATGGAGGGAAAAGGCAACATGGAAACAATGAAGAAATGTTGACTGGAGCAACCAGTAATGAAAGAAATAAATTTTACACAGTGGAGGGAAGAGGTGTAAGCAGAACAGCAGAAAGTTTGGGCTAAATGCCATTTTTCATCCTGGGACCCCTCACAGGTCTGCCTTGGGTCTGACGTCCATCATTTATTCTTATTATGAGGTTTTTGACCTTTCAGCAGACATGGGCACACCATATTTGTTAAATATGGATTTGATAGATGATAGCTGGTCTGACAATGCATCTCTGCAGGAGTGGGAGTGGTCATATTCTGCTGCTTTGTAGTGCTGGTGGTGTCGATGACTTGAGGTGCAACAGAAGACTGGAAGAGAGTAGAAAGGAAACAGCTGTTCACGAGCTTTGTGTTTGTGACAGCCCGGCAGTACTTGTTGGCTCAAAGAATGCTTCACAATTCATCCAACATAACATTTCAGGGCTGCTTGCTACCACAAGTCATAGTACAATTTCCCAGTCCTTATCTGGAACAGCACAACACCTAACATTTTGTTTTAATGAGAATTTATTAAAACAGTAGATGTTGCAGTGATCAGACTAGATTTCCGTCCTACTGACAACATTGTTCTCTGGAAAAAGCAAAGACCACTTTCTGTGATTCTCTCCTTCCATCTGTCAGTCAGCATGCTGAAACAGAGCAAAGCAAAGCCACGTCAGCCAGATGAATGTATCAAATGAAGATGTTTTGCTCCATCACCTACAAAATTACGCCGAGAATTAAGGAAATACAAATAGTGACAGATAGTGCCCAGAAGGGTCCCACCCTGCGGCTGCCAGAGGCAGCCGCGAAGCGCAGAGCGCCCGTCGGAGGGGAGAACAGGGAGAGCCTTCTGCCCTGGTGGGACGAGGGGACCCTGCGGCGGCCCCTGCCTCGGCCTCCCACACGGGCCGCAGCCACCGCCGCCGGGAGTTAATCATTAAATCCCGGCCGATCCGCTCCCGGCCCGCTCCCCCGAACCTCCTCGGCCTTCAGCCGTGCCCTGTCCCCTTCTGGCCTGACCGAGCACGGCGGCGGCAGGGGAAGAGGAGGCAGGGAGGGGAAGCGAAGGCAGGGACGGAGACACCTCCCTGCCGCCGCCGCCCCTGCGGGCCCGGTGCAGGCGGAGCCCCGGGGCGGGCGGGCCGTCCGTGCCCGCTCGGAGCCGCGTCGCCTCCCTGGACGGCGCCCTAGGGCACACCTGCCGCCCCCGCATCGCCTCCCCTCCCCTTCACGGCGGCGCTTGGCCGACACGGTCTCCGGCCGCGGCGCAGAGCCCCGGCCCACGCCTCAGCCCCCTCCCGGCCGCTCCCGGGCCCTCCCGCCGCCCATGGGCGCCGCCCGCGCCGCGCCGGGGCAGAGCCGGCGCCGCTGAGAGCATGGCCAAGGGACCCGAGCAGGGGGACGCCTTCCTGCACCTCCCGGCCGCGCAGGCGGCGCCCGCCGAGGCGCAGGAGGAGCGCTACGCGGGGCTGCTGGGGCCGAGCTCGCTGCCCTGCGCCCGGGAGGCGCTGCCCGAGCCGCCGCTGCCCGCCGGCGTCAAGGCAGGTAAAGGTGGGGGGCCGGCCCGGTGTCCTGCTCGGGCTCCGCAGGGACGCGGCTGTCGGTCCGTCCCTCAGCCCGGCACGGCGTCCTGCTCGGGCTCCGCGGGGACGCGGCTGTCGGTCCGTCCTCAGCCCGCGGCGGGCAGGGCGGCGGGCGGGAGGGGCGGCTTGTGGCGGGACCGTAACCATGCCCTC
Organism: Melospiza melodia melodia; assembly: GCF_035770615.1. Lineage (NCBI taxonomy): Eukaryota > Metazoa > Chordata > Aves > Passeriformes > Passerellidae > Melospiza > Melospiza melodia. The sequence continues at coordinate 26,078,159 of NC_086196.1, forward strand.
GGGCCTCTCGTCTTGTCCCCGCGGCGCCCAGAAACACGGCTCGGCAGCGAAACCCTCTCCTCGGAAGAAGAGGATGCGGATGCCCGCGACGGCGCGCTGACAGCCGCCGACCAAAGCCCGTGTTCGAAGAGGAGCATCACGCAGATCATGAAGGACAAGAAGAAGCAGACGCAGCTCACCCTGCAATGGTAGGGCTCCAGAGAGACCCCGCTGCCCGCCCTGGGGGCTCCGGGACCGAGCCGTCACACTCGGAGGGACCCTTCTCTAACAGCTGAGCCGGCGAGGAGGGCGACATCTCTTTTAGAGAGAATTTGTATTTTTGGGGTGTTTCGTTTGCTGGTTTTTGTTTTCTGTTTTTCTTTTGCGGGTTTCTTTTGAATGAGCCTCATCTACAAATAAGGACACCCATCCCCAAATTTCTGAGTTTTGAAATTATCGAAGGTTTGTCACTTAATAGAAGTCTTGGTCAGATTCTCAAGCTGTGTGGCTATCAATGAAATGTATCATCAAAATGTAGAAGGGAAACATTATTTAAGAATTGCATTTGTGAACGACTGCTTTAATTATCCTTTAAGGCAGTGACAGTTAGATTTTCACTGTCTTATAATGCATTTCTTTTTCATTATGTTCTCCCATCCCCTGAGGCCGTAACTTTGGTTTGTTTTGTCTGGGGAAAAAAGTTAAACAAATAAGAGGTCAAATTCTGCAGACATTAATTGAAAAATGTTTATATTAAAATACACTTGAAATTAGGGAGAAATTATGTTGAATTAAATGGGAACTTAATTACAAAATGCACACTGTCAATATTTTTTCCTTCTAGATGAAAAATTAGACTAATCCAAATTATTCCGTTTCTTATTCTAGTTTACTTCTGAGTGTAAATAGTTAAGGATTTAAGTCTGGTGAGTCACTGCAAAATTATTCAATATGCAGCTCTTACTACACAGTATTTTCTTACAAATTTGTGTAATTGGAGAAACAAATTTATTGCACATCATCCCAGGAGTAGTGAAAAATGTAAAATGATAAAGAAAAAAAAAAACCAACAGGACAGAGAAATACCCAGCAGCAGAACCAAGGGTTCTCTTCAAGTGAAAACAGTCAGGTTTTTGCTTCGGTTTTAAAAATTTTACTTTAATGACCATCACTCAGCACTTGTATTCTGCAAACTGATTGGGAAGCTACATAGAAATTCACCTTCTTTAAAAAACACTGTTCTTTGTTTTTCCCACTGTGGTTTGAAGCATTTCCAGGTCCAGAGCGGAAATTAAAAAGCAATACAATGAAGAAAAGAGACATTAGCTCAGGTGTTGAGGATACTGTGGGACAGAAGATGCAAGTCCAGGCCCCTGGTCTTAAATCCTTTCAAAGGACTGACTTAAACTGAGGTCTTTCATGTCTTATTTTCAAACTAAGGCTGGCTCTTAGGTGATGATAATTTAGTAATTTAAATAAAGGGAAAAAGTCCAGACATTGAAAAAGACTCATTAACAACAGGCGTCTGGCTCCAGATTTTCCATATTCTGCAGCTAGCCTAAGTACCAAGTGTGGAGTCTGTCTGTAGTGCCTGTCATGTTCAGGAGAAACTCACCTGTGTGCTCTGAAGGAACTCTTCAGTAAAATTAAAAAAAGAGGTACAAGCAAAAAAAAAAAAAAAAAAAAAAAGAGCAAAACTGGGAAATGCAATCAGGAGAAATGGCATGTTGCTTCTTACTCTGGCAGTTTCTTTCTCTACACAGGCTGGAAGAAAACTACATTGTATGTGAAGGAGTTTGTTTACCAAGATGCATACTTTATGCACATTATTTAGACTTCTGCAGAAAAGAGAAGCTGGAACCTGCCTGTGCTGCAACTTTTGGGAAGGTAATAAGCAAATGCCTTAATAATTTGTTAGATCTGTTGTTTGGAAGAGTCACAGTTCAGTACACCTGTGTAAGAATTCTTCTGAAAGTAACATGTTTTCTACTGCTAATGAACATGGAATCAGACTAACTATAACTACACTGTCTCCTGTGAAGGCATTTCTTAACATCACCTTTAGGAGATTGAAGCTGAAATTCCTTTTGATTTATTATTGTTTTTACAAAAAAAAAAAAAAAAAAGAAAAAAAAAAGGCATTCTTTCTGAGTGCTTCTTTTCTTTCCCTTTTTGTTCACGTTCTTTCCACCAGATCTGACATGGAGGACACTTACAATTATACTAAAGGCAGTGTAAGGTGAGATGTGACACAGGCAATACTAGTAGAAGGGGGAAAAGAAGTTAATAACACAAAGAGCTTCCAAATGAAAAATTGTTGATTCGTTCTCTTTTCTACCCTTCTCTACAATTAATCCTGAAGTGATTTAATGTAAGAGAGATGTGAACTCTCCAAATTAAATCCTGAGTGTTTAGTGAAACAGGAAACCAAAAATGCTTCAAGGTTCATCTTTTTAAAGCAGTACTGATCTAGTAATGGTTTATACATTGCAAAATGCATTAATTTAATTAAATAATGGATTTAATGGATTTTCTGGTTCATAAAATGTTAATTTCCTATTTTATTTCTCTTGAACTGGATATATGAAAAAAGTGGATATCTAATTTTCATATACAGTTTCAATATAAATGAGAAAGACAATAGGTTTCATTTAAACATTATTTTGACAGTGATCTGTCTATTGGATATATCTATTAGATCTACCTCTATTACTGAGTTAATTTTTCAGATCACACTTTCACATAAAAAAAATAAATTTCATTCTTGTTGTTTGTCTTTGAAAACAGAATAGCTAGAGGGCAGAGTTTCCCCTGATTTTGTTTGAATCTCTGAAGAAAAAATGCAGTTGTACTTAAGGAGCTTGAACATAATAGGATTCTGGTGAAGAAAACTAGATTTTAAAATGTAAAAGTGAAATCAGAAAGGGAAAACAGGTGGGAAGGCTGGAGATAGGCAACAAGGTGGACAAGGATGGAAGAAAGCCTACAGTGTGAAACATGGCCTAATCGTTTATGTTGTGTCATAACTCAAATTGAAAAATGACAATTCATTAGCGACCTTAGACCATATATTTACACTACGATTTTTCTATAAACAGATTGCTAAGAAAGTTTGCCAGTGTTAGAAATTAATGCCGTTATTTTCTCTTCAGACCATTCGCCAGAAATTCCCTCTCCTTACCACAAGGCGGCTCGGAACAAGGGGCCATTCAAAGTAAGGCACAATTACCTGTGTATCTGCTTATAGAACACATTTTAGGAATCATCTGTGTTTCCATGTCTCCTTAATATGTGCTAATTGGCAGGGGAGTTTATTCAGATGGTACACTGCACGTGATAACTTTCATGTACATGTTGAAACTGATGCTCAAACTCAAGCATTAAAGTTTGAAAACACTGCTGCATAATTTTTAAAATTAAAATTATAAAGATTCTAAGTCTTGTCATTGCATTTATAGACCCATGCATATGTTGCAAATATATGTCAAAATATTAGATATAAAAATCATTTATAATACATGTTTTTTTATAGCTTCTCATCTTTCCATAAATAGTGATTTTATTTCTCCTTTGCAAGCCTAACAACTTTCATTGTGTTCTCTATGTAACAATATGGGTTCACCTAAATACACCACCAGAAAAAGCATTGTTTTAAATTGAAGTTAAAGTATACTTCTGCTCTTTGTTGTGGGTATTTTATAAAACTCTGAAAAGTACACCATCTATAGTGCAGTCGTTTCATAAATAATGTATCCTATTAATTTGTATATTTGATCTGTAAAATATTAGGTTGTAGGAATAGATCATAGACAACTCTATATCACCTGGTGCTAAGGTTCTGAAATTATGCTTTTGGCCATGAATAATTTAGTGTAAAACTGTTGTGAAGAGTGGTAATAACATATTCCATCACATCCATTTTGCTAATGAATAAGATAGAAAACCAGAGTAATGATAGAAATAGGAGAAACTCAAAACATTCTGTTTGTTTGGGAAAACTCTTTATTTTGATCTACTTAGCCTTGAAAGACAAAGTTACTCTTGTCTTTCAGTAGTTTATAAGCAAAACTCAAAACAAAAGGAGACTGAAAAGTAAAACAACTACAAGACTCGTTTTCCTAAGTGCTTTGCAATATTCTAGAAATGTCTGAAAGATAATTTTTTTATGGTCATAGTTTTGGGTAGTTATTAAATGTTGTTATACTTGGTTTTCTTCCTGCCTTAGAAATACAAGAAATAGCTAGTTATTCCACCTTAGTTTAGCTGAAGAATAAATGAGATGTCATTTGTGAACTTTAGGTTTTGTTGCAGAAAAAATGAAGGCGGGGAAGAATTTAAATTCAAAATTTTTGCAAAGACATTCTGTTTCTTGAGCATGCCTCAAGCATTTATTTTAAATAACCACTAATAAAAAATAAAATCCAAAGGAAATACTGTCTTTGTAGAACATTATTCCTTTTTTTGATTTTTTTTTTTGTTGGTTTTAACAGAGGATAGTTCTTGTGTAGTGTCTCTCGCAGTCTTACAAATTTGTAATCATTTCACCTCTTTTAGGAGACAGTACAAAGCCTGCAATGTATAGAGGAAAACTGGAACTGAGGTTCATATCTGTTTTTGTAGGTGACCTATAGATGCTGAGTAGAGGTGTTTTTAGGAGAGCAACTATTAGAAAGGTTATTTATTAGGGAAAAGAGGGATTTTGTGTATTGTCTGCTGTGGTGAACTTAAGCTGTGATTACAGGCATAAGATGATGTAGACATAGCTTTGCTGCTGGTTTTCTGCTTAAGATTTTAAGAGATCTGGCATTCACAATCTGTGCAGGAATATTTGACAATGTGCTAGTTCATCATTGCTGTGGTGAATTCTTAGTCTGGTACATAACCCAACATATTTGGTGAACTACTTAGTTACAATGAATGAGATAATGCAAGGGAGAAGTCTCCCACATGCTCATTATATACTTGTTCTGACATAACTAACAGATTGACAGACAGGATCCAATGAGGATCTAAACTTCCAGACATGTCCTGTGTCTGCATGGTTTAAGCACAATAAGTCAACCTTTATTAAGTAAATGAGTATGTTTCAAATGTATATATAGCTACAAAATTGATTGTATTGGAACATGTGTCACTGTAGTCCTCTTTTCTCAAAGACATGAAACAATATTAATATAGAAATAACGTGTGCCCAACATTTCTTTGGCTGATTCCATATCCCTGTTGACCTTGTTGGTATTATGTGCCATATTTTCATATGGATTAACTGTTCTTGAACAATTTCCTCAAAGAACTGAGGCATCATCAGGTTTTGTTTGAACATCTGGCACTTGTTGTTCTGTATTTTTTCATCAGTTTTCCTTAGAGGCTTTTCTTATTCAGTTCTCATTTCTGCTAAGATGCTCTTACCTTGATCTTGCTGTGCTAAAAAGGACCTCACAAAAGACACAAATGACAATATTTCCAGTTCAGAGACCAAATATAGCAGCAAGCAGTCATATAGAAGTGTCAGTATGAATCTTAGAATTCTAGAGGCATAGAATGATAGAATGGTTGGGGTTGGAAGGGGCCTTAAAGATCATCTAGTGTAACCCCTGTGCCACTTTATACTCAGCCAGGTTGCTCAAAGTCCCATCCAATCCAGCCTTGAACACTTCCAGGGATGAGAGATCCACAGCTGCTCTGAGCAAACTTTGCCAGCACCTCAACACCCCCACTGGAAAGAATTCTTTCCTAATATCTAATCCAAATCTATCCTTTTTAGTTTAATGATCTCTGATAATCAATTTTTCTATCTGTGGTGTTGTGGGCCATGTCCCTCTCAGAACTACAGACTTGCTAAGGAGCAAATGAATTTCTGATTTCACCAGGTAGCAGTTAGTCACACAAATGTTATTTACAGAAGTATTTCCATTAAATTAATATTAAAGTTAAGGGGACTGTTCATCAGTTTCAATAAATTACTAGTTCTTCTCTTTTTATGTTAGCATGGACTCCAAATGTTACAAGCTGTTTCTGAGTCACTGGGACTAGTAGGAGAGTTGTTACTAGCAATTAAGTAATATTTTCAAAGCACAGTAGTGTAGTGACATGGTATTATTTCTGGCACTGCTATCTTTATTACCATATAATGCTAGCAAGAGCACTATTAGCACTCAGTATTCCCAGCAGTGATGTTTTATATAGCAATATTGTCCTGGAGCTCTGATCATTGTCCAGGACTCCAGATGCTGCAAAAGCATAAAAAGGAAGAAGACAATTCTTCTCCAATGGAATAATTGTTTTTAAATTTAGAGAAAAGTTAATGCTCTGCAAAAAAAAAGTGCCTTCCTGGATGCTGCAAGCATACACAGCAATCTATTGTTAGGGCCTGTCTGTGATCAGAAGAAAGCAAAGAAAATAATTTCCTTTTCCCATCATCTTCAAGGTGGTGGAAATGGTTTTTCTCCCACTCTGAAACAAGCTGTTTCTGACATCCTCATGAGCATGAATTGGATTTGAGGGAAAGCTCCTGCACTAACATATGGAATACTGTTGCTGTTGTAAGGCACGAGATACACAAATGTTAGTTCTTCCTCAGTTCCCAAACAGCATTTGTCATCTCTAATTCAGGGCAAAGGATAAACTTAAAACTGAGTCTGGTGATTCCTAGAATTCAAGTCAGAATCTCTTTCTCTGTGTTTACATCCAACAACCCGTTTGTGCAAAAGTGTCAGTACTTAAATTCATTTAAACATTTGGCCAAGAAAGTCCAACACATTGGACACAATTTTGTTAACAAAATATGTTAGTCTCTCATGCCCACGCTAATCACTCTACATAGCTGAAAGTAAGGGAAATTTTCTGTTTTCACTCTGCTGAGTGAAAGAAGATGCAGCACTATAAATACTGCAAGCTGCTCTCTTAGATTAATGTTTCATCAGCAACAGTTCTCTGTTCTGAATCCACCTTTTTACATGGGTAATTTTGAACATACCGTGGTCAATGCTAGAACTCAGCTGTGACTTTCACAGTACACAAATCACCTGAAGCAGCTATTTGGGAAAACGTACAAACTGCTCAGTCCATACACACGGGAAGACTGTTTGAGCTCAAGTTACAATTTAATTTCTTTGTAGACTTTGATCAATGATGAATCTTAACTTTTATCCATCATGTCTGAAAACTATTATCTTATTTATTAAGAGTGATTTAGTGGGTTAATAAAACTGATATGGCAGCTGGCCCTGTGATAAGAAGTTATTGCAAGTCCCTGAACAGCTTAAGCCTATCATTTCCTTATCAGCTATCATTTGTGTCAGTGTATGCTAAAATCAGAGCTACAAGTTGGGTAGGAACATATGTTACAACAAACCACTGAAATTAAAAGAGAAAAGTAGTTCAGTTTGTTTTATAAAATGTTTGTTTCAAAAATTGAGAGTAAATTCCTTGTAGAATTAACAAATTCCTTTGTTAATTACACAATAGAAATAATAAATAGTAAAGTAAAAATATACTGAACATACACATAAAAATATGCACATAAAGAGAGGGAAGGCATTTGAAGATGTAGGTTCAAGATGTTGTCAACATGTCTGGTATGGGTATACCACTCTCAGCAGGGTGCCCAAAATAAGCTATTCAACTAATGGCTTGTAAGAGAATAATAGTCTTTATATCCTATTACTCTATGAAGGATGCCAGACAGAGCTTGAAAAGTAAAATTATATTATTTTTAATAGTTTCTCTGTTGTAAATGGAAAGCTCTGGTTTTTAGCAGTAAAAATTCAGCTGCACATTATTGAAGAAAAACAGAATGATACCTGCTGTGCCTTTAATACACACAGAATATGTACTGAAAATATCTATTCTCTACATAGCAAGATGTCTCAGTGAAAAATTCTGATATCCTGGGACATTGCAGAAGGAACAAGTATATCAAGTATATTGCCTACCATTGGATACTTGAGAATCTAATTCATACAACAGTTCCTGTTCCTTGCCCAAATATATTAATATTAAATTAGATGTGGAATAATCTAGGTATCGAATCATAACTTTGTAAAGAAGTAATGCTTCTCCTTGCCTCTGGCCCACTCCAGCCTCAACTGGAGGGAATGCTAAATTTGTGGTGAAAGTGTGAAAGTCTTTATTTTAGAATTTTAAAAATGGCATGTGATTGAAGCTGGGAGATTTAAACTGTTGGAATGAGGCATGGGCAGCTGCTTGCTCAAATGGCCAATGACAAATGGGCAGATAACATTGTTAAAGAAGCAGTCACAACTCTATTCTGTTTTTCGTCCTGTTCGATGGACACCCTTTGCCATATAAAGAGTACGTAAATGCTGTCATTTCAAAGAATCCATACCTGTATATTTTCAATACCTCTTGTCACAGTATGGAAACAGGGGAGACACTTTTAGCTTTCCTAGGGATTGACAGGTGCCACAGTGATCTAGTAGTGTTATGTAGACTCACCAGCCTCAGGAAAGCAGTAAAAGCAATGGTGCCGTATTCTGTCGTGTTTCTTGGCTGTAAAATCCCAAATGCACCCAACAGACTGTCCAGAAACAGAAAAATTATTTCAGCTGAGATTGTTGCAGCTACCTAGGCTAGGCAAATAGGCAAATATATCATCCTAATGAACATTTTCTTAGGCATGATTTGTATCTAATGCCTTTAACCAGCTTTGTAAATATAAAGCACGTGAGGGTTTTGGTCTTACCTGTGGCAGTTCCATACAGGAACAAACAAAATATTGTGGGTTTTTTTTTTTTTTTTTAGTGGTCTTCACCAGGAGGAGCAGAGATGAGATGAGATTAACAGTTTTGTTGATGCGTTCTATGAACTATTTGCTGGGGCTTTGTGTCTTAAGAATGTATTTCTTCAAGCTTTTGGGGAGTTTGAGTGAAATTGGTGCAATGTGTTGCAAAGTGGTACTTTGAAGCAGCTCAGTTAAACCAGCTGCCATGGTACTTTCAAGCTAATATTAGTAAAAAGCAAATGAACCTTTCTATTCCATCCATAACATTCTTAGACAAATTTGGTTTAACACAATCAGTTTTTAAATCTATTGAGTGGAATTTATAAGACAAGGCCTATCAACTTTGATAGATGAACTCAAGCAAACTTTGCTATGACCGCTAAGGAAAGAGCTGCCCCCAGCTTGCTCTCCTGCCCTTTTCTCAGAGGTCACTTATTTTGTAGCAAAATCACTGGAAAGTAGTAAGTAGCTACTGCACAGCCAGTTTTCTTAGCACCAACCCAACCTTTTTTCCTCTTTGCAAAGCCTGAGCAATAGGCATGTTTCCTTTCTTAGTCTCTATTTGGGAGCAGTAATCTCCAGGAGAGCAACAAGGGAGAAAATGTGGATGAGAAGTACCTAAATGGCTTAATAATTTAGAGTTAGCCTACAATCTGACAGAAGAATGGATGAACGACATATTATCATTATTAGCCAAAGGTGACTGAACACTAAGTTGTAAGGTGCACTTGCAAGCTATTTTCAATTGAGAAAGGCTCTGAGGGACTGTCTAAATGTAACGGTGGCAAGCGAGATAAAATGAACCTAATGGATCAAACCCAGCACCCTTTCAAACAAATGAAGTAAAGTGTAACAGAAGGCAGGTTAGGGAAAAAAAAATGTAACATGTTTCTGGGTTTTCTGTTCTAGTTACATTTTTCTAGTAAGAGAGAAAATATTTTAATTTTAACCATGGAATTTGGATCAAATCATGACAGTACTCTTTTCTACAAGACTAGATTTTGTTCCATGTCTATGAAAGGAATTGTTAGACCCTGTTTAGAAAAGTTTTCAGAAAGCATTTAAAATCAGTCTGACAGTTCCCTTTACTTTCAATTTGGCAGATTGGTTTACTTGTCACTCATAAATGCTCCTCTCTTTTTTTTTTTTCTTTTTTTCTTTTCTTTTTTTTTCTGCAGATATCACTATTATGGAATTGGCATTAAAGAAAGCAGTGCGTATTACCACTCTGTGTATTCTGGAAAGGGCTTAACCAGGTAAAATAATTTCTGAGACTTAATCAGTGAAGGTCTAGCTGTAATCTTCCCTTAGGAAGGTATATGTAGGACTCTAGTTTTTGTTTCTACCAGAACTAGAATTGCTGGTTATCTTAGTGCTTAAAAGGTTGATCTCTATATTTTGATAGAGTCTTCCAGTTTGACCCCACCACAGTCTTTGTAGAGCTGTCACCTTTTAACAGCAGAACATTTGTTCAAGTTTTTTGAGGGAGCAAAATCCCATTTCCAGAACACTTGCCTAATTTTGTTTGCCTGTGTGTCACCCTGTTCTTTCCCCAGGACAGCTTTCCATTATGAAATGTCTGGAGAATGGTGTGAAGCTGGCACCTGTGGGGCAGGAGGGAGGGATCAGTGTAGATTAATATTTACAGGTCCTTTGACTGGCTAATATCAGTTTAAACCTAACCCAGGAAGCTCTAATTATATTTATTCAAGAGACAGCTAGCAGGATCAATACGTTACGATAGCTGCCTGTTGGTTTGCCAAAGATTAATAGTTCGTAAAACAAATGTCTCTGTTCACATATGGCTTGAATGACGGCTTTCATTGTCTGTGGCAGTATACCTGGATAAGTGGGGCTCTGAGAAAGGAAAGGAATAAATGAGTTTATAATCACACATAGAAAATTCGACTGGTGGCAGATTTAGGTCATATCCAAAGAGACCTTTTCCAGGCAATAAGACAAGTGTATAAATTGAGGGTAATACTGCCAATAATGCTTTAAAGGGGAGGGTTCTCTCCACAGCAGTACTTAGGGTGAAATAGATTAGAATATTCTATTTATTTGTCCGATATGTATCCAGAGCTGTGGAGGTGTTGCTGGTACACAGTGTATTTTTCTTTCATAATACAAAATTATCTTGAACAAATTGTTCATTTTGTTGACTCAAAGACAGCTATTTTCTTTTAAAAGGATATAATAATTCTTACTCCTCAGCTTTATGTCAGGCAGGTACAATCTAGTAGCAATGAGTGCAAAGAAAGTGGAGCTCTGCAAAATTCCCCAAGGCTGGAGTTCTGAAGGTATATACTCACATGAAGATGGCATAGATACTCTCTAAGATTTTCAGGACTCACTAGATTCACTAATTAGGAACCTTTTATTTGTGTTAGGACCTGTATGAGATGTTGAATTTTCAGGGTCCAGCAGTTCAAGGTCCTCCCTATCTGAATGAAAGCAGAAGCTCAGATTCTCATTTTTCACAGTCTGGCCCACCACAGTAGCTGGGTTTTTCTGTGTGAAGAGAATGGTGCAGTTGCTTGGGGTTAAGAACAAGCTTCTGAATAATGAAAGAATAAGGCAGTGTAGGGATTCAAACCCCCAATTCCTGGCTGCTGCATATAGTGATCCATAAATCTCTCCTTTGCATCTGTTCTAGTCCTTGAGGCTCTGGAAGAGCAGTGCTAGCAGATGCTGACTCTCATTTTTGCTATACATGCAGTACATTTTGCTGAACATGTGGAAATCCAGGGTCCAAAACAAATACATCTGGCCTTGAAGTTAATTAGATTCACGTTGTAATCAGCTGAGCGATGCCTTCATTTATACTTAACTCTCAACATGCAAGGGAACTGTCTAGGTAACATATGCTGGATTGTCATGTGGTAGGAACTGTCAGGCACCTGTGCCAGGCCTGGCCAGGAGGAATTCCACAACTGCTCAGCCTCTGGATTTCTGAGAGAATCTCAGAGAGCAGGAAATAGCCAGGGAGCATCTCAACAGCAGGAAACAATGATATTGCCACTAATAATTATAAGACTTCATATTGCCCACAGTATCTTATCAGTTGGCAGCTAGTGGTACAGGAAATAGCAATAATCAAACAACATTTATCATTATACTGATCCATCAGAATCGCTATTATTGCACATTCTCTACTTTCATAGTTATAATTTAAAATGCTCTTTCTGGTTTCTGCAACAAAGGGTTGTCTGATAGTCCAATGACTTCATTGGCAATCTCTCAATTGGACTCCTAATAGGACGTTCACTATACAGCAACATATGTTTGCCAGTTAAGGAATCTTTTATCTCAGAAATGTATGTCATTAGATCAAAATAGTACTGTAGTGAAAAAGAATGGGAAATCACTATGATTTCTTAATTTTTCCAAGAAATGTAAATTTTTTATTTGTGTATATATATATATATATATATCTGTGTGTGTGTGTGTGTGTGTGTGTGTGTATGTGTGTATGTATACTTTTTCTACTCTGAATTATTAAGCTCCATTAAAAACTGCATGTATTTCCTTATAAAGACACTATGGACTTGCACCTATGCTACCTTTTTAGCTGTTTTGAAGTGGCAAAGATCCAAAAAAACCCATGAAACTGGATTTTATACTTTAGTGTTTAGTCAGTGGTCTTAATCTTCATGTTTTATAAGACATTAGTAAGTTTCCTGTTATCCCTAGGCATTTGAAAATCAGTGGAAGAAGTTAAGGAAAAAAAACTATTAGAAAACCCATAAAAAACTGTAATTGCATTTAGAAAAATGTGATAATTTTTCTAATAGATCATACATCTATATAATCTCTACAAATGTTCTGCCTAGGAAAAAATAATCAAATGTGCTTACTTTCAAAGGTTCTCTGGAAGCAAGCTAAAGAATGAGGTAAGTGCTGCAATCTGTTTCCTTTTACTTCTGTTATAATACAAGTATTATGTGACCTGTGGTTTCCTTCACATTTCTTTCTTTGAAAATTGCAACATTACTTTTCATTAAATTTTAGACTGCATAACCTTTTTTAACAAAGCTGAGTATTTTTTCCTCTAAATATTCAAAGAAAAATAAGATTGGAAAAGACCTTTTAGGGCTCCCATTGCAATCCAGTTACCCATAACTGTATTTAAGCAAAGGATCAAGCTCTAGCTTTATTGTTTTTACATGTTACTTTTGCAGGAGGCCTTTTTCAGAATCTCGTATGTCTGACTGAAAGCTGAAAAGAATTTTTTTTTTAAATAAACTGAAATTTATGCCTCCTAGTCAGTATTGCCTTCTTCTAGTTTTTGCTCTTCATGACATTTTGTTCTTATGCCTTTTGCTTGCTGGATGGGACAAACAGCAGCTTTGAGTAACTTCATATCAGCCTTATAGCCTTCCACTGTACTAGTTCTGATTTTACTATCTTTAGAGCAAAATAAATCATAAAGTGTTGTAAATGGTATGTTTCCAATTGCTATTGGAAATATCCCTTCTGATGAACCCTACTTCATTGGTTTTGGTTCTCCAGCCCCCCTCAAGTAGTCTACATTTTTATTACTGTATACTATGGTATAGTCCCTGTCATTCTGGTCATATTAATAGCAGAAAATTAGGGATTATTGTACATTAAAGGTTAAGGGTTGCTCACAGTATTTTTATTTGGTGCTGAGTTCAATTGGCATGGAATATCCTGCATCCATATTATTATCTCCTGAATCTGCAAAAGGACATAGGGACATCTCTGCTACATTGCCACAAAAAAATGTCTCTAATGTGCAGTACATGCTGAAATATGACTGGAGGTGTTTGAGATACTGCTAATTGGCACAGGCCAAAAGAATGCCAGAGGCCATTCTGAGTGATACTCTTCCAGTATTGCCTGGGAATGTTTCCTGACACCATTTAATTTACTAGACTAAATATACCTTCTGTGATCAACTGATACACAGCAAGCCTTTCACCTTTTTAATTTCCAGATAAGCAACTCCTAGCTGATAGCAGGCATTTTTATTTGCCCCTGAGAGTGTAGTTTTGCTCTATTGATTTTCATCCCCCTTATTACCATTATCTCAAAGCCATCCATGTCTTTCTACATGACCTCTTGGTCTTTCTCTGTTGATGATTTCATCAGCTCATGTCAACCAATTTGATCTATGAAATGGTCAGTCACATCAGCCCCAAGTCTGATCTTTGGGAATTTTCACTTCAATCCCTTTTCAACCCAGTAGTTTCCTTGTCAACAGAACTTGTTAGCATTTCAGCCAGAGTCAGTTTCTTAAATATTTTTACATTCTTTTACTAATCCCCACTCTCACCAGCATAACTGATCATTTCCCATGGTGACACCATGTCAAGTATTTTAGTGAGGTTCAGATAGATTAGATCTGTTGCATTTTTCCTGCTCAGATAATTGGCTATCTTATCAAAAAAAGATAGTGCTATGCCCCAACATATTCATGAACACTACTGAAGCATTCATTCGTTCAGAGTTTTGAGATGGAATATATTGGGTTTCTTTGGCATAAATGGATGCATATTTTCTTCCATCTCTGATGTGGCATTGGCAGTCTGCCTTGGAATTGACAATCCCACAAATCTGTCTTGTAATCTGTCTTGTTTCTGACCCAAAGTTCCTCTGTTCTCCCAGAAAAAAATGTTCACAGATAAGTTGGTGGAAATAAATGAGAAAGGGCACATCATTGTGAGTTCTTGATTGTCTAGCTCAATATTGTCTGAAATTATTCAGGCAGGTCTTAAGAGAAAAAAAGTCTTTAATGGTCAAAACTGAATTATAATAATCTCAGTGTACTGAAATTTTGGCATTATATTTTCATTAGTGTGAACAGGCAATAGATACGTCCTTTTTCATTTGCTTGAAAGAACATGCAATTAGGTATTCCAAAACGATTTACAACAATTGCATAAGGTGTAATTCTCAGTGGGAACTTAAAGACATTGAAAAGATGTTAAAGCACTGATTGTCTAAATATACAGAGTAAATGGCATTTGAATGAACACTTATTGAGTGCCAGGGACACTGTTTACTTCTGGTATGTTTTATCACATTTTCTAGTATTCTCTCTGTAGGGGGAGATATCAGCAAATTCTTTTATCTAAACCAGTTAGTGCACCATTAGAGTCTGCATGGTTAATTAGGCAGATAATATTACTGTCATTATCTTAATGTTAAATGGCCATTAGAAACAGATGGCATTAAATTGAAAGGGCAAGTGGCAGCAGGTTAAAATATTAAGCCTAGAACTGAGGCACAGTTAAATAAGTCCATTAGCAAGGTAAAAAACATTGCCGGTTATCTTCTCTAAAACCTCCCACCACAATCACTGCCTTTTTTTTTAATGAACAAATCCCTTTTAATCAGAGCTTTTAATATATTTAATGGGTAATTGCATAATAAAATCATTACAATTACTCCTGTAAAAAAAAAATACCCTCCTTATTGCATGATAGGCAATTATAACACTATAGAAGCATTGACATGAAGAAGTACTAATGTTTCTAAATTTCTGCAATTTCTTTTACTTAGAGCTTTATGTGTATTTGAATAGTAGATAGCACAGGCAAAATTAGTTTACATGATGTATGCTTTTGTTTTTTTACTGCATGTTTTGTCAGACATATAACCCTATAAAAGTAGGGCTATATTTATGTTGCATAAGACAGTTACAGGTATGGTTTTCTGAATTTAGTATTTGAGAGAATTTCACTTGAAAGTAGCCTCCAATTTATAAGTCAACATTTACAGAAAAATAGTCACATTTGCACACTTTTACACTATATGTTGCACTATATACCATTCCCACTTCAGTGAAATTTGCCTGTAGGTAAAGGGGCAGGAAAAGGTCACTTCCAGTTCCATTCAAATGCCTTATGCAAGATGATAAATTTCATGCATTAGTACAGAAGGAGTCTGTATAGAAGCAGTAAGATTTTCCACAGGAATACATAGAAGGCCAGCTTGTAGCTCTGCATACTAACTTTACATTAAGGACTGGTTAGGCTAAAATAGAATGAAGGGTTTAAGCCAAATGGTCTTTAGATTTGAATGCAGTCCTATGAGCATAACTACAGTTCAGCCAGTAAGAGCAGAACTGTAGCACAGATTGTATTTTCTTCTCTTGAGGATGAGGGTTTCACCTTAATCATAGCATTTGAGACCTGAAGAATGTTCTGTGGAGGTTATATATAGACATATATTTAATAACCTTCCTGAGCTGGCGTCCAGATCTGGATAAGCATCAATATTTTTGAAGGATTATCTGAATGCAAGTATTGTGGAACCTTGAGAGACTCATTAAATAATATGCAAGTTTAGCATGAATTTTTGGTTTCAGATGTAACAGTATTAGCTATTTCAATGTTCCTGCTTTTTCTCTTCCTTTTCAGGGTGGTTTTACTCGTAAATATTCTCTGAGTTCCAAAACTGGAACACTCCTCCCAGAGTTTCCAAGTGCTCAACATCTTTTGCTTCAAGGGTGCATTTCTAAAGACAAGGTAAAAAGTGAGCTCCTTCTCCTCTAAGAGATCAGAAATTTGCCACAGAATGTTTCTTCATATCTTAGCCTTTGAGGTATTGACATGAAAGAGCCAGAAATGTCCGTAATCAAACAGAGGTGACTGATTTATAGAGGGGGCAAACCTTTACTAACACCGATTAACCGGCTTTCCAATGGAAAGGTGGTTGAATTATTTACCTATTAACTGACCCAGTATTTTACAAACTGATGGTATGTAAGACGGGGAGAGCAAAACAAACAAATAACTGAGAGTTGTATTCTTTACAAATGCCTTTGGATTTAAGGTAAATTTTGGTCTGATTAGAACAGAACAAATAATTCACAACAAATAGATGAATTTTACTGTCTTTCATTAATTATTTGAAAAGCAGCTGAAAACCTGAACATGTTTGTGTTTGTTTTTAAATTATTTAAATCATTCGATCAATACTAGGTATTACTTACCCTAAGGATAACTCCTCAGTTGGAAATACCTCTATGTTTTATGTCTTTGACTTTTTTACTGTGTGTTACATCTGTGCTGTTTCTTGTCCCCCTACAAGCTTACGTTGTGCTAGAAATCCTTTGACAGACATTTTGAACTTTTCAATTTAGTTTTCAGTGCTGGTGATAATGGTTATTTTGAGAGCCTCTCCTCCTAAGCTTGCTCTGAGAAAGTAGTGAAGCCTAGCATTGCTGTAGGGAGAAGCTAAACAAAAGGATTTCCATCTTAGTTGGAAATCTTATAATTCATAAAGAAAGCCCAAGAACTGGTATACTTAGCAGTGTGCACCACCTGCTGCTATAGTCTCCATCAGGGAAGTGACATCTCTCATATAGACAGCATTCTCATTGAATTTAAATCTGACAAATGTTTGAGGTTCCTTGGAGACCCAACACAGCAGTATAAACAAACTGATTTTTACTGCTCCAACAATGGAAAAAAACTGGCAATTCATTCTCTCTTCATTTTTGGCTCAGCAGCATTGTGCATGAATGTCTGGGGGCAGACTTGCCGAGTTATGAGGAGACTGTGGGAAAGATGAATTTCTGTGTATCCTGCATTCTCTTTCCTTGCTGCTCTTCTCTCATTTCTTGTTTTCTTATTTCCTGTTTTCTTTTCATACTGCCTTTTGCCTCCTTCAGCTTATCTGACCAAAGGTTATTGAAACTAAGATATTTAGCTACTCTGTTGAAGACAGCCCATACATGAAGTTTGATTCCTGCATTAAACTCTTAAGGAGTTGCTTGCAACTGAGATGTCTGGAGAGCCCATAAATACAGCAGTCTGCACTAAAATAGATGGATAATTCCTGCATTTAATATTTCTGGAGAGAACATACTTCCATCAACTCCTTTCAAAAACAATTCTTTAAAATGCTCTTGAGTCTCGCACTTTGCTATTGCTTTTCAAAGATACATAGTTAAGGAAGCAGCTCTGAAAGTCAGAAAGGTCTGGTTTCAAAGAAATCTGCATCCTGAACCTATTGCAATATGATGCAACCAGGTTCATTTGAAATCTGATAGTGGTTTGCTGGAGAAGTTCATAAACTGTAACAAACCTTCTGTGACTCAGGACCAAAGAATGGTTTCGCTAGCCCTTTTCCTTTTTTAAATGAGTTTGCATATTTCTTATAATTTGCTACAATTTTAAAAAATTACTACTTTTTTTTTTTTTAATATGGAAACACTCCATTCAGATAAAGTAGCTTGATGAGATGAAAGGGAGTTCTGCTTTCAAAAGCTGAGTTCATGTGAGGCAGTGATTAAACTTTGACCAAATGACTGGCAGCTATTTTCTCATTTGTCCAGCTAGATGATGTTTCAGAACACTCATAGACGCCTATAGTAGCCTAATGATTAACTTGCACTGCTCTTTGGGATTAATCTTAGCTTCAGAAAGGTGAATTTACTTTACCATCTGACTGATTAATCTGGCTATTGCCTTACTTTATTATCCACATTTTCACAGTGTACACAGGTTCAGATGCTACATGTCTGACCACAGCATCAGTGCTTAACTTAAATAACGACCTAAACAGTGCTTGAATAATAATGATATAAAGCTGTTGATAAAGCTATAGATGAGTGATGTTCTCATCACTTCTGGGTATAGAGGCTGTCTATTTGTAAATATGCATTGCAATACAGTTTTGTTATTATTTGTTATATTATGTGTTTAAATACTAGCTACACAAAGCAGAAACTTAGATCACCATAGCAGTAAAGATTTAAGAAACTCTCTTAAAGAAACTCTCTGTTTAATATTTCTTTCTTCCAAAACAGGTAGATACTCTTATCATGATGTACAAAACACACTGTCAGTGTGTCCTTGACAATGCAATTAATGGGAACTTTGAAGAGGTAAGGTTGTTTGAACACACACTCTTGATGCATATGCATGGGAAGCCAAGAAAGCATGATTTATGTCTATGAATCTGGTTCCTATTCCTTTAGATCCAGCATTTCCTATTACATTTTTGGCAAGGAATGCCTGACCATCTTCTTCCTCTGCTTGAAAATCCCATCATCATTGACATTTTCTGTGTCTGTGACTCAATACTGTATAAGGTAAGTTAAGCATTTAGTTACATGAATAATCTCACCCACAGCACAGCTTCTGCATCTGTAAAAAGATAGAATGACAGGGTGACCTGACTGCTTTCTGCTGTAAATCAGCAAGGAAATAATTGAAATCAAGGAATAAAATGGGCACCTGTAAGAGCTGAACTCCAGTCTCAGCTCAGCTCAACACCTGGTGTTTGACCAAGGACAGCACAACAACAGTGAAACCTTGACCTATTTGCTTGAGTGTAGCTAAAAGAAATGTTCATGTGCTCACTGACAAGGCTAAGGTAATCCTGGATGAAAACTGAAGCCTTGTTTTCACTGAAAATATTATTGCAATTTCTACCAGAAAAGAGAGTCTGTGGCAGATCCATAGGGTGATTCCACATGCCAGTCTGCTGCTCACAGGTTATGTCAGGCCAAGGTTTCATGCTACCAAGCTAGAACAATACTGGGTAAAGACATTCTTGCCCCTCCTGCCAGCTGCCTTTCATTTCTGTTCTCTTGCTGCTACATGTACCAGCAAAACTGCTACACTCTAAACTGCTCTGGGTTTAAATAAAAAAAATCAATGAATACTTGCTTCGTGGAGCTTTTGTACCATATGAGTTCTTTGATCTAACTCATGGCATGACCACATAAAAAGTTCAAACTAAGTGACCCTCAGGAGTGTTGCAAGGTCAGGAATAAATTATGGAGTGTTGGGGAAAAAAGAAAATGATGCCACCAAAATTTCCTGAGTTTCCCATTTGGAAAGTCAGATCAGATGATTATTTAGTTGATGCAAAGTACTTTACGTTTCTTTGATAGGACACGCCATAGAAATAGGGAAGGATTCTCATGTAAGTGTCTCTCTAGCAGATTTCATATCACATATTGATGAGAAGAAATAAGTATTGGTTCAATAGTAAACACCAACCAGTCAATTCCTCAATATCAATAGCTCTGATACCTTATTGTAATCTGTCTTTCTTTACTGCACAAAAATATGGGGGAAGATTCAGAAAAGATGAAAATATATAATTCCTAAAAGCATAAAAAGCTGTAAAGTAAGAAGTGTTTTAGTTAGCATAGTAAAGTAAAGGTAATTAGCATCAAGAATCATAATTACTACCCAGGAGATGGGTCATTAAGCCTCATTTACTTGTAGAGGTTATAATGTACCTTGAGTTTATGAGGTTTTTCCTGCTTTAAATGTGTTGTCTCAATAGATTCAATATTAACTTTATTTATGATAGATTTAACGTGACAGAAGAAGAAATACTAGAGGATCATTAAATTATAAATTGAATAAGACCGAATTTCTCAGAAGTTCATACATTTGCTATTTGCCTCTTCTTTGTCCCTCACTATTTCTTATCTATAATCATGTTAGATATTCTTTACATCTGACAGAAGGAATAAGGAATTACATTGGATTGTTATCAAACTATTTATATTAACAGAGAAAGGAGATTTCTTGAATATTGTCTAACAACTTTGTCCTCCACAGTAATATTTCCTAGGGGGTATGCCAGATGGCACAGTTTTTTGCCAAAACTGTTCCACAGAACACTTGGCTACAGAGAACTCTATGGCTGAACTCTGAATGCCTGCAGTGCCATGTCCAGTTTGGTAGAAGGAAGAGTCAACAGCAAAGACTTGGGAGATTTTTGAGTATCTGCTTTATAGAGACATGGTCATGCTAGAAAAGACAAAGTGTTTATGATCTCACTTCTGCTGGTTTCCCTTCTTTAAGACATGGGGGATATCATGTCTTGTTTGATTTCTTTCTCATTTTACTGCTATGAAGATACACAATAAGTATATGAATGTCTCATATGTTCCTGTCTAACAGTGATTGGAAAAATCCAGGCATATAAATATCTAGACAGTAGGTTGAATGGCTTTATTCTGTGTAAATTTTCTGCAATCTAAGTAGACAAGACAGACATGAATGAATGAATGAATAAATGAATGGCCAGTGGAAGCATGATGTCATTTTCTGTTAACTTTTTGAAGGTTCTTACAGATGTACTCATCCCTGCAACAATGCAAGAAATGCCAGAAAGGTAGGTATTTGAAAATAACCACGGTACATTCTGATTTTTAGGCATATTCCAGATAAATACCAGTAATTCTATATTCTAGAGAAATTTTCTCACTCTATTTATTTTTAGAACACTAGAGTATGTATGGCAACACTGCTCATTTTTAGAACACTAGAGCATGTATGGCAAAATAGTGTCAGCTCTGAGGGCAGGTCTAGAGCAGCTTCAAATATTGTATAGCGTTTTATTGTCCCAATTGGCCCACAGTTTTTCCCAGAGGAGGTATGTATCAATATGTAGTCAATATATAGATCAGGGATTGGTCATTTCCTGTTTCTTTTGGTAACACCTGAGGAGGAATTTCCAGGTATGTTCAGAAGTCTGTTAGCCCTAGATTGAAACCCAATTATTTAAACTAATGCCACACAATTTTTATTGGTGATTCTCTAAATCACTTTTTGTTTCCCTTATAGTTTACTGGCAGATATAAGAAGTTTTGCAAAAAACTGGGAACAGTGGGTTGCTTCCTCTTTGGAAAATCTACCAGAAAGCCTGATAGATAAGAAATTGCCTATTGCACGAAGATTTGTTTCCTCCCTGAAACGACAGACATCATTCCTACACCTAGCACAGGTAAACAGAATAAGATTATACATTCAAAAATGTGTCAGTTGTAGTCATTGTACCTTTCTGGCTATGAGATATAATGCATTATTTTTTCAAGGTTGACCTTCAGCCATGGAAGACTTAAATCTTGTAGTTTTAACCATGAAATTAGAAAGTGACCATAAATAGATCTGACCAGAACTTCAAAGTTTTGTACCAGAAAAGAGAGCAAGGAGCATGGTTATAATGAACTGCCACCAGAGGAACTATTCTCAATAAAACGATCAAGTGGAATATTTGTGTATTTTGTTTAGTACCAAATTGGAAAAATACTGGATGATCCTTCTTGCCTAGCAAAGATTCGCTGCCTTGTCCATGGTGTTCTATTTCTATTTCTATTTGAGTTTTGAGTGGAAAGAAGAAATGGGAATGACAGGTAGTTGGAGACTCCAAGGCTTTGTTGTCAGGATACAGGTATCTGCAATTAAGAGTCACCTCCATGTGATGGTTTTGTAGATTATCCAAAAGGATACAATGCCTTTCAAGAAACTTCCTTCCGTGCTGGCATCTTGGGCTTCAAGGTGGTAGTGGTAGTCCTCATGAATAACTGTAGGCACACCAGAGACTCATCTTGACCTGGTTTTGTCTTTCATAAATACAAAAAGAGTATATAGGTGATCTTGTGAAGATAATCTGATAGGAAGGCACATTAGAAGAACATCAGGAGTCTAATGAAAGGGAAACATCTTGTGATTTGTGATGATCATGCCCAGCCATGGGAATAAAACCCAGCCATGACAATAAAACTAAACATAATAAGATTCTTCTCTGAGCAGTTTTTGGGTGCTCCCCAGGTGTGGGCCTGTACTGGTTTTGGCTGCAATAGAACTGATTTTGTTCATCATGGTATGGGTCTGTGTTTTGGATTTGTACAGGAAACTATTGACAATTCAGGGCTATTTTAGTTACTGCTGAGCAGTGTTTAACGCAGCCAAGGTTTTTTCTGCTTCTTACACCACACTGCCCTCAAGTAAGTTGCAAGTAAGCAAGTAATTTGGAGGTGCACAAAAATTTAGCAGGGGACACAGTTGGGACAGCTGGCCCCAGCTGATCACAGGGATATTCCTTACCACAAATCAGCAATAAAACTGGGAGGAAGTTTGGCAGGGGACCTCTGCTCAGCGACCTGGCTGGGCATTGGTCAGTTGGTGGTGAGAAATTGTTTTAATTGTTATTCTTTGGTGTTTCTTTTAAACTTTTAAATTATTATTGTTGTTGCTATTTTCATTATTTCTTTTTTAAAATATCAAACTGTTTTTAACATAACCAACACATTTTCTTACTTTTATTCTTTAATTCTCTCCCCCATCCCTTGGCAGGTTAGGGAGTGAGTGAGTGGCTCTGTGGTGCCTAGCTGCCAGCTGGGGCAGAACCACAACAAAGTCTCAGCATTTTACCTTGCTTTCTCTTGCAGATTGCTCGGCCAGCTCTTTTTGATCAGCACGTGGTGAATTCCATGGTGTCGGATATTGAAAAAGTTGATTTGAATAGTATTGGTTCTCAGGCCCTCCTTGCAGTGTCAGGGAGCACAGACTCTGATGGGGAAGTTTACAGTGAATGTAAGTCTATGGTGATATATTTTTACCATTAAAAGTAAATTCTTTCATTCCATGCCACACCAGTCTACTTGGACTGACTGAGACAGGGCACTCATAGACTCTGCTTTCTCTAATCTAGTTCACCATAAACTTAACAGTAGGTTAAGAAAACCAATTGATTGCCCTGACTTGTCCTACAAGAACAGAAGCTTGTGCTGGAAAGTTTTCAAGTCACAGCTAGATGACTCTAAATGGTTGCTGAAAAATTCATTTACATGTCAGTTGCAAACCTCTTTTGAAACTTGGCCCTATCCTATGTGGGAATATTGAACAAATCAGTTCTTGAAAGTTTTGTCTGAAATTCCATTTCATTATGGCCTAGCATAATGAATAATTGAGCTAGTTAATTTTTTAAAATTAATCATATTTTCTTCTGAAAGTTGAGCTTTAAAAATATATGTAATCTTCTATTTAGTGTAGCAGCTATTTTCATACACAAAATAGAGAGAAGCGTAAATTCTGAGGTAGTTAATTTTCATATACATTTTTGAAAAATAAATATAGTAATTTTCTCTGCTAAAAAGAGAACTTTGTCATAGGAGTCATGTTGATCAGAGTTTCAAGAGCTGAAAGGAATAGCAATGTGTTGTCCTGTAACTATTATTACTTTGATTATGAAAGTTTGTTCTCTTTAATAATTCACAATCCTATTCACATTTTCATTTGAGTTGCCCCTTTACCATGTTTTCTGTAGTTATTTTTATATTTTACTCTTTGTCTTCTTTCACATTGGTTAAAAAAGAAAATAAGAAGAGAAATAGCTGGTCCTTCACGCACTTTTTTGAAAATGGGAATTGAGGAAAATAAATTTATATCCTACAGTGAGAAACTTGTAAAATATGAAGGAAACTGCAGATTTGTAATATTGCAGAGAAAACTTTATTAACAAATGTAGTACTAGAAAGGTTTGCAAGATTGAATCCTCGAAGGAATGGAAAATAAAATAATCTTTTTTTGCTTTTATTTTCTTATAAAACTTTATTGTCTTACAACCTGTGTCATTGTAATGCTTAAGTAATTAAAATGCATGTGTGTGGTGGATGTGTGTGTGCTTGCTTTGCTGGGGAATTACTTATCTCTTCACTGCTCTAATTCTTTGATTTTCCTTTCCATGCTACAATATTGTCATATGGCTGGTGAGTGGCTTTTTCTCATGTTCAGAATAGAGTGCAATGATATGTTCTCCTTTTTACATGGTAGATGACTCTATTACAGTGTTCCAAGAACTGAAGGACCTCCTAAAGAAGAATGCCACTGTGGAATCATTCATTGAATGGTTGGATACTGTGGTTGAGCAAAGGGTTATCAAGGTACCTTTCAAATGTTCTGCCTGACTCCAGACCAAATCCTACTCCCCTAACTCTTATGCAGTCCCACTGACTTTCCACAAGGATTTTTCATCTTTTCTCCTATCTCCTTTACTGTGACAGGGAAGTTTGTAATTTGGTGTCAGAGGTTCCTGTGATATTAGTCCAAATTAATCATGCTGAGCAGTGTTACATGTGTGACAAACTAGGAGGCATTGTAGCTAAGACACCAAAGTCAGCACTTTGACAAACTGTATGTGACAGAAATCCTGTGACCTTATGTGTGCCTGCAGAATCGCAGGGGGATTGCTCTGAGTAAGGTGAGCAAAAGTTGTTCCTTAGAGAAGCAATTCTCTCTCCCATGGCATTTGGGTGGTACTGTGTGTGGTATAAGTTACTGCTAGCCTCCTGAAGGATTTCTACATTTCAGGATGGAAGATATAGTTTTGTAGCTTTGTAAGGTGCTTAACTCAGTAATTGATGGTTTGATGGGATTCCCCTTCCCATCTCCAATTACCAAGATGCATTTTCACCACAAGTATTTTATATGAATGTAGTTATGTAGGGATTAATAAACTGCAGCTAGAACAAGAGAAAGGATTTTTTTCTTACAACTAAGTAAAATATATTTACCCAATTTGTGACTCTAATTACTGTAATCTAGT
This sequence comes from Melospiza melodia melodia, assembly GCF_035770615.1. Classification (NCBI taxonomy): domain Eukaryota; kingdom Metazoa; phylum Chordata; class Aves; order Passeriformes; family Passerellidae; genus Melospiza; species Melospiza melodia. The sequence continues at coordinate 26,103,213 of NC_086196.1, forward strand.
AGAATATAACGTTACATATTGTTGGCTAATAGCTGAACACTGGTCTTCTCATCAGACTTTTTTAAACAGAAAATGCAATAACTCATTCATTGTTTAAGGTAGGATCTTGATATGGATGGGTGCAAAAGGATGAGACAGTACAGTTAGCATCAACTGGCTGGCAGAAGAGAGACTGCCACTTATAGGAAAACCATAGGCATGCCCTTTTTCCTTTCTTTGCCTGTTTTCCCAGATTTCAGGGGAGGCAGTGATAATTTCTTTCTTTTTAAAGTACTCTGAGTTTCCTAATAATTGCTGACACTTGAGCAGCACAATGAGGAGCTTTGGATTACTCAGGGCAGCAGAGCCAAAGTCCTCACACACAGAGAAATCTCCCTAGGCAAAAAAAAATCCCATTGAAGCTGAGTAATCTCAATTAATTTTAGACTGGAGTCTAAATTTCATTCCACAATTTAGAATACAATTTCTGATAAGCAAATCAGGCAGAAAAGGTGAAGCAATTTTCCATTCAGCATCTACTATGTGATACCATATTATTAAAGGTAATGGGTATGCTTCCTAGCATTGTTTTCATGTACTTAAGGGAAGAAGTACCAACAAGTTTTGATATGAAGCTAGGTCAACTTGAGCAGAAGCTAATAATTTACAGAACACATAATCCTTCCACTGCTGTTTGCCTTCTGTTCATGCTAAAGTGTGGCTACTGTCAAACTCACACAACAGCTTCTTTCTGCTTGCTGTTTGAGAAAGTAACAGGGCATTCATGTTGCCACATGAACAAATCACTGCCAGAGCAAAGTGACTGTATGAAATGAGCAGTATTAAAAGCACCACTTTGATCATCATGATGGTATCATACCATTCTGTAAGAGAAATTCTGACCAGTATTACACAGATTAAATTAAAGTACAAAGACTAATTTCCATTCCCTTTTTTTATGGAATAGCAGTGCTAGGGGGACTTTCCTTCCTTCCTTCCTTCCTTCCTTCCTTCCTTCCTTCCTTCCTTCCTTCCTTCCTTCCTTCCTTCCTTCCTTCCTTCCTTCCTTCCTTCCTTCCTTCCTTCCTTCCTTCCTTCCTTCCTTCCTTCCTTCCTTCCTTCCTTCCTTCCTTCCTTCTTTCCTTCCTTCCTTCCTTCCTTCCTTCCTTCCTTCCTTCCTTCCTTCCTTCCTTCCTTCCTTCCTTCCTTCCTTCCTTCCTTCCTTCCTTCCTTCCTTCCTTCCTTCCTTCCTTCCCTCCTTCCTTCCCTCCTTCCCTCCTTCCTTCCCTCCTTCCTCACCTGTGTAGTTACAGAACAACTTGGCACCTTTAGTACTAGACTATGGAGTAATTTATGTCCCATCAGGGCCCAAGCAGTAAGCAGCTTGCTTCATCTGACATTGACAGACACCATTCTGTGATTGCCCTGGAAGGAGAGAAGGCTGCTGTTTTACCAAGTTAGGTCACAGAGCAGGGAGAGAGTTTGAATCAGGCAGCTTGGTTCACTCTGCCACATCACCCTGAGTTAAGGAGTCCTTGAGGATGTTCAATTCTTCTCTCCTCTTGGCAAAAAGCCAGTGAGCATACCTAACAGTATTTTACTGATCTCTTTCAGGCAAGCAAGCAAAATGGGAGGTCTCTAAAGAAGAGAGCTCAGGACTTCCTTCTGAAATGGAGCTTTTTCGGTGCTCGAGTCATGCATAACCTAACTCTAAACAATGCATCAAGTTTTGGTACCTGAGCTTTATAAAAACACTCATATTTTGTACATATATTTTAAGCACTTTCCAGCTTTCTACTGTTTCCTATTCTGAGGAACACATCCTAATCTAAAAATTCTTTGATCAAAGCCACAAATACTGTTTGATGTATTTTTCAAACTAATATTTCACAGTAATGCTAGCAATATTTTTTGCTGGTAACCTGTGTCATGAGGTTGTTTGTAAATGGTACTTTTCTTTTGACTTGCTGTTTTGATACTGCTTTGATAGTTAAGTGCTAGAAGCTTTGTTTTAATATGGCAATGACTGCATATCTCAGTATAAGAGACAAAAGATTTAAATTATTGTTTTCACCTGTAGATCAGTTTGGTAAAAAAAATACTGTTGTATGTAAGTTCTTGTGCATGATATGTTCTAATAAAAGTGAAAGAAATTTGGAAAGTCACCACACACTTAATTCTGGAATCACCAGATGATCGATTTAAGAATTTGTGGCTTTTAAAAATTAAGGGTCACACATGCATCTTTAGGAATTTTTGGAAACACTCAGAAAGAACCTTATATAAGAGAGAAGATGGCAGAGCAAGTGAAACAAACTCTAGTATGTTTAGTCATAGGTACATTGTTATCTAAAATTCAGAGGGTATTTGAAATTACTGGATGGCCACATACATTTTTTAAATGTGATATATCCTTGAAATAAGGTCAAAGACTTTACCAGTTATTGTCTGGTTATTTAACACAAGGCAAACAGAAATAGAGCAGAGGCATTCTAGCAGTCTTCAGCCTTATCTAGTTCCACTGTGTGCTCTCTTCAAGTATAAAGCATGTCTCACTTTCATCAGTATTTTTCTTTGATGTAATTAGTGGTCAAATAGCCTACAGGACAGTAAACAATTGAGCTAGGTGGGCCAGTGCAAAGAGAGATTAGAGCTAGAAGTTAGGCACTATTCCTTGTTGGTCTTGCCAGGTCATTTAAAGTCCACAATTATTTGTTTGTTTCACTGGCTTCTTGTGGAGTGGTGAGAGATGGTCACAAAGATAACTCAGCTACTCTCTCTCTTTCTCCTCCAAAAGGTTCTTTTCATTTGATCCGCATGTTACTAGATGAGTACATCCTGCTTGCCATGGAGACACAGTTCAATAATGACAAAGAACAAGAGCTCCAGAATCTACTGGACAAATACATGAAGAATTTAGGTAACTAGAGCTTGCTTCTTTTGCATTTACTCCGGTATGTTTAGAAACTGATGTATTTGTTTAAGCAGAAGCAAGTTTACTGTGTTCTCCTGAAGGTGTGGTTATGTGCAACATTGTCAAATTTACCTGAAAATTTTGTGATCATTCACTCAGCAATTCATTCCCACCTTCCTACCACAATTCACATTCAATTGGAATGTCAATACTAGGGATCACTGAAGTTATCTTGGATACAGCGAAGACTTACATCCAAAGGACCATGAACCGAAGTGTGAAAAGAAATATAAGTAGCAGAAAGGACAGGAATTCCTAGTTCAGTTTTTCCCCAAAGCTTAAATATGTAATTACAACTTGAACCAGGGATCTATTAAATGTTACCAGAGTGCAAATATCCTTTCAACGTTGAAACACAAGTTTGAAGCCTTATTTACCATGTAATTGAAGTATTAGTACATGGAAGAGAAATAAAATTATTTGAAAACACTATCCTTAGCATTTTCCATCTACCAGGCTTCTTCAAAGTTAGGCAGCTTGAAATTATATGTTCCAGGTCCTTTGCTATAAAAAGAATGAAGATTGATTTGAATCAAGTTTTGGTCCAAGTTAATCATTAAAAATCCATTGAAACTTCAGAAACTTGCAGAATTGTTTTTTATTGGCATTAGCACTGGCAGTCAATCCTTAACTTTTTGGTTGTTGCTACTCTAAATCTGCACTTTGCTACAGCAAACATGCATAGAATTTGTCTGACAGTAAGTGCTGTACTTCTTTCAATTCAGCCTCCAGAAGAAAAACTTTGGCCTGTGTGACAGTTGCCTTATCCTTGTGTGTTTAGGTGAAGTACTTGAAACCATAAGGTAGAATCATGGTTTCCTCTGAAGAACAGTAAAACTGACTTTATCAATAGTCTGCAAAAAGCTGAAGAACTCTTGAGTATAACAATTGCTTTTCTCTAGATATCAATATGAAAAGAGAGTTCAGGCATTCTAAAGTTGCCATTGTTAGTTCTTCAGGATGAAATGTCCATCCTGATTCACTCTTAATACATTTTATTTGACCTCGTTGTTAACATTTACTTCAAGGGAATAAATCTGATTCATACTTTCGATATGATGGCTTCAGTAAGGAGCTGAAACTGTGTGATGTAGATCTGTGGTCAGGGAAAATGATACAAACAGAACTTGTGTGCAGTGAGGATACGTAACAACCAACAAGGGTTTTCATTTACCCTTCCAGATGCAAGCAAAGCCACCTTCACTGCATCACCAAGCTCCTGCTTCCTAGCAAATCGCAACAAAGCCACTCCTCTGCCCAGTGACACCTCAGTCAAAAACGAATGCCTAGGAGAGCAAACCTACGTGTCCTTGTCAGCTGGCCAGCCCAGCAGTGCACCTTCTGGCCTCAACCCCTTCACCACAGGAGATGGGGAGAGCATGCAGCTGACAGGTGTGTATCAACTCTTCCAGCTTCTCCTTCCCTAATTTGATTGTTAGTCTTTCAGTTAGTGGTAACATGTTGCTGTAGGAGGAACAGTGACCACATGCATTTATGAAAACCTCCAGTAAACAGCATTTCATGAACTGACCTTGTGTGGTGATTTACAGAAGTCAGCAACTGTAATTACTCTGCCAGTAATAGTTCCTCTTGGAAAAATGGTAAAACTATCTTAGAACTCTTGGCTTGGTGAGGTTCTTGTGAATAGAGAATGAGCAGTAAACCTGGAGCACATAAGGAGCACATAATGTTGGGAATTCCCACTGAATGTATAAATTATACATTCATTATACATATATTATACATATATTCTCCAGCTGACCTCGAAGCTGGAGAATGAAAGGGAGAAGTCTTATACCCTGAAGCCATGAAATAAAAGTTATGAATTATATAGGTGGGGGGCAGTGCATATTTTCTGTAAAGGTTTCAAATGATAATCTGCACTTCATTAGATGGTTTGTGTTTTAACAGCAGTACTGAGGAATGGACACTAATCGCAGTTAATGTTTATTTATTCCAGATCAAATGGAGCTGTCTCAGAGCGCCGGTCACCTCATGACTCCCCCCATTTCACCAGCCATGGCCAGCCGAGGAAGTGTGATCAACCAGGGGCCAATGGCTGTGAGACCTCCCAGTGTAGGTCCCATGCTATCGACACATTCACAGTGCTCTTCCTACTCAGAACCCCTTTATCAGACTCTGTCACAGACCAATCAGAGTTACTATGGAAACAATTCCAATTACCAGGCTATGTTCAGGACACAGGCCCATTCCACTTCAGGAGTTTACGACCACAGAGCAGAGCCCAGCCGATTCAATGCCTTGAGTGAACAGCAGTTCTCCAGAGACTACTTCAGCAACAGTTGTGCTGTGTCTCCCTACAATGCCAGATCCCCTTCCAGCTATGGTCCCTCCAACATGTCTCAGGACACACACAATATGCAGTTTCTGAATAGCGGGAGCTTCAATTTCTTGAACAACTCAGTGTCTACATGTCCAGGAGCAGATTATCCTGCTAACGCTTCCAACGGTATTAATACGTATTTTCTTTTTCCTTTTGTTTCTCTTTCATTGCTGGAGTAAAACACTTTTTCTCTGCCTTTTTTTTCTGTGGAAGATGTATTTTGGCTTTTATTTTTACATTCCTGTTTTCCACTTCTCTGATAACACACAGAGATTGTAAAGCATCTTAATGAGCTATTTAAGGGTTTATTTTCCTCTGGTGAATCCTCAGTTGACCTCAAATGCATCTGCTGCCCTATATAATCTTCCTTTGGTATCTTCACCAAATCTTGCACAAAGGAAGAAAAACCAGGATGATCTTATGGTTTAACAATCCCTTGAAAAGCCCCCAAAACATTTGCTGTGAAACAGAGCAGACACAAGATAGCTTACCTCAGGGATCAGCATAATGGATCATTTGAGTTGCAGGGTGGAAAGAAGTATAAAAATGTGCACTAGCAATAGTTTGGGACTTTGTCCCTCTCATTTCTCATACTTCAAATGTAAAATTACTCCCTCAGAGGTATAGTCTGCAAAACACCTCCCTCTTCTGGAGGAAAGGCACAGTGGAAATGTCACTTTCATATGGATTTGTCTATGCAGGGAGTACATATTACCCTGCAGAATTTCTTTCCATGTATGCTTTCCTTCATCGTAAGCTTCAGAAGGAAGCACTGAACTGTGCTTATGACTCCCCGTGGTGTCTCTTAAGGCCAATGATTGCAGGCTATGTTTGATTCTGAACTTAGAAGGAAAGAAACTGAAGACATGACTGAACCCTTATAATATTTTGGTTTCCTTGTTACCACCTCTCTTTTGGGTCATCTTTACATATGCTGCTTATTTTCCTGAGCTGTGTGTGTATATATCTGTATATATGTGTATATGTGTGTATATGTGTGTATACAAATAATCTTATTGTGAAGAGCTTCATCCAGTAACAAGTACTGTTTTTCCAAGGTTATCACAGGCTCATACATTACCCAGTAGTTTCATTAATTTTCTTTTTTTTTTTTTAATCTTCAATTAGGATATTATGGAAACAGCATAAACTATTCAGAATCTCACAGACTTGGAACAATGGTGGACCAACACGTTTCTGTAATCAGCAGTGTCAGCAGCATTCGGCCTCTGCCATCCTACAGTGATGTACATGATCCACTGAATATCTTGGATGACAGCAGAAGAAAACAAACAGGCTCCTACTACTCAGAGTCCTCACCTTCTATTGCCTGCCGGACCCCTATGCGTAAGTACAGCCAACAACTGAGGAGCAGCTGTGAACTTTCAGTATCCTATCAAATGCTGAGTGTTTAATTGCAGCTCACATACACAATATATGAAATGCAACATAGAGATGAAGCAGCTTGGTACTTAGGATGTGTTTGCCTTAAAACTGAGTTTAATAAATTTGCTTTGAGGTTTATAATCCATTGTCCAGGAGCAGTGGAATGATTGGCCTGGGTTGCACAAAAACGAGTATTAGGAAGCACTTTCTGATTGTTAAGTAAACTAAAAATAGACTGGGCTTTTCTAGGGTCTCTTGGAGATGCTCACTGTCAAGCAGATCAAATGAATCCTGGGCTAGGGCTGTCTCAGTATATACTGCCTGTGCTCTGGTCCTCCATTCTGTGCTTCAACAATTGTGTAATAGGCAAAGCTCCCACTGAGTGAATTTTAGGCAGAAATATCCAATCCCAAAGGGTTTATTTTGTTATAAAATAAATAGCAGCCAAGTTTGGTCTCACATTCCAAAAAGGGTTGCATGGAAGATAAGAACTAGAGCACTTTATTTCTACACAAGATTACATCTTCCTACTGCTTACCTGTTAATCCTGCACAGAACATCAGACATTTCTGTCCTTCGGATGTTGTGCCTAGTAGATAGGAGTTTCCATCAAATGAAACTGGATTGTGATTTCTGTTAAATTGAATAAATTGAAAACTTGCAGTGATGGTGACCTTTTTTCCCCACAGCTTCAAACTTGCAAACCACATCTTCGTCGCAGTGTATGTATGGGACATCTGGTCAGTTCCCTTCCCAGGAAACTCTGGAGGTCCGTGCCCCACCAAATAGAGATATGGTACCATCTTTACCACCAATCAACACTGTCTTCATGGGAGCAGCTGCTGGAGGAACCTGACTGAGAGTGACATGTCTGTGCCCTAAGCTTACTTTCCAATGCCGGACATTAAGGCTATGATGATAATCCCCTCCCAAGTTGGTGGAAGATAAAAGTAGTACATATAGTGTTAAAGAAGCCATTTTAGCAATGTTATCAACCCTCCACACACAGAAAATAACTATATTTAGATTGAGTCCTACTTATGAATCTCTCAGGATTGTTCTCATCATTACAGCTTTTCAGTCAGAAATTCAGGGTAAGCAGAAAGAGACAGCGATTCTTGCACGCAAGAATAAGTCATAAAGAAATTATTACATCTATTCCTAATTTATTAAAAATGCTATTTTAGTCTTTCACTTTTATCTTTTTTTATATATATATAAAATGTTTATTTAATGCCTGTGTTGCTCATTATTTATTAGGACCACAGAGTAACTGTTTACTTTCTCATATTTGACAGATTGTCAAATGTATGTATCCTACCTCCTATGGAAATGTTTACAAGGTCAGTTTTTACTGTTTTAAATGAAACTAAGCCAAACTCTAAAGTTTTTTACTGTTGTGCTTTGGAAAGTCAATTTCAAATATTTAGTGCCTACTTGTGTAAGTGAAAGTCCTCAGGAAATAAATAAAACATATTATGGAAATTTTATTTCTTTTCCTCTTATAATAAAACCAACAAAATATGCAAATATCATAAGCTGAGTAACTGCAGTAGCCTGCTACTGCAGCTGGATAACTGAAGGAAATGAAACTATGCCACTAAATGTCATGAGATTTCAGAATTACCTCTGGTATGAGCCCAAATTTTTTTCTGATGGAAATCCATAAAAATGGGTTCATCAGCTTTCACTGATTTAGGAAAACTGTGTAAACTGAAACTGAAAGTAATAAAGATTATTATAAAATTTTTCAACCCTTCAATAGATATTTTAATTTTTAAAAGTGTTTTATAGATGCCATGATAATCTGTGCAGAAACACACATTTGTTCATGTTTCTGGAGAAGCCAAGAATATTCGCTAGTGGTGTTAGAGAGGACAGAGAACACACAAAACAAATTTATTGCTATTCATTAATGAAATAGCAGGTGCTATTTTATGCTTATATTATGCCAACACCAGATTCAGGTTTGGATTTAAATCCACTCCCATTCAGTCCATTAAATATATGCTGAATATTGTGGAATTGAAGAAAAGTGCATTTTTGGTGGAGGAAAATGGATGATATCAGGATGCAGCTTTTCTTTCTAATTCTGTAAAACTTCCTTCAGTATCTTTCTATCATGAGAAATCTGCAAAAAAGCAATCAAAAACATTGACTGGACTAGGTTGTGAATAACTTTGGATATGAAACACTTTATGTAGAAAAAAGACACCATAGTTCAGTAATTGAGAAGTGGAAGACTTCAGCTCAATTGCTTCCTAATTCAGGATGAAAACTTAGGCTGTGACCAAAAGTACCATAATGGTGCAAGAAAGCTTTGGTTTCTATACAAATTCACAATGAGATGTAACGGTAACACAGATTGTTCAATATTTACTGGACAAAGCTTTGCAGCAAATTAAGTAAGTACTGCAAAAGAGTTCTTTGTTCATGACTGTTCAGGATGTATTTTGTCCTAAAATTAGTCCTATAAAAGTCAGGTCCCCTCCCTATGTATGCAGGTCACCTCCATGGTCAGTGACAGGCGAGGAGATACCTCCTGTTCCAAGGAGTTAAGATGGCAAGGGGATACAAAGGTAAGGGATAGCCACAAGGGATATGCCACTATCCTGAGATCCTTGGCTCCCTCAGCTAACCAGGGACACGGCACAAATAATTGATTTAAGGTCAAAACTTCCAGGTTGTTGAATGTACGTGAGCGGAATATGTAGAATTTAGAGAAAGTAGGCAATCGCTAGCAGACAGGGTCTTAGTCCATTAAGCTCTACATAAAAAGAACTCTGTGTACATAATTTCTCAAATGGGATATGGGATTTATATGCACCATTTCCAGTAATTTTCTTGTTATGTGAACCATTTTGCACTGGGGTTTGTTGGATTTTTTTGGGTTCCCCTCCCCCCCCCCATAAATTACTATATCTGCGCATCATCTGAGATATGATCGTATGTCATTAAATGTACAGATTCTCCAGAAGTCTGCAGAACACAAAGTTGCATAAAGTATCACACTGTTGGAAATTGCAGTTCATTGTCAAGAGCAAAGAGCAATAAGAATATTGTAATATTCAAAGAGCCAGTTGAGAGAATTCTCTCATTGTGCTGCAGAACAAAACAAACCCATCACAATTGTAACTAGCAAAACCAAATGAGAAATTTCCATTTTACGACCCATTAGTTCAATCAAATAAATGATTTGATGAATTCAGTACATTTTGTCCGTATAAAATGAAATAACTCATAGCTTTTGTGAATAGCCTATGGGAAGATTATTATCGTTTGTGTTGTAACAGCATTACAGTAAATTATATGAAGAATTAATGGAGTCACTGTTTGGTGGTTTTGTATTAGTATGTTCAGTTGCATTTCTGTGGATGGATTAATACATTGGTTTTAATATATACATGCCTGGAAATCTCTGTTAAAGATTGTACTTATTGAATACAATCAGTGTCAAATGAATCTTGCCTAAAGGAAAAAACAATGCCCTTTTTTTTTTTTTTTTTTTTTGAGAAAGAAACATGAAAAATTAAATCCTTTTGATCTTTTTTTTGAGAAAGAAACATAAAAAATTAAGTCCTTTTGATCTATTTGTCGGTAGCAATTACTCTGAACTAGTGCTAGGAAAGGCAGAAGAGGTGGGTAAGCAAGTCAATTTTGCTTCCACTTCTAAAGTAAAAGTGCTTCTAATACAAATTGTATCAACGAAAATGAAGCAATGTTGGAGAAGAACCAATTGCCTTACATGCCATGAGCCCATGCCCTTGCTGTGCAGAATTTGTGCTGGAAGAGGGGTGCAGTTCTTTTACCCTGAAGGTAATTAGGACCATGGGCATATTGCTCCAAACCCAAAATTAGTGAGAAAGTTGGCTTTTACCTTTAAATGTGCAGTGAAAGCACAGTGAAATGACTTGCAAAAGGTGAACCTGTGTATTGTTCTGTCATACCACACACCAAATCACTGGTCAGATCAGCATCCTGTCTCCATCTTGTATGTAAGTGAATGTTGGTCACTGAGAGGAGGGGAGTCTTTGGTGCAGAGCCATTTAGCAGAATCTCGTGCCTGCTGCACACTATTAGAAGGGATAGGAACAGATGTTTTGTATGATGCAGCACAGTATTTTTTCCCTCAGTATGAGGTCAGGACTGAGTGGACTTTAGGCTTATGGAGCAATAAACAGTGGTACAAACAAACCCCCACCCTTAGAGCACTTGGAGAAAACCTGTAGAGATGTTATCAGTCTTAGAAGAGAAGATATTTGACACTAAAAAATCAATACAGGTCATTAATGCCATACCTGTGGACAGAGGTGTACTGCTACTGGCTGGGCATCCCACACCACCAACATTACTGTGCTAAAAGTAAAACTGGCCATCAAGCAAAACTTAAGAGGGTTGAGGCTGCCTGCTAGTGATTAGATCAGCATAATTCAGGAGGCTGAACCTGCTTTTGAAAACTGAGGATAGATTAGAATTTGTTTTCAGTTCAATATGCTCCAAGTTATAAGTAACAGGCTTTTGTATGAATAGTTCTGGGCAATGGTTTAACTGAAATCACTAACCTAACTTTAATGTTTGGATTAAATTCCATATTAGCCAAGGAATGTAGTCTGGGCAAGGATGGGTTGGTTGATATGGGCCTTAGAACTGTTGCAAATAAGGGCTGGTAAATCTTTGGTAAATTGCCTGTCTGAAACAGGTTGTAGGTTTAGTTTTTAGGATGAACTCTGTTTGTAGGATTTGGGAATGGCTATGACTGGGTTTATGAGCTTGGATTCAGGCTACGATGTTAGATGCGCCTGCATAATGTCTGAGCTTGGCTTGTGTCTTTTGCCATAAATGTTTGCATGGTGTGTTTAACTTAATATAGTTAATTCTTGAACATTTGATGCTTTCTTCCTAGTGATGTACTAAGGACAGAGCTTAAATCTGATTTATCTTTGGCATAAGGGTTAACTTCAGAGGGTCAACGTGAAGCTGAGACCACAAAATATTTTTGGATTTAGCTTGACTTAATGCTGCTGCTTAGAGGGACCCACAAGCTATGCTTAGTTCTAGAAAAAAACAGAACGTAGAGACAACAATATAGATTACAATTGTACTCAGAACTTTCATTATGATTGACTTAGAATAGGCAAAAGGGAGCTGTTTCTGCATGTTTCTGCATTGTTAGCAGGGGCTGTTGAGCTTAAACAAAGCTTACTGTCAGACCAGATGATCTAGTTATAATTTCTTCAAGGTCTAGCCTTAAGATTAGACTTAGAAATTATTTGAAATTTACATTTGGAAGTGAAAGAAGATTGGCCATTTAGAATAAAGCTAGATCTAGAAGAAACAACTGAGACTAATTTGGAGTTTTAGGTGGTGGAGATCACATTATCAATCATAATTCTGAGACTGGCATAGTGAAATCTGAAGTTATGGTTGGGGTTCAGGCCAACATGAAGCAATGAATCCGAACTAATTATGGGTTTAAGACCTTCAAGGGTTTATGGTTATTATTGACATTAATAAGATTCATTAGTTCTAGACAGGAGTTGAAGTAAAATCTAGGACTAGGTCAGTAATTGTGTAATGCAGGATCAATGCATGTCTAAGTAGTCATTAGCTGAAATTTCTTTGATGGAAAGTAAATGCATCTTCTGCAGCCTAAGACAAGAATGATATCTTTAATGGAAGGACTGTAGGACCTGCATCCTCAAGAGAGATTCTGCACCATTACTTGTGGTTAGACTTCGAGTAACCAGCACTACTGGAATGGTGAAAGGTCAGCAAAGCAGGTGATCTTACTGCAAACTATGCTGCTTCCATGGTCACCAGACATTTACAACTACAAGCCTCAGCAGAATCCCCCTCCTGCAAGGACCTGAGGCCTTATGCCAATGAAGGCATAAGCAGGCAAAACAGCAGGAAAGCAGGGCTGGGATCTGAAATATCATTCCCATTGTAAAATGAGAGTGACATCAAATACCATTTCTCTACCTTTGGATTCTTTGCTATTTGCAGGTTTTTTCCATTTAACAATAGCTGCATGTTACAATGCTGCACGGAGCAGTGGTTACACAACTGGCGACACGTAAAAGATTATATTAGCAACTGAACTAGGAAAATCTGCTTCCCTTCCTTTTGACTTAGTTGATTATTATCCCTGATCAAATAAAGGACCACATGTTCCTACTGCCCTTGTGCCCTGGTTGCTGCAGTAAAAAGAGACATAGAGTGAAATTTATAGTACTATATGCCTTTTTGATTTCTGTCAAGTTTTCCTATACAATTGAGTTTTGTACAGACTTCATTGTTTAGTCACCCGTTTTGCATCAAAATACATAGAGATCACTCTAATTAAAATGACCCGTTTTTAAAATCTCCATTTCAGTAAAAATACCAACTGTGCATAATACGGTAACAGACCTTCCTCTCTTTCTATTATGGTTTATACCAACTTCATCTTCAAAGAATGATCAACCTTCAAACACTGGGCCAGATGTATGTAATCCTCTAACAGCATCATTCCCTTGTCACTAAATGTTTTTTCCTGTGTAGGTGGGCCATCCAAAGACTGACCTGCTGGGCCTGTGCTCCTCCACACCCAATCCACAACAGCTGTCATTTTCTGACAGTCCCCAGATTTCAGTTCTTGGTGAGCATTTGCGATTTAGAGATCACATGGCCAATTTACAGGCATGCTTCAGACAGCGGTGACCCAACTTCTGGCTCCTGAGAAAGATCTGATGAAACATTTTCAGTGCCCTGGATGTAACAGTTCTCTTTCACTTCCGCTTCTGAAACTACCAAAATATGATCTCCGATCCTGCTACAAAGTTTACATGTAGTGGAATGGTGCTATCAGAAGAAACTAAAAATATATCTATATAGTCAGCTTGGTTTTCTCCTCTGTTTGCAGAGTGATCTTTATCTCCTGACTGTACAGTCAATCCTGTACAGTCATGCTCATGCTTCAGCCTTTAGCCAAGCTGCTCCCTTTGCAGAAAAATAGTGAAAAAACCAATATTTTGTCCACTGCAGGATCCACATCTACTCTAGATCATCAATGTGGTTTCTACCCCTTCACAGTTTTTCAAGAGGAGCCTCCCAGATTTTCTGCTCCATCCAAAGAGCTGGGAATGAGATTCATGCTACTTCTGCCAGCAGTCAAGACATGATGTATCACTGATGAGAGAGATGCTCCTGAGGACAACTCAGATGCAAGCAAAACTGTACTATTTAGGCCTAAAACTTTGTCCCTTTCTCATCTATCTCCAGGCAAAATAGTGCTTGGCAGGTGGCTGTCCCTAAGGAATACTTTTGCTCAGCAAATCCCTTTCCTTAGCCCTTGCTGCTCTTAGACATTCTTAGAATTGTAGCTCACATGATTTCCATGAGCCACTCCATGTATCCTGTGGGAATCTTAGATGCCTCAGCTGAGACTGAGATGTCTGGTTGGCAACAGGTCATGCAATTGTCATGCAGTCAGTACATGACAAGCTTTAAGCCCTTTCATGGTTGGCTTTCCGTGACCCTGGAAGGTCTCACTGGAGTCTGCAATGTCAGGGTGAGATGTTTTTCCACGAGCTTGGACTATTTGGTCAGCCCCAGCCCCAGGCTGGCTGCAGCCCTGAAACAATGCAGATGTAAGAGCTAATTCTGACCTGCAAGAAATGCTGGTCACATGTAAGACCAGACTGAACTGGACGTCACACAGCCTCTAGGATTAAACCAGATGTTTCAGAGAGTGTGCAGTGGAAAAGATCTGTATAATCAACATCTGGCTTTGTGCTGCATGTCCTTGTGAGTAAGCTGGGAGGTAAGCAGAGAGATAAGCTAACAAGTGCTTGGGCATTTTTGGGTGGCATTTGAAGTTCAGCTTTGTTAACACTGATGTACAGAGAGCTTTTGATACATATGAGGAATCCAGTCCTTTATCATGGAAGCAATAGAAAATGTCTTCTAAAAATATCTATCTAAAAATATCTAATTTATATATATATATATATATATATCTTGCTTCTATAGCAAAACTTATCTATCTTTAAAGAAATAATCTTTACCCTTGCAGTGCTAAGCAAAAAACACACGAAAACATGTAAAGCCCCCCTGAGACTGCTGGTCTCACATTTGAAAATGCTATCCTCGGTTCTTTCATCTTCTTGACGATTCTAAAGGTAAGGCAAGGCTTCCACATCTGCATTCAGTTTCTCAAGTAAGCAAACAGTTCTTCTGAAGTGTTGCACACTCAGCAGTTCCTGCTGGCTGGCATTAATGAAATGGCTTTCCCAGGAAAGTGCACGCTGGAGAGCCACGGAGATAAAAACATAACTCAGAGTGGGGATGGGAGGGGTGGGCACTGCTCTCACTTCATGTCACTGGCCTACAGCAGCACTGGGTCAAATGCTACAGTTTTCCCCACCTACAGCATGGCACAAGGGTCCTGACTTAGGAAAAGAAATAGTTACAGTGGGATTGAAATTAGTGAAACCCAATGCAATTGATAACAATGGCTACTGCTGTCAGATGGGGTTGAAGTAAATGGAATTTCTTGGCTACCTACAATCACACTGCACTCACCAGTTTTCAGTCAGCCTTCAGGAACTTTGGTGAATTAGTAATTTCCCCGTGAGAGGTTAATGAAGCGAGTCAGTGGGACAGGCAGTCTGAGACACACCAAAGGATGGCCAGACCTCTATCAGCTTCAGGAGTCCTGGAGTGCTGACACTATTTAAACAGCAAAAATCTGCCTCTCTCAAGTTCTGTTTTATCTCTTTTGTCCCTCAAGAAGAGGTTAAAAAGCTGTAGTGCCAAACAAAATTAGGCTGAGATCAAAGCACAGATCTATGCAAACTGTGAGGGACATGATATGTGGGAAAACATTTGGATCAGAGATTTAAGTATATTGAACATTTGCTGTCTGATTTAGCAATTTGATCTGTCCTGAAAGAAAATTATTCTTTGGCATATTAGAACAAGAGAAAAAAAAAAGTGAATTTTGATGAATACAGCTGGGGAGATCCCCTGCCAATTCTCTCTCCTTTTTTCAATAACTCAGGTTCATGCAACAAGATGTGACAGTGCATGTATCTCTCTCACATGGTCAAAAGAGCTCTGCCAAGCTGACTGCCAGGGACAGAATGCAGGTGAATACACAAAACTGCTGCAGGATTAAACAAAACTAAAAAGCATATTTAACCAAGGGGTGCACAGAATTGCCTGACCTAGTGATTTAAATTCAGAGCAGCAAAGCAGGAAGCACAAATCCAGAAAAAGCCCTGCTGCAGCTCAACACACATTCAGCATGCATTTGGATCTGCTGAAATTGTAGACCAGAACAACTCATGGAAACAAAACAAAAGAATCCCACACAGCTGGGAGAAATTGTTTCACCAAGGCAAAGAAAGATAGCCCAGGTTTTAATATCTGTCACTATTACTGTCATAACTATTTTAGCTAAGATCATCTTCTTTGCAATGACTTAGTTGCACTGGTGAAGGCCCAGAATTCAGGGTTACCAAGTGCTGATGCTCGTTTTGATGGGAACACCAGATTATTTTACCCCTGGAACAATTTGCTATGGCTTACTCCATACTAATTAATACTACTTGCAGGAATAGGCAAATCCTGAGGTATTTGTGCGAAATTATACTGTGCTACTGTTTGAGCAGCATTAAGAACTTCAGTTACAAGGTGCTGGATTTCCTGGTCAGCAGGGGACATGCTCAGGCAGGCCAACAGACACAAATGAATTCTCTAAATCTGCTTCTCCCTCTTCTGCTTTAACCTTTTCTTCTTTGTTTTTTCCCTAAGTCCAAAGAGCTCAGTGGTTCCCCACAGGAGCAACCTCTCTTGCCAGGCTCTGCCCTCTTTGTCCTGGGGCTCCATCCCCTTTTCTTCTCCCAGTTGAAGTTCCTGACAAGGGCTGAGAGGTCAGTCAGAAAAGGGAGATGCCCACTCTGAAGCCCTCTGCTTTGCTCCTGGCACAGCAGGAGCCAGCAGGGGAAGTCCTATGAGCTCCTCCTCTCTCAAGGAGAGCAAATTCCATGCACTTTTGCAAGTTGTCTTAGAAAAAGGAAATTATCCTCATTTTCCCCTCTATCCCTATCCTGAGGGGGGCTTTGCAATTAAAAATATGATTGAGTTTTGTACCCAGAGAGGAGGACCGGAGTGGGGGGTGGGGAAATTGCCATGTACCATAACAGATGGTTTAAGTGCGGTGATTACAAAATCCTGAAGTTAAAATAGTTTAATTACAAAGTCAATACTGCCTCCAAGCTCTGCTAAGCCCCCAGTGTAAAAACAACAGACGGTATAGTGCAAACGGTAGGACAATATTTAACCAGAACTTTGCATTAGCTACTGCAGTACAGCTCTCCATCAGGCCTTCAGCAAACTGAAGATTAACTGATTTTCCCAGCCTCTATTTGTTAACCATCTCTGCCTCAGTATCAATGGGCAGCTCTGAAAGAGCCACAAACAGCCCCAAGGAAACAAACTGCAATACTATACTGCACACAGAGGCTCAGCAGGGTTGTATGTGAAGCCCAGTATTTCAAGGGTACCTAAGAGAATTATTAGCACCTTGTCAGGAATGAATACAAAGGTAAAAAAGAGGAGCAGGTAGAGGTATTTCTACATAAAATGAAAATAGAATTCAGTGAAATACATTTTTAATGCTCTGGATTTTATAGAAAAAAAAAAAAAAAAAAAGACAAGACATGGGCAGGCACAGGGGAAGAAAAAGCTGGGAATGATCTCAAATGGCCCGGACTTGATCTTTCACATGCAGGGAAAGCAGCAGCTCTACAGAGCAAGTTGCAAGGAAATGTCACTAAGCTGTGCTCTTGCAGCTGAGAGCCTTGGGGCTGTTCTTAGCCCAGTGTGTACATATGCTGCATATTCTTTACCAGCGACAAACCCTCCCTCTGTTGGCCTGTGTCCCCTATAAACACCCAGTCAAGCATGGGGCCAGGAGAGTCAGAGGAAGCCTGGCTCTACTTTGTTAGCAATCTGCTAAAATCCAGTCCCATCTGCCTCCATCATGACACAGCACGAGGTGTCCACCACCCCTGCTGCACGTGAGGCACT
This sequence comes from Melospiza melodia melodia, assembly GCF_035770615.1. Classification (NCBI taxonomy): domain Eukaryota; kingdom Metazoa; phylum Chordata; class Aves; order Passeriformes; family Passerellidae; genus Melospiza; species Melospiza melodia. Next base: position 26,120,972 of record NC_086196.1, read on the forward strand.
GTGAGGAGCTGCTCCCTCCTGTCTGGGTGGGTAAATCAAGGACTGGGCAAGCTGGAGACAAGAGATACAGGTCCATGAAAGTAAAAGCCAAAAGAGACAAGTGGGAGATCATCTTCAACAATTTTTCTTATCACTTATGACCCCCAGGCAAAATCAAAAAGTAAAGCAAAAGGGAAAATGAGCTTCAAAAGTGATACTACAACATGGAGATCTCGTAACTGTGATCCCCCCTTTATAATTTTTATTGCAGGGTTTGAGAGACGAAGTCCAACTTTGGGTGTTTGGGATCATAGCTGCAAAGTCAAATAAGAGTTTCTAGTGGCTGATTTGTTTCTTTGGGGTTCTTCATAAGTGACAGCATTTGGGTCAGAGAGCTACACTGGCTAAAATGACTGTACACTGGCTACACTGCTGTATCTAAGGGAAGATCCTCTGTAATGATAAGGTGGAAAGAGGAAACATTCCTAGGAGATGATCCTTCAGGTTGCTGTATATTCCAGTCCAGCTTTTAGGAAGTTAACTTTACATATATGAGTAGATTCATTGACTTTCAATTAAGACTAAGTGCATGTTGAAGTGCTTCTTTTCATTAGAGTGGAAACAATCCTCTTTAATAACAGAAAAAAGCCCCATAAACGAATGTTCTGGTGGAAATCACAGCATGAATGGCATAGCAGTGACAACACAAAACCAGCTTGAATTATTTTTATACATGAATAGAAAATGCCTTTTTATTTTCCTAGAATATGATAACAAATGGTTTTGTTATTAACTGTAATAGCAAATAGCACTTTAAAGTATATTGGAGAGGACTTGTGAATGTCTAGTAATTCCTTTAATTCTCAGGTTTGCCTCTTTTTTTTGCCCTAAGCAGGTACTTGTAATGAGGAAATCAAATAAATAAGGCATGGTCACAGCCTTATTTTAAAGATTTTCTAAAAATCTTAGCCTGGGGCAGAACCCATGAGTTTGTATCTGAGCTCATCCTCTCCCCACAGTGTGTGCTGGACACAGTTGCCATGACTGCTCTCAGGATAATCCTGTTTTTAAACCAGTAGCTCCTTAGTGACTGCTCTCACCTCTCACCCAGAGCCACAGGGACTGATGCTCAGTGCCCAGTTCTGGGAGCAGGACTCTCTCTGTCAGGAGATAAGGTACAACTTGAGCACCCTTTCCTGAACAGATTCCTTTAGGGAAAAGCTGTGAAGTGAAAGCATCTCCTCTCTCTCCTCCTGAACCCCAACAGGAGCTAAGGATGGAGGCTGTCTTCTGTGAGGAGCTGATTCCTACAGGTGTACATTATTTAGACCCAATAGATAAAAATACATAGGGGCTGGGATACCAAAAGTCCAGCTGGAGTTTGGTACCTAAGAGCTCCTCACCTCTCCTGCACTGGCAGGGAGACAACAGACACGGTTTCTTTGTCCCAGTATCACACCAAATATCCACTTTTTAGAAAGGGCCTAGTATCCTGAGGAGGGCACAAGAAAATAGGTCACTTTGAGTGATTTCAGCTTAGGTGCTGCTAATCAGAGACATGCTGGGAATACTGCAGTATTCGGCTGGGAATTTTGGCTGTCGTCATGGCTAGACAAGCACAGCCCCAGGAAAAGCATGCCAACATCACAGCTACGATGTGTTTCAAGAAACACAACTCTTTGGGAGAACGTGTGTCTGGTGATGGATTATAACAGTGCTGCTAAACCAGGCTGTTCAATGGTGGCTGTTCCACACAATGCACATTCAGGATATACCACATTAAATGTTGCTTTCAGGAGGAATTTAATGAGTAAATTAGGCAGAATTCAGTCCTGATGACCAGAGTTTTGACTTCACACACTCACAGAAGAGGGGAGGGAGCAGCTCCTCACAGTGCTTCACGGTGCAGCAGAGGTGGTGGACACCTCATGCTGCGTCATGATGGAGGCAGATGGGACTGGATTTTAGCAGGCTACACCTGCAGATTTCCATTCTTTGTGGCATCTCTGTGCTCTGAAGACAGCTGATTTCACTCCAAATTTTTTGGCGAGACTTTGGACACAAAGTGCTGGTGGCACAGGGGCTGTCGGTGCTGCCACCGCTGTTATCGGTGCTCTCGGAGTGCTTGGTGGCACTGCTGGGGATTACAGCCCTGCTGTTCTGGCAGCCCCTGGGGCACAGGGACCAGGAGGAGGAGGAGGAGAAAGACAAGTGGTCACCACCCCAAAGCTCGCCCTCTGAAAGTCTGGAGGTGAAATGGCAGCGCCTGAAGACTGAAATCTATCTGTGCAGCTCACAGAGGAAGATGCATTTAAAAAACTAAGCAGGAGGAATGCTGTTGTTGTAGAATGACCTTTCTTCCTCCCAACAAACATTTACCCAGGTTTGTCTCATGACTGGTCGACTTTTGTAATCCATTAGAAGGTGATGCTGTTGCATGACATGATCAAACACCAAACACAGCAGAAAGGCCATAACTATATCTAAAAAGCCTTTGCTTTGTCAAAGCCTTTCACTAATGCTAGCAACAAAATTATTGAGGTCTGTAATGAGCTGATCTCTTGTTAAATAAGCCTCCTTATGAGAGTGTTAAGCTTTATATCTGCTTTCAAATGAAACACTTTGGATTTATTAATGTTTCCTTTCCTCTCCAAATTTCTTTGTTGAGTAGAGGTGGCAGAGGAAATGTACTGGCAACAGTAGGATGTGAAATATAGTTTAAAATACATTAAACATATGTTGATGGGGCCATTAGCAAAGTTTATAGATACCACCACCTGTCTCTTATTCCACTTGCCATTACTTTAGTGACAGAAATCATACTGTAAGAGAGGTGGTGTGCTACCAATAAATCTTTACTCCTGTGTCAGAAGGAACATAGCAGTAAATTCATGCCTTATTGCTAATAAGCATTTTCAATAATGGTTCACTTATTGAGCCATATACTTTTATTTATAAATAAACAAACCTGAATAAAAGATTAGAGCAGGGGCTAAAGGATAAATACACCCCTGAGTTTGGATGCAAAAGAGTCTCTGAATATTTGAGAGAGAACCCCTTTGCCACTATAAATACTCGGCGGTGCACTTAATGCTTTGCTTGTTCCTTTCAAGCCAGCAAGCGTGGTTTTAGAGCATCACTACCAAGGGTATTTTTGGACCCACCACATGTAGGGTTTATTGCCTTCGTAAGAACAAAAAAGAAAAATAATAAGGAAATATAAACAAACTCACTAAAAAAAAAGAAAATAAAAGAAAAAAAAAAAACAAGTGAAACTGTGATAAAGTAAAGTAAAATGAGTTAAATAAAGTAAGGGAAGGCAAAGGAGCGCTGACACGACCTCGGCCCTGGGGTGCCCCCTGGCGGGCGCGACGCGGCACTGCCGGCCCTCGCGGGGCGCGGAGGGAGCGCGGGGCGGGAGCGGTGCCTGCGGAATGCGGGGCGGGATGCGGTGCGGAGTGAGGGACGGGAGCGGTGCCTGCGGAATGCGGGGCGGGATGCGGTGCGGAGTGAGGGACGGGAGCGGGGCCTGCTTGGGCGGGATGCGGTGCGGAGTGAGGGACGGGAGCGGGGCCTGCTTGGGCGGGATGCGGTGCGGAGTGAGGGACGGGAGCGGGGCCTGCTTGGGCGGGATGCGGTGCGGAGTGAGGGACGGGAGCGGTGCAGAGCACAGTGTGGGGCGCGGTGCGGGAGGGGAGAGAGTGAGTGAGGCTGGGCGCGGTGCGGGACGCGGTGTGCAGTGAGATTGGGCGCGGTGTGCAGTGAGACTGGGCGCGGTGCGGGACGCGGTGTGCAGTGAGACTGGGCGCGGTGTGCAGTGAGATTGGGCGCGGTGTGCAGTGAGACTGGGCGCGGTGCGGGACGCGGTGTGCAGTGAGACTGGACGCGGTGTACAGTGAGATTGGGCGCGGTGTGCAGTGAGATTGGGCGCGGTGTGCAGTGAGATTGGGCGCGGTGCGGGACGTGCCCACGGAGCAGGCGCGGTGCGGAGTGGGCGCGGTGCGGGAGGAGCGCGGAGCCCGGAGCCGTCATTCTGGAGGAGGTTCGGAGTGCGGCTCACGGCCCGCAGCACTGCTTCTAAACCCACGGTGAGAACCGTGCTGCTTCTAAACCCACGGTGAGAACCGTGCCCTGCCTGCCGAGGCCCTTCAATTGCGCCCGGGTGCCGGCGTTTGCCGTCTTCCCGAGGGGACCACCCAGTGTTTGTGCGGCAGGGGAAATCCCAAAAGTGTCCTTGGTCTCATGGTTTAAAGGGATGCAACAAGGCAGTCGCCCCACAGGAAGAAAAGAGGGGCACGAGTGGCGGGAAGGAAGGAGGCTGGTGCAGCCCCATGGAGCCTCAGGGAAAAGAGAGCGATGCCAAGTCTCAATGCTGAGGTGGGGAGAGAAGAGATCTGGCAAAGACCTGCAGGTGTTGAAGTTGTATCTGCTGGGCAGACTGAGGAGAACCCTTCTCAAGAGCAGCTCTGGGCAGCTCTGCTCCTCCTGTGAACCCAGCCTCGGTGGCACTGCCCGTGGGTGCCCTCTGCACACCCTCTCATGGCAAACAGAGCAGGGGTGAGGAAAGGGATGGGGCTCCTTGCACAGCACAAGTCCTGCACAGGGCGGCCAGGGGAGCTGGGGTTATCTACCCTGGAGAAAAGAAGGCTTGGGGTGGCCATATATCTCTCTACAACTAACAAATGAGGTTGTAGTGAGGTAGGTGCTGGTCTCTTCTCCCAAGTAACAAGCGACAGAACAAATTTAGTGGTTCAGTGGTGAAGCCGGTGGTGCTGTATTCAGAGCTAGATTCAATGATCTTAGAAGTTTTTTTCAACCTAAATGACTCTCTGATTCTACTGTCCTTTCTGGAAAGAGGAGGGGAAATGCTGCTAGCCTTTGCTCCAGTAGGCTTTCATTAGGGGAAGCCTCACTTTGATCGGGAGATGGCAGCACAGTTCTGGAAAGCTCGGAAACTCCCCCACCAACTCTCCCTGTCAGCAAAACCTCAGGACTCTCAGGGAAGAAAAGCACCCTTCTGCTCACTGGAAGAAGAATTTAAAAGGGAGACCCATGCATACGCCCAGTAAGTACTTGAACTGAACTGTTAAGAACTCAGTTAAAGATTTAAACATAAATTGATACTGTGTATCGGAGTTCCTAAGCATGATGAGGCACACATCTCACTCCAAAATGTTGCAAACTTTCACAAGAGAAAAAAAAATCTCCCTCAAGATGAAGTGGCAAAGATAACACTGGAGACTTCATTGTTTCAGTCCTTTTAAGAGTTTATATGGAAGTGTCCACATGTCACCAATACCAACAGAAAAATAATACTGTTAAATGCATCTGTCCTGTTTTCCAGCATAAGCCTTAAATAAAAGATCATTTAAAAATTTGTTAGAGTGATAAGCAGGGCTTTATGTCAGACCCACAAAGAATCTGCTGCTTGATGCAAACCCAGAACCAAACCTGTAGAAAACATGATGTAGCTGAAAAGTCAAACAAACCTGAGCAAAACAAAAATTGCTGCAAGTGAACTATTTCTGACTTTTTCCTAGATGAGCTTTCATTCGGGAGGTGCAGGCAAAGGTGTTAATATCAAACCACGTATTCTGCTTCTCTCTGGCCCCAGACTCAGGCTTGCTCAATCTGTGATTGAGGAATTCCCACTGACCTGCAGGTGTTGCCAGGAAAAAAATTTGTAATTCATTAAGTGGTGCTGAAAGTTTTTGCTGGAAGTGCCATCATGTTGACCATGTCAGCATTTTCTAGAGCTGCTCTACCTGAGGCCTTACAAGGGGAGATGCTATTGGAAAAGCTGTTTGGAGTTAGTTTGGCACCATCTCTTTCACCCTTGCCAGATTCAAGACCTTCTGGTATTCACTGAATATACAAATCAGCGCATGTAACTCCTCTTTCTGCACTCCAACATAGTCGTGGATCCATTGAATTTTTGACACTTTATTTAGTATTGGAAACATTCAAGGGATGTAACAAATGGAAATTTAAGGTTTAGCCAGATTGTATCAAATGTTGGTATTGGAACATCAGTGAAGCTCAAACAAGTTTCATTTGGCAGGACAATTGCACAAAAGCATTTGATGTTGAATCACAAGCTATTTTCAAGCTTCATACACACAAAAGGGTTGAAATATAAGCAAATTAAAGCCCCAGTATTAATGAAAAATGTTCTCCTTTCCTTCCCACTTGCCAACTATTTAACCTACTCAGGAGAAAAATTCACGTAGGATTAATTGTTTGGAGCCAACCTCGGGTTTCTCCTGAGTTTCCTTGAAATAAGGTATCCTTTGCTTCCCATCCTGCATGGTTTGGTAATGCAGCTGCACATTGTTGAAAAATTGCCACAATTCATGGCGGGATGGCTGCGCTTCAGCAATGAGAGAAGTTATTTGGAATACATATGTCTATGTTTGCATGCTTGTGAAGCTTGCATGTCTGGCTTGTTAAGCTCCAGGAAGCTCCCTGATGGACAACACCATGATATACAGTGGAAGGCAACCAAGCCACGAACCTGAGTTAAAAGAGGCTGATCCTCAGCTCTGTGAGCTCCAAAGGAACGTTGGGATACTTTTGTAATTCAAAAGGCTAAAATGTCCTGTAGAGTAGAAAACCATGTAGAAGATGAAGCAGAAGAGGTGAAAAATCCTGTTCAGAGCCAGTCACCGCGGCGTTCTGTGTGGTGTGGGGATCATGCCTTAGAGCCTGGTGGCCTCAGGGTGCTCCAGTCTTTGCACAGAGAACCAGCAAGAGATGTGACCATGAGGAGCTGGCCAGAGGCAGCTCCTGCCACCACTCTTGTCCCCTGTCCCTGGCTGTGCCCGAGCCAGGCTGGGCATGGGTGGGCGCAGGGGGCAGCATGCCCAACTGCTGCTACAGGCATTTTTCTGAGGTTTTAAACTCACTTCCTCCTCCTTTCTCCTGCGTGTGATTAGTGGGGAGTGTTGGGTCTGGTGGTATAAACACCTTCTGTTTTGGAGTAAGATTAGAAATGGGAGGGAAAAGCGGAGATTTTGGCTGTAGTCTCAGTGCTCCAGTCTTTCTTGGGTGTGAAGGCACATCCCTGCACAAGTGTAACACAGAAAAGCAGAGGGCTCAACAGGGCCTGAATGGCACTGCTGTACAGAAAGATGTGGTGACTGGGACAGGGAAGAGCTGGGGCTCATTCAGATCCACAGTGGATTAACAAAACCTGTGCAAGCCAAACTCACAACTTATGTAGGCTACAGCCCAGGAACATGATCAGCACATTTGCTCAGCAGCCGTCTAATTGAAAACTGAAAAAAATCTCTCCTTACAGTGTGTAGTGGCTGGCACTGACACAGAAAGTGTTTGTGCTGGTTTCATGTGGCCCTGAAAGAAATGTGTCTGCCTCTCAGGTGCACCCGTTCTGTGAGCACTCTTGGTGCTCTTGCTTGCATGAAGACCACGAGAATATCATTCAGCAGAAGCCTGCTCTTCCTCCATCTTTTCATTTAAACACAAATGATGGGTCCAGGAGCATTTTTAAACTGATACAATGAAGGCCTGCTGCAAGAGGCCAGATGAAGGTGGGAACAAAGTGCTCCTGATGATAAATCCTCCCCACAATGCTGGATTTGTCCCCAGCGCAGCGGAGGGGCTGCGCAGCACCGCTAGCCATCGGCACGGAAGCTGGGAATGGAAAACAATTTTGACATTGGCAGCCTGGAGTCCTGCCCTTCTCAAACACATTTGATGTTCATACATGGTCTTTTGGCTGCTGCTGCTGGGGACCATCTGTTGGGATGGCTTCGTGCCTGATCAAATGGTGGTATGCCAGTTTCACTGGGACATGAAATACACGCCAAACAAAACGCGTCTGGTTTTACTTCTATTACTCTGAATTCAAAGCACATGCTAATACTAATCCCCATTTTAACACCATTGTGGTGCCAGTTAAACCTTCATTTTTTTCCCAGTGTCTGCCAGGTTTCTACAACGCACTTAGGAACTTAACAAAATCCAGCAGAAATTGTCACTGCCGATTTCACATGAACAAGGGCACTGTCTGCAGGAATTTGGTGAGAAGTGTTAGCCCTAACAGCAGAGTGAATGAATGAGTTTCCTATACATATAATACAGGATTCTTTAAGGAGTTGAACTAGGACTGTTCTTTGAAAATTGCCTCTGAAACCCCATCCAACTCTCATAAAATTTTCTGCCCAATGGAAATGTGACTTATCAATTTAAAAGTGTCCCTGAAAATAAAGCATAGTTAAAAAAAAAAAAAAAAACAACAAAAAACAGCCTCTGACAACTATGTGAAGTCTTTGAGTAGTATGTGAGTGCTGAGATGCTCTAAGCACATTTTCTTTTCAAAGTGCTGTGAGTTCATTGTAGCTCCAAGCCTGATACACAGTAAAGTCTTCTGTGCTGCGGCTGGCTTTGCTGTCTGGGTTTGTATGACTAACTCCCTGTGAATGTTCCACATACAGAAAAGTGTGTTCCTGACCTCAGCCAAGATGAATATTATTGTCAAAGCTGCCATCATTGCAGCTACTGTGGGTTTTCAGATTCTTCCGGTGTTTGTGGGGAAAATCCATCTGCTACAGATGTTCCCTTGGATGATGGATTTTCTCCTCTAGTCCCCTAATGGCTCAGGAAAATCTAAGGAAACATGCCCTGATGGGATTCCCTTTGCTCCTCATCCTCCCTCTGCAGTGCAGTGCTAAGAGGCTGGAGATCTTGGACACATTCTTCCCCATCCTTTTCCTCCATCTGCCCCTGCATGGGGAGATGATAAAGACTCAGTGCTGGCCTCCTCAGACCAGATCCCACTCTGTGCAGGATTCAGATGTGCCAATTGAGGTTGCCAGTTTTAGGAAGTGCTGGGACTTATTCAAGTGTTTATCTCCTCCATTCCTAAATTCATTATTATTTAAAGCCATTCATTTTGTTAATAAAGTAACTAATTTCTGAGTTATTATAATTTAATAACCCTAATTAACTTCTTAACCATCTTCCTTACATTGCCATCTTGTGTATGCCTGAAATAAAAGTTATTATAGAAATGTGAAAAAAGTTGCCATAAACAATTAAGGAAGGTTGGAGAATGTGCAAGTTTATGAATGTCATTTAGCATGGTACTACCAGAAAGAAAAAGTATTCTTTGAAATTCTGAAGTAATATGGCAGGGCCGGGAGCATAGGCCAACGAGTGGCATGTGGACCGGCCATAAAATTAAAAATAAACTTAAGAGTAAATGTGCGGCTAAATGCAGACTGTGAGGATAGGATGTGAACTTCAGCTATTTCCTGGAGCTAGTGTGGTTCCAAAGTTTAACAGCTTTAGCCTTTGGAGACCTGGAGGCGTGCATACTTGTGTTCAGTTTCTCCTCCTTTCATCTCCCCCCACTCGGGGCCCTCCCAGCTGCCCTGCTGTTCCATCTCTCCCTGCAGAAGGACACTCACTCCTCCTGCCCTCTAACCAACACCCCACGTGGCTCTTGGCACTCAGCATCCCCCTGCAGCAGCAGGGCCTCCCTTCCCTCCCTCGTGTCCTTCAGCCCACTGAGGGGTTCCCGTTTGCCCCCAAGGTCTACTGGATTGCAAAGGATTCATTGCCACCTGCGAGGAGAACCCAGGGACAGCAGCAGGTACCTGGCCCAGCAGAGCCAGCTGCTCTCAGGGCATGCTGGCTAATGCCTGATAATTAAGATTTTTATTCTGTGCAATTGTGATGTTTGGGTGCTCTTCTTTCAAACATAAATTGTTATCATAGTGTTGTTTTCCCCAAACAAATGTTTCTCTGTGTCAAAATTTTGGTGCTACCTAATTGTAATTTATTGAAAATATATTGCCCATTGCAAAAGGCTCAATTCTGGGAAGCAACAAGCTCCCAGGGCTGAGACCTCAGTGGACACATTTTTTTTCATGAAAAAAAAGAGGCAAAACAAATCTTAATACGCTCTTGTGTCTCTATTTTCCTTGACCACAGAGCCTTAAGATCTTGGTAAGAATTGGAATGATAGAGGAAAAAAAAATTGTGTCTGCTTTACGTGCTACACAGTCCACCTTTACACTAATTTTCTAAACACACTATTCTCCAGTATTATTTTATTCCAAATGTGGTGAATAACATAGCATTGCATATTAAAAAAACCCAAGATTAATAAACATATACAGTATATGTAAATGTTTCTAAGATTTTTACTTGTATGAAGGATTTTCAAGTTCCCCCAACATAATTTCCTCTTTGTGCTGTAAGTCAGAAAAGACAGAGAAATTAGAGGCCCACACAAGGAACAGCACCAGATTTTGAGCTCTCCTTTCCTTTTTATCTGGCAATTAACTCAATGAAGGCTTAATTACAGACTGTTTTTTGTGTGTAATGCCTTAATGTTTGTGGATAATTATCATGCAGCTACACTGCCACTGACCCCTTCAGGCTTCACCACTGCTCTCAGCTTACAAAATTATCAGTCCTGCAAATGATCTACCAAACTGGTGTCCCTGAGGGGAAAATCCCACTAGTGGCCCTGTGGTAATAAGTGAAGCAGTTCTAAAAGAAAGGGGCAAGAAGTAATCCTGTATTTGGAGTAGTGATTGGAGTTTCATCTCCTGAAGTAACTCTTCATCTGTACATTCAATCCTCACAATGTTTCAACAACTGGGGCTGGCTGTCACTTCCTGAAGAACATTATCACCTGTGAAGGAAATGGGACACCTGGGGACAACTTCACCTGCAGTTTGGGGAGAGCTTTGTACCAGGAACTGAAGGGTGGGAGGAGGGAAACCAGAGACTTTTTTTTTTTTTAACTATATGAGTCGGTGTGCAAAATCTTGAAAAAGAAAGTATTTTGTAGATTAATTGTTTGAGGAAGTGTTTTGTAAGTGAATTGTTCCTCTGAGGTGATCTTTTCTTTTACAGTGCTTTCATGAAATGTTGGTGAAAATAGCAGCTTTGCTGAGCATGTTAATAACACCAGTTTGTATCCTGCAAACCACTTCATGGGTCACCAGCTAAGATGGAGTTCATTAAAAGACAATTTAAGTTCTTCTGCAGCCTAAGCAATACCGGGGGAAATCCAAGGTAAGACAATTATTTCATGTTATCAATTAAAACAAAATTGCCTGAACAATGTTAACTGTGCTTAACTGTGCACACACGTTGTGGCATAGCCTTGAAGTACATCCCCATGTGCTGCTTCAATTCCACACCAGCAGGGTTTTCAGCTGATTCTGATGGGATGATGAAGGGCCATTCAAAATATTCAGTTTTGTACATAGCCTTCAATGCCTGGCCTTTTTCATACTACACTGCAAACTACAGTTCTCCAGCACAGGATTCATCTCATTAACTTTAAAATTCATAAACCCTAATTACGTAGCCTCTGTAGGCACTCTGTACTCCTTTCTCCAGAGGGTGATTCATCTGACCTATTTTAGACAACCACTCACAGTGAGATGTGTCTCTTGATTTACACAGTTGTGTTTCCTGTGAAATGATTGAACCCTCAGCTTCAAATCAAACACTAATGGGATCTAGGATGATCAAATTGGTTTTTGTCAAAATTTTCCGAATTCCTTGTCTAAAGAAAAAATGAATTAATTCCTTGTCTCCTGCAAGAGTGAATTAATTCCTTGTCTCCTGAAAACTAGTGAGAGTTTAAGACAACCTATAAAATTATTAGGTTAATTAAAAAGGTGAGTGTAAAGAAGACATCAGGCTTTAATAAGAGAGCTGATGAAATGATACAGAGAGGCCTTCTGAACACTAGTTGTTGCTGTCATTTTTCAAACCTGGATCACTTGCCATAGCTTTCTTCTTCTGTAAAAAATGCTCAGTTCTTTCAGCCAACAGGCTTGCCCCCAAGATTTAGCCCAGCCTGCAGCAGACTGGCTGTCCTTTTTAGGCTGCCCCTCTCAAACTGTGCATGACTCAGCTGCCCATGTGCCAGTATGATCCTACTGAAAGGGATCCTTCCCTTTCAGTTAGCCTGGAAGTTCACTGTTGAAAAGACTTTCTTTTACTGTCAGTTTTATTCTTTGCATGCGTAACAGGTCTGTTCTTCATACATCTGTGTTATAGTACTCGTTGGTTTTGCATTATACAGAGTTAGCAACACTGTTAGCACTGGCATTAAAAGGTTTGTGCAACATTTTGCCATTTCACTCGTTTATCTTTTACACACAGAAATAAATAGCATAGCTTTATTTCACATATTCATCCTTCATCTAATCTATTTATCAAGCAATATGAGCTGAAAACTGTGGAGAAGTACCAGGTGATTCAGCAGAGAAAGTGTATTCTGATCCATATGCTGGCTGGTGTATCATAAACCCCTGTCTCCAGCACACGCCTCCCAACCTGAGCAGGGCTGTGGGTGCTGGAGTGGTGTAAGCCAACTCCACCATCAGGCATTACAGGCATTTCTTTCATTGGTGGGAAATATCTGGAAAATCTCTCTGCATTTTTGGCACTGTGAATCTTGTGCTTAGCCACAAGTTAGAGATAAATTATAGTACATTCAGCTGCCATTAATTTTGAATTAGCAGGGTCATTTATATTTCTCTCTTTTTTGCTTCTTTCATATAAATATCATTAAAGCTACAGATTTCAAAAGTTAGGATATATATTAACCGAGTATGCTTGCTAATCCCAGGAAGATGATGCCTTCTATTCCATGGGATTTAGGCTTGTATCCGATTAAACAGATTTGTGATATGAAATGCTAAACAGTGCTGCTGGTGACTACTTTTACACAAAGGCCAGTGCTGGTATCTCATTTTTCTTGCCCTCGCACACTCTCCATTGCACTGGAAACTACAAAAAAATTGCACTGGAAACAAACAAGTGAAAAAAGCCACAGTGTTTTCTTCCATGGTTGGATGCCAGCAGTTGGCAAAATGAAAGCCTGGACTGAGAACTGAAGGCTTTTTCCATTCTCACTCCCTGCCATGCCAAAGGGGACTCATGACCAGCAGCCTGCACGGGTGGAATCAGGTCTGACCCAGCTCTTTGTGTCCTTGACCCTGGGCTGCTTGCTGCAGCCTGTGACACCAGGGTAGAGCAGAGCCCAGAGACAGGATGCTGACACTGCTTTCTGGTGGCCACTGTCAAAAACTGTTTAATTTATATGCTTTGCCATATGTGTGCAGCAAGTTCCCTTGGCCTCGTCAAGACACTGGCAGGGAAAGCCAAGTCATGTCCCTTGGCTTGGCTCATCTTTGGCAATTGTTCAAGCTTTCATCTTGCCTTGGAGTAGATGACATTCACTCACAGCAATCCTTTGTAAATGTTCACCCTTCAGAAGGCAGTGAGTGGCCTCTGTTAGTTTGTCTGGGTCCAGTTTGAAGCTGCTACATTTGAGGCCTGAGCACTTTCCATTCTTAAGGAAAGTATCATGGGACAAATGGGGAGGTCTACAGGTTCTGCAGAGCATTGGATTGAATGGAAAGCTTTTTTCCCATTCTCATAGTTTTCTAAATTACATCTTAATTTTCCTAAAAATGAGAGAGACAGCCTTGTATCTTAGAAAAGAAATAATAATGTTGTTTTGTGCTGGAGAAAATCCTCCTTCAAGGTGTAAACAATCAGACAATGAGAATAATTCATCTCAGAGACCGAGCCAGGCAGATAAAAGACAGCAGACATATCCCTGTTAGTGCCAAGCTGACACTGAGGCAGCAGATGCTACCTCTCAACAGAGCTTATTAGACCATGCCCAACAGCATGTTGACATAGTTAGATGGTATCCCAGCTAATGGTATCTGGTCTGCTACAGCTTAGCTCATTGCAAAATCAAAGGAGCAGGCAACCACACAGGACCTGGCAGACGCAGCTAGACTCCAGCACTCTGGGTTTGTGGAGGGCATTTAACAGCAGCAGGGTCAGCTGAAAGCTCTGCTGTCCTTTGCACTTTGGAAAAGCCTCCACCTTGACTGGCACACCATTTCCCTGGGCTGTGGCTCTCTGCACAGCAGAGCATTTATTTGTACTGCAGATGGGCTGTTGTTGTTAGATTTGTGCACTGACTGTGGACCAAGTGCATGCACTGGACATCAGGAGATCTCTTACACAGAGGGGCAGTCAGACCATTCAGCACCAGAAGTCAATTGAACAAAAACTGCAGTTTTAACCACTTTGTCCCTTCCTGCTGCCCCATCTGTGTCCCAGGCCTGGGTGCTACTTTATGTTGGTGCTTACACCAGCACTGCTTTTCCCATGAGACATGCCTTGTAGGTACCTGCTGAGACTTTCAATGTACCAATGGTAAATTATTGTTCAACTTTTTAATCCCAAATATTTTTTAACATTTATTATTGTAGCCAGGTCTCATCTTGCAGTGGTCGCTACCCAAAGATCTGCCATGGATGAAATTGTTCAATAATACCATGACATGCAAAATCTAAAACTAAAATAAGGATGTTATGCATGTTTTACCTAGTAATGATTGATAACTTAAACTAATGCCTTCAGCATTTTATGGAAGGATATTTAAATAGTACAGAGAAGATAATCCCAGTACTCTTGGAGATTTAATAATATTAAACAATTTATATATAAAAAATCTTGATTTTATGGCTTCAGAAAAAGATTTTCTAAGTACATATCGATGTTCTTTTGTTTAAAATGACATCCACAAGCCAAAAGTACAAGTTCCAAGTGACTAGTCTTATGGGAAGCTAACTCTGAGATGCAAGTGGTAGCAGTGTAATGGTGACTGCCATTGCAACTGCCTCAGGTGGCATGGCCTATAAGCAGGGCTAGACAAGATGAAAACAAAATGTCTTAAAATTATTTCTCTTCTTCCAGCCATTTCTGTTCTTGACCAGTGACTGGCTCTGTTTGAAGTACACCCTTTGCAGAGTCTGCCTGTGAAGACTGTTCCAGAGACTAACAGATGCACTTTTCCATACAGATTATTTTTTCCAGTCTAGTCTTTCCCCTGTAGTAATTTTTTTGTTACTTCAAGGTTCTAGTAACCTGCCAGAGAAAATAACAGCAGAAGTTCTGCAAGATGGAGAATGGAGAACTAGCAAAAAACACACAGAGAGAGCTTCTGCTTGTAGCAGAACTAGGGAAAGATTTTTTTTTGTGAAAACAGCAGTCAAGTGTGCCCTACTTATCATTCTGTCACCTTTTCTCTGTGAGTCACAAGTTGTTTTCTTTCTTCAGCTTCACTTCCTTTACCTCAACAGTGAGAACAAGCAGAAGGCCTAGGACAGTTTGACTCACAGAGCAATGAGGTCGTTTCACACAAGGGATTCCCTGTGTCAGTGGGCATCAAGGAAACCAACACCCAGCTGCAGTTCACTACCAAGTCAAGTTTTTGGACAAAAATCATCACTCTGCCCTACCATGGGGTGTCTCTACAGGGACAAGTAGCCAAGAACTGGACCTCATTGTGACTTGTTTTCCTGAACATAAGTCCCAGAAATCAGTTTATTATTATCTCCAACTCATTCTTTCCAAGTTTATATCTTCCCTAGGCACATGTAATTTCAAAATACTTTGTTCATTTTTGAGTCATTTAACTTTTGCAAGACTAATACTATAGTATGAGGAAAGGCATGAAAACGGCTGGTTTATATACTGCAATATCACAAACCACCTGGATGAACTTGACGCAGAACAAGATGTTCTTACCCCTACAGGTCATTTAAAGGCACATCTTTACAGGCCTAGTCTTTGATACACATTTTGTTTGATACACTTTTATGACACATATGATGCCTTCCAAAACGAGCAGTCAGGGTGAAAACATAGCTGTTGAGATAGTGAATGTAGCATTCACTCCTCAAAGTTATGAAAACATAGTGTCAAAAGACAGATGAAATGACAGTGACCTGAAATAACAGGAAGCTGGCCTCAGTTGTAAATCTGGCAGGGGCAGAGGGTGATGGTGATGGAAGCTTGTGAGCTGCATCCAAAGCCATGAAATATAGCCCTGCCCCTGAATAAACTGGAAGACATATTTCAGTCTACAGCAAGTCAGAGTTCAAGCATCAGTGGCCTTTGGAACCTCTGTTCAGACCTTGTTCAGATCCAAATACAGAAGCTTTGAGGTGATCTTTTTACTCTACTGTTAAATTTCATTGGCACCTATGTCTTCCCTTCTGTGCAGCTGTGGGCTTTCCCCAACAGAGTCACTAGCATTCATATTTCCCTTGTGGAAAATGGAAATGAGTTGCATAACTTTAGCCTTCTCCTGGTAGTCTGGAGGAGAGTGCTCAAGAATCTAAACTTTGGCAATTCTTTTTTCTTTGCCTTAGGACATGCAAGGTTTTGTGAAATCTGTTCTGCAAAATGGCTGGCAAAAGGTGAAAGAAAATCACGAGGAAAAGCAAAGAAATGTGTGAAGTAAAACCAGAGTCATATAAGAAAGAATTTACTTGAACATGGGAATCTGATTCATTCCATTAGAGAAGAAAAGGGGATGAGTGCTCTGTACGGAAATATTGCATGCCCTGATGCTTCACAGGGCACAAGCATTTCAGAGACTCACAGGTGTCTGCGTCCAGCTCAGACCCAATGGCAGCAGTAATGGGGATTAAAGTCCCTTTACCCAGTACCTGCCACCAATTTCCTTAGCGGAGAAGGACTTTCTGGAAGGATCACCAAGGAAGACAGTGTGCAGCACAGGTCTGTTCCTTTTCATAATCAAGATGATTTCCATATTAAAAGCTGTGTCCAAGGAAGCTTGATGGCAAAAGTGCTAGGAGACAAATGCAGTCTGACTGGCAGATTGAGTTAGATCTCCACCAAAACTAACAATTCTTCTAAATGAACCATTATGTGAACTTCTGGCTGCCTTCAAACACACCATGAACATCACAAATACATGGATCCATGATGCTGAGGCCAGTCTAGATGCTGGCTCTGCTCTAGAAGGACACTTCATCCATGGACTGCTTTGCTCTTCTTCACTGCCAGCTTTCAGCCAGAGCAGCCAGCAGGTGGCTCAGCCTGGCCATGCAGCAGCTGGGTACCAGGAACCTGAGAGAGGACACCTAACAAGAGAGGAGGAGAGCCGGACTCCTTCTTCATCAGTGGCTCACAGTGTTAATTGGTAGTGAAACTGCACCCCAGAAATACCTGTATGGAGTGATGGGAATGGGGAGCTGATGAGTCCATACTTGGAAATAGAAGACCCTTAATGGGGCTGAGCTGTTGCTCACAGCAGTAGTCTTCGTGCCAAGGTCTTCTAAAATTGCAAGTGATCGTTGGCTTTGGTCTGGTGCTAAGTATCTTTGTTAAAAATCTTTTTTCCTTTGGTGAGCCTGCCCTGGATCCCCAGTCTTTTGAGGATATTCCATAGAGATTTTAGAGTTCAAGCTCAGTTTCATCATGCCCTGATTGTTCACTGTGGAGGGACAGTGGCAATAGCAAATGGAAGAGGTTTTATAGTCCTTTCCACTTCACTGCTTAAGTCCTATGGGTGTTTGTGCTGACAGACAACAACTGGGCAGTAAATGGGTTATGTAACACCCCAGAACAGAAAAAAAAAGAAAGGACACTGTCATCCTGCTACATAAGGACTATTTCTAGTCTTGCCTCTTGGCTCCTATAGGTCTGCTTAGAGAGGAGGACAGGGATTTCTTCACTTGCAGTTCCGATGATTTCTGCCATGGTCGTTGGTAGGAAGTCACACAGCCCCCTCCAAGATCCTGCCGCCAAAACTGAGAAGTTTGTTGTCTCCCTCTGCTTATGGGCAGGAGGATAAATTTGGACAGAAGAATAAGTTTGCTGTTCCCAGCAAAATTAACCCAGGAGCACAGTATAAACTGCTTTCCTTCAGCAGCTGTGTGCTTTTGGCTGGTGCTTGCTGGGGGCACAGCTGGAGGTGGGTACTGCGTGCACGCCCGAGAGGTCAGGCTGAGACACCAAGTTGAGTGACTGTGCCTTCTGGAAAGCATTCTCAATAGGATTGCTGTATTCCCACATTTGTATTCGAAAGACCTTGTGCACATTCACATTTTAAGCACAACCACAGTCAGTGCATTAATGTATGAGAGATTTACAGACCACACTTGAAATTCTAGTCTGCCCATTTTTAAAAAAACATATACTAAAAAAAAAAAGTTTAAATTTTTGTGATGTGTGAGCAGATATGGAATTACATGCAATTTCTGTCTGATTGTGTTTTGATGTAGAGCCCACAGGTTGAACTTTCAGCCTTCTACTTGCAATCTTTCCTAACAGCCATCTGAAAATTAGAAAAGCATTGAACCCAGCCACCTTTGAACCACCAATGCTATTGTGGTGATTCAGGCTTTCCTTTGAAAATGCTGAAAGATCATACTCCAGCAGGAGAAAGATGAGACAGTATTTTTGCTGTAGGTCTTCACAGGACTCACATATTTGTTTCTGTATTGGTAGTGGTTCATATCACAAATGCCTTTGTCCATTTCTCTCTTTCTGCTACAATAGCCCAGGTAATTAACTAAGTGAAGAGGCTGTCAATTAAACATTGATACTAATCTTGGCATAAAAGCTCCCTTGAGAAACACTGAGTTGGAACATATTTTACAGTGACACCACTGCCTTCATTCAGCTCACTTCTCAGACAATTAAGTGCTCCAAATGTTTGTGTGTCATCCAGGCAACATTAGTAGCATGAACGACCCCTGGTATAGATACAGTCCTGCAAAGAATGCCTGGAAATACAATGCCTATTGTGACAGCAAGGCTGATTTTATCAACCAGGAGACATTATATAGTTAATTAATGCCAAGATCTTTAATGATAAGATTGTCAAGGACAATTAAGAAGATTATTATAAGTGTCCTTGGTAACAAGAATGCAGTACTGATTTTAGCTTACTTTCACTAAGCGTAGCTTAAAGGTCAGTTTCTCTGAAGTGTGAATACTTAAGCATTCTTTGGAAAGATGTCATTATACATTAATCTCAGGAGGAAAACACATTTTTCTAATGTAGCTGTGCAGCACATGAAAATTAACGTGAAGCTCTTGCTAAGAAATTAAGGTAAAATATTTCAATGAGGAACTTCTAGCCAGTGTCACATCCTCAGCAGCAGCTCTGTTGAACAGGTCCATGATCTGAGAGCAAGTCAATGGAACAACTTCCTCCAACTTCAGCCCACATGGTTCAGAACCATGACCATGCAGTCAATAAATGGACAGACACTCCTCAGTGAGCCCTTTGGTGCTCAGTAAGCTTCTCCTGTTCTTCATCTGCCCAATAT
This sequence comes from Melospiza melodia melodia, assembly GCF_035770615.1. Lineage (NCBI taxonomy): Eukaryota > Metazoa > Chordata > Aves > Passeriformes > Passerellidae > Melospiza > Melospiza melodia. The sequence goes on from NC_086196.1 coordinate 26,140,123, forward strand.
TGGATCCAGCTTCACTGTCTCTCACTCATGCACCACACCAAAGCTTAAAGGGCATTTGGCATAAAATCTCTCTGTGAGCTGGATAAGCCCACAGAAGAAAAAGTTATACTAGTAGCACATATTGCATCCTGAATGTTGAAATTAAGAGGAAAACTAACTTTGCCTGTTAGAACTGGGGAAAGGTGTACTGAAAAAGGGCATTTCAGCCTCTTACAATGACATTGTCTATGCAGGGCACTTTTTCATTTAAGGTTTCAAGTGATTGCATGTAAGGATGTGATTTCCTTCCATCCTTTACATCTTAATTCAGTATTTGGCCCCTGTCTGATGGCCAAAATCCACTGACTCAAAAATAAAGAAAACACATTTGGCAAGGTGAGAATATTCTGATCTGATGTTCTTCTGTGTGGTGGGGACAGACTGCAGCAGAGACCGGCATACCTGAAACTTGAAGCTTCAAAAAGATTTTAGAACCTCCTAACAAAACTCAGAAATCAACTTTAAGTATGAGTTGTTTGAGGAATGAGTGACCAATAAATACAACTCCTCAGATATGAAAGAAATAATTGCTTAGAAAATGTTTTCCTAGTTAAAAAAATATATGAACATTTGATACATATATTTTAATTATAACCATTATAAGAAGGGAAGAAAAGGACATCTTTCACAATATACAGTTTTCATTCAGAGAAATTAAAGGAGTATCTAAAATATCAGTAGCCACTTAATTAAAACTTAATATAAAGCATTAAAAAATACAATAGATAAATCCATGTCAGGCATCAGTTAATGTAGAAACAGATGTTATAATTACGAATGGGACTCAGTAAAAATTGAGAGATTTAGCAGAGGCTGCTCTGCCATGTTTAAAACAAATAATTTTATAGCAATTATAACTGCAAACAATGAAAGCAAAACAATGAAAGCAAAACAATGAAAGTATACCAAAGACTACCAAGAAATAATTATGTTCAAGATGACCAAGACTAAGACACTACAAGCTACAAAAATATGGTTAAAGGCAATCAGAATGTTTTCTGGCATGTGGGTCTTCTTAAGCATAAAAAGCACTAATGTCACACTAATTTGGTCAATAAATGTAACTATTTTCTGATAGCATAACATAGATTTATCCCAGCCATCTGATAGAGCACCAAATGCCACACAGATTTTAAACCCCCAGTTTGCTCTGAACCTGTTCTGTTTGCCAGTGCTTGGTGTAATAGGTTGGGAAGCCTGGCCACTGCCATAATGTAAAACAGCAGCTAACATATACAGCATGTGGCCTTGAAAGCTGCTTACCCACAATCTTGCTCACTCATCCCTGAGACAGTACAGGCTTTTTTTAAAAATAATTTTCCAGAAGAATCAAGATCTGGTCCTTCCTTTTAACACAAAAAGGCATTTCTCACAGTGTAGAATACTGATACCACAATTCTGCAATGTCATCAGATCTCAGAAAATATATTTTCATTTATTTCATAGCTAATTATCTCCAGCTGAGACAATTGCTTTCCAGATATGAGTCCCACCAACATAAACACATTTACTGGGCAAGACTGTTGTTCTCTAAGCTGCTGCCAGCTGTGATGCTGTTTCTGCACCCCTTTGTTTTGGAGAGGTGAAGCCCAGCCATGCACTAGAACACGTGGCAGCTGAGAGCTCACCTCATTCTCCCCAAGCATTTACCAAAACCACAGCCACACTCACTCCCACAGCTGCATCCCACCATCAGAGGACTGCTACTTTGCATGAGGATTGAAAAGCTGGAAACCACCAAAGGGCTCTGTACACAAGCTTGTCCTATTGCCCATTTGACAACCTCCTTTCCCCTTTCCTTCCTTTCATTCTCTCACACTGCAGATTTACTTCATGTCTCTCTGTCAGGTCCTAAGCTGATACTTATGGTTTAGGTGAACCCAGGCTCCAGACCTGGGGGAAGAAACAGTGCTAAGACTTGTTGAAAGTCAAAAACGGGAGTTTGATAAATACCCATAAATGTTCATATTTATCTATTACAGTTTCCTTTACTTCTCCTTTCCTTCTTTCCCAGTCATTTTCATTTGCTTCTCATCTTTCCACAGCTTATCCCCACACAGAATTCTCTGGAGACTACTTATGGCTTTCTGTAAAAAACAGTTGATTCATGATCTAATTTTTAAAGGGGCCAAATGATGGTTTCACTACATGCGCTACCACAACTGTCATTGAGCATCCCTTTTACAGAGGTATCGTCAAGTGCACCACTGAGAAGAGACTCATAGAGAGAAAATAAATAATATAATATTATATAATAACTAAATTATATTACAGCTCACTGGCTAGTGGCAATTACCACCACAGGGACCCAATTATCTGCTCCCACACTTGAGGATGTTTCTGAGTAAAGATGGGACTCAGCGAGTGAAAGGCTGAGCCTGGCAGCATCGCCACTTGCCGTCTTCCCACCAGAAGCTGTTGTGTAACTTAGTAATTTCAGAGCCCACTCTTCAATTTACTCCTCGTACTTGGAAAATTGAGAGGTTCATTTGCCTGTGAGAGATACAGAGAAATTTCAAAGCACCAGCAGTAGAAAAAATAATGCTCAGATTTTTTTTACTACACAGAAATAAATCTGTTTGCTGGAAGGTGGGAGGAGAGTAGTGAATAAAAAGCATTTTTTCACAACACTTCATATTCGGCATCAAAACTGTTTTTCCATCAAGGATATACTTACATAGGCAGCGGCTGCTGCTCAGTCTGTATTCCTTAACTACTTTATAATTGCTTTATTATTAATCCATCACATTGCAGTTAAATGTCAAAGAAATTGCAGTTCTGATTGTCTGTTCACACAGGACAGTTTTATTCAGTGGGCTGCATCCTGACAAACCAGTTGATTGCTTCTGCTGGCTCACAAATTGGAGCACACAGCCTTTCTGATGCTGACAGATTCCATCTGCTCCCCTTTAATTAACATCTAATATGTAAACCATCTAATACATGTAACGCTGCATAACAAGGGATTAAGAAATAGAAGGTAGCTCTTCATCACAAGGCTGTGCCATCTCGTGGGATCTCATTACGAACAGTAAATGGTACCAAAACATAATGGGAACTGCACTCTGGTAGGAGCAGCACATGTGGGTAGTCTCACTGAAACAAGTACAAACATGTATGAGCACAGAGACAAAATAAAGTGGAAGGTGTAGCAGCTTTCATAGATGGATTCGCATTGGTACTGCTCCAGCTCAGACATCAGCTGATTTAATGCAATTACAGGGAAGAATGGGATCTACTCATTTGTGTTCCCAATTATTGCTAGCTAGATAAGAAGCATTGTTTCTATAAGACTCTGGTACAATCCATTAAACCCATTAAAAGTGCTAATTAGCTCATGTTCTACAAATGAAAGTGTCCAGGCAGCACTTTGTTGTCTAATACCTTCCAGTAGGCAAAAGCTGGGGATGAAAATATACAAAGAATAGCTTCTAGGAAAGCCCTGCAACCAAATTAAGATGTCAAAAAGTAAGGGAGATAAAATGCTCTTCTGCATAACAGCAGCTGATGAACAGGCATGAAATTTATGTGGCTGGGGGACAGGGCTTGCCACCATTCATGGCTGGCTAAGTTATGTGAAAGGTCAAGGCTGCTATGTTTTCATGATAACATCTAAGCAGAACACAAGCATTTGGAGAGTCTCATCCACACATCTATCTAGTGAGCTACATTAAACTCGTACAGAACAGCTGCAACAAGGCTTGCAATGCTCAACAAAGGGCAGGAAGATTAGACACCTCGATAATAAGACATGAAAGACCCTAATGGCAAGAGGAGAAGGGGAGCTGTGGTCACTAACCTGCACCAATGACAGAACCATTGTTTGAAGCCTCTGAGAAACTGAAAGAGGGGGGAGGGATGAACCAAGGGGACAGTGTGAGATCAGCATCCCCTGGCAGGTTTGGCATTTGGTTTTCTGCAGCATGTGGGCTTCAGTCTTGTGCTATGAACTCTTGAGCTTATAATGTTGTTCAAAGTTGTGCCAGTTGTTCTCCATATGCCCAGAATGGATCTGGAAGGCCAGTCTCTGAAAGTGTGTTCACATGAAACTGCTCTGTGCTGTGGGTTCAGCAGGTCTCAGAGAGGAGACAGGAAAGAACTGCTCACATGTCTTAAATATTTGCATTTCCCTCTTTCCTGCTCCCAGTTTTGGGAGGCGTGTAAACAAACACCTTGCTCCAAGCTATACAGGACAGCACAGGAGCCCATCATTCACAGCATCTTCAGTGGGGGCTGGTCAAAAGCTTGAGGTGAGGAATAGGAATTGCATGGAATCTGTCCCATCTGGGACTGATTGTTCAGCCACTGAAGTGGAAAAAAAAGGGGATTGCATTGGAGTCAGTGCAAATACACATGAGCTCACTTTAGCACGTGCCTCACCTCTCTCTTAGAGCCTGAGTACCTGATAGTATAAATATTTAAGAATCAATGAAAATAAATTCAGTTCATGAAGAGTGCAGGCAGATGATAGTGAAGCACCTCACAAAACACATGCCAATGTTACCAGCTGCCCCAAAGTGCAGAGACCCAAACTTACAGCTAACAAATGCCACTGGTCATATTTGTTTTCTTTTCTGTCCACTCATCTCAGCTTTTCTATTTACACCATTGATGTTTTTCAATGCTGGAAAGGTGTATTTTTTGTCAGGTGATGCAGATGTCCGTTTGTGCCTGCCATACTCGTCCTGCCCTCTTCACTCTGGTTAATGCTCATGTTTACGCTGTTGTAAAGTCAGTGTCTGAACATTCCTTAAACAAGCACATCAATATTGTGACAAGGCACACGTTTCACTTGCCTGAACTATGTGCTGTTATCAGCCATTACATACTTGCTGCTTATCTGTAATTTAGCACTGTCTTGAGAAAATACTTAAACGTTAAGCAAAAATAAAAGCCCTAGTCCTGGTCTTTATTCAGTTCTTCCCGAAAGAATAAAGTTATTCTTGTTAGAGTGCTATTATTTTGTTAGAGTGCTAAACAAATTGCTTCAAGTTTTTTTTTGTTAATGTACTAAACATAAATTGTTTTCCAATTCTATTGTTTTCCCTGAATGTTTTTAGAGAGAATGAATCTGTACTCATTTATTTTGCTGAGATTTGCTTCATAGTAGCTTTAACTTCAGTCCTGGATTTCCTAGCCCTTTTTCCCTTTTTCCTGCCACAGGCTAAATCCATTAGATAGATACACAATCATTTAGAGGCCATTAAATCTTACTTTTGAGAAGAGGCCCTCTAGTTAGAGTTTCACCCTTATCTCGTTTCCGATCAGAGGAGGAAGTCCTGTCACAGCCATCCTGCCTTGAAGACTTCCCCGGCATCACGCTCTGCAGGAGAACACCCATCCTCCTCTCCACACCCCTGTGCCATCCAAAGACCCTGCTAAAGCAAGCACTGATTATCTACCTGCCTGATCTCCATGTTTGCTCCCTTGGGAGTCGTCAGCTCGCAGCAAGCAAGATGAAATCCAGATTTGCTGCAGCAGAGCCTTGCTCCAAACAACACCCCAGCCCAGTGCAGGACAGTTTCTGGGTTTGAAGGGAAGGAACCTTACACCTGCCCTGGCTAATGGATGATACACTTCAGTAAGGCAGGGAAGTAGAAGTTAAAGGACGGCTTTCATAATGATGAAATGAATTAATTAGAATGATGCCATGGACTAGGTAGTTCCAACAGACGTGTTTGGGAGCATCAGTTCATAGGGTATCAAGCCCTCTCTTGCTCTCTGATCAGCTGTGCATTCATAACTGCAGCCAGAGGAACCCCTCTGTGAGAGTCCCAGGGGCTGGGGGAGAGGAAGGGAAAGAGTTTGTTAGAAACCAACACCTGCAGTAGGGGTAGAGGCTAGGGGAGATGGTCAACCCAACCTCACCATTGGGATTTAAGGAGGAACAGGAGTTAAAGTGGATAATCCCATGAGCAGCAGAAGCCATGCAGAGAGGTTTTCTGTGGCTGCCTTGCATGGATTTTCTGCTTCCTCTTAATCTGGTTGATTTCATGCCCAAATTGCTGCATTTGGCTTCAGGGAAAGTACTAATGTTGGTGTGATTCCTACATTTATCTGGAAGTTTTTTCAAGATTTAAGAGTACAGTTTCATGGAGCTTTGTTAAGACAGGAGTCCAATATCATGGCAGCTTCTGTTCTTCATTCAGATGTTTTTGAGATGGATGGTAGCATGCAAAGAGCCACATATGCTGACTAGGCAGAGTTTGGTTACAGAAGTCCTATTTTTTAGCAAAAAACAATTTTCACACTTGAAATCTAGCAAGTTTCATGAAAGGCTGGAGTATAGTTTTGGGGAAAGGTCTAACTCAGCCCTAATTTTTGACTACTTAACAATTTATTTTTATAGTGATTTAGCCATAAATTTTTATTTTTAATCAAGCTTTGTGCCTCGGTTGAACTCAATTGTATACCTTGGTAATATTACGCCAGTGGAAGTGAAAACACCGTGGTCATTTGTCAAAGAATTTGGATCTGGATTTCAATTTACAAATTGCTAAACCAAATTAAGAGAGATTTTCAAGGTTATTAATTGTTTTGGATTTTAAAAAATCCAACCTTTGCATTTGATCAGAGTACAAGCAAGCCGAGCTTGCGCAGAGCAAGTGGCAGAGAAGTTGTCAGCTCCTGTGTTTCAGGCAGGATCACCAGCGAATTTCAGGCATTTCTATCTTATTTAATCATCACTAACTGCAGCCTGGAATGCTGACACGATGCGCAGTGAAAGCAAAGAGTGTAAATTGGGCATGATAGAGGTTTCTCAATGCAGGAAGGAAGTAACATAACACTGAACACAGCTCAAGTTGCACTGTGAGAACAGAATGAATGAGCAAACCAGGTCTCTGTCACAAAACAGCAGAGGAAAAAAAAAGATAATTAAAAAGAGCTAAAGGAAAAGAGTAATGAAATATCTCTCTTTTACTTACTAAACTGATATTTTGAAATGCAAGAAGAATGGATATAACTTTAAAAACTATGCGTAAGTTAAAATAGCAAATTAAACAATTATCATGTTGAATTTAAGTGACAAAAATCTTATGATTAGGTGCCAAAATCTTTTTTATAAAAGTTTTTGTGAATTCAACTTCTGTCAGCTCTCAGGAACAGGAATCTTCAAACAGGAATCATCAAACTCAGCTGCCAGTTTGCTGAGAACCCAGCACACCCAGTGAGTAAGAGTACAGGGTGTAAGCCCTGCTGGGCAATTAAATGCCTAAACCTTGGTGGCTTAAAGTTTCTGCAGTGGATTTTAATGTGGAAAAACCTTCTTGAAGTTCTGTCCTCAGGTTTATGACATTATTGGTTACTGAGGTTTGAGAAAAATTCTGAGAAGCATGCTCCTCAAAAACCCACAAATTGTTATCTTCCTACAAGGGTGTGTAGTGATAGGACAAGAGCAAATGGCTTCAATCTGAAACAGGTAGATTTATATTAGGTATTAGAAAGAAATTCTTCATTGTGAGGGTGGTGAGGGTGGTGAGGGTGGTGAGGGACAGAAACAGATTGGCCATAAAGGTTGTGGCTTCCTCATCCTTGGCAGGGTTGGACGGGGCTTTGAGCAGCCCAGCCTGGTGCAAGGTGTCCCTGCCCTTGGCAGGGGGTTGGAATTAAATGATCTTTAAGGTCCCTTCCAATCCAAACCCTTCTATGATGATTCTATGTACCTTGCACCTCCTCAGTGTACCCATTCAGAGGGGTAAAAAGGGACTCTGAATGGGCACTGGTAATGCTCATCTGCTGTTTCTGTGTGACCCAGAAGCCCTTCTTCCCGCTCATCTTGCCTTGGCAAACATTTCCTCTCTGTGATGCCCCGGTGGTGCATCCATCCTACCACACAGAGGCCGTGCAAGGGATGGGTGGTCCATGGATGCAGGGTATTGGTGCAGGGAGCCTCAGGGTCCAGCACCCACTGAAACCTCTGTGGACCCCAGGAGAAGCTCCATGGTGGTGCTTTAGGCTACTGTGAGAGAAACAGACACAGGGAAACTCAGACACCAGGGAAATGGGACAACAAGAAGCAGACTGACATTTCCTCCAGTTTCCTCTGATTGTGATTCTGTTTCTAAACCCAAAACACCAAACCTCCTCCTTAGGAAAAAATCTGTAGGATCTTGGTCTCCACAGGAATTTTACGATTAACCCAGTTTCATAATTACATTCACCTTCATGAAAACCAAGGAACTTAAAGAAAAAGATTATTTTATTGTATACAGGTAGAGATATCTTGCCCTAGCAAGTAATCTTTCTCTGAAGAGACTGAAAAACTCCTTAAGCTGACCAAGACCACGTTTGCAAGCAGCCAGTTCAGAACTGCCCTGACTTAAAAATATAAATACATACTGACCAGATTTACAAATAATTCTTTAGCCTCACTCACTCTTTTCAGAACAAAAAATACTGTTTAGCTGCTCTGAGATTGACAGGCTTGCTCAGATATTCAGCACCATAGGAAGAATACTCCAGAGAAGACTGCCATTGCAGTCTGTAATGTATCTCTTAGAGCTGTTGTATTATAGACCCCACATTGTTTGTTGTATCCAGCTACACTATGATACAAAAAAGCCTCTCCTTTTTGTTGCATGTCACCTCATTTTACTTTCATAAAGAAATGTTTAGGTTTCTATCCTTTTGGATGGGACTGAATAATGTCACTTTTTATTTATGAACATATATTTTGAATTTCAACACAAGGACAGACCCAATGAACAGCTCTATTATACTTAAGAAATTGAGTTTCTATTCATAAAGAGCTGAGTAGTGCCCGTTAGATGGTTTCCCAAACAAAAACCACTGAATACCTCCAAATGAGGCTGACTATATCAAAACACTAAAACATGAATAGGATTCCTTCTCAAAGGAAAGACTGAATCAAAGTACAACTATAGTGATATTTCTTCTAATACAGCTATTTACAGTCTAAGAAGTACCTTTACCTTGGCTTAGAATCACTCTGATTTCTGCTACAGTGTTTTTGTCATGAATATGCACCTTATTATACTGAGGAAGGGCTTCTGTGAACTGTGTATAGGGCACATTTACACACTAATTCTCCTGAATAGAATATGATGTTTGCCATGAAATATAATACTTTCCATTCTCAGACTTAGAGTATCTTAACTGTGTGTTCATGTATTTGTCCACTAATACTTTTTTTTTAAATATGTACATGAGCAAAAGTAACTGTAACAAATCCTTGATAATTTTTCAAGAATTATTCAGGAAAAGAAGACGTAATTCCCCAGTTCAGTGACAAAAACAGTTTTGAGTGTCTAGTCTTAACCCAAATAATGGAAAATAAAGGGGAGATAATATTGTACTTTTTATAGAAGCCACATGCAACCTTATCAAATTGTACCTTATCAGGTAACAAAACAGCCTTAAGAGAAATTTTCGAAGATGGAAATTTGTCAGGGATGCAAGCACATGTTCCAAGCAATACATACACTTGTCTTTTTTCTCAAGGAGAATTTTATCATTTGCAAGGGTCATGCAGAATATTACCATTGATCTGTTAGAGCTCTGTTAGAGCTCAATATCTCTTGTGCTTAGTTTGAAGTATAAGACAGTCAGAAGACTAATGGAAAGCCTGGCTCAGCAGTTGTAGCAAAAACTGAAGAAGGTGAAGCACAGGCATTGCTAATTCTATATGCACAACAGTCTCCTTATGCCCCAAAAAGAGGTGATCCTGCCCCTCTGGATCCTGCTGGAGCTGGGTGAGGGTGCATCTGGAGTACAGTGTTCATTTTTGTCCCCCTCAGTACAGGAGAGATGTGGAAATCCTGGAGCAAGTTCAGCACAGGGCTACAAAGGTGATAAAGGGATTGGAACACCTCTTGCATGAGGAAAGGCTGAGGGAGCTGGGCCTGTTAGCCTTGAAAAGAGACAGAGGGAACCTCATCAATGCCCATCAGTATCTAAAAGGGGGTGCCAATAGGATGGAGTCACGCTCTGCTCAGTGGTGCCAAACAACAGGACAAGAGGCATGGAGCAGAAACTGATGCACAGAAAATTCCACCTGAACATGAGTCAGAATTTCTTCACTGTGCAGGTGGCTGAGCACTGGAACAGGCTGCCCAGAGAGGCTGAGGGGTCTCCCTCACTGGAGACACTTGAGAACCTGTGAGACACCATCCTGTGCTGTGTGCCTCGCACCTCCTGTGTGCCCTGGGATGACCCTGCTTGAGCAGGGAGCTTGGAACCAAATGACCCACTCTGGTGTCTTCCCAATTTACTCATTCTGTGAAAAACCACAAGTAAAATAAAGGGCTGGCAAGAAAATCAAAGGTGGGTATTCTGCTGGGTTTTCAAAAAAATAAAGCTCCAACAACCCATCCACTTACTAACAACTGATAGAGCACATATCAGTGAATAGGTTCCCTACTTGAGTCTGATATGTAAGTGTAGAATGGGTACCCTATTTTAAAGTAAAAATAAACCCAGAAGAAGGGGAAAAAGTAATTTTCTTCCCATCCTAAATTTTAAAAGGCAAAGTTCAGTCATTTAGTGATGCCACAAACTTTTTTTTTAAAGTTTCTGTTAAAAATGTTTAAGAAGATTTTTTACTTAAAAGGAGTTATTTTTGTCATTGTTGCTTTAAAAGATCTAAAACTGTCAAGTACAGTGTCATGTGCTTCAACAGCAAAGCCACTTAGAAAGAGCAGCATTCCTGCTAATGGAAGTACTCTTCAAAGGAAGAACATTACTCCTTAGTTTTCCTCCACAGCCAGCATTTGCTAGAAGGGAAGACACATTGGAGGGAAGACGCTCTGGCTTGTGGTGCGTAAATGTTAGATTACACTTAGCAAGTGAAAGTCAAAAGTGCTTCCTATGTTGCTTTTTAGTTAATGGCGTCTGGTCTGTTAAGAGCGTGGCATTTTGTTGTTCCTTATACTCTAAAATATCTGTTTTGGTCACCAGACTGATTCTGCTGGATTTCTCTGAGTGGTAACATCCCACAGTGAATACCTATGTCCACCTGTTTCACTTAAGTTCTGTACATGATTAATAATTATTTTGATTTATGAAATTATATAGAATAGTTTATTAAAAGTTTTATTAGATACAGAGTAATAGAGGCTTGGATCTGTTACAGACAGCTAGAAGGGGAGTTATTGCCCCGTGTTAATTAATATGCCAGTGACTACTAACTATACTTGTTATTACCACAGAAATTTTAATCAACATCCTTGTAAATTACCCATTACATCACAGTAATTTTTGTGCAGAAAAACTACAATTCTTTCCTGTGTTTCTTCTCCTCATATGCAAGGGCATAGCAGGACTAGCTTTTGACTGTAGGAGACCTTACTTTACGCCCTTTATGTGTCAATACTTCTGACAATTGCAGGTTTAAGATGCATTTTGCTTTAAGTAAACACTGCTGATTACACACAACCCAATGTGAAGTAGCAATTTCATGTGTTGATTTTACCTCCATCACAAGTGGTGATTTTGATTTTTCTCAGGCTTCCTCAAGCCAGCATCAGCAAGAAATTTCTGAAGGTGGTTTCAGTTTCAGATTAGCCAGACTGTTTCAGAGAGCTCAGCAAATCTGTAATTCACTCATTTAAAGCAAAAGTACATTCCAAAAGCTTAATATAATAGTGGTAATCTGCATTTCAGTCTCATTCAAGTAAGCATACAGATGATTGAATGAACTGTGACAAAAACATTTTCCAGTGTAAGTTGCCTGATGGGTAACATGACATAAATTAGGTAGAAAACATCCACTGTGTCACTATTTGCCCCTGTATTTCTGTGGCCATGGGGAGACCATTATTTCTATATTCAGTTATGTAGTTAATTAACAGAAGTGTTAAAGAATTTGCACTCTGGTGGTGGAAACAATTTTTTTTTTGTTCTGTTTGAGCGTTATTGTGATTCTTTAATGATTGAACTTACAGCAGCATGAGAAGGACTGTTTTACAGTGGGGTTGTAATTTGATATGATTATTTGGTGGTAACGGCTTTGAAATGTGTCTTGCCTCACACTCAGCTGTTTCAGAAAAGAAGGAATTAATTGTCAGCTCTATGGATAGTCAAAGCTGAGCTCTGACCTAAGACATGAGCATTTGTTATGAGGCATGTCTGCCTAATCAAAACTGCCTGAGGCTGCCTTGAGATTATTGAAGGTGCTGGAGAAAGCTGTCTGAGGCTGGCAGGCACAGGAGCTACAGATGCTTTCCTGAAGCACTAGTGGGTCAGGCTGTCAAAAACCTCTTCAGATCAATACTGGAAAAAGTTACAGATTGGATTGGATGTGCCACTGAGGGAGATGTGTATGTGTACTCACTCCTGATGTATATTTCTGAAGTATACTAGAGCTAAAGAGGGAGGGGGTAGAGTGGTGATTTTTTTTTTTTCCCTTTCTTTACCATCATCTTGTCATCTGGCAAAGTGGCTGGTACCCCAAAATCTATATCTCCATCCCCTTTCTTCTTTGGGTGGGAGTCCCCTTCTTCCCCAGCCCAGGTATCCAAGCCATTTTCTTACCACTGAGTAATCCTATACACAGGGGGATTTTGGCATTAACCTGTTTACTTTTTTCTCACTCAGCCCTGCACTGGAAGGATTAGAGTGAAAATGAACTGCAAGTGCAAAGTGACAAAATGGATCCCTGGCTTACAGTTTCAGGCTGTAGCTCAGGCTCAACACACACAATGCAATCCACTGGGTTTGTTTTTGCTTTCTTTCCCCCCTTTTTTTTTTACTCACAGGCAGCACAAGAATTTTAAGACTATGTAGAATGTCAAAATTGGCACCTCTAAGCCTTCTCAGACAAGCGAAATGGTTTTTCTGCAGCTCCCCATCCTCCTCTGCCTGGATTAACCACGGACAAACAAAAGCAGTGGATTTTCTCCAAGGCTGGGTGCCTAAAACAGGGCTGGGTCACACACAAGACAGGCCAGGTGAGTTCAATGTTTTGTCTATTGATGCCACTGTGTCTTCAAAGGCACCATGTCACTCAGTCCTCAGAGGGCTCAGTGCTCTAAAGATCTGTAAGGAGTTTCAAGTTAAAATATGATCACATTGACAAAGAATATGTGTTTCACAACAGCCTTCATCCCCCTCTCCTCTGTCAGAGTGTGTGAGAATTTCAGACCTACATAGCTCTTTTCAAAGATGCGCCCAACTCAAGCTGGGCCTTGGAAGATTTTCATCTCAGAAGTTCATAACTATAACTGTGAACCATTTTTCCCTTCTGCATTTTGTGCTCAGCTGGGGCAACACCAGCTGATACAGCAGCAAGCACCACTTGGCAGCCACCGTGACCAACAGGACTCGGCCGTGGCTTTCCATGTCTTCTCTGCATCACATGGAGCTTTCCACTTCTTGTGTTCTCAAATGAGTAAAACGGCACATTATGATATTCCCAAATATTTTTATTAGCAGGTATCTTCGTTGCAGGTATTCAGCAGCTTTTCTCAGGGTGGACAGAGGACAAGGGCTTGATCCAGCAAGGAGAACCTGTGCCTTCATTTCCCAGGCTCAGAGTGGCTGCAGTGCCTGAGAGTGATAACAATTAAAGCTGTTATGGAGTGATTAAACTGTCTCATATCTGAGAGACATGCCAACCCACTGTCAGGTCTGCAAGTTAGTGCCAAAACACAAAAACATTTTTCATGCCAGTGATATACTCTGGGTGAGTTTAGAAACAGAAAACATTGCTGGTAAATTATTTTGAGTAACTCAGAAATGACGGTGGAAGTACCAGAGTAGCCGAGAGCTTGCTGTATCTCTTGTACTGGGACAGCTGTACACAGCTTCCTGGGGACAGAAACGCTCCCAGCTTGGGTATTATAAATCTATTGATTTATAACTTATAATTAACTTATAATTAAATATATAGTCTATAATAATATAGACTATATATTTATAATTAATATAATATAATATAATATAATATAATATAATATAATATAATACAATAAAATACAATACCATATAATATAAATTTAGAATTTAGAATTTTTTCTTCCAGACGTACTGCTACGCCAAGACACCGCAGAACTGAAACTGGCAGGACACTTAATGAATTAATTTTAAAACTATTTTTTTTAACCACTCAAATTTCAGTGGTTCTATTCTTTTTGCATACATCAACCAGTTTTAGGACAATTACAGCAAAGTTTATATCAGGCAGCCACATCTTAATTGGACATATAGTACTTTTACCTTGATTATCATGACCAAAATGGAATTCGATTTTTAAGAGATCTTTAATGACAGCCACATTTAACCATTGGAAAACAACTTTAAAATGTAAAATCAGTCACCCATTAATTTTTATTTTCATTAGAATAGAGAGACAGGAAAAGAGAGGGTATCTTTTAGGTACAGGATTAAAGAAACAGAAAAGCTGAATGCATATATGTGTATATATATATTTGTGTGCATATTTGCATAAATTAAAAACTTGCAAAAGAATAATTATTTATAAAGAAAATCAAACAAAAAACTGCACAAAAATTGTAATTTCTCCATTTTTTAACCACAATTCTTCATTATGTTCCTATTACAAACAGTGATAAGAACACTAACAAGGAAGTAATATGGTCCACTACCTGTGAGTGAAAAATCAGTATTTTTTTCTTTATTCCTCGAAGGCTTTATATGAAGATGATGAATCAGTGTCTGATGTTAAAGGTTTTCCAATTTTACTACCTGTCTGAGTGTGAAGTATTACAACAAGAACTAAACTGCAGTTTTCCAGCTGCATCAACATAGAACATTTTGGGATGTGCTATTCTTGTTTTCTAATTATCATAATTGACCAGAAGCCAGAGTTTTGCAGGTTATTAGGCACTAGTCCTCTGAAAGTCCTGGATTTTAGGAACCTACGTTGGTAAAATATGTCAAGGACAGAGAGGGCATACAAATATATATTTTGAAATCTGGAACTAATTGATTTCTAAATTTTCTCCGCACAGTGTCTTCCAAATACAGAGAACATCTGCATAGCCAGAACATTAGGGCCTGTGCTCAGCAACCTCTCTGTGCACTGGCTCAGTCCCTTTGCAATAACATCCAGGAAAGCTCTGGGAAGATGCAAGGCTTGCCTCAGTCTCCAGACCAGCCTCACAAGCTGCTCTGTCTTTGGGCATAAAAACAATTCCTGATGAATGTGGACCAAGTCTGTCTTTGCACTTGGACACATAAAACTGTCCTTGCTCAAGGCATAGTCACTTAGGTCAGCTTGTTTGCACAAAACCAGGGTCAGTGCTTACAGGCAAGCAAAGCACTGAAGGTGCTGTTGAAAAGGCTGAAGGGCTTAAGAATTTGTGGTTAAATCTCTGAACTGTCACAGAGGATGCTTGGTTTCATTTCTTATCATACACTGAGCTGTTTGATATCAAACAAGTGACTTTATTTTGCTATGTTTCTACCTGTAAATCAGAAATAACATCCATGGTCTTCAACCCAACAGCTTTAAGCATGATCTCTGCAGAGGCAGGAAAAACTTTGTGCTGAGTATTTGAATACACACTTGACTTTTTCCTAATGGAAGAGGCAGACTTAATAGGTGGGGCTGGGAAATGACCCAAGACACACCTCACACAGCAGGGGAAACCATTTATCTTCACTTAACTCACTTTCACACCTGTCTCCCCTATTCTTTAGGCTCTGCTATGTGTAAGCAGTAAATTGGGGATAATCGGAACCAGTAATATTTAACCTTCCCATGGCAGTTTGTGAAACAGCTTTCCAGGGTGCCACCCCTTGCAGTTCATCCCCTAGAGTGTGCATTTGACACATATTTGTTTTGAGGGGTTTTAAGCTGTGAGGATGTATGAATACCTGCCATCACTTAATCTTGCTTGTCAGAGATGGGCTACCAGGCAGGAGGGGTCTTGGGCTCTGACCTACTAGGGCTGGCCAGACTTGTAACTTAATTGAATAGACCTGAGAAACAAAACAGCTTCTGTGAGTCACATGGAACAGTGCATTTAGTCAAATGCACTGTTTTCCCCCCAAAAGAGGGGGGAAAACCCCAGGAAGAGAGAAAAAGTATCTGGTGATTATGTTTAGGGGAGCAAGGAACAAAGGGAAGAGACAGAGGACAGGAAAGGGGCAAGTGAAAAGCCATTGCTTCCTTCAGGATGCACAGTAATGTTTGCTGTAGAGGCAGGAACCAAATTCTTCTTTTTATAATCAGCATAATCCACCAGAAATAATATATAATTCCTTGTAACTGAACGGCTGTCTCACAGATGGATGGTGTAATATGTCCCTTGCTTCCCTCCTTCCCTCCCTTCCCTTCTTTCCCTCACTGGAAGTTCCTGTAATTGTCACTTTGTAATGTATATTCCAGCACATGGACATGCAGAATGAAGTCTACATGCTCATTTTGCACCATAAATGATGTGTACTGCCTTGTGTCACAAACAGTAAATCCTTTATACCAAAAGTCTGTTCATTTTCACACCATTCACTTGTTCAGCAACAGTTGTCCAGATTTTTTAATTCAGCTCCTTCCACTAATCCAGCAACTGCTGGTCTTAGACAGGTGCAGGGATCAAACAGGCTCAATAAACTGAAACATCTGGCCTGGAAATGATAATAGGCCCTTTTACTTTCCAAAGCAGAGAAGGAATGCAAAGTTTTCAAATGTTAAATCATGCAATTAGCCCTTGTAATATACTTTTTTTTTTTTTTTTAATTGAAACAATAGTGTTTTCTATTCAGGATTCCATCATTACTTATGTCCCCCTTTCCTCTCTGCTGCAGAAGATGCCCAGCCAAAGGGGTAAAAACATAATCTACTACTAATAACTTTTTTAAAAACCCAAACAAACCAGACCTACCTCTCTTCCTTCACAATCAGTCATTTTAAGAGGCCCATCCATGCAATAAGCCAAAACCTAAATCTGTTGGCAATGTTTGGGAAGACCTATGCCCCAGAGAATGGAAAAATTCCTGTACAAGCCCAGCTTCATGGAGCTGAGTGATCTCCAGTGTGTGAAGGCTGCTGAGAGAACAGAGCTAGATGCAGACAATCACCCCATTATCTAGATGACACTGAGAGATTGTTGTCCTCACTCTCTTTCTAGTGCTGAGACAATTATCAGAGCTAGACAAAACCTTTCAAACTCTGAAAATGCCACAGGAATATTTCTGTTCGAGGCTGTCCAATTTTGGAGCAGCTCCTGCCATGCTGGTGCCTGGGTTTGGTTAGGCTGAGCCCATGGTAAGAAGGCTCATCTTGCTTTCTCCCAGGCATTGTTCCCAGGTGTCCCTGGCTTATATGTGGCTGCCTTTGTGCCCCATAGACCAGAATCAAAACCTTCTGCAGGAAAGAAGAGTTGTCAGAAATTTTTATGGTTATGACTAAGGGGATGTTGTCTTCTGGTAGACCCTGTATGTGACCAAGTATCAGGGACAGGTATGTCCCTTTACCTGTATTAGAAAATAAGTTTCTATTTCTTGTTCAAAAAGTTCTCTATCTTCTTGATTAAAATGCTTTGGCTTGACTAAATAAAATTATTTTTTTAAGAAGTTTCAAACAGGCCTCACCTTGACTACTGGCACTCATTAAATCTCATGTGAAGGTTGGTATTTTAATCCAGCACCATTGCCAAAGTACTTTGGTAACTTTGCACTGACCAAATTTTCCTTCACACTTGGAGCTTGACATGGCACGGTCTCTTGAGTAAACTGAAATGTTCATCTTGGGCCAGAGAAACTTGGAAGCCAGTCCTGGGTCCCACTCCAGCCTTTGCCTCAAGTTTCCTCTGAGGTCTGAATGCTGGACTTTCACAAGTGCTGCAAGCCTGGGTGCAATTTGTTTGGCACATTTGGGCCCAGGGTTCCAAATGTATGTTCAGTTCTTCTTACACACAATCTAGTCTTAAAAACCCTATTTCTGAATAGTCTTCTCTTGAAAATACTGTCTTTAGGCTCTCATAACTTCTGCTTTCAGGAAAGCTGGAATTGTAGCAGAAACAGAACATACAGGCTCTAGATTGCCTACAATGCTGATCTCTTCTGTAAGGCAATGGTGTATACAAGTCCAATATAATGAAAACAGAGTGTTCCTCCTTATTTATGCAGGAAGAGATGCTGCACTGCTCCTGCACTGCTGGCTGTGGAGGTGCAGCCATAGGGCCAGAGGCTGAATGCATTTCACAGTCCATACCATGGTCTGCATTTCACTGCATGACTTTCCTCAAAGGTCATGGGCCTTCAGCTAAAAACACCCTACATCACTGTAATGTGGATGAGCATATAGATTTCCTTCAGTCACTGTATGCTGACAGTCTCTGGCAGCTGTAGCAGATCTGTGTTCTCATTCTGGAGTCGGTGAAAGGGAGACATGAGCCAGGCAACTCCTCAGTTTTCCTGAATTCTTGCACAGATTTTCCTTAAGGGCACAAGGCTGTGACTACAGGCATCTCTAAACACATGCTGAGTGACTGTTCACCTGTGTTAATGGCGCCTGTGTGATGTAAACTGTGAGACAGAAACTAAAAAAGAGTTTAGTGAGTACCAACCTTGATAAGCAGTGTCCCAAGGTCAGGGTCAGGCTTAAAGTAGAGAGAGCAAGAGACTTTAGCTTAGACCAGGGCTCCTAAATGCTGAGTTCTCCTTTCATGATAGCCCTTGCACAGTGAGGTTCACTGAGAAGAGAGAGGGAAGAGTCTCCATGAGCCCCCCAAAGGCAACATCCCCACCTTGCTGCAATGGATATGTCAGACCCAGAGGCAGTTACTGCAGCTGAGGGAGTTTGAGTTAAACTCCAAAGGGCAGGATGGCAAAAGGCACCTCTCCCACCAGAGCAACAGGAGAATATGGCAGGCAGATATCAAACAGCTTCCTGTTGTACTCCATCCCTTAGGAATCAGAGGACCAGGAGCTTCTGACCTTAGAAAATAAGCTGGACTGAGATTTCTTTGCACAGGGCAGATGGTACATCCCTGTAGCACCTTTGCTATTCCAGGAAGCCAAAAAAATCATCATGATTTTTGAAGGAATGATGCAAGTAAGAGAAAAATTATGTATTGGTACACATACAGCTGATCTCTCAAAATATTCTACCTATAGAGTTGCTGATTAAAAATTTAAAAGTTTCTTAGCTTGTGTTCACAATTACAATGTAATTATTTGTTTTGGAAACACATACAGATGAATAAGCCAGAACTGTGTATACCTTTCATTTTCTGATTTTGAAATGTTTCAGCTTCCTGTAAGGAAGAGAGAAGTAGTCTCTAGAAAAACATCTTCTCCTACCAGAAAACAGAGACCAGGCCTAGTGACCATGACTCCTACTGGCATGTACCAGCACTTGTACATAATTTTGTAATTTGCCACATGACCACAGCTTACACACTGAGAATTTACCTGATTTCACTTCACTTGCATGGATGCAAAAAACCCACTCACCAAAAATAGCTAGATCAAGGTCATATTTATTATTGACTACTAAGTTTAGATGTAAAATAAAACCAAGCCAGAGATGTTTTTTGTTAGCATAGCAAAAAGCAGCTAAATTTGAGTGCATTTCATGAATTCAGTATTTTTTTTGACACGTTAGATACCCTGGTTTGCTGAGCTCTACCCCAATGTCCTTACAAGTCATCAGTTCACATGCTCACTTCTGGTACACTAAATCCATCCTATATGTCTGTTATAAATAGGGTACTGCACATACAGCAAATGCAGCCCCCTCTACACACCCTTGCATGATCTCCTCAAATAGCACACATATTCTCACGCTATATTTAGTGCTACATCCACGGTAACATATCACCGCATCATTATATACAAAATGTCTTCATAAAAACAAACATTGGAGCAGAGAAATGGGTTTCTTCAGCCTGCATTGAAGTCTGCCAAGCCACAAAGTCCAACCAAAACTTTTATTCTACTTAGTTTAATTCTGATCACATAAATTTTTAAAGCTTTTCCTAGTTTGTGAAGCTCCCAAATTCAAATTACAAAGTCAAATGACAATTCTCTGCTGATATCAGTCCAGATAGTACTTCTAGATGTGAGTCTAGCAACATGAATAAGCTGTTCAGACAATTTTTATGGCTGCATGTTTACTTCTGGTTTGAAATTTGGACTGTTGTTTGGATCAACGTACTGGCAACTTGCTCATCTAGTAAAGATGGAGCAGTCCATAAAAATGGAGCAGTAACCTCCTTCCAACCCCCAAGTAAGAAATCTGGACTGAGGTGCTGCTCTTAGATATTGCATCAACATAAATTAAGTATTGAAAAAGATATGAGCATGAGAGGATGCACAGCAATGCTGGCTGACACGATAGTCTAGAGACCAAGCACACCAGCAATTTGTCATCTTTTTCCTTTTTTTCCTGCCGTAGGTATCACAGAATAAAGGAATCTTAAGAGGAGTTCTCAGGGAAGATAATAGCAGGGATATGTAGGATGTGGATAGCTGTGGTCAAGAGCATCTTGAAACTGAGCATGTGATTGCAGCAGGGTGCAAATGGAGAAGGAAGTTAATACTTGAGAGATTGATTAAGTTGTGATTATGAGTGATTAAGATCTGTTGAGGCAGGAAAAAAATGCCCAGGAAGGGCCCTGAGTTTGAGGCACTTAATGCAGCAGAAAACATGGGGAATTGTTGGAGGCTTCGTAGGGAAGTGCTGTCCAGGGAACTTGACATGGCAAGGAATGGTCATGACAGCAGCACTGATGAGACAGGATGGTGTCCCTTGGAGACCAGCTGTCCTGGTTCTGGCCAGGACTGGGTTCGGTTTTTGCAGGAGACAGAGGTTACTCTGTAACACCTCATGTCATTTTGAGGGGATTGGAGAAGGGTCACACGGCAGGGTAGAGTAAATAGTCAGCCTTTGTTGGGTGTTTTCCTTGGGATGTGAGCAATCTCGTTTGAATCACTCACTTTTTTTTCCTTCTACACTCTGTCATTAGGATTGTTACTGTTTCTTCTCATTTTTCTTTTTGTTTGCTGTTTCCAGTAAATCATTCTTATCTCAACCCGTGATCTTTCCCCTTTGTACCTCCAATATTCCCCTCCAGCCTGCTGCAGCGGGAGGAGGGAATGAGCGAACAGTGCATGCTTTGGAGAGGTTCAGTGGGAACACTTAATTGGGGAATACCATTCCTAAACCATGACACCAGGTAAGATAATTTTGCAGTAACAAAAGTTGCATTGTGAACGGGAAAGGGTACATTTTTGATGGATCATACAGCAAAATGCCATCAGCTAAGGTACCCCTCTGTAGCACCCTAACGCAGCTGAAGCCCTGGTGCTCTCTTCTCACAGATTGACACTGCAGTCCCTGAAACCTCACCCTGAGGTTCTTCAGGGAACCTGCACAGCTGAAAACCAAATCTTCCAAAAACATCAGTTTTGTCTGGAAGCAGCAGGACTCACTGAAGTGCCTGACACATTGCACCAAGCAGGAACAGAGTAAGAGAGAGGGAGAAAGGACATGGAACTGGCATCAGGGTGGACACAGCAGCTACCAGGAGACTCGGGGTGTGTCGCCTTGAATTCACTCCTCTGCCAAAAGCTGAGAGTGTGGAAGGCTGAGAATGGTTCTGACCAGAGGGCAATATGTTGGTACAGTGTTAGAAAAAGGTATGGAAAGTAAAAGAGTAATTTTTATCTAGATAAATCCTGAAACAGTGACTAAACATCAATTAAGTATTATAGGAGAGAGAAGATAATATTTGATCTGGGCAGAAGACAGGTTAAGAATTAAAAGATAGATCTGTATATTATTGTTTAAGAAGTCACTGCCCTGAAAGCAACAGTCAGAAAGATGGATTTCTTAGCTCCTACCTGCTGTTCCTTGTATTTATAACCATAATATTACCTTACCACATCCCATTAGTAATGTTTTCTTTAAAGCGTATTATGGAGAATGAGTTGAAAATCCCAAATTTCCTGTTATTATTGCTGTCATTTCTGCTCTTTGTTTTTTGCAAGAAGCCTGTTTTTTAAAATGCTCCAAAAACAACTTAAACTGGCCTTAAACTCATTCCTTCTGGTAGTTAATTCCACTCAGAGATTTCATCCAGTCATGCTTTTTCCTTAGCTACAAGGAGTTTTATTAGACACCATTAGCTTTGTTGGCTTAAAAGAAACTGCTCCAGCTGAGACAGTTTCTAAAATACTCTAAAGATTTTTCATGGAGGCTGAGATGAGAGCTTTAAATTTGTCTCAGAAACAAGGGAGCAAGTAGTTCTGTGGTATCTACACACACTGTGGTTCCACTAAGAAGCCCAGCTGCTGGCTGCTGTGCAGATCATTACTTTGAAAAAATCTCAAGTGACTCTCAAAGTAACTCCCCAAACCTAAAAGTAAAGAAGAAATTAGATAATATGGGCAGGAAGAGGTGTAGTGAGCAAACATGAGGAATGCTTATAGTCCAAGATTGAAGCCTGATAAATAACTCATATAAACAAGTTTAAATTAAGATAATTGCAATTGCATGGGCTTCAAGATGTTATCTTCCCATCACGACAGAAGACATTTTCACAATGCTAAATTAAAAGCAAACAAAGCAAACAAAGGCTTTGTAAGTAAAATATTGGAATTCTATTAACCTTTTGTCTTAGAAGAGACACCACCACAAACCTCTGACAGAGACACGTGCTGCTGCCCTGCCAAAGCACTTCTCAGCCAACTACCCACAGCACAACCCACACCCAGAGCTGGGCACCACACTTCTGCAGAGGACAGCAGGGCAGCCCAGATAAAACCAGTATCAACCTGCTTCGAGGTAGAAATCTTCTCTCACATCCCTAGGTCTGTGACCTGGCCTTGGCAGCTGCATCACTGACTTCAGGCAAGGAGGTGATCTCAGCCAAATGGGTCTGGAGCAGAAAGCTGGTCTGAGAGAAACAACAGAGGGAAGCTCAACTGTTGGTCTCTGTATCAGCCTATAAGTAACACAAATCACACTGTACAAGGCCTTATTTCAGTTTTCGGTAGCTGCACTAGCCCTAAGATGTTATTGCACCCTGATAATTTGTTGCCAGGCTCACTGCTGAGCATGTCTTGTGAAAAATCTGTCCTCTGCTTCAGGTCAAATTCAGCACATTCAGTAAGGATGTAATTAGCTCTTACTGGTGTCCTTTGCAGGAAGAAGCTTGGGGTACATGTGGTTTGGAAATGGCTGTGATTTAAATAAAAAATAAAAATAATGTCTAATAGGAGAAGGGCTGTAAGAACACTAAGATTTTCACAGCATTTTTTCAGATATATCTGAGTGTATTTTACAGACAAGGTTCTTCTGAACTGTAACAGTTTCTTTCATAAGTATATATTGTCAGACATTTGTACCCTGGTTCATAAGCTACCCTTGATCATCTGAAAAAAAATAGTCTTACTAGTAATACATTTTAAGAGCACAGAAACAGATTTGTTTATCAAAAACTGACCTTCAAACCTTTACTCAGCCTATTTTTAGGACAAGGAAAATGCACTGTAACTAACCCATTCATACTGGGGAATAAATTCTGAGATTGTTTCTTGTGCCCTCTGGAAAGTCTTCTTATGTACATGCCTGAAATTGAAAGTAAAAGCTGAGCAGGTTTCAGCAGCTGAAATCATGTTAAGAATCTAGTCTGTTCCCTTTAATATTTGTAATCAATTTCTCCAAACAAAATGTACTACAGACACCACAGTTGTAAGCTTGTATTCAAATCTCAGTCTTTAAACACTGGACTATCTGGCCACTAGCTCTCATGTATTTCAAGGGCATAATGTGACTTCTTTCCACTTAAGGGTCCCAGTGGACTGGATTATGAACCAGCTGTGCCTGGCAAGCAAGGACCTGGAGCAAAACAAGTGGCCTCAGCATCACCCCTCAGCTGTGGAAAGCACACAGCAGTGCATGTGCAGAGAGGTGCTTCCCAGAGTCTCATGTTCAGCTGCAACAATTCCTCACAGCCTCTCTTCTGTGTGTGTGGGACCCCCATTCCCACACAGCAAAAAGCCTCTGCAGCCTGACAACATTAAATTTCTGATCTAACAGCATCTAGATGGAGGTGGTGCATGAATCTGGCATGTCCTAGGGGGTATCCAAGACAGCTTTGTGGAGCCATCAGATTTAATACAGGATCAAGGCTGAGGATCTCCCAGTGTAAATGATTCTTCCTTCTCTTGTTCAGGCTCCTGAGCATACAGGATACTGACCCAGAACCTCATCATCAGTAACTCCTGGAAAAATATTTTCTCTGGTTAAAAATTCAAATTCAGACTATTGTTTCACCTTTTCTTTTTCTTTTTTTTTTTCTTTTAACCTGAAGACAGGCTGGATGGGGAAGGAGAAGTGCCACATAAAGAGACAGGCTGTATTATCATCCTGGTGCAGACGTCAGAACATCCAGCCATGAGAAGCAAATTTTATCTAACCAAACTTTATCATATTGTCAACTAAACATTTTACTCCAAGACTGAATCTAGAAGAGAAAAGTTTTTTTTTTGCACTTACTGTTACTACTCAGTGGGCCGGCATTCCCAATTTGGCTTCTTCAATTTCAGGCCTCCAAATCAACCCCTGAAACCCTTCCTAGGTCTTTTCTTGACATGGACACTTGGAGTTTTGCTTCTTGACCATGATAACAAGCCACAGAGCACAGAGGGATGCTTTGAGCTCTATGATTTTGGGACCAAAGTGATGAATTCATACTGCCTCTTATGGCACTCAGGGTCAGGACTATTTCAGCTCCCAACTGTCTAAAGCTGCTGGGTGCTGGATGAAGAACGAAGTAAACACCACTCATGAGTTACACATACAGAAATATGTCCTTCAGGTACAACCTGTGTCTCTTGCCACCAGTAAGTGTGGTAGCCAGCCCACAATGCTGGGGAGTAAAGTTTGTCTACACATATGGTTGTCTCTCCTTGACTGGAGGCACATCTCTGGCCATTCCATTGTCTGCGTTAGGATGTGGAGAGCTACAACAATTTTGGTAAGGTCACTCCTTATCTCTATCCCTCAGTTGCCCCATCCACATAACTCATGTCAAATATTCTTGGAGCTGCAAATATAAGGTGTGATTAATTAATTAATGAAAGCATTGTAGATCTTCAGAGAGAAGGAGCTGAGGGAGTCCAGCAGGATCATTATTATTACCACAAAGTCAACATCACACATTCAGAGATGAAAGCCTCTCCGAGGAGTATTGCAAACCTATTGCTGGAATTAACACTCCCGATCAAATTTGATAGTACCCTTTGTAGAGGATTTTCATTTGTATCCACAGAAAAACATAAATAAGTGCTCAGGCTGGCCAATCTATTTCCTCTGTAACTGGCAGCATTCACAGTCACTTTATTGTATGAAATAATGTCTTGGGTTTTCCTCCCTCTATCTTGCTTGTGCCTGACCTTCCATTAAAAGTTGCTTGGAAACTGCTTAGAGAATAGTCAGTGGTGCTTCTTATTGATATCTTCCTTTTGTGGTTTCTTTGCTATTCTATCTTTTTATGTTCCTTCCCTGAAGCTTTTTATGCTAGATGAAGATGAAAAGAAACCAGAGAATCAAAGCCTAACATTTTTCTTTTTAAAAAGAACAGGAAAACCATCCTCCCTGTATACATTGACATGCTAAAGAATAAAGAAACGCTCTTCTAATAAATGCTCCAGCCAGTTTTTAACACACATGTTATTATCAAGCAGTTTACACATTCTTTTTAGCATCTTGGTAATTAGAAACAGGGCATATAAATATGTTGTGCCCCTAAATACACCCTGCAATTGCCATTGTACAGAAATGATGGAAAGTGGGCACCACCATGACAGCCATTTTATCAGGGAGGCTTTGTAAGGGTAGTTAGAGCTGTCTCCTAAAAGAAGGCTGGAGAAGTGGCTCAGAGGATTAGACATTGGACACCAGAGATCATGGTGGATAGTAGGAATTTAAGCAGCAGACAGAGGGAAGGAACTATTCCTTTCTCCTCTGCTCATGGGACTGTAGATATGGAGTTGTCCAGGACCTCCTCTGGGACCAGGAGCAGTGAGGGCTCTCCTAGGGTGACAGGGAAGGACCTGGTAGCCAGAGCTGTTCCACAACCCCAGCCAGGAGCAGAGCAGCCTGGGAGTGGTTGGGTGCAGCCAGTCTGCAAATAGTCCAGCAAAGGACTAGCAGAAGAGTTAGGTGTATGGAGCATCCAAGAAGAAAGGAAAAACTGAGGGAGATGTGATTTTCTGGCCTGGAGAAGACAAAGCAAGAGGTGAATCTAACAGCAGTCCTCCAGCAGTGTATCTACAGTGGGCTGTGGAGATGATAAAGGCAGAGATAAATGTGAAAGGACAAGGGGCAGCAGCCACCAGCTGTAGCCACAGAAGTGCTGGATGGACTTGAGGAAAGTATCTTTTATGACAACCACTGACACACTCGTCCAGAAAAGCCGGTGAACCTCCATTCTTGAAAATGTGGTTTGATAAATCTTGGGAAAGCTGTCCACACATGTGTTTAGGGACAAATCTTGAGAGTCATTTGAGAGAAAGTGATTTTTTTTTTTGTGTAGCTATGTATTTCAGTGTGCTTTGTATGAACTTTCAGCCTTCAGCTTTTGGCCATGTGCTTGCTCAATGCTTCTACACTAGGCCCCAGAATATCTCCATACAGGGCTGAAAATAGTTTTTCAGGTCTAAATAGTTAAATAATAGGTCTAGGTATTTTTTCTCCCATAAACATTTTGGTTTTATTCACACTGAACTACATCAGAGGCAGGTTGGTGCTAGGGCTTGTGACTGTCTTGGGCAAACAGCATGGTATTGGAAAGAAGACACAGTAAAGCCTGAATCTGACTTTATTAAAATCCATGGAAAAATTCCACGTTTTGTCTAAACATTTCTGACCTTGGTCCCAAACTTCCATGTATAACTATTACTGGAAAGGGTAACAGCAATGAAAATACCTGGACTTTATAAATTCAGAGGAAGTACTTATTCTTGAAGATCTGTTCCAATTTTCTCTATGAAGAGCAGTGATAATATAACTTTTGTTAGTATAGTATTCTTCAAAATCATAGGATTTTAAAACTTTTATACCATGTGCATATTTCTTCATTTTCCTCATTTGCAAGGAAAAAGTGCCAAATATGATGTATTTGTAAATGACTTTGTTTTTTCCACATGCTGGTACTTTTTGGAACCATAGACACTGCTTTCTTGAAGATTTCTGACCAGTATATATATTTTAATATGATTTATCATTTAGACATAACACAGTAAATTTAACCAGGAAGCAGTCCTTCTGTAAAGGAGTCTGCAAATACCACTTCAATATATGTGAAATTTATGTCAGATTTTTTTTACTTCTTTTTCCCAAATTAACCTCATTGAATCCTTTATCTAAGGCTTTTGATCATGGTTCTTTGTTGATCGCAGTCTGATCAGCTTGCAAACAAAAGGTTACATCAATTCACAGATGTCAACATGCAGCTCTTATCTGTTTCAGTCCAGAAATTCCAGGAAATTATCACATGGAGTTCTCTGCATGCCCTTCCAGAGTACAATCTTTCAGGCTAATCTGTAAGATAGTGGTTGGGGTCAGATCTTCACATATTAAAGTCTTTATTTCCCAGGAGAGAAATAGCCCAGCCCCTTGACTCTGGGATAATTATATTTTATTTTCTAAGTTTCTCTAGTTTTGCTCTCTTATATTATCCTCAAGTTTGCATACAGCTGGCTGGGGTTATCCCATAATTATTTTAATAAATGGGCACAACGCTGGCAAAAGTTCTTCTCAAAACCACAGTCCAACTCCGACTTGAATCTGAAGAGAGGTTTTTACTCAAAATATTTCAGGGATACTGTTGTGAAAAAACAGACAAGAATGGCAGAATATTCTGTAGTTGGAAGGGACTCACAAGGATCATCGAGTCCAACTAGTGAGCGAACAGCCCATGTGGGGATTGAAACCTCAGCCTTGGCAGTATTAGATTTTCTCTCTGCCATGTATTTGCAGAATATCTTTTCTAATACCTTCAGATGTATCTTTTTGCATATACATCCTTTTTAAAAGAAGAGCACTAACTATTGGGAGACCTTTGAACTTCCATATTTTTCTTAGTTTGGAAATGAATTTTGTTTTATTTTACTGTCCTACATACTCTCAAATAACTTCTAGGTACATCTCACTTGTTTCATGACAGTGGCAACGCTCAGGTCACCAGAGACTCAGAGACGCCATGCCCAAATCCTGGCAGGACAAGCAGCTAACAACATGAAGGAATAGGATCTGTGTTGGTAGAAGTCACTGACCATCCCCCCTCTGGGATAAACTCTAACAAGAAAACATGAAAAACTTATGCAGCTAGGCAGGTGTTGCTCCACAGGCCATGGGACTTGTGCGGTTCCATGCAGCCATCCTTTCCCTGTGGGTGAACAATTTCTGTCCTCCACGCCTTGTTTCCTTGGCTTGCACAAGGTTCTTCAAACTTCAGATTTAGGTATCCCTCCTAATGAATGATCATTTCACGCTGTCTTCAAAAGCCATTGGATTTTGATTAGCCAGCAAGTAAAAATGGCTTCATTTTCTCCTCTGGGTACATGTTTCCTCTGTCTCCTTGGCAATTAATTGAGTAGGCGAATAATAGGCAGTGTGCTTTAACAGTCCCTGTGAGGAAGGCAATACCAGCCTGGTCACCAGGAGAACTTCACTGCCATTAAGCATTTAGAAAATCTGATCCTCCAAAGGGAGAGAGAGGCTAGATCAGTGCACCCTGTTACGTGGAGCCCTGATGGCTCCCGTGCAGCTGGAGCATGGAAAACACACATGCAGCCTGCCTTTGTTGTGGATACTCACTCCTCCATGGACATGTCAGTCTGGAGGCTGACAGGGAAATAAGAGAGAAACAGAAAACATATTCTTGTTTCTCCTTAACCAAATGTGAAAATACTAACCTTTGGAGAAGTCTAGACTAATTCCACTGAAAATGATGAAGTGGTTCTAGCATAGATTGCAGACACAAATCTGCAAATCAATGAGATATCCCTCCTTTTTTATATTATTAGCCCTAAGATGTTGTGCATGTCAACAGCAAGTTTTTTCCAGGGCAGAACGAGGGCAGAAGAAGTCCCCCAAATGTTTTGCTATTCTCAGCACAGTGTTTAGGCAACACATATGTGAGAACAGTGCGTGAATATGCCAACCATCTCATCGCAAATCAGGCAAAATGCAGCATGTGAAATCAAATAGGTATTAAATTTGTCCTGTGATGAAGACATCAAGAACAGGGAGTACTGGATAGCCTCCAGTTCGTCTTGATACATTGTGCCTTATTGAAATACTGCTAGCACAGAAAACTTGCTGTCATGCTTCCCAATGAGGTGCTGAGTTCAGAGAAACAAGCTGGAGGAAAGAAACCTTTCAGCAAGTCCTGTTTTGTGAATTCTCTTGGCCTTGGAGTGCATGAAGGCATTGTATGTATGAAGTGTAAGCAGATCCATGTGCATATAATCAAATTGACATCAAGAGGCGCTGAACTTGTTTCCACAGCACTTAAAGCAGGCCTTCAGCTTTCACAGGGATGAGAGGTGTTTCTGTCATTAGCTTCAGGCAAGACCTGAATACCAAACTCTCTGAATGCAGCAAAGTGTGTGCAACGATTCAACAAGCAGAAGTATTTTTAAACACATTCTGGAATACTTTTTATTGTCCAGTCCTATTTGTTGGATTGTAATAGAAAACACCTGGAGTTTTCATGGGAGGTCAACAGTCAGGAGATGCTTTGTTGCCAGTGACAGTTGTGCATCTCTTCAGATATATTAAAATACTAGAAACAAAATGCTGTGAAGATTAATGATTCATCATCAACAGCCACCAGGATACAAGGTTAATTGACACCCACTGGCACATCATGAGCACAGCCATGAACATTTCCCTTTCACATAGGCTCCCATCTGTACAAAGGTGGGCACAGAAATCAGCTCTTGTGTTTTTCCTCTCTTCTTAGAAAGGATCCCTGCAACATAAACTATTTCTCTTCTCTGTAGCAGTGTAAAACTAATTAGTAACTTTTACTTTTAAAAGTGTTGGCATTATGAAATTGATCTGGCAACACTGGTCTGCTTTCTGCTTCATTTTTTTTCATAGAAACCTGAGTATATAATGAAATTAGAAGGTGACTCTAACCTTTTGCAAATTTTAGTTCAGAAGTTTTCACATGATGAACACAGCCAAGAAAATATTTAAGACCCTGATCAAACAAAATGTTTACCTCCTAGAGTTACAGTCTAAGTTGAATTCTTAAATACATTGTGGGCTAAACACGGAAGTGCTGAAAGCTATTCACAAGATGAAGCAAGACAGCAATGTTGCCGTTCAACATCCCAAACCCCACCAAGGCTTTGTTTGGTTTTCAAGCTACTTTGTTGTTGCACAGAACTATCCCACAAAAATCAAATCAAGTAACCTAATACTGGTGGGTAAGAAAATGAGTAAAAAATAAAAATTATCCTGATAGGTAGAAACATTTTGTCAAGACCTTTCTTGACAGAGTAACTGTAGTTGCAAAGGAGATATATACACTAAAGTCTGTACCACTTATGTTAATGAAATAAAACCTTCTCATGCATGTTGCCAGTCTCAGGATCTTGGATTATCAATCCTTCAGGAGAAAGACAGGCTTCCTTTTGTTTTGTGTTCATCCCTAGCTGCATTACCAACAGCAGAAATTCAAACATAACCACATCTGCAGCCAGTGAAGAACAGCTAGGAAAGTTTCAGCAGACAAATCACTGTTTTGTGCAGTCAACTCACCATGATTGCCACAACTGACATTTTTCTTCTGTATAATTAATTCAGCATCATAAGTTTCTCAATACTGAATAGTTCTGTGTTTTCACACAGCACTGCTTTTACTAATGACCCCGTAACTAAACTGACTGAGAAGCTCAAACTGAGACAGAGGCCTCATACCCAGTCAATGGAGGTTGAAGTTGATGAGAAAAGAAAGCACAGAGAAGGGAAACAAGGATTTTGGAAGTTTAAATTACTTCTTTAGGGATATGCAGGAAGCACAGTTGTGTCACAGAGCAAAAACAAAAATAGCTGTCACCTGATATCATGCTTTAATTTGACAAAGCAATACTGACTTTAGGAGGCAAGTACAATCTTAGAGCATCATGGTTTTAATAGTTTAAAGGATTCATTTTCCATTCATTTCTGAACAATTCTGACTCAGTCCAAAAGTTCTGCATAAAGGCAAAAAGGTCAAGTATTAACTCTTTAAGCCCCATATTTTACCTCAATTTTGTGATTTCACCTGCAGAAATATCATAATCTTTACCTTCTTCAACAACTACCATAACTTTTTTCCTGAAAAATTTACTCCAGTGGATGGTTCCTTATTTCTATATTACTGCTAAACTGACAAAGGCAGCTGTAGGTGCTAATAGATCAGTGTAACTAGGACTGCCTTCTTTTCCCCAAGGCAATCTGAGACCAACCTTTGCTGACCAACACTTTCGGCCAACAAAGGCATGGGGAATTCTTGTTGCTTTTCTGTCACTGGTGTGACACCTTGCTTTGGTTTAAAATATTTGATAGCATTGCTCACAGGCGACAAGTAGATGATCACCTTGGCAATGGCTTCATTGCGTGAAGATCTGAAAAGATGAGAGGTGATTTTTTTCCAAAGTTTATTGACAGCACTGGTTTTGTGAGTGCTTTCCATTAGGAAAAGACAGTGACGTGCAAGATTAACTTATGTCCTGTGCTAAAGAGTTATCTTTACTTATTCTCATTACTAGTGGTCTCTTTCCCATTTCTTTTTCCCTGGTATCATCATGTCTCAGCCCCCACTGATCTCTCCTGCAGCCCTAGAACTTCCCCTCCCCACCATGAGGCTGTGCTCCAGTGCCCAGCAGGCTGCTCTGTCCCAGTGCCCTGCCTGCCTGCCTGCTGGCAGCAGCTGTTGGGCCAGCAGATGCCTCTCAGACCTCTGAAAGCCTCCTCCCAGGCCCCAGCCACCCTGGCCAGGGGCCAGGAGCTGCTGTCACCACCAGACCCATAGGAAAGGAGGTATGTTCCCTGCTCGGCACACTGCCCAGCTCTGCACCAGGCGGGGCAACTGGGAAGGGGATGTCACAGAGGCAGGAGCTGGCCCATCACTCTGCCAGCAGCAGAGCAGCCTTCCCCAGAGACAATTTCATCCAGATTGTCCTATCTACCTATAAAATGTCACCAGATGCAGGGATGGGATGACAGATGCTTTTAAGGCAGAAGGTCTCAAAGTGTGTGTGCCCACAGCCTTACCACTGCTGTTGCTGCTACCAGCTGAAGAAATGGACATTGAGTCCTCAATACCGCCAGCTGCCAACAGGGCTGGGAGAGGAAAAGAACTGGAAAAATACCTGAAAGAAATGCAAGGAGCACTCATAATGAGAGACTTGCCAAAATACAGAATGCGTCACTGCCAATAGCACTGCAGTAGATGCATATGCATTTATTTTGACGTAGAATATGGGAAGCATTAAAAGGGACCAGGGTCTTATAATTAAAGTGTTCAGTTTGTATTGCAGAAACAGTGAGCAGCACCCTTCTTCAGCCTTTTATTAATGAATGGGAGAGAGCATCAACCATACAATATCCAGTTGTTAGAAGCAACTTAAATATGCTCATGAGAAAACTAGAAGAAAGTCTCAAAAAGCAGTCTCTGTTAAAACAAAAGTAATGGATCATTTAAAAAATAAAAAAGAGGGTTCTACTTTGTTGTAATTTATTCATCCATCTAAGGGTTCTACGCCAACAGGATAAGAGATTTTGCTTGTCCCTCTGAAGGCAGCATCCAAATGGTTTGAAAAGGATGCCTGATCAGCTTCTATTCACTGCTTTTATTGCTTTTTACCCTGGGAGCTGTCGTGCCAGGACCTCTCTCCATACCAGGGGTCACATCAGCACTCGTGTCTGGCACCTGTGGTTATGGAGCTGAGAAGTGACTGTGGTGCTGTGATACTGCACGTGCAGCTCCTTGGGCACTTCCAGGCATGGATCCTGAAATGGGTCACAGCACACACCTGGGGCAGGAGCAGACCCATAGGAGCAGTAGGGTGTTGCAGCTTCTCTGATTTGTCCAAGTTTCCCTGCAGGTGGATGTAACCCTCATGGTGGGGGTGGTGAGAGGTGTGGACTGACAAGCCAGGCTGGGGGGAAAGGAGAACACCTAAGTGCTTTCTGAACTGAACCTTCAGGATTCTGTCAGGCAATGGAGAACATGTATGCTGCCTGAGTGTCTACAGTGCACACTGGAAGGAGGAACACCTGTGACTGAATTAGTGCTGTGGTGCCAGAGCTGTAACAGGGGAGCTGGGAGGTGGCAAAGGTACATGTGACAAGTGTGCACAGGCTTGCCCATTCATTGCACAGAGCCTGCTCCCCACTCCTCACTCCCCATCTTGCCTCTGCCAGCTCAGCTCATCCTGGGCACACAAAAACAAAGGCGCTGCCCAGAACCAGAGGAGCCCCTTGTTAGCCCATTGGTTTCTCCACCTTTCCCATGGGGAGGGTCACATCCCTGGCTCACACTCGCACAGCCCCATGCCCGCTGGCACCAGGCTGGGCGCTGCCTGAGGCCTGCACTGTGGCCGGCCCCCCGCTGCTGGGGCTCGCTGCCTGCTGCTCAGCTGTCCCATGCAGCAGCCCCAGGGCTTGGGTTACAGGACAGTTTCTAACTTTGTGCCTGTCCCAAAGCATCAGGGCAGAGGCACATGATTTTTAATTTATGAGGACACCCATAGAGCTGTCACTTTCAAGGCAGGTGTTGAGAAACTGGCAGGGGGCCCGAGCAAAGAAAAAGACTGACCTCACCCTGAAATAATGGTGGCCAACATGGTCACAGGACAGAGAGTATTGACATAAGCAGGCTTTAAAAATAACTAGGTCATCCCGCTAGACTAGCTCACTGTCTTATACAAAGAAGCCATGAGGTACCAATTTATAGTAAAAGTAGGAGCGTAAACAGCTATTCAAGGCGTTGAACAAATGTGTAGCGTTTTGAGTCATTATTTTATTTAGCTTTTTTAATTCTCCTACCCAAATCGAGTGCTAAGTCACCACTAGACATAGCATCAGAATAAGGCAAGCTTTCAGGGCCCATGCGTGGCAATAGCACCAGACAGCAGGCAGCTGTGGTTGTACAGTGGTCACTGCTCTGTGCTGTGGCTGCAGCCACCTCACTTCAGATCCAAGTCAAGGCAAAAATCTAAAATGGCTGTTGGACTAGATAATCCTCACAGGCCTCTTCCAGCTGGACTATTCCAGTCTGAAAATGAAGCAAAGGTCACAAACAAATAAACATTTTGTTGCAGAGGAAAGTTGGTGAATATGTGTTAATAGAACCTGGCCTTAGGAAAAAAGGAGAGGAAATCCAGAGAGGAAATTACTATTTCTTTACCTAATCCAAGCTTTGGAAAAAATCTTAAAGCAGACTGTTCTCCATTCAGATTTGAGGTGGGGCTGAGTGCTTTCAGACAAATGCTGGTTTGCAAAACACACTTCACACCTCCTACGATCAGGGCATTTCACTGCAATTCCTAAGAGGCGAGGAACAAGATTTGGCTTAGACAGAAACCTCAAATAGTTCCAGTAATTATGAGAGTTACAAGGCCAATAGTGACTTCGGTTTTGACATCTGCATCCACAATCACCTATTCCTGGATTTCTGGCACCCATTTAATTCCACACACAGTTGAAGAGTGCTTGCTGCTGCTCCTGCCCTCTTCATGTCTGTCTGTCATTGGAGAGAAAGTGTGATTTTCTTATAGAAAACTCTTTTACAATAACTCTTTCATACCACCTGAATGGTGCAAAGGGAGAGGACAAGAACAGATTAGATACTTGGTACTGCAGCTCTGTGAGAATACATTGACCACATGCTCAGGAACACAATATTAAATTAATGTACTGGTTAACACTATTGCTTTCATCAACAGTATAAGTTGACAGCAAACTCTTCTCAGTCTTTTCTTCCTAAAGGAAAACTACTCCTCAGCAAGAGCTTACAGCACCCTTGTATTCAGCCAAACTGTTTTTCTCCGCCAGGAAAAGAGAAACAAATAATTACAACATGGAAAACGCTTTTGCTTTGACCAAGCATGCCTTTGAGTCAGCTGTTAAAGGTTTGTCACATGGTGACCGTTCCTCGTCTGGGTAACTAGTGAGCTACCATAAAAAGTCCAGTATCGTTGGCATTAGGTTGTTTGTCAAGCTGGTAAGGCGGTTTTCTAAATCAAGACATCATATTACCAGAGGTCAATAGATTGCAATTTCACACTTGATTATTTTCCATGCTCCTTCTAAAAAGTACTTGTTAATTTTCAATTTCTCAACTAAGCCTTAAAGATATCAAAAATATTTTTGTTCCAGTAGGACACCTATTCTGCTGCTTTGCTTGTTCAGCTTTAGCATTCTCAGCTCGTCACACTAGGAAAGGGCAACACTGTGTCCCCTGTACCATGTTCAACTTAAATCTAATTTTTCCATTGCAACTTGGATCACGAGTGTAACTCCTATCTTTTTAGTTGTGGAAGACTTCTGTAGCTCAGCTCTGAATAGTACAAATACTTAAGATTAACTAGGGGAATAAAAACAAGTATGTATTTTAATGCCTTTTTAAAAATCTTTTCCGGCACCCATTTTATAAGACAGACTGAGAACAGGCCCTAAGGAGTTTGCAGCATTTCATGACAAATTGTAATTGACAGGCCAATTAAAGAAGAAATACCCTCAACAAAGCAGAATCTGTGAGCCCAAGCATCTTATTAAAGTGACAGGCCACCTAATTATCTTCAAATGGAATTAGGAGCTTGTTCTGTGTTTCTTTTCCAGTAACATGGCCCTCCCAATTATCTGTATCCTGTTTCATTCATTTTGACTGTAAACACCTTTCCAATATAACAGATCCTTTCTTAATCAGTGTACTGCAGACGTGATTTGACGGAGCCATGGTGCTGTTGTTCTCAGTTGGGGTATCCCTCTTTGGTGTTTTCCCTGCTGCAGCACAGCTGAGAATTATGTTGACCAGCCAAATGATTATAATTTCTGGAAAAGTAATAGGGAAAAAATGGCCATATAAAAATGGCATTTCTAGGCATGTCAAGGAGCTATTATAGGCAGCCACAGAGCAACAGTAGAGTCTGTAAGGTGGAGACAATGTAAACTCTGAGATAGCTGTAATTTGCCAATTTAACCCTACCAGTAGATACTTTTCATAGTATCTGTTCCAGAAAGATTTATATTTCAAATGCTCTTTTAGTGGCTTGGTTTGCATGTGTTACATTCGGAGAAAGGAAACTAAGCTGGGCTTTGAGAGCTCAGCTGAAATAACCCCTGGTAAGTGTTTTTGACCCTGCAGTGAGAAACAAGTAAACAAGACATACAGAGTATATTAAAGTCTTGACTCTTCAAGTTACTGACACATTTGGTGCTGATGGCAGTCTAGGGACAGGAAGATCAAATCTTGTACTTAATACTCATTAGTTCAAGGCTCCATGACAATTTTTTAGCAAGCATAAATGATATTATCTCTAGATAACATCCCTCTGACTGCTAATTATACCCCTTGGTCTCGTGTTGGCCTTAAAATATTGGATAAAAAAAATTTATGTTTTTTAAATTCCAATATTTAGCTTACATCTGGTTGTGTAGTTTTCCCATGTATATGTACCTAATAGGTTCTATATTCTTAGCTAAAATAGAAGGATGAGCAGCCCTGAGCCTCTCTAGACTTGTGCTGCTAAATTTCCTAACAAAAGATAAAATTAACTGTTTAGAATTTTGGGAGTAGGGAAAATTTTTCAAAATCATTTTACTGAAAATGCACAAGGGTGGGGTCAGTTAAGTACTTCTCATAATAATGGTCCATAGCCAGGAAAGCAACCCTGGGACAGTGGGGACACGGGGTCTTTCCAGGCTCAACTTCATAATTTACCTACTAAGTCCTTAAGCAGAGAAGGACAGAATTCAGTGCTTCCAGTACTCAGCGAGACTTTCTTTACCTCATGTCCAGGGAGAAGGATGGCAGGGTGTGAAATTTGGTTTAAACTGCTTTCTTAAATGGCCAAAAATTATTTCTGGGCAAATATAAAAACATACAAATAATAACTCATTTTTGCTAAACCTGATCACAGTTGTGAGTCAACACTAAACCATCCAGGCAGGTGGAAGCGTTGCATTTTGGAGTTTTGTACCAGACTACCTAAACATAAATAGCCAGAGTTGCTAGGTAGCCACTTGATGCTTCACAGTTATTCTCATTATGTTACAGGTTAAGCAGGTTACATGTTCAGAGGCAACCCACCACCAGAAATCTTGATTAGCTATTCCCAGGCAGAAATCACCCACACAGTTCACCTCTTGGTAGTTAATTCTATGCAGCACATGCATTGTTGCAGTCATAGAAAAGCTGTTCTTATGATCCTGATGCACTTGTAACGATTATACCAAAATTTGTGTGAAAGGAAAGATTCCATCTCTTTCTATTTTTATTGATAATATACATCCTCTACTCAAAGAGCAAGAGATTTAATTTTGGAAGGGCATGGTATTCCCAAGCAAAGGTGATCATTGTGTTGTTTGGTGGAAACACTAATATACCTCCAAGACTGTGTCAGGCATAAGAGCATCTGAATTATTTTACACATCTGCCATTTTCTAACTACATGCTGACATAATGTTTATATATCATGGGTTTTTTGATTAAAATCTGTTGTACAAAAGTGAAAACACACAGTAGCCCATGCTTATTTTTGCCTTCCATGTCAAATTGACTGGCAGTGGAGAGATGAGAACAGTGCTTCTGATTTAAAGAAAACTTCGCTACTTGTTCTTAAACATCTTTCCTTGCTATGAATGCAGTCAATGAAACTGTGATACTGTGTTTGAACCCAGTACAGGCTGCAAGTGTTCTGCTTGGAAGCACAGCTCCAGCTTCCCTAGTAATGCTCCCAGTTTGCATTTAAGACTTCCCAGTATATCCAGTTCCCTGGTTGCTCCTGTGGTCACTGAAGCAACTTAGTCACTAAATAAGAATTTTATGGAAGTGCTTTTCATAGTGAAAATTCCTTCGCCAGTGTATCATATGTTTTTCCATACACTTTCTTTTCTTCCCTGTATCGCTTCAATCAGGGATATTTTCAGCTTAGATTATTATGAGGAGAAGGATACAACATAAATATCAAAGGTGCTGTTTACCAAACTAGGTCCAAAAGATTTCTCCCTACCATGACAGACACCTTCCAGACAATTGGGTGGCCAAGAAAATAATGAATCTGATCCATGCAAAGCAGATGGCCTGGAATGTCTCATTATTCACAGGTGAGTGTGGGATTCACTAAATCCTCATGGCATCCCAGGAAACTGCTTTTCTCCGTAGCTTTCACTCATAAAACTTTGCAGCTTTTCTATGAACTATCTTTTTTTATTTTTGCCTATTCCTTCTCCTTTTTCTCTAGCACTCTGAAGTTTTTTGGTTTTTTTTTTTTTGGCCAATCCAGGGAATTCCTTTGTCGTGTCTGCTTTCTGAGGCTACTTTTTCCCTTTCAGAACATTCAGGGTCCTCTGTTCCTGGAGCTGCATGGTGCTCAGTAACCTGAACTAGGCTGGCACTGTTGTGGTTGTCAAGCTGAGCTTGACAAAAAAGATACTGTGGTACTAACAAAGTAATAAAGCTAATTTCCAATTATTGGAGGTGGCTTATTATACTAATCGCAAAATTTGAATTTTGACCAGGAAGAACATACAGAAGTGTTTCTACCTGATATCCCCAATACATAAAGTGTTCAGATGTTCAAAGTGTTCATATGGTAGAGTGTTCAAATGGTACAGTGTTCAAGGTCCAATACAGAATTAGTTCAGGTGTTCAGAATTAGAAACCTGCAGTATGTGGTCATCTGCAGATATTTTCCTTCATGAAAATATTCTCTCTTTCATTAACTGCAGTAATCTGTGATGTTCTTTTACAGAAAGGTTTGCTCATGGTGCTGTTACTCTTTAACATCGCCTATGTCCCTGAGGATTATGCAAACTCTAATGCAAGAAACATCTATTATTAAAATTCTTTTCATTGAGGAAACATAAGCAAAAGTTGTTTTGTTTTCTGTGGGAATCAAATCAAGGTTAGAGATCCATTCAGTGCATTGGGAAGCAAAAAGAAACAGCGTGCTGCCTCAGAAAGTTAGCAGCCTAAAGTGTTGTTAGAAACTCTATTTGGAAAGATTTCTGGGATTTCAAGAAATACGCTTAAAAAGAAATCACTGTGGTACTGCTCTTTCTCATAAACACATGAATTGATTGGAGAAAAAAAAGCAGCATTCATCTCTGGGAAGTAAGGCTTGGGAGGATGAAGTGGAATGGATACCTCTCAGTGGACATCTTGTAGGCTCACATTTCACAACCCTGTCTGTTCCCATCAGTTCCAGTTGCTAGATTAGTTCCTATTAAGTGTTCCATTTAACTCCCTATTAAGTGTTCCATTTAACTGCCTCCCCTGTACCTTTTATGCCACACTGCTCCTCAGAGGACAACTTGATCTGAAACAAATACAACTTGCAAACAAGTCTGTGTTTTGACATAGCCACATAAAAGGATTTTTGCATGTTAAAACTAGAAGACTAGTGGTTAAAGCCTCAAAAATTAGTACCATCCATAGGATAAACACACAAAGATGTTTAAAAAGTTCATCTGGGGAATTAATATGACAGTGTTTTGGAAATAGGAAAAGCTATAGATGTGAAATAACATATATGGAAATACTTATTATTTCCTTAAATTAAAGTATAAGTGGCTTTTTTATTTGGTGAAATACATTGCACCAATTAAATAAGGGCACGAAGTTGCACAGTCCCTGGCTCTGTGCACTACAATCTTCACTACTAGAAGCATCTAACTAAGTGTTCAGGTCCCTGCCTATTCCAGAGCCCTTCCTTAAAGGCAGGTGTATATAGGGATACTTAAGCACAGGTTAGGTCCTTTTCTCAACTGCCATCCAGTTTTTTAAACTTAAAATACCTGTTCATTTTGTGCACAAGTAATTAGCCGTCATCACCTCTTGTGACCTAATGAAAAGACAGGATTCAATTTGGTTGAGGCCAAAGCTGCTGAGGGCAACCAGGTTGGCACATTCTAGTAGGGAAGAAACCATCCTGCTCTCAGCATTTCCCTGGAAGCCTTTCACCTGCAAATCCCAGGTGTAAGTGACGTCAGCCTTGGCAGCAGTGAGCACTTGTTGCCCTCCTGGACTGCAGCCCAGCAGGGAAATTGAGTCGGTGGTCTCAGCTCAGGTGATTGTGAGTGGCAAAAATCCCCAGCATAAGTGATACCCTTGCTGGCAGAGGTCACATCAGAAGAGCTAAGACAAAATTAAGCAGGAGAACACACAGGCCAGCACAGGACCCCACTCTCCTCTAGACAGGAGGGAGAGGAGTAAAGGGAAAAGTTTCTGTACAAGTCATACAAACAAGCAAAGCATGGTAGGAATGAGTGGCAGTGTTCAGGCTGTATTTTTTAGATGCACAATGTCCAGAGAAAACTTGGGACACTTCTCTAGACAAAACTAAATTTTGCACAAGGAGAGAAACAGAACACAGCACACTATATGATCATTCTGGAAATATTAAGTATTCTCTAACAAATTCTGAGGTACAGATGCAAAAGAAAAAACTGGTCCTGTGTTCCTGTGGGACAGATAGGGAGCTAGTGACTTAATAACTTGTCCCTACATCATCTAGAAAATCTTCATCACAAATTAAAGCAAAAGTTCAGGACTACAAACTGTCAACCCACTGAAGTCTTATCAGCAAATGCATAAGTACTGCAAGGGCTAACTCACAGTCATTTTTTCTTTAATTCACCAGATGGCAAAGATATGGAAGGAAGAAGCAGCAGAAGATTTCCTTTCCCCATCTCTGAGGGAGAAAGGAAACTGGTTTCATTTATCAGAAAGATACAAAATGATTATGGCTGATTATGCAGGGACACACAAAAATGAAAAGCACCAGCTATTAGATAATCCTCCAGCTCCTCTCCTCTAGCTGAAGCATGTGTTCCCACATCGTCTCACGCACATTCCCAGCCACCAATAACTAATTACTGTCAGACCTGCCTCCTTTCCCTAAAAATGACAGATGGTGGTGGTCTAGCACAGGTCTGCCCGGATTCATCCCCCTGCTGTCCCAGCCTCTGCCTGGCTGCCCCTGCAGGAGCCTGGCCAGCGTGGTGAGTTAAGCCTAAGATTCTCAGGATTCCCCACAACATAACAGCAATGCTTTGGAGAGTTTCTGCAGCTTGTTATGGGGGATGCCGTGCATGGTTACCAGAGGGTATATTTTCATTTAGTCTGAATGCTTGGCACCCTCGGACAGTAAACAGAAGCCTAGGTAGAAATAGATGGAATTATTTACTTACACTTCCAGTGATGAAAATGATTAGTCAATTAACTTTACTAATATACAGTATCTTGTGAGAAGATAAGGTGTCAACAGGCAAAACTAGCTTCCAGGTCATGTCAAAAAGAACAAGCCCTCTGATATTTACATTGATTTATGGCGAAGTATGACAAGTATGAAAATTATGAGAGTTGCCTTTTATGTTTACATTTGTGCATTTTTCTTTGGCTATTTCTGATGATAAGCAGATTAGTGCAGCTACTTATAATTTGATATCACTGGCAGGAAAGCATTCAGCCTGGACAGATATCCTGCAGCCCCAAGTTCCTGTACTACAAGAGGCTGAGGGCACCATGTTGGTAAATACCTTCAAGGGGAAAATGACAGCTAAAATTTGCCACAATGACATTACAGGGATGTAATGAGAAAAAAAAAGTCCAGATGAAAAAAGTTTATAACATGAGATCGATTCAATTAGTTATTCAGTTCATTTAAGTAGTCCAGCTGGACAATTATAGATGGCTACCAATTCCATTACATAACCATGAAGCAATGTGTCCATCAGCTTCTATTTGTGCTACTATATCCACCTGAGCTGTCTAAATCTCTTTTCAGCTCATTTGCACATGTGAGGTACTGGGCTATGGTCCTGCATGTGTTACACACACACACACACAACATAATTTCTTGGTGTCTCAAACTGTGGAGGTGCATCAAGCTGCCTCCAACTGATTGGCCAGCTCAGGAAGTGAACATGGATAGCCTTGACCAAAGGTTTACATTGATTCTGTGCAAATGCAACTTCACCTTCTCACTGTGCACTTCCACCATCCTTAGTCTAATCTGCTTCTGTAATTCTACCAAAAGAAATAGAGCCCTAGAAATTGCAATCAAGCAACAGGGCTCCCTCACACACATCTATCTGAGTGAAAATGTTTAAGGAACTTATTTTACAGATGTTCCTTGGATCACAACTGTCCCAAATTCTCAGTTTGGCAAAAGTCATCTGAAGAGTTCTGCCACTGGAACTCTGTGAACTCTCCATGACTTTGATTTCAGTGGGCTGTTCTGGTGAAGAGTAAATCCAAGTACTCTAGAGATCCTCCTTTAGAGATTTCCTTTGAACATTCACATTCCATCTTTGGTGACTCAAAACAATTTGGACTCTCTAGAACATCAAAAATCCTTTCAGAAACGAAGGTTAGTCACTCCAGCTGATGGCAACACACAGTCAGAACATGACAAGCAACATGCCTATGCTTGTCCACATGACCATAAACCCAAACCCCACCTGCATGTTTCTGGCCAGTTCTGTGCATCCAGACATCTTTTTTTGCTGTAGCACCAACAACTCTAGCCTAGAATCAGCAGCAAGCTGATTCTACTTGGACATGATTTTACCCTGAACTTCTCTCACATGTCTATTAAAAAGTGAGAAGAAGTTTCAAAGCACAGTCTACCTTAGCACAGACAGAGCTGCCATCTGCAATTTAATTATTTCCATTGGAAGCTACTTACAAAGCTATCTACCCCCTGGCATCCCCAGATATCAGCTGTGAAGAAAACAACACATCTCAACACTCCCAAAGTTTGAATTCAGATCTAAACTTTGAGCAGGTTCACAAACACAAAGATCATGCAGAAAAACACTCACCTGAGTGAATTCTGAATATTAGCCAAGCACAGTCCCAATTTCTTCAGGGTACAGGAGTATTTCTACAGCAGCTTTCAGATGAGTGAAGGGGAAGAGGCAAGGCTACACCATTGGTATTTTCCTTCTCTTACAGCTGCCACATGTTCTATCCAGTGACATCCTCTCTGCCAACAACTTCACAGAGGTATGGCACAACAGTTGGGCCCTTTTAGGCTGCTGAAATGTCTGAGGTTCTGGGAGAAAACTTGGAAACTACAAGGGGAAAAAAAAAATATTTTTTTCACCTTTACTTTTTTTTTTTCTGTGAATGTCTGCCAAAAGAAATTGGAAAGATTTGAAAAAAAAATTTGAAGGAAACATTTTCCACATAGAAAAAGCAATTTCTCTTGGAAGAAACAGTAAGAGAACCTCTAGTGTCTTTTTCTTTAAGGATGTAGCTCCTGAACTTTAAGCAATCAATAATCTATCTCTAAAATTAAGCCTTCCACATGATATTATTCCACTGAAAAACTTGCAGCTTTGAGTTATTAAAATTGTTCTATTCCTTAGGACAAATGGCTTAGTCTCATGTAGTGTTAGCAATACAAAATATCTCCACATACAAGTTCATGAAATAAAGTTGAGTATTAGCTATTAGATCAATTTTCATTATTTAAACCCGAAGAGCACATATACAAACACAAAGTCCTTAGGAAGGAGTGATGTAGTTAGACAAGCACATAAAGGAGATTGCTATTCTTGCAAAACTTTAATCTCTTGTATTCTTAAACCAGCCAGGATAAAGCACTTGTATTTCCACTATTTCCAGTAGAAACATACACTTGTTCTTTTAACTAAACTTAATTTGTTCTTTTAAC
Source organism: Melospiza melodia melodia (assembly GCF_035770615.1). Lineage (NCBI taxonomy): Eukaryota > Metazoa > Chordata > Aves > Passeriformes > Passerellidae > Melospiza > Melospiza melodia. Next base: position 26,184,007 of record NC_086196.1, read on the forward strand.
TAAACTTTATTTGTTCTTTTAACTAAACAGTATTACTGACATTCTCAAAATTAGGAAAATTTTCTTTTAGTAACAAGTAGGTAGCCCACCTACTTGTGGTATTTCAACCTTCAGTTATTAAAAAATAAATAGCTTCAAGAAAACCTGAAAAACCTTGTGGAGGAATGTTTCTTCCTGGGGCTTCAAAACTTACGGAAACTTTGCACCTCTAACTCTAACTAGAAGCCAGAAGAAATTGCCCAGGGCATCAGAAATACATTTAATAATCTGCTGAACAAATAAGCTGTTTTGACCTCTTCGTTCAACCATGGGTATAAGAGGGAGATAATGTCCTATTTTATTAAGCAGAGACTATCTGAGAAGTTGAAATGAAAGAGGACTCAAAGATTCCTGCTCTGTAAGAAAAGCAATCATTGCCTGGATAATAGAACTTAGAAATCTCCCTCCTTTTATTGATAGAAAGGAAGAAAACAAGAACTTAAGTGACTGATTCCAAGAAGCACTAGGCCTTATCTGTTGTCAGGAATATCTACACAAATCACTTGGTGGCAGGTCACTGTGTTCTGCCAAATTGCAAGTAACAGAAATAATGTAAAATAAAAAAGTGAGCTCATCATATGAAGTCACTTACCCTACTGGGTCCTAAGAGCAGTAACTTGGAATAGGAATAAGGGCTGGGGTAGTACCCATCCTTGGGTATAGTCACAGTCTTGTTAAACACCCAGTTCTCATCAGCTCTATGGATAAGTCACACACAATTAGTCAAGGGGTAAAGAACCCAGCACCAATATGAACAAAACCCAAACAATATTAATTTTGTCGCATATTGTGGTAGAGATCAGATTGATAGTTATTCATTTTAAAAGCCAAAGTATGACATGTAGTCTTATGTTTTACAGAGCCAGCTCAGCAAAATATCTTATCTTTAAACACGGGCTTCAACCCCAAGAAACAGTTTGCTCTTTGAAAGCCTGGCACAATTAGTGCCAGAAATGAGAGCGTTTCAGAAGCGTGAGATGCATACTACTATAAAAGTGTAACTTTGCAGGACAGCAACAGGCTCCTCTCCTCTTACACAGGGCAGCTGCTCCAGAAATACTCCCTTGTTTACTGCGGGCAGCGCGCACACAGAGCGCACGCCTCCGCTCCTGCGCCGCGTGTAACGAGGGGGTGCGTGCCTGCCCAATCCTCCTGTCAGCAGATCTTCTCGGCTTTCACTTCTTCTTTGCTACTTTGCAAACTCTCAGCTATTTTTTCCTGAGCCGTAACACGGGGGCTCTTAGAGATTATTGCCATTCTCCCCCTGCCTGTCATACACCTTGTTTCCAAGTATGGTCACTATGAGGGGACTGTCGCTTGGAGCCTTTGTGGAAAATTAATGGCAGACAGGAAAGGGCAAAAAAGACAGGACAGATGGCTCTGTCACCACCACCAGCCTGATGCCATGAGGGTTCTTCAGTGCCTTTGCAAATGCCACTCTGTTCTACAGACTTACTCTGAAGTTGATCCAATTGCACGCTTGGCAGCTGTCTTTCTTCTTTTTTATAAGATTTTTCCTTGTCCTTTGACTTCCCAGGCTCATCCACGTGGTAAATTTGAAAGGTCAGTTTTTAAATTAGTGACTGGGTGCTGATGGTCTGAAATACTGTTTAGCTATTAACCTATTGGCATCTTGCTAGAAGTAGTGTTGAATAGTGTTGTTAATAGGGCTTGTTTACTTGTTGGTTAAAATTCAAATTGGGTCAGCTGAGACTTGAAGATGCAGTGAGTAATCTTCTAATTCAAGTAAGCAAATGGAGTGATGTCACCTCACTTTATTCTTTAAATGGCATTCTGTCTAGTTTCACTTTCACAGTGAAACACACACCCATAGTATATTGGGTGCACACTGGAAGCACAAAGAGATGCCTCTCCTTATGTGAGCGGTGCCAGACAAATCGTGGTTTGGTTTATGCACATACTTGAGGGAAGACATGCTTAGGATTTTATGTGTTTAAAACACAATGAACAGGGTGAATAAATTGTGATGTGATGCCAGGACATACAGTCAGAGTCTCCAGAGAGAAAGCTAGTCCCTCTGGAGGACTGGGGTTAAAATCTCTAGTTATGTAGTTTCAACCTATATAATTGTATTTATAGGAAAAGTTCTACACTGGATACATCCCAACTCGGTTTGGTCTTCGACAAGAACAATTCATGCATTTGCAAAGCCTGGTATGTTTGTACAATTTTGTTGCCCTTTCCTTGTTAATTTGGGGAAAACATTTCCAGGTTTGGTCAAAATTTAAAGAAAGGGAGAGCTAGCCTGATATGACCAGAAGAGCAAATGCTATGGTGTGATTCAAGGTGGAACCTTTTGTCTAAGTGTGAAAATGGGTAATAGCCCCAAATTTACAGACAGTATTTAACTGTGGTCACTTGATGTGGGGGAATACCTGAGATCTTGAATATTGTGGGAACATTAAGAGGAATTTTGAGGCAGGAGCAAACAAACCATCTCTCACAAGGGATTCTTGCCATTCCTGTATCTCTGAAGGTACAGGGGTTTTCCCCAATACCAGGTATAGCTCAGGCTTGATGCCAGCTTTTCCCCTGGGGGTTTTGTTGTGCACACCAACACTACTGAGTTCTGGAAAGTTCTTTGCTGGAAACCTAGTGACAGATTGCTTCCAGGAAGTCAGCTGACACCCACCTACTGCAGTGGAAAGAGCTTTCTCTATTACTGTGAGTCTGGAGGGAGGTGGATTGCCGTCATACCGCTATATCATGTGTAGCCAATAACGTCATTCCTTATGAAAAAACCTGCTAGTTCACATGCTCAAATTTTGCTTGCCTAATCAAACTCATCTTCAGACTGATTCAATGAAAGGTTACAATGTTGAAGTTTTAATATAAAATGAAGATCCAATCTGGGCAAAATATTACTCATTCTGTAGCAACTGGTTACAACTATGCCTTAATATGAAGTATTAACAAGAATCTACATTATCTGCCTTGAAAATGGACCTGAAATAACTGAGCTTGCTATGTTGTAGTAGAAGCTGCCAGTGCAAAGATTTATTACTTGAATGCACATACCAAAGACCACTTTGTGATAGTCTGCAACAGGGGTAAACCCTGTTTTTATGAAAACAGAAGCTGAGCAAGGTATGTAGCAGCAGGATTTCAGGACTGTTAAGGATAAAGCAGTCTTCCTATCATAAGGATGTCATTGATTACTTTTCTAGAATCACCTGAATCATTCAATATTCCTCCTGATTTTTTGAGCAAGAAGAAGACGTAGCTGAGTTACACTGTTTTCAGCAGACCTTATGTCTTTGTGTTCAGACAGATTAGGATGAGAGCGAATTTTGTTATTTGCATTTTATGGGGCAAGACAATGCCACTTATGAAGTTAAACAGGGAAAGGTGCAAGTCATTGTAAGCCAACGTGTCTGTTTAACAAAAATGGTCCTGTCTCATCTGGGCTTCGCTGATATGTCAGTGCTCAATGCTATGAACAGTAAACATGCTGCTCAGATGCAAAGCATGCTGTAGATGTCACTACTGAATCTGTTGCAACCAACACAGTGTCCCATAGTCATTCATTTCCAGGCCTGGAAACACCTGTTGGTGTGTTCTGCGTCTTGACTTAACTTTAGGCAGAGTCTAAAAGCAAAAAATGATTGCTGAGAAGGGCATAAAAACCAATATTCACACTTGGTAGTGGATGTGCTGAATATGGGAGGTGCCTTGATGCAGTCCTTCATGAAAGTACTTTAAACTGTGAGTGTAGGTGCAATTTCACATCTTACATTGATGAAACAGTCAGCTTCCACACTCCCTAAATTCACTGAGGGTCATCATCTTTGTCTTTTTCAGGGTGTAATAGTAAATCTACCTTCCTTTCCTGGTATCTCTGTTCCTCTTCCTTCTCATTTTTCTTGACACTTTCCCCAACACATTACCCCTACTTCCTTCTTTGACTACTTAAGTATTCTGTCCCTCCTTTGTCCAGCTGTATGACTTGGCTCTCTCAGCCCTGGCCTAGATTTGGCATTTCTACTTGTTGTCCTTGCAGAATATAAATAATAAAGTGCTGTCAATAAAAGACAAGCATGGGACTCTGTTTTTGTACATGGAGGCTTTTGTTCATGTTTCCACCTGCTAGATATCACTTAGACATATCAAAATGCATCAGATAATTTCCTACTATTACATTTCCTTGTCAACAAATGCTATAATCCCCGCAGGAAAGTTATGTCATGATGAATGGGAGGGAAGAGTTCTCTGTAATCTTCATGGGAGGACAGACACTGTGCCATTCCTTAGCTTGTCTTTCATGTCTCAGAGGCATGACCTTCTTGGCAGTGTTTAATTCTTATTTTGTATTCCCTTTTTATATGGCAATAATTATATGTCACCACCATGAGATCTCATGAGATGGCTGCAGAAGGAGTTTAGGAATATCAGGTTCTTAGGCAATCCACAAAGCCTAACATGAGGTTACATTTTCCAGGCTGCAAGCCTGAGTCAGGTGCTTGGTGGAGGGAAACCAAATAGCATCTGCCAACTTAGAGAGCACTTTTGAAAAACAAAGGTGCTGTTAGAGTAAGCCCAGAGTTATTTGCACAAAATTGGACTGCAGTTCCTTCTCTTGGCAGCAAGCCTTGGTGCTGTGAAGAGCCTACAGGAGCCTTAATGAAAGAGCGAGGCAAATAAAATGTACTTGTAATTTTAAAAACTTCATTTAACAGAGAGATGAGGGAGGAATATTTTTCCAGAAAGACAGCCTCTTTCTGACAGAAATCTCAAATCTAAAGACGAAATTTGAATTTTGGTGGCAATTCCTCAGTGGCAATGTGCGCGTGATAAGCTCAGGATCAAGACTGTCCACTTTAGGAAAAGACAAATCCATCGTGAAGAGGGAGATGGAGACCCTCTACTTAAACAGGTTCAGCTGGGAATAAAGTATGTGCTCCCTGGACTGCAGGATAGAAAGGGGAGTGCTGCCTGGTGATATAGCCAAAGTGGACCAAGAAGAGCTTCAGAAAAAGATGAAGGTAGACACAGTGCCTCTTCCCCTCAGCCATGTCTCCTGCTTTCTCCTATTTCCTACTCCACTCAACATTCTGGAGGAGCAATGCAAGGACTGCGAGTGTTGTGGTCAGAGAAAAGAAAGCAAAGATTAAAGAGTGGATTAAGTCTCTCCATGTTCACTATGCCAAAATTTAAAGGTAACACTAATGAGCTACTGCTACAGATTGATTGGAGAGAGAATGAGATTGCACCCTCTCTCTTTTCTGCTAACAAAAAAATCTGTATTGATAAGCAGAAACCAAACCCCTGCCTTTCACAGAATGCCATCCTGTGGATCAAAAGTGATGTGGAGACAGGCACAGTCAAGTCACAGTGACAGTGGACCCATTTCTGTGCCTACCTGACAAACTACTGCCTTGCACTCTTTGTAGTCTGGGGATGAAGAAAAGACAAGGGTTGCTCAACGCAGCGCCTTGCCAGTCTTCTCACCAGGTACACTGTGTTGCAGCAAGAAAATAAGGTCATGCACAGTGACTCAGAAGTCATGTTCAGGTAAGCAGATATCAGAGAGGAGGGGGAGAAGAATGAGGCTGCTGCATGGGCCTGGCAGAGCCCTTAGACATGAGGGCTATATGAACAGGACATGCATATGCCATTAGGAAGAGAGGAAGTTTAGAATAGACAGGATGCCTAGGAGGACAGAAGCAAGGTGCTAGATAACAAGTTATTAAATGTCAGGTGAATGAAAGTGTCTTTTACACCGGGTCAGGTGAGCGCTAGTTAATTCTGCCTGTGGGTAAGGGGTAAGAACTTACAGCTGCTCTTGAAAAGCAGTTCCATGAGGTTGAACAAGATGAATGTATTGCCTGGACATTTAGAACAAGAGACATGGTTTGCATGATGTAATGGTTACAATGCCTTTCTGAGGCACATTTAGGCCTTATGAACAACAAACAGGGAAAACTTCCCAAAGTGCCCCTGTCCATGGTGGGAGGCTGGGAATGTTGGGAATTGTTGATCTTTAAGATCCTTTAGAATCCAAAACATTCAATTCTATGATTCTAAAACCATGGTCTGTTACTGAAATTGCAGGATAGGAAATCAAAATAGTCACACTATTGACTTGAATGACTTCTGTAATAGATGAAAACTTATCAAAAGGTAAAGCTAATGTAAAATGCAGTGTGTGAGTGCAGCCTAAAGAAATATTGAATTATGATAATAATTCACAGCAGATTACAGGTGCTGTACTAAAATTGCTTTTCTTTCCTCCATTTCACCAGCTCCCTTTGTCAGGAATTATGCAGGGAAGGGCTTTTTTCAGGAAAGGGTTCTCTTGATGGCATGTTTGCAGGAGCAAATGTAGAGAATGAGCACATTTTTAAAACATTGACTCCATAAGTATAATATACTGTTCTATCAAACCAATGGAAATAATTTTCCCATATTTCAAAGTGGCCCTGGGAGTTCAGAGTACCACTTGGCCACCATCAACTTTTATTATTTGATCTGACTCTTAAAACACTGGCAGTTGCAATTAGTCAATATATGTGTCCAGAAAGACAAGCATCAATAATGTCAGCCAAAAGAGATATGTGAGTAGCTTCTGTATATAGATGACATTTGTTACTACTGTGGAGACTGAGATGAATTGCTGTGTGTGAGCAGGATCTTCATGCCTGCATGAGAGCACCTTAATGACAGTTTGGCCATCTACACTGGCAGACATTTTTAAACATTTCAGGGAGCCACAATCAGTGTACTGCTTAATTCATTGAGCAGATTCAGTCAACATTAAATTCTTGCTATAGGAGAGACAAAAGAAAGAGGAAACAACTCAGGGGCATCAGGAAACAGCACCTGGGCTAACAATGTTCAGGCCAACTGGTAATAGCAAGTAGGAAAAGTGAGACCCAAAAGCAACAAGAATGGATTTTTTAAAATTGTGCAAAGTCCTCCTACTCAATTAAACCCTCTATGTTTGAAATTTAGCATCTCAAAACAAATACTTAATGTGGAGGCTATAGTATTTAAGGAAGAATTAATCTTAGTTGGGGAACAAGGATAATGTAGACCCATTGCTAAGTGGAGGGGAGACCCCAGTAACAAGGATGCTGAATAACAATTACTGATGCTTTCTGTGCCTCAGTCTTCCCTGGCAAGACCAACCCCCGGGCAACTCTGATTCAGGAAACCAGAGTAAAGGAATGTTAGAAGGAAGACTTTCCCGTGGTCAAGAAGGATTGGTTTGGAGAACACCTGGGCAAACTTTATTTCCACAAGTCCATGGGACCTGATGGAATGCATCCCCAAGTGCTGAGAGAGCTGGCAGACTATAGCCAGGCTGTTCATAATCATCTTTGAAGACTCACAGAGTTCAGGAGAGGTGCTTGAGGACAGAAAGAAAGAAGATGTAATCCTAGCCTTCAAAAAGGGCAAGGAGGATGACCCAAGAGCATCGCCTCAATCCCTGTAAAGGTGATGGAGAACCTCATTCTAGAGGACATGTCCATCCATATGGATGACAGTAAGATGAACAAGAGTAGTCAGCATTGGTTCACTAAAGGTAAATCCCTCTTGATCCATCCGATTGCCTGCTGTGATGTGGCAGCCACCTGCATGGACAAGGGGAGAGCAGTGGACACTGTGTACCTCAAGTTTAGAAAGGCTTTTGACACTGTCACAACATTCTCCTAGGCAAATTTAGGAAGTGTGGCCTGGATGAGTGGACAGTGAGGAGGACTGAGAGCTAGCTGAACAGCAGATCCCTGTGATCAGTGACACAGGGTCTGGTGGGAAGGCTGTCACTGGTGGTGCCCCCAAGGATCAATACTGGGCTGCCCAGTATTGTTTAACTAATCCACCCACTGCTTGGATGAAGGGGATATGCCTCCTCAGCAAGTTCTCTGAAGACACAATCCTGGAATGGCCAATATTCCAAAGTGCTGGGCAGCCCTTTAGCAGGACCTCAGCAGGCTGGAGAGATGGGCAGAGAGAAACTGTCTGAAACTCAACAAATACAAATGCAGGGTCCTGCACTTGGGGAAAAAATATCCCATGCTCCAGTACAGACTGGGGGCTGACCTGCTGAAAGCAGCTCTGAGGAGAAGGACCTGGGGATCCCAGTGGACAACAAGCTGTTCATGAGCCAGCAGTGTGTCTTTGTGGCCGAGAAGGCCAATGGCATCCTGGGCTGCATTATAAAGAGCATTCTGAGCAGGTCAAGGGAGATGAACCTGCCCCTCTACTCAGCCCTGGTGACGGCACATCTGGAGTGCTGTGTGCAGTTCTGGACTCCTTAGTAGGAGAGAGACATGGAGTTCCTGGGGCTGGTCCAGCAAAGAGCTACAAAAGGGAAAAGAACATCTCTCTTATGAGGGAAGGTTGAGAGAGTTGGGCCTGAGTCTCAAGAAGAGGTGACAGACGGGACATCATCAATGTCTATCAGTATCTGAAAGGGGTGCCAAGAGGATGGAGCCAGGCTCTGCTGGGTGGTGCCAAGCAACAGGACAGGAGGCAATGGACAGAAACTGATGCACAGGAAGTTCCATGTGAATGTGAGGAAGAACTTCTTTAGTGCGGGTGACTGCATGGTATCAGTTGCTCAGAGAGGTTATGGAGTCTTTCTCATTGGACATATTCAAGCATCACCTGGACACAATCCTGTTCCGTGTGCTCTAGGATGACTCCGCTTGAGTAAGGAGGTTGGACGGTATGGTTACTGTGGTCCCTTCCAACCATACCCATTTGTAACACTGTTTGAAACTCTATATTCTATTCTATTTAAACATTTTATATGACTTGGCTGAAACATACAGACCAAAATGCTTATATCTTGAAATGTAACATCTCACCTGGGAGGATGTAATTATAATCAGAAACCAACTCTGTCAGTCCTCTAACCCTGCTCTACTTGGTCACAGTCCCTTTGCTAACTGGACAAGTTGTTTCTTCTTTGCCTGGAATTTTCTTGATCTTCTCTTCTGAGTGACAGCTGTTGGCACTCTGCAAGCATGGGAATTTGCTGGCATATTGTGGGTCAGGCAGAGAACATGATGGAGAGGAGCAGAAAAGCCAGGTGAGACCCTGCTGAGTGAAGAGCATTGTAAAGAGAGAGAAGAGGAAGGAGGTTTTTCCGCCTGACCTGAAGGTCTAATGTTTTATTTTCTGTACAAATAGCAACCAGCCCATGAGCCATTTTCTGTCTGGACCATATTGACGAACCTCACTGCAGTGGCAAGGTGTTAAAACACCCACACATGCGCTGACATTCAGCAATAAGTAAATTCAGGTGCCAGCAGTCACAGCCATCTTCTCCATGGTGTTAAGTAGAAGGCAGGAATATCCCAGATAATCAAAAAGCCTAAATTACTACCTTGGAGTTATGGCTAGTGCTTTTGTCCCCATATCCTTCCATCTGGCTCTGCCCTGACTTACTTAGCATGAGAACCACACTGGGTGCAGACCTGGAGTCAGCTGCACCTCACTGTGCCCTGAACCCAAGATAGGGCCGGGAACACTGTCCTGAAGTGTCTGACATGGATCTGCCTCGGCACCCTCCCATCAAAAGGGTAGCACATGCTGTCACACCTGAGCTGGCACCTGGAGTTTCTCTGCCCCTGCAATGTCACTTGTACCCACAAAGAGTAAGCAGCCCATGAGTAACAGATGCACTTCCAGTGGACTCAAAGCTTTTGTTAGACCAGAATAATTTAAAATACCAGACTGTTAATAACAACAAACATTTGCAGAAGCACATTTTGTTACTGTTCTATTGTTTAGTAAGTGTATTTCTTAGTAATTTCAAGTATCCTGCTTTGTGCTGTAACTGAAAGTCTCTTGGAAATTTCTGCTTAAGCAATGTATTGAGGAGAGGAGAGGAGAGGAGAGGAGAGGAGAGGAGAGGAGAGGAGAGGAGAGGAGAGGAGAGGAGAGGAGAGGAGAGGAGAGGAGAGGAGAGGAGAGGAGAGGAGAGGAGAGGAGAGGAGAGGAGAGGAGAGGAGAGGAGAGGAGAGGAGAGGAGAGGAGAGGAGAGGAGAGGAGAGGAGAGGAGAGGAGAGGAGAGGAGAGGAGAGGAGAGGAGAGGAGAGGAGAGGAGAGGATGTATTAAATTGAGCTATTCAAAGATTTAAAAGGCTGACTTGTTTGGTTGGTTGTGCAATGCAAGGACAGAAGGGCCCTATTACATGACAGAAGGGATCAGTTTGCAGGATATCACCATCAGACTCCTTGGTTCAGTGCTGTTATTGAGCAACACAGATGTCAAGCGTGATGAAGGACGGCTACCGTGCCTATATGAAAATGCATGTTCAATTCTTAAGCTCTCTACAGTTATTCAGACATCAACCACCACCACAGCCTGCTCACCCAGCCTAATATTCCCTGGCTGATTTCTTAGGTATACCTCAACATGTAGAAAAGGCTCAGGAAGGGATCTCAAGGACAGCCAGCAGTCTTCATTAATGGGTTCAAGGAGGGTATCTCAGGTTCTAGGGAAATGCAATAAAGCCCAGAGAACTGTATGATCTTGACAGACAGGCTGCCATGACCAATGCCATTGGCCAAGCAGATGAAGGTAGGCGTGATAACAGCAGAAACAAGTGTAATGGCTATAAGAGTATTGCATTCAAGAAAGTCATCCAAATGTGCACAAATGTTTTGACTGACTTGTTTTTGACAAATGGAAAATGCCTCCTTGTTAACCATCTAGTCTGTTTCTGTTTCAATTGGAAATAAACTTTCCCAACAAAAGTATAGCTTTGTGTAAACCAGATGTCCTGGTTTGTTATTCTCAGAAATTTTCCATCATACAACTACATAATGACAGGGTGAGGAGCCAGGCTATGGATTTCTACCATGAAAAAAATAATGGCATAATCTTCTCTTTAGCAATCATTATAGGAAGTATTTGGTCAGAAGGAAGCCAGAAAATCCTGCTAAGTCTTCTCCATGAAGTAGATCAGCTGCTATCTGAATTATAGTAGCCCAAACTGATGAATTGCACATGGCGCTGACATTAAATCTTGGTGTGTCTAGCTCTTTTCTGGTTTTTAAATATGTCTACCCTCTGTTGGAGAGTCAACATGTGTTGTCACAGGTCAGTTGCCTAATTTTAACCACTAGTGGGGCTTGCTTATCCTGGGCCAGAAATAGGAAGCCGAGTGATGGTCATATGTCTGACAAGGAGCCGGGCAGTGGGCCAAAACACATTTGAGCTGGATGGAATTTCTTGCCACTGTGAAAATGCAGTGCTAAATCTTCCTCCCCCACTCGCCTCTTTACACACAAGTGGATCCCTCCAGTACAGTGAACTGTCACCCGAAACTAACAAGGAGGATGTGTCTCCCAGCAATCTGAGCTTAGGTCAAAAGTTCACCACTTGCCAGCCCCCTATGCCAACTTGGACCAAGATTTCTGGAATGGTTAGAAAAATATTTTAATGTAATTCACCTTGCTATGCTATTTCATTAATAACCTCTAAAAATGCAAAGAGTGCAGCCTTAAAATTCCTTGACATCCTCAGCATATGACTAATAATAATGAAACTTTCTTGCTGTCGGCAGAGCCACTCTGTGAACGCTCTGTTTTCCCTGGAGTTTCATGGAGCCTTTAGCAAATGCAGTACATTTGCCATGTCCATTTTTTATAGCATGGTAACCGCTGTTCAGCCAGGCTTGCCTGAGCTGGCTCTTTGTCCACCCCACCACACTGCACTCTCCTTCCTCCCTGCTCTGTGCTATTTTTCTCACAAGAATATTTTTTACAGGCATAATTTGGACGTGCGTGAAATACTCTTTTACATGTTATGTCTTTCTTGTTTTCTCTATGTTAGCTCTGAGTCCAGCCTCTCACTGTCTACCAAAATATGTCATCCATGCAAGGCATGGGGTTGTTACCAGCCTGAGACTGTGTGTGCTGAGTGAAAAGGGCTCAGTCCTCAGACTGGGACAGACCATGTCTGACATGCCATTATATAACATGAAACCACTGTATACAAGACTGTCTTTAAGAGTACATTTTACAGAGATCCCTATCTCTACGTCTTGCTTCAAGCATTTCTTTCTAAAATAGTCTTTGGGGAGTCAGTGGATGAGACTTTGCTCACTGGGGGTAAATCCAGGGCTGCAGGATTGCTTTCCAAGTCATATTTGCAGGCTTCATAAAACAGGATTTCAAGTAGGACCAGGACTTCATAAAACATGGGATGGTATCTAGAATTAAAGTAAATCTAGATTAAATTTTTCTCTTTGCTCCTGATTTTGCCCCAATTGCAAAAGCAGAGCCAAGAGTCAAAACGTTTTTATTCTCAACATCTCCAAACCAGTAATGAAACAGAAATCTCCTCATCATAATTTTTAAAAAAAATTTGTAGTGATGTACAATTATGGCCCATACAGTGTATTCCCTATCAATCCTTGATAGGTCTGTCTCCACTGCATATCCAAATCTAACAGGATCATGTTTCTCAGCTTCCAGTTGACATGTGAGTATTTAAAGATGCCATGCTAGATGACTGGAATAGATCCTTTACCCCACCGAAGCCTCCTTCATACCTAGGAGGTCTGCAAAAATATAGTTCTTCTTTGGATCTGATGGTTTTCCCACCACGAGAAGCAGCTGAGATCTAATCAAGAGTGCTACCATAAACCATGAGAGGTTGTAATCCAAACATATTCTCTCCAACAAGCTTAGCCAGAGGAACAGCTCCCTGAGGGCTGTCCCATGCCATGACCAATTGCCCAGTCACTCTATTTTGCATCCAGAGATCTGTTCATACCACACTCACAGCACACCAAAGGCAAACAGGCAGGTTCAGAAAAGTAGAGTAAGGAGAAGTGACTAAAGACTATTTTTATATCTGCATGACCTTCTACCACATTAACTATAAATTATCCCTTTCCCAATGAATCCCATTTCTTTCCTAACCTTGTTCCCCTGTGCCTGTCTCAATTAACAGCTCATTTTTAGATTAAGTTGTGCCATATGCACTGAGAGTTTATTTACAAAAACTTTACACACTAGCAGATGTAATCTTCTAGCACAGGTGAGACTGATCAGTGGAAGAGTATTCCAGAGGTGAAATGAGTGTGGAATATTTTTTCCTCAATATTTCCATATTTGCTCAGTATTTTCCTATTTGTTCAAAAATTTGGCCAAGGAAAACAACTGAAACATTCCAACCTTCTCTAAAGGTAAGCAAAAACTAAAGAAAAAGAAACAAAAATTTCTCCTGACAGATTATTGACATTTTATAATCCAGAATATTCATGAACAGATGTAAATATTTCTAGCCCCAGTTGCCTTGGATTTTGTAATAACAAAAAATTAGATTTTGGGAGTGAATTTTTCATGGCATAGACATCTAATTTAATTTGTAGAAAACAGACAGAGACTAGGTTTCCTCCAAAGTATGTGCCACTGTTACACTTCCACCAGACATTGCCACATGAACACGAGCAGTGCTTTAGGGTTTTTCCACTCAGGTTTTGGCCAAGGTCTCCAATCATCCAGTTGTATGTAGTGCAGGAGCAGCTGCAGTCTAGGGGGATTGGAAGTGTTCCCTTGCAGAGGCCTTCTAGGAACATCTACTTTCCATGACCTCTAGGAGAGAAAGAAAGATCTGCTTTTGGAATCTTCTGGTTTCAGAAAAGTGTCAGCTGCTGGCCTGGCCACATTCTTTGTGTTGAGGCAGTTCTTCAACTGAATGTTAAGTTTCCCAATTTTTTAAGAAAAGCACCCATTTCCCAGTTTTTAGTGAAAAATTTCATAGTTCCTGAAAATCTTCATCTTCAGACTTTCATTATGATCGTCAGAGAAGGAAAAATAATATTTGTGTGTATATCTATTTGTCTATCTATTATATTTCCATACATATATGTGTGTGCATGTATATTTGCATACATGAAAATGCATGCACTTTTTAACCACTTTTACTGCCTCCTTCACAACCAACTTTCCCTCTGTGACAGCATGTCAGAATATGTTTATCTAGCATATGTTACATCCCACATGACTGATGCACCAGTGGTGTGCCACTCTGAGCAGTCACAAGCCCCATTCACCCAGAAAAGCCAAATGTACATGCATTGTATGCAAGCTGATCAGTGGAAAGTAGTCAATACATGTAAAACAGTTAGCAAAACAGTTTTTTAACAGATCTGTGCATATAACAAGTGCTTCTTTAGGCTCATTCTTACGGCACTTGTTGTCCCACAGTGCCAACTCTCAATGAGCATGCTTCTGGAAACTTCTGAAAACCAAGCCTATTCCTGCACTCATTTTCTACTCCATTCTCTGCCTATAGCAAAGCATTTCCTTGTTTCCTGCATTGCTGCTCACTGGGGTCAGGGAGTCTGTGAAGCTGGAAACCTCAGTGCACATGGGAGCAGGCTGTTAGAAGCATTTTTCACACATCAACAAGACCTGCCCTGTGTAGTTTTACATAGCATGGTGTGAAAAAAGGTTGTAACAGCCAGCTGGCCATCCACACCAGGAATGCTGCTTATGCAGGGCTGAGATGAGGGTGCAGCTTCCTAGGAAAATGTCCAAATCCAAACTGGGCCTGCAGGAGTGAAGTTCACCTGCTGAAGGCACGCACAGAATGAAGTCTCAACACAGAAACTGAAGGAACCACACTGGGATCACCAGCTGGCTCCAGCAAAAAGGATGGAAAGGAGGACTCTGGCAGAGAAGGAAGACATAAGCTGAAAGTTCTCTCCTTTGACAGGAGGATCATCACCAAAAAGCAACAGCATCAGGGAAATCTGTGTTAAAACTATCAAATACACTAGAGGAAAAAGGGGATCAGTTACAGTGCTTATAGTAATTAACGTGTGATGGGGGTTTTTAAGGGTGTTCCAAAAGTTCCAAATACAGGTAGATTTCCAGTCCCTCTTGAACATGAATTTTAAAAACAAGAGAAAAGTATTAACTTTTAATGTGGGAAATTAGTGTCCCAGGTTTTGATCAAGTGTTTCTACAAAAGACAACAGCAACCTGTAAACATTATGGGTCCCCCAAGGAGACTGGAGGTGAATTTTGTCCGTGAAACTGCTGCAAATTAGCTTTCAGGCTACCCAACGCCCCCAAAAGACAAAATGCTCTTTCCAGTCCTTGATTCAGAATATTCCCAATCATATCCCTTAGATCTGAAGGCTTGGCTCAGCTTCTCTTTCCATGATATCCCTCTCAAATTGTTTCTGCTTAGGTATTTGATAATTTTCAGAAATGTATAAGCTAGTAGGTAGGTAGGTAGGTAGGTAGATAGGTAGGTAGGTAGGTAGGTAGGTAGGTAGGTAGGTAGGTAGGTAGGTAGGTAGGTAGGTAGGTAGGTAGGTAGGTAGGTAGGTAGGTAGGTAGTTATTAAATGGATGAATAATCTTGGTGGGAATAGTGTAGCAGACATGTAAACTACATCTTTTAAAATATTTGAAGCTCTTTGGTGTGAAAAGCACTATATATCTTGGGCATACTTTCACACATACTTTAAATATTTTTTATTCTTTCTTAAAAGCAAAAGTAATGACTCTTTGTTGATAAAGAAGCTTGTAACTGATTTGCATTTTAGGACAAATTGTGAGTACAGAAGGACAGAGTTGAAGAAATAAATGTGTTGGTAGAGACATAATTGCCTTTTTACTAAGTCAGTGAGGATGATAATTTTTTCTGCTTAGCATTTCATATATGTGTGAAATCTATACTTTAGTATGTGTTCTCTGAGATGCAGAAGAAAACACAGTGGTGGTTAAAGCACATAAAATTAGTTGGATAAAAGCATGCAGAGTCAGGATACCCTGAATACCCTTTGGAAAATTCATTTTACCCTTGTGCCAGCTTTCTCTCATCTATGCAAAAGCTGCGAGGCAGCATTACTGATTTAGGAGATTAACACATACAATTCGTGGAGCAGGAGTCGTCTTGCTTTTCTCATGTAAGAGGAGCATACAGTAGGATGCCACAAGGCAGTTGCTTTTAGGACACTGGTGGAAGGATCCCTGAGCAGGGCAAACTGTAGAACACTGAAATGATGGACCCTATTTCTCTGAGGCAACTGACATTTGACACTGTGCCAGGGCAATGCACAAAAGTAACATGAGAGAGAACCAACTTCTGAAGCTCCAGTGAGAAGCAGGACACACACCCCAACTTGGCTGCAAGCAGAAAAGAAGCAGTGTAACATTATTCTGCACATGTAGAATGCAGGGCAAGAGAGAACATAGGAGCAAATAGGCTATATGACATCTTTCCTGACACTGGCCTCAAGCACTTGAAGGCAATTGGAGTGTGGCACCTGGTGTGTTTTGCTGAATGATAAAATTTGTCCTCCACCATGAGAACACACTGGCCTGGGAAAGAGCACAACACCCAACAATGGGTGTGTGGTTTGCCCCAGAGCATGGCAGCAGGCTGTGCTCCATGTGGGAAGAGGCAGGAGGCGATGTCCCATGCGGCAGGAATGCAAGGACTGTGGAGTTTGCTGGGTGCTGGAAGGCGAGAGACTGAACTCTGGTTTGGCACGTGCCGGCTGGAGCCGCACGCTGAAAGACAAGCTCCTGTCCCTGGGACAAGGCACACCACATGTGGGAGAGAAAAGAGCTGTAAGGGGTTCCTGAATGCCCTGATCTTCCTCTGGAGCATGGAGCTGATGGCAGGCTTTCCCCAACAGCTTTTTCTTGAGTGTTTCTGGTTGCCCTGGAAATCACCCTCGGCCATGCTTCAGCAAGTACCTGCCTTCCCCAGGAAGGTGCACAAAGGCTCCTGCAGGCAGCAGCATCCCTGCACAGCAAAACCACTGAAGCCAGGTCCCAGCCTATTCCCAGGCTGGAAATAAAGGAGCAAATCAGGACAAGAGGCACACAGACTGGTAAAATTGTCCCTGTGACCAGCAAGAGACAGTATAACAAAACTTGATGCCTTAATGGTGGACAAGCCAATTTATTTAATACAGCAGTTGTATTATTTCAACAGACAGGGATGCAGAAACAGCTTTGAGCTACCTTCCTGCTGCTCTCTGCATTGGGCCAGCTCTTCAGCTTTCATACTCTCCTTTACAATAAACCGTGCTCCCATCTCACCAGAGAACTGTCTGCATCAATTTCTGAAAAATTTCATTCAAATATTATGCCAAATTCTGAGGCTAAATGAGACTTGTCTATTAATTTCTTGTGAAACAGCAGCTCCAAGTATGTGCCAAACCATGTGCTTGGCTCTTACCAGCTATATACAGAACTTCAACAAAAATTGAAAGATAATTTTTAATGTTTTCCTCAGTTGTGTTATCTTTCAGAAACGAAAATTGCATTATGTTACCTTGCTATAAAAACTGGATCGGCATTTCAAAAACTTGATTTTTTAGAATAGTATCTCCCTGAATTTAACTCAGTAGACAAAAAGTTCTTTAATGCACACAAGCTTTCTTCAGCAGAGGTATGAGAATGGCTTACATTCTCTAAGCTCTTACCTGCTGTGCCAGCTCACTGACTGACTCGTATGTATGTATACACATATATATGTATGTGTAAAACTCTTGGCAATTCAAGGGAGTGCCTCCCTCAGCATGAGAAGAGATTCTTTATTTAAAAGTAGGGCCATCCTCCATGAGGATCCCAGCACACAAGCCCTGATGTGAGCATTATGATTTACCTTTGAGAGTGTGCTTTTGGTGTGGGATTTCATTTCTTTCATGCTTATTCTAATAATTTTATGTGCAAGAAAGGGCATGGGGCACAGACTACGTGTCCTCAATAGAGTCTGAAGCATTGCTATTTATTACAAATAAGTCATCTGCATACTAATATATCTGCATATTAAAAGAGGTAAATTTACACAGATACCAATAGGAAACTAAGTCAGAATTTCCATCTCAGCTACAATATGACTTTGCATACACTGGTTTTCAGTGGACTGGACTGCAATATCTAGATATTATTAAAAGCAAATGACATATCCTTTTGTCCCCTTCTCCCTTACACAGTGTATACTTGTTGTGTCAGTATATTTGTTGTTTCTTATTGTTTTCCTCACTCCTTGTATGTTTTTC
The DNA here is from genome assembly GCF_035770615.1 of Melospiza melodia melodia. Classification (NCBI taxonomy): domain Eukaryota; kingdom Metazoa; phylum Chordata; class Aves; order Passeriformes; family Passerellidae; genus Melospiza; species Melospiza melodia. The sequence continues at coordinate 26,202,065 of NC_086196.1, forward strand.
AAGCCTCATTTCTGAAGATGGAGCTGGATTTTGCAGCTGTGAGGACTAAGTTCTCTATTAAATATAACCATTAAAAAAATTAAATGCAAGCCCTGTGCAGTTTCATAAAGTCAGGACATTTTCCAGGCCCTGAAATTACCTCTATTTTCACTTAACCCAGGAGCTACATTATCTGGGGCAATTCCAGGCAACAAGAACACAATTCCCTGTAGCATGGCTCCACCTCCAGTATTTTGCTATGAATTTTCTTTTTATTTTGTTTTGCAGTTTTGTTGCTAAAGTATAGTCTGTTACCATTTTCTAGTGGCATTCTCTCAAAGCTTAGCCAAATACACACTGAATAAAACAGAAGTGAAGCAGTGAGCCCCTTCTGTATGATATAATATTGCCCACCCTGAGCAACTAAAGTTTCCACTTGAGGAAGACTTAATCCCAGAAGTAAATGAGAGCCTTTCTTTTCCTCATCCCAGCTTCATATTGCTGGTAGTACACTGAAGTCTGTACAGACATTAAAAGACACATATCTTACCTGTTTGTGCTCTGCTGAAAACCTGATTTTCTTGCTGCTCCTTGCATCGAGCCACTTCCTCTCTCAAGCTGCAGTCTTCCTCTGCCACCTACCTCCCTCTCTCTGAAATATTGTCTAGAAGAGTGGAAAGAAAGATGCTTCTAAAATGAGAGCATTTACAGGAATTAAAGCCTTTATGTAAAACCACTTTCTTTTTCAAAACACAACATGCAAAGCTATGACTGTGCAATCAAAATCACTGAGACTGGACATTGCAGGGGATCTATATCTCACAATTACATCAGGAGTTTAGTGCCTGTATTAAAGGGCTGGTGCTTAAGAAACCTCAAAAGAGTGCAGACACAGCCCTTTTCTGCTTTCACAGGAAGGACTTTTTCAAAAAGTAAAATAAAACATAAATCTCCCCTATTTTATGCATGGAGGCGATTGTTAAGGAAATTTTTCACTAAACTTACCTTCCTTCTCTGAGCAGAGAAAAAATATGTGCTGTAGATATTACATACAAATACCAAAAATATATATCTTGGTGAATGAATCTCAGAAGAAGCCAGATTCATCTTCTGGTGGGTCAGTGCTGAGAGGGGGAAAGAGGTGCACACTGATTCAGCTCAGATCTGAATGTGCCAAAACACCTGCACCAGAAAAGCTTCTGCCTCTGAGGGCAAAGCAGAGTCTGTTCCTGTGCTGACTTGGGAAAATACTTCCATGAACTTTCCTGTCACAAAATCAAGCCCTAAATTCAATGCATTCAGTGTGTTCTCACGCGTGTGAATGTATTCCCTCATGACAGCTCTGGATTTCCCTTCCAGCCCTGCACAATGATCTCTTCATCTGCCGCCATCAGTAGAGGAGAGACAGGTGATGCCTCTGGCCCGTCAGGGCTGGGCAGGACGGGTGAGTGACATGTGCCAGATGCTGCACCCTGGGCTGGGCTGCAGCTCCCCTGGAAATACATCATGGAGCAAAAATCACGGCGTGCATTCCAGCTGCTGCACAGCGTGTCTCTGGAGCAGGCGTGCTGTCACATGCACAAACGCACACCAAACAGGATCCGAGCGTGGGGATAAGGAGCAGCTAACAGTTAGAGAAAAAGGGGGAAAAAAGGAAAAGGGGGAAAAGAAATCATACCTTCAAAGGAAGATCAAAATAAACTCTCTGAAATTGAAACACAGGTTTTTCAGGACAGTGAAAGAGACAATGAAGTCAGTGATATGTGTCCCTGATTTTTACTTTGTGTTTTACTACATCTATAATACTGACTTTTTATCTTTAATGTCAGTTTATTCAGTATCCACAAAAACTGCTAAACAAGAAGCTCTTGAGCCTAAAGTCTTCTGCATTAATACAGATTCAGAGACTGGACCTCAAAAACATCCCTGAGAACACCATGGTAACAGTTGCCAAGCCCTAAAAAACAAAAAGCTTTTAGGGATGTGGAGCACAAAGACTGACAAGATAAGAAAGAGGAACGGCATTATCTATCTTAATTCATTTCAGTCAAATTTGACCGATGTAAACTCACAAGTAGTGCGTTCAGCTATGAGTATGTGCTGAGTCCTACAGGCAGATTAAGGCATTAGAGAGTAAAGTAGAACAGGAATAGGAAGACTAGTGAAACTGAACTTATCATCTCATGGAGGAGGCACTGCCCAATATAAGTGATACACATCGCAAATAGACAAAAAAATACAAGAAACAAATCAACACACAATCTTCAGCATTTAGAAATATGACTACTGCCACATAGGAGTGCAGTATATGAACACTGTATAGGAATATTTGTATTAGTTTGTTTGTGGACTGTACAAGAAGATCATCAGTAAATTGAAAGTTGAAATGAAATCACAGCAATAAATTTAGCAGGTAACATAGTAACAAGAAGGCTGGTGAGTAAAGTGAGAACTGGGACATTTGGCAATACCTGAGCCCGTTGCTGAGCCTCTTGGCATTCTCAAGAGCAAACAGCACATGAATGGAGCTGTTTGAAGAGTTGCACATCTACGACCAGGGAAGACAAGTGATGGAAAATGTCTTAGAAAGGATGACTGTACAAGGCATCATGAGCAGGTGTCAGAGGCTCACATGGGATCCTCGCAGTTTTCAGCCAAGTTACTTGCAATCTCAGTCAGATATGTAAGAGTTTAGAAGAAATTCCAGGAGGTTCCCAATGCGGTCGGCTCCTCACCACCAAGCAGGCCATGTCTTTTATGTACTTGTAGTATCAAAACTGAAAATACAGTGGTCATCACAGTGGGAGAGCACATCAGTGTCATGTCTTAAAATTTGTGTTATGGCAAAAAAACCTAATAGTTATAATCATCAGTTGCAAAGAAGGTATTTCTCAGCAAGACAAACACTAGAAAAATAACAAATTATTACCTCAATATTTTTAGAACAATATTGAAAAATTACATAGGTTGCAAATAAATGGTACAAAAACTATTAGAGGAATTGCAGTAGAAAGTTAAGGAGCTCCATCTATTTTGGCAGGAAAAAACATTATATGGGATAAAATAAATTTCATAAGAGAAAATATTACATACAAAAGGGCTGTTTAGATAAGTGAACTAAGGCATTACATGAACCAACAGCTGGAGGCTGAAGCCAAGCCAACCCAAGCTGGAAGAGAAAAACACTGAAGTCTGCGAAGCAGAGTGGCAAATTGCTGCAGCAAGGGCTGGATTCTCCACCCACCTCATGGCATCTTCTATTTGGAAAAGCATTACTGGAAGCAGTGACAATTTCCCTGAGCTTCTAAAGAAGTATATTATGAACAGCAAGAGTGATATATCAGAAATGTCCCTTCTGGATGATAAACACTTAATCCTTTAATTGAACGTGATACTCAGTGCTCAAACCTTCACACACCAGGGGCTGGCAGGCTGGCACTGGATGTAGGATTTCTAGGGAAGGTGAGCAACTAATGTGGTCAGTGCTACCATGTTTTTGTCCCAGTCTTTCTGAATGTTGATGTTTTGTTTCATGGTCTGTTTGCTTGTCTGCTGAACCATTCACGGTAGTACCCAATTCTTGTTTTGTAAAATGTTCCAGCTTAGCTAGAAGATAACACTGACTTGCTTTATATAGGAATGCTTTCTGAGGCATGGTTCTGCATCTCGCTGTTTATCAGAACCTATCATTCTTTATTCCGAACAATATTTTCTTTTCATATTGCTGCTGTGAAATATTTACCAGTGTATGGCTTAGGAGTAGGCCCATGCCAGTGGTGTGATGGGAGACAGCCAGTTCTTAACCCATGTCCTTTCTAAAATTGTGCTTTTCTTTGCTGCTGTCATAATTTTCTCTCTGAGGCAACTCAGCTGTTTCTTTCCAAGTTTTTGTAATTCCTTATGTGACTCAACCCACCTAAAATTCTTTACTTAAGACCAAGGAAGATTGTTTTTATATAATTGTAAATGCACAGTGAGATCATTAGTGAATATAGTTTCTGACCCCGGGTTCCCAGGATAATTTCCTATACCAGGACTAATTTCACAGACTCACCAAAGAGGCAAAATACTGCCAGCATATTCGCATGAATGTTTTTATTGCTCTGCATTAAGACACTGAGGTTTACTTTTGTCTTACACTGCGCAGTTTTACAGCCAAATAACTGTCTGTAAAAGAGACCTAATTCCTACTAAGCCCCATCAGACCCAATTCCCCTCGCATATACTTGAGCCTGAGGTAAAACCCCTGAATTCAGCCCCCAAGGAGAGATTCTCTGGGGGAAGATCATCTGTCACACCACAGCACCCAGTCACACATGTTGCTCTTACGCTTTGGGTTTTCCCACACAAGGGAGTGCTCAGCCTTGGTCCTACCTTTGCTCTGGCACAGAGTCCCAGTGAAGGGCTGGTCGGAAGAGCAGGAGGGCATTCTGTGTCTTTGGAGCATTGGACTTACCCTCTGAGAAATGGGCCTTTTTTGGTACCTTGCCCAGCACACCATTACCTTTGAAACAGGCACAGGTCTGTGGTGCTGAGAAAGCTCCCTACCTCTCACAAGCAGGGACACAGAGGAGAAGTGAGATCCCGTTGTCCCAAGCGAGATCCCTCGGTCTCTTGCTGTGAGGAGGGAAGGGCTGTTCTTTAGCTGACTGAATTAATTTGGACACCAGCCACAGAGTGAGTCCTTCCCTCTACTGTGACTATTTGCTTATTGCTCAGGATAAATAAAAGTATAGACTATAAGTTACATTTCTTATTTTAAAGCCTCATTTTCTTGACCACCAACACAAAATTGGCTCTGATGTGGGAAGGAGGAACACCGAGGCAGAAGTCCCAGACCCAGTGTTTCAGGCTGCACTGCAGTATGAAAAACGAATTTCCCAAACTCCCAAGAATACAGAGAAAGAAATTTGTTTAAATGTGAATTTTAAACCTTGCACCTGGTGCAGAAAACATTGAAACATGATCATTAGGCACTGAAATATGATTTTGGTGAACAGCAGACATTCAAAACAATTTCTAACACTTGGAATGTAAAAATTGCATTTTGAAGAAAACAGAATAGAGTCCATGCTTTGTTTTAAATATGATGTTTTTCTGCTAAAATTAGTTTAAATATTTCCAGGTCTTCAAAATTCATAGTGTTCATTCTTTTCAGATTTCCCCCTATACTTTCATAACCAATCAGCATTTGAAAATGGAGTAATATTATTTCCCTTGCCTTTCCTATATTTTTTCTGCTTTATTACAGGTGCTTAAAAGAAAACAAGATGAGTCTCTTCTCACAGTAGTTGTGACCCGTACCATGAAGCTGAACATTTCAAAGAGTTGATATTGAAATGAGAACTTACATCTTTGTTAAAAAATTAATCTGCCTCCTACACAACTCCTTTAAAATGAGCAGGGAAGGTACGTTCACCTATTTACAACTTTGCATGTCGCACTCAGCAGAAAGCCAGGGAGTAAATCCAGTTTACCTTCACGATAATTTGTTGTTTTGACGTGACTTTGCCCCCGGCGTTGTTTTAGTTTCTATTAAATGCAAAAGCATCGCCGTTCCCGGGATTTGCAATGATTTAAAAGTTTCTGGGGAGAATCCTCCTCGGGAGCAACTGGTTTTTCCTCCTTCGGTTTATCAGACCTCTCAGTTCCTGTGGCTTTGGAGGTGGCATTTTCCGGCGGACGCCGGGCTTGGTGGAATTTGGATGGGGTCACCCAGATCCCTGCCTTTCCCGGAGCTCCCCTTCGCCCGGGCCAGGAGCGAGGGCCGGCGGGCGGCCGGGGCATCCTCCCCGGGGGCAGCGGGGCAGTACCCGGCGCAGGAGGCGCGTGGAACGCAGTGAAATAAATGAAATAAAACCAAAAGCAGCGGGAGATGTGTTGACCCGCTGGGTAAGCCCTCATCTTCCGCCGACCCCCGGTTCGCCCTGCACCCCGCCAGCCTTCTGGGTGGCCAGAGCTCCCCCTGCGCCTCCAGCCCCGCTGCTCCCGGGCAGTCCCGGCTGCGGAACCGGGGTCTCCCTGCTCCCCCCCCTCTGCCACCCGCCGGGACCGGGGCTGGAATCCCCCGGCGGCCCGGGAGCCCCTCCAGTCCCGGCGTATTTGCGGGAGGGAGCCACGCTATAGGAAGGGCGGAAGGCAGGGAAAGAAGGCAGGGAGGGGGTGTCAGCGCAGCCCAGCGCGGCCTCATCCCCCCTCACTCCTCCCACCAGTGCGTGGTGCCTCTTAACCCCCGGGAACCTCCCTCCCCCGAAGCATTACTCCACTTTGCAGAACACGAGTTGATGAGAAAAAAAATACTTCTCGGCCGCGGCCAGCCATGAGCTGTCTGGATGTTATGTACCAAGTGTACGGTCCTTCCCAGCCCTACTTCGCAGCAGCCTACAGCCCCTACCACCAGGTAGGTACGTGTAGGGGACAGCGGTGAAGAGGCAGAAGGTGGGAGGGGTATCGTCTGGAGGATGGCCATCTGGGGCCTCACCAAAGGGAAAAAGGGAAAAGGAGAAGGGGAGGGGAAAGGGGGGGGGGGGGAGGGGGGGAGATCTGGGAGCCTGCGATGGTGAGCGGAGCAGAACCGCATCCCACCTTGGCGCGGGGCTCGGCAGGGTACGTACGCCGGCGGCAAACGACGGACTTCGGGATGCCTTTGGAGAGAGGGGACGATTTTAACCCTCAGAAGGATTTTTAGGGGGTTTGTTTGCTTGTTTGTTTGTTTTTTAAATGTTTGCTTGTTTGTTTTCTTTGCCGGGACGAGCTACTTACCAGCTCGGCGGGTTGGGGTGGCGATGTGTGTGGGGACCGTCGGGGGCTGCGAGGCCGGGCTTCCCGGGACATCGCTCACCCCGGCGCGCCGGCATCCCTGTGGAAGCCGCTCGGTGCAGAGATTTTGCAGCCACCTCGGAGGGGTGCTCCGGAGTTACGCTCTGGAAGCGGGGTAGGCGAGAGAGACTCGAGGTTGCGGGGTTTGCCCGGTTTGGCCATAGCGGAGGAAACCGCGGCCGCGAAGGGGAGCAAGGAGCTACAGGATGCTCCTGTGTCCCGGGGCGCTCTCGGCGGCGGCGGGACCCCGCGACGTCTCCCGGGCTCCCCGGGCTGCCGGCGGCCCCGCGAGGGCTTGGTGAGCTGCAGGCGCGTCCCGCCGCCCCGCTGCGTGCAGCTCGGCCCGGGAGGGCGCGGATATCAGCCGATGCCGAGGGTTCAAGGAAAGGATCGCTCCGGCCGCGGGGATGTCCGGGCACGCACGGCCTGTGCTGCTCGGGACCTGCTGGGCCGGGACGCGCACGGTCCCGCGTGGGGCCGGCTCGGCTCCCCCAGCTGCACCTGCTGCGCACCGCTTTCCTTTCTACCCCGCTGCGTTCCCAGGTTTTCCCTCGCCCTTACCCCTTCCAGAAATTAATTCCTTCCTCCCCCAGCATAACGAAGAAGGGGATGGATGTAGAGAACGGCGCCCCGGGCCCGAGGCGGGTGCAGCCCCCGCCGTGCGGCGGTCCCCTTGCCCCCTCCAGCGCCCGGCAGCGGGTCCCAGGACCCGTCACAAATAGCAGATAATGCCTTTCCCCACCTTGCCTTCCCTCCCACCACCCTCTCAAACCCCGGCTTATGACATTATTAAGGGGGATGATCATTACCTCAATGGCCGAACAGGGAGCCAAGAGGAAAGGCGGTCGTCGCGACGAGTGACATTATCAAATATACCGCGTGTCTTGGCCCAAGACTCTGCCCCGTCCTCTCGGTTCTTCCCCCGCCGGCCGCCCCAAGGCTCTGCTGGCGGCGGCCAAGCCCGGGCTTCGCGTCCCAGCGCTTATTGCTAAGAAACTCTCAGCAGCTGCAGACACGCTAACGCGCATGAAGACGAGAGACATCCGGAAAACTTCACAACGCCCGCTCTTTTCCCACTCGGAGGAATACAATAAAAGGAGATTAATCTTGCAGCAAATACCTGGAGCTTCTTGGTGTCCAGGGAAATGCTGAGTTTTGCCCTGAAGTTTGTTTGAGACTGTCAGTCTTTTTTCACCCCTCTTTGCTTCTAACCTCGCCGCTGTGAGTTACAGGACACCCTTTGCACCAGACAGACTCTCGGAGCCGGGGACCGAGGGGCTCTCGCGTTCTCCCAGCTGCCGGCGCTGCTCCGTGGCTGCTCGGCCGCCGCCCGCCCGTGCCCCGGCATTGCAGCCCCTTGGCGGCCGCTGTCCGCTCCGAAGCCAGCTCTGCTAAGAGCCTTTTTTGGGGGGCTTGGTGTGGGGGACCCGGTCGTGTGACCCCCGCCCGGCCGCGCCTTCCCCCACCCGGCGGCTGTCTTGCTCCATCCCGTTCGGCACCCGTGGGTTTCGGTCCCCCGGCCCTATTTGCAGTCCCTTCGCTGCCCACGGACTTGAGAGGGCGATATGGGGATGAGGGGATTGTGGTGTGTGCTGAGGGAACGGCGGGCAGCCGAGGAGCAGACTTTGGCATCCTCTCCGGGAGACCGCGGGAGAGGGCTCCGCGCTGCACGCCGGACGGCACAGGGAGGGCCAGCGCACCTTGGTGTGCTGCTGACCGGCTCCGTTTTCTTTCCTTCCCTGCAGAAACTCGCCTTTTACTCCAAAATGCAGGAAGCCCCGGAGAGCGGCAGCAGCGCCAGCGCCGGCAGCTCCTTCTCCAGCCACGCCGCGGCCAGCATCAAGGAGGAGGACTGCAGCCCCGAGAAGGAGCGACCCCCCGAGGCCGAGTACATCAGCTCCCGCTGTGTCCTCTTCACCTACTTCCAGGGGGACATCAGCGCCGTGGTGGATGAGCACTTCAGCCGGGCGCTCAGCCAGCCCAGCAGCTTCTCCCTGGGCAGCGCGAAGGCGGCACGGAACGCGGGCTCCTGGCGGGGTGAGCGCCCAGCACCGGGGACGCGGGGGATGCGGGAGATGAGGGGGATGCGGGGGATGCGGGGGATGCGGGGGATGCTGGGCCCCCTCTGGGCCGGCACCTCGTCCCCGCCTCGGCTCCGCATCCAGCTCCCTCCTCCTTCCCACCAGCGGCTGGTCCGGCGGGCATCCCCTGGGATTCGAGGCTAGGAGCTGCCAGCTGTTTGGCCCTTTTAGGGTAAAAAGGAAAGAAAAAATCCCTTCAGATTATGCAGAGGGGCATGGCCCAGGGGGAAAGCAGCCAGAGAGGCAGTTGGGGGAAGCAAGTTGTCTTTTCACTGCAGGTACTTTACCTGGAGAGGGCTACAGCACAACTAGCCACGGAGTGACTCCCAGACTGTGACTGTGACCAGTGTATTCCCTGTTGACCCCAGCTTTCAGTTTAGAGTGGTCATAGTGATGGGAGCAAAGTAAAAAGCAAATGTGGGAACAATCTGATCAGCTTCCCACCTCTAAAAGAAAATTATTGCGTGTGTCCACATATCTTGCCCTGTGTGTATCACCACCCTGATTGTTGCTGGAGTGCTGACAAGGACTCTTAAGTTTTGGAAAACAAGGGCTTGCAGACCTGGCCATGGCCGTGCGCTAAGTCCAAGGCCGTGGCTTATGCACAGCTCTCCATATCCACGCCTGGTTCACACTGGACAGGCCCACGAGAGTAGTCAGGGCAGAGGGGAATAATCTTCTCCACGCTCCATCTGCCAGAGAGTTAGGGCTGGCACTTCCTTGTGGGCAGTCTTAGCAACCCTCCCTCACAGGGCCACCTGCTCAGCCAGGGCTGGTTTCCCAGACCTTGCACGGATTGCTGTCTGTAGTGTCCAAGAATATTTCACGGGTGAGAGATATTCAGTGCTGGAATTGATGGCAGTAGAGGAGGTTTTTTTGCTCATCATGAACTGCTTCTCTTTCTCCTAAGCAATGCCAAGGCTCAGAGCTGACATACTTCCCTGGCAAAGAAGTATTAGGAACATAGCTCTATTTCTTTCAAGAACAGTGTGCATTCCCAATTAATCATACAAAACATCTATTTGTGATATTAATAATCACCAGTCCATCTTGCATATTGCTAACTGGGCTAAGAAAATTTAGGGTCTTTGTCTTTGCCCTGTCAATCTCCAAAGTTCTGCTGAGGGCTTCCCAAACAGGCTGACAATATACCTAAGAAACATATGGCTGTAATAGATGGAGAACTGCCCCAGATATTTGAGTAATTCAAACTTGCCTTTAGTCACATCTCTCACTGTTCCTGCCCACTTTGCTACTGCATTGAGGCAGCAGCTTCTTTCCAGGAAACATTGGGCATAAATGTTTAGACAAAGAGATTATTACAAAAACAAACAAGAAAAACCCAAACCTGAAAATTTCAGTGGTGTATAGTAGCCCTCAGTTTCCACTACTGAAGGAAAGAGATGTTTCTCTTGCCTTAGGTAACAACATTTTGCCCATCTATGTAGTAAGAAAAAGCTGGAGGACATAGTTGCAGCTTCATGGATAAGCCATAGGACAGGTGTGTTGGGTGTTTAGTCGGAGAGGAATTCATATTTGTTTGGAGCAAGTTCTTATCCTTGCCAGTTTTTCATGGAATAAAGGGAATGAAAGGACTGGTTTGGGTGGATCAGGAAGGGACAAAACCCTGGGGAAAGGAGATCAAGTCTTCTGGGGTGTGCTCATTACTGACCTTCTTTCCCATTTCCTTCACCCAGATGGATCCTTCCCAATGAGCCAGCGCATCTTCCCGCCGTCCTTCTGGAACAGCACGTACCAGCCGTCCTCGGTGCCGGCCAGCCTGAGCAGCCCCCTGGCAGCTGCGGCCCACAGCGAGCTGCCCTTCGCCGCCGCCACCGACCCCTACGCGCCCGCCTCCCTGCACGGCCACCTGCACCAGGGCGGCCCCGAGCCCTGGCACCACGCCCACCATCACCACCACCACCACCACCACCACCACCCCTACATCGGCACGCAGAGCAGCGCCTACCCCCGCCCCGCCGCCATGCACGAGGTCTACGGGCCCCACTTTGATCCCCGCTACGGCTCGCTCCTGGTGCCCACGGCCTCCGTCAGGCCCCACCGCCTCACGCCCGCCTCCGTGCCCGCACCCGTCAGCCCCCCCTGCGAACTGGGCAAGAGTGAAGTGGGCGCTGCTGCGGCCTGGACGACGCCGGGCCCCTTCCCCAATGCAACAGGAGACATGGCACAGAGCATCGGCCTCAATGTGGACACAGGTAATGAGCTGCCCTCGGCCCCTCCACTCCCTTGGCTCAGCTGCTACCCTGCTCCCTGTTCCACACCCTCCATAGCAGTAGGGAAGGACTCGGGGGGGCGGCTGAGGTTCTGCTGTAAGGGAATGAACTGAGGGTGGAAGCCCCATGTGTGACTCCTGAGCTCTGCCCTGAGTGCTCTTCTTGGGGCTTTCAGGCCAGGCAAGTGAAGAAAGGAGAGGAAGGATGAGACAGGCCAGCACGTCCCATCTCCACAACATTGTTTGAATTTCTGAAGTCCACAAACATTCCCTGAGGAAACAGGTTGCTTTGAGGTACTTTTGTCCTGGCCCTGGTCTTGCTCCTGCATTGAGAAGTGAGAGTTAGGAGCAGAATGGAGCAGCCCCAAAGGTCACTGCTTGGCCCCTTCCATGTGCTGCCCAGAGGGGTCATTTCTAGACACCATGCAGGTTCATGAACTAGCTCCTCTCCTTAATTACCTTCTCCTCCCAGTTTTAGAGAAGAAAGCACAATTGCATTTGGTGAGAAAAAAGGCAGTGGTCTTCCCTTGGCGGTGCCTGGAACCAAGGTGTGGTTGTAGTGCTGACAAAAATAGGTGTGCAGGCACAGTCAGCAGTGACAGATCCTGAGTCAGTGGTTGTGAAGGGAAGGGAAGTCTGCTCCATGCTGGTTTCCTTACTGCAGCCACTCATGGCTCCTTATGGTGTCCTCACTTTAAACAGGAGGGACTTTCTCCAGTCTTGGAGAGAGCTTGGGCTCCTCCCCTTGTTTGAGCTTGGGCTCTTCTCCTTGTTTCACAGCCATCTGGGACTCTGGAGATCCCATGCTTTAGACTGATCTCACCTGGAAAGAAACGCAATTTGTTTTCCTCTGTTCTTAAATTCCTGTACCTATTTTTCTTCTTCCTTTTTTTTTTTTTTTCTTCTCTCCATTCTCAGGTTTGCAACCTCAGGATAAAAGCAAGGATCTGTACTGGTTTTAGAGCTGTCCTTCACTCTTCTTCCCCTGGCTCTCCCCTGTAGCTCTCTACCCGTTAGACATGGTGGCACTCAGAGCTGAAATCGGGTCAGTTTGTAACAGCTTCTGATCTTGGTTTGCAGCTCGCCGTTACTCCTTCTGTGGTGGATCCCTTCTGAGCTGATGTGCTGACTCAAAGACTCTCAGATCCCCCCTTGCCCTTTTCCAAGCCCACCGTGGCCCTGCTGCTCAGGGAAAGACAACGGGATTTAAAAGGACCTGGCATTGCAAGGGTGATACTTTAGACTTATTTCGGAGAGGAAAGTCGTTCTGTTGCAAGAAGAGAGCCAAAGACATTGAACTTCTATTTAAGCAGACCCCACACCCACACCTGCAGCCAGACTACTCTGAAAGAGTCAAATCACATCGTGGATGGTGATGCAAAACCACTGGCCTTCACACAGGCAACAGAGGAAATTCTGTGGGTTTTTTAGTGGTGTGAATATTTTTTTATGGCAGTGAAAGTTATTTCTTGAATGCAACCATGGGAAAGATACTCAGCAGTTTTGAACTGGATTTTTATTTTGCATTATAGAAAAGTAAAAGGAGAAGAAACTGGAACTCACTAACTTTTCCGGACTATCAAGGAACTGGCCAGATTTTTCAGCTTTGTGATTGTGAGTGGCAAGTGTCTGACTGGGGCCACCTGCCCTGGACTTACAGATATGCAGCTGTTCCCCTCACAACTGCTTAAATCCCAGAAAGACGAAAACCAAGGTGGCACTTCTCAGACTTTGGCACATTGCATTGGCTGTATAACAGTTGTTTGGTTGGGGGTGGGGTTGTTTGTTTGGTTTTGGTTGTTTTTTGGTGTTTTCTTTTTTTTTTTTTTCTTTTTTTTTGTTTTTACAATAAACATTTTCTGGTGAAAGTTTTACCCTCTTAAAGCAGGGGGAGAAAGGAATCCAATGAAGAATGGCTCACCTCCAATCCAACAGCCTTTAAAGGGAACACCAGCACAAAAAGCACTTGGTAGACATAAGTGCTGAGTTGCCTCTAACACTTCCTTTTGTCTACTTGTTGCTGTCATTTTGTCACTTTAGTTGTTGTTTTGTTTGGGGTTTTTGAAAGGGGCAAATAGATATTTAACAGTAGCAAAGCTGTATTAAAGGTATCTCCTTCACTCATTCTGTGTACTTTAATGAAGAATTAAAGCTAAATAAGAGAAATGAGGCAAACTGAAAACTTCAGGGTGAACCAGAAACCATATCTCTCATGTGGATGAAGTGAATTATTTTATTATTTTGCATGAAAGATAAATAGAAATCCTAACAGCTGAAAATATTTTCTTGGTGAGTAAAATACACAGAGATAAATACAAAATATAAGAAAATCTGAGACCATTGCAGTGCTACATTTTAGAGTATGGTGTGGCTGTCAGATTGGTTAAAGTAAGGGAGATGGTCCATATTTCTTCAGCTAACAGAGGGGACTGTAGCATATAGAACTGCTGATGAGGTGGTAAATTAAAGTGTTACTACCAGGTGACGAATAATTAATGAAACAGGGCAGAAATGGCACTTACCCTATACCTAAAAGATGACTTTTTTATAGACAAATATCTGTTCCCAACACTACTGTGTTTTGTGGTTTTTCTGTTTTGTTTTTTTTTTTTTCCTTAATGTAATGTCTTTGAAGCTGACAAATTTTAAAGCATTTAGTAGGAAATTCCTAACATTACCCCCTGACACTGGGAGAAGCAGTAGAAAATGAACTTTTGTTCTGAGATCAGAGCTTTTACCTTTCAAACTCTCACAAAATTTGGCATAATGTTCATCCTGTGTCAGGAGTGGAGTTATGAATAACCCAAACTTGCTTCTCCTAGGTTTGGTGAAAACTCAATTTCTGGGAAAGAATAGCAATCCTAGCAGAAAGAGTTTGACAAAGCAGTGTGAGTACACACTGTGAGAAGCTCACCAGGAGCAGCTCCAGCCAGAGCTTAACAAATGGCAGGGGGAGCTTGCCGTGGTTCCCTCAGCCGGACAAACCGGTGGGTATTTTTCCCTCAGCCTCCAAATATCCAGAGCCCAGACAAGCTGCGAAGGGCAAGGAAATGACTCCAGAATTTACATTATTTATTAAACAAAAAGCATTCCAAGGTGTTTATCAAGGAAGAAGGCACCAGCTTTTTGCAGCAGAAAAGTAATTAAAAGCACTAGTTTGACTGCAGAAACTTAAAGTTAGCAAGATAATTTTGTGAGCATTTTCCTGAGGGCTTTCTCAGGCTGTTTTTAAGTTTTTTTTTATTTTTGAAGATAAATCTGAGTCTGTGATTGGTTGTGTTTCACCACAATTATTTATTTTTTCTTTCTTTTTTTCTCCCCTCTTCTCTGCAATTCTTAACAAGGAGGGCTGAGTGACGCAGCTCAAATACATTTGAAAATATTCATGTAAGCAAAAATGAGTCATTTGCTACCTTGCCATTTACAATCCATTTTGACTGTGAATATATTCGAGCATGAGAATTTATCCAATGAATCCATGAATATTGGTTTTGCCATTTGTTCTGTGAGTACATTTTTTACTGCTTTATCATGAAAACATCTAAACACAAAAGCCAAGACAGTGGCTCAAGGTGCTAAACGTACAAACAACTTTTATAAAACAGTCCTACTCTGGGTGGACTGCAGCCTGAAAGCACACATGCCCTGTTTTGGCTAATCCTTGCAGTTTTGCTCGCTCTGTGTTATTCAGACTCCTGAAGGAGCACCAACCTTTAAGGTTTGGGCATTAGTCTTTGCAGGACTGGGGCCACAGCTCCTAATGCAGTAAGAGTGCACGTGACCTCCATGCCATTTCTCAAGCCTGTTTCATTCCTCTTTGCATCATAGGTCACTACTCCCTTAGTCATGAATGCTTGTAGAAAATCTGGAATTACAAAAGAAACCCTTCTTAGATGTTACGTAAATATTACCTGTCACATGCTTGTCACGCACTGAAGGGGATGTGAGTCCCCATCTCTGCAGCCTGGACAGCAGATCCTCCTGCTGTCCCCTTCTGAATGTCATGCACCCCACTGTGCTCTCTAGCTGCCCACCTGACAAACAGACTAGCCCAACTGGGATGGACAAACAGACACAAACAGCTTCAGACCCATTCGTGCAGAGTCCAGCGAAGAAGGCAGAGGAAAAGCATCTGCTGCAGAGCATGGACACAGCAAGGTACCTGCTGCTGCCCAGTAGCCTCCACAAGGAGTTTCCAAAATGAGCTCTGGATGTATTCACCACAGGTATTTAATTCCCTTTATGAAAATAGACGAAAATCAGCAAAGCATGAAGGAGTATACTGTTTTGATTATCTCTGAGGTTAAAAGTGATCTGTCAAGGGAAGGATGGAGGTGGGGATAGAGCATGGCATTTGTGGGAGCAGTCTCCACTTTATTTTAATGAGGTCTTTGCTTCAGTACTGCTGCAGTCACAAGAGTTAAGCATGAAACTCTTGAATGCTTATATGTGCCTCTACACTTAGAGTCTAATGTTGGAGAGCTTTAGGGTAGTGTTGCTTATTTCTTACCTACTTTCCCAGTGTGTCTTCCACAGGAGCCCCCAGCAGAGGAGGAGGAAGGGAGGGGACAGAGGGTGAAAGAGAGGTTGAATAATCCCTTCTGCGTCCCCTAGACTGTGTGCTGCTGCCGCTGGGGAAATGTATCTGCCTTGTCTCCTCCTTGGGTCAGGAGCTGCCGACCCTTCTCGCCTTCCCTTTGAAGTCATATTTAGGCTCACAAGACAAGCTCTAGCTAGGGCTTAAATGTTGGGCCCTTCTTGGAAGGGAGGAAAATGCTGCTGGTGGCTCTGGATGCAGCAGCGTTCTCTAACTGACAGTTGCTGTGCATCTTTTTCTGGGCAAGTGTTGTAATTAACGTGCCCTTTTGATTACAGAAGGATGAGCCAGCTCCTGTGGAGGATTGTAGTGTCTTGGCTGTCTTCCCGGGCCTGCCACCCAGAGGAGCAGTTGCAGCAGGGAAAGGAGAGAGTCCTATGGTTATTTTCAGGAGTGAGACACTGATTTTGTATGCTAGGCAATTTTGCATAGGGAAATGTAAGTATCAAGTAGCAAGATCATTTAAAAAAAAAAGGAAAAGGGGAAAACGAAGACAAAAAAAAGAAAAAGAAAAAGAAAAAGAAAAAAGAAAAAGAAAAAGAAAAAGAAAAAGAAAAAGAAAAAGAAAAAGAAAAAGAAAAAGAAAAAGAAAAAAAGAAAAAGAAAAAGAAAAAAGAAAAAGAAAAAGAAAAAGAAAAAGAAAAAGAAAAAGAAAAAGAAAAAGAAAAAGAAAAAGAAAAAAAAAGAAAAAAAAGAAAAAAAGAAAAAGAAAAAAAGAAAAAGAAAAAAAGAAAAAGAAAAAGAAAAAGAAAAAGAAAAAGAAAAAGAAAAAGAAAAAGAAAAAGAAAAAGAAAAAGAAAAAAAGAAAAAGAAAAAAGAAAAAGAAAAAGAAAAAAAGAAAAAGAAAAAGAAAAAGAAAAAAAGAAAAAGAAAAAGAAAAAAAGAAAAAGAAAAAGAAAAAGAAAAAGAAAAAGAAAAAAAGAAAAAGAAAAAAAGAAAAAGAAAAAGAAAAAAAGAAAAAGAAAAAGAAAAAGAAAAAAAGAAAAAGAAAAAGAAAAAGAAAAAAAGAAAAAGAAAAAGAAAAAAAGAAAAAGAAAAAGAAAAAGAAAAAAAGAAAAAGAAAAAGAAAAAGAAAAAGAAAAAGAAAAAGTTTTCCTTCAGTCATTTCCCAAGCTTTGGGACTATAGCTTAGCGAACCATGCTGTTAATTTAGTTGCCAGCATAGTAACACTGTTATCTAATCTGAACGTAGTGACAAGCTACTCAGCCTGGGTTCTTCATGTCCATTTCTAGTCTTAAAGGAGGAGTTACTTTAGCAGTGCACTTTCTACTGCCTCCTTAGCCAGGTATAACCCAGGAATAATGTGCATCAAAGCTGTAAGTGCAAATTGCAGCAGAGAGGCCCTGGGGTGCTATGTCCCATCCTCCTGCCCCTGCCCTCTCTACACCAGGTCCCCCAAGAGATAGGGAAGGTGCTGGAAGAGCCCGCTCAGGAGTGCGAGAGTGTAGGAGTGCAGGGATGCAGAGAGCGCAAATGCAGATGTGCAGGTGTGCAGGGTGCAAGACTGTAGGAGTGTAAGAGTGCAGGGATGCAGGGTGCAGGTGTGCAGGGGTGCAGGGTACAGGAGTGTAGGCATGCAGCTGTGCAGGGTGCAGAGGTACAGGAGCGCTGGGCTGCAGGGTGCAGGTGTGCATTCTCCTGGCCCCCCATCTCATGCATGGGCACTTCATTTGTCGGCTGCAGCCCACAAAAGCACAGGCTGGCCAAAGACAGGAGCTTTTCATTAGGTATGTGCCAGTTGCTTATTCATTCATAGTAAAGGCAGGGTAAGCACCTGGCAGGAGTGCTGTCCCATTAGGAGATGTAATAGCACATTGGATATTACTGAGGGTACTCCATCTCCCTGTGGCATGGTGCATTTCCTTCTGCCCTACCTGGCCTGGGTACATTTGCAAGGCGCTCCTCCCCCCTCATCATACCCACCCCAACTTCTCCGCTTCTCCTCTCCTTGACTTCTATCCTCAACCTGAACCCTGCATTCCATTTCCTCTCTGTTCTCCTGCCTCACCCAGGCTCTTCCCTCCTGCACTCAGTACTCTGGCCCCGCACCACAGCAGCAAGGAGCAAAGAAACAGTGTGAGGAGGGACACAAACTTTCCTGCCAACGTTGTTTGCATGGAGTCAGTATTTACATGATGAACAGAGTTGGACAAACATGGGCTTTTTCAGGAAGAGCCAGTGCAATTGGTCTCAATCCTGCAGTGAACCTCTGTGGCAGGAACCAACCCTAACACCTGATTCTGACCCAGTGGAAAAACTCCTTTTTTCCAGAAGCTGGGATCTAAAGAACTGTGACAGCCCCAGTTGCACAGAGACACAAATGATTATTCTGTCTTGACAGACCTACACAGCTCCCTCCTTGTATTTAACTGCAGTCCAAGTGAGCTGGATCAGGAAAGAGACACTTGATAGCTGCTGTTTCCGTGGTTGAAATATTTGTGAAGTTAGCGCATAATCTGAAAGCAGAAGCTAATAAATTATAGGGTGCTAATTGGGGCCGGAGTGGAGCCGTCAATCATATTATCCTAAACACACAGAGACCCTCATAACCTAAAAAGGCAAGAAAGGCTCCAGGAACAGCTCCCAGTTGTCACTAGCCATGACCTCCACTTCAGTGAGTGCACAGAGAGTCAAGGCAGAGAGTTTATTCTGCTAAGAAAATGCAAATCCTGTATTTAAGACAGCACTTTTATTTGATTTTGTTTACACTCTTTGGGAGTGTATTTCCCAGAGAATGTTATTGTTTTCATTTGCCAATTAACTTGACACTTATGCCATTAAAAAAAAAAGTAGATCAGATAAGAATTTGCAATTTTTATATTTGTTTAGTCCTTAGACAAATTCAAGACAATTCACAGTCCAACCTCCTTGCACATAGGCTTATTTTTTAAAAGCCATCCTGTAACTCATGTATCTTTTATTACTTCCCATGCCCCAGTAACATATATTTAAGTCCTGCTCTTAGGACCTGCAGGACTCTGTGATCTGAGCCAAAACACAGCCGTGCAGACATGGTAACTATAGGGTGTTTGCAGCTTTAGTCACTTTGTCACTACTTTTTTTTATATTGCTTCCATCAAGATTGAGTATTTTACTCACAATATAAAACTAAATCAAAGAATTCTAAAGAGATTTTTAGTAACACTTTTCCCCAGAAATTTATTTCTGTTTGTAGATAGGTAGGCATCCCAGAAAGCATTCCCTGAAGAAAAGATGCGACTGGATCAGATCACCTTGAGGGCCATCACACAGCACACACAGGACAATCAGGGGATCAGGCTCAGGCTTACAAAAGGCAGGTCTTGCTTGACTTACCTGATCTCCTTCTATGGCAAGATGCCCCACTCAGTGGATGAGGAAAAGACTGTGGATGTTGTTTATCTGGGCTTCAGCAAAGCCTTTTACACTGTTTCCCGCAGCATTCTCCTGAAGAGTCTGGCTGCTCATGGCTTGGCCGGGGTTTTACCCAGCTCACTTAGTGAAAAGCTGGCTGGACGGCTGGGCCTAGGGAGCAGTGGTCAGTGGGGTTACATCCAGTGGGCAGCAGACACAAGTGGTGTCCCCGAGGGCTCAGTACTGGGTCCAGTCCTGTTTAATATCTTTATCAGTGATATGGACGAGAGAATTGAGTGTTGCCTCAGTCATTTTGTAGGTAATACCAAGCTGGACAGGAATGTTGATCTGCTGTAGGGCAGGAAGGCTCTGTGGAGGGACCTGGACAGGCCGGATCCATGGGCCGAGGCCAGGGGGATGAGGTTCAACAAGGCCAAGTGGCATGGCCTGCCCTTGGGTCACAAAAAACCCCATGCAGCGCTACAGTTTAGGGGGAAGAATGGCTTGTAAACTGCCCAGAGGAAAAGGACCAGGGTGTGCTGGTTGGCATCTAACTGAGCATGATCCAGTTGTGCCCAGGTGGCCAAGAAGGCCAATGGCATTCCGGCTTGTGTTAGAAATTTTGTGGCCAGCAGCACCAGGGAAGAGATTGTCCCTCTGTACCCAGCACTGGTGAGGCCACACCTGGAATCCTACCTCCAGTTCTGGGCCCCTCACAACAAGAAGGACATTGAAGTGCTGCAGCATGACCAGAGAAGGGCAACAGAGCTGGTAAAGGGACTGGAGCACAAGTCTTATAAGAAGCAGCTGAGGGAGCTGAGATTGCTTAGACTGGAGAAAAAGAGACTCAGAGGAGACTTTATCACTCTCTACAACTGCCTGAAAGGAAGCTGTAGCGAAGTGCCAGGCAACAAGTGGCAGGACAAGGGGACATATTTCAAGCTGTGCAAGAGGAGGTTCAGGTTGGCTATTAGGAAGAATTTCTTCATGGAAAGGATTGTCAAGCACTGGAATGGATTGCTGAGATGGCAGAGTCACTGTCCCTGGAATTGTCCAAAAAATGACTGGACATGGTACTTAGTGCTATGCTTTAGTTGACAAAGTGGTGATTGGCCAAAAGTTGGACTTCATTGTAGGGGGAGAGAATATAAGTAAATAAAGGTAGTATAGAAAGTAATCTTACCCCCTAAAGAGTTGCAGCTGGGTTAATTATTAAAGCTTAGGAGCCAGCCTGATGTTAACAGGCCACGGCTGTAGCCAATCAGCAGAGTGTTATAAAAGAGTGGATTGGTTGGTTGAGGGGAACTGGAGTCAGTGGCTGCTGTGAGGACAAGGAGGAGTCAGTGCCTAGAGGAGCTGCCTACAAGAAACATCAAGGAGGTATGAAACTCTAGCAATATGGAACCCTTGCAATGACAATAGAATTGTTGCACTGTAATGACAACACTTCATGATTTTGGAGATAATTTCCAACCTTGATTCTGAGAATTTGTGAAAGGCATCAGAGCTGGTGAAGGGTCTTGAACACAAATCTTATGTGAAGCAGCTGAGGGAACTGGGGTTGCTTCGCCTGGAGAAAAGGAGGTTCAAGAGTAATCTTATCACTCTTTGTGACTACCTGAAAGGAGGTTGTAAGAAGGTGGAGGTCTGTTTCTTCTCCTAAGTAACAAGTGACAGAATGAGAGGAAATAGCCTCAAGTTGCACCGGGGAGGTTTAGGTTGAGTTTTGTGGGATATTTCTTCTCTGAAAAAGCTATCAAGCATTGGTACAGGCTGCCCAGGGAACTGATGGACTTACCATCCCTGGAAGTACTTAAAAGACTTGTAGATGTGGTGCTTAGGGACATGGTGCATTTGGAAGTGCTGGGTTGATGGTTGAAATTAATGATCTTAGAATGTTTTTCCAACATAAATTATTCTGTTCCAGAAAGAAAATCCAGCTATGTCAACAAAATTACAAAAGCAATTAAAATCCAAACAGGGAGTGGTTATTTTACAACTCTGTTCTTACAGTGAAAGATAGAAGACAGCAATGAACATCCTCCAAACTGAAGATGTCATATAAAGAAGTTAACACATCATAAAAAAGGTTATTTATACAGCAGTATCAGTTATGTCAGTAGCAATAACAACAATATTTTTGGCATCTTTACTTGGCTTTGATACCCTGTGTTTCTGGCCATTTTTTAGAGTAAAAACATAATCAGTTAAGAGTTGCTAAGTGTCATTATAAATAGAGCCACGATTGTTTGAAAAATCCAGCTGATTTGCAAGCTTCTACAACTAGAAGTGTGTGTGTAACAAAGATTTTCAAGAATTAATTAAATGAAACTGAGCTAGAATTTTTTAACCATTAGCAAACCTGCTAGCCTATCTTACAGACATTATTTTCTGCAACATCCTTTTTCAGGTCTAGCTGAATAATATAAATTTTGTGTAGAAAGAGGTAAATTTGAATCTAAAGTTTGCCTTCACCATTAAAGTGCATAGTTCTAAACCCACATTAAAGAAGGTCAATTTCACCTGGTTATGCTCAGTAAAGCCACACCTGAGGACTCAATCATCACAGACAGCATGCCACATATGGCAAAGAAAATTTAAAAAAAGAGGAAATTACCTGGAGACATCAGCCAAGTGAAATAGATGGTAGAACTTTCTTTGCTGAAAACCATCATGGAAAGCAAGGGTGCAGTGATTGTGCTGTCAGGATATTTGTGCCCTTCTATACAAAAGTTGAGAGAAGCAAATTTTGAAAGACATTGTGATCCAGAGAGTGTTACTAGGCTCTGTTATCTAGGGCACCAGGAAAGCTGATGAACAACAACTTTAATCTCAGTGCTGGAGCCTGGCTTGATGTTCTCAGGCAAGTTATGCTGAGGTGAACTTGGTCCTTGACTTTCTTGTCCTTGCCACTTATGAGCAGGTAGCAAACACTAACAGAAAAAAACTTGTGTTAGCAGTATAGCAATACAACCTTCTGCTTTTCTGGTGGTCATTCTTAAGTTTCCCAAATCCTGTGATGATGCCATTGAATGAATGACAGTAAAGTCTCCCAGAGAAGATGAGATCTGAATGTAAAATACAAAAAAGGCGAAGAAATTGTCTTGCCACCCCAAGTTTTTCTGTCTAACGTGATAAAACCAAGGATGTCTTTTGCCTTTCATACCTCAACAAATCATCCTTTCAAGCTGTGTACATTTTCCCGTCAGCCACATTCCCATAGCTTATGTCACTGGGCACTCCCTCTGTGGCACATGGGAATCTGAGAATGATCCTGCTAGAGCCTGGCATATCTCTCAGTTACATGGACATTTCCATAATTTTATCTTTAATAAGGACTTAAAATTCTTGTCATAAAAAATTGTTTTTCTTTCATAGTATCCTGATCATGGACCCCAAATAGAAAGCATGAGGTACACAGGTTTTTGGATAGCTCTGGTCATCAGTATGTGCCAGCTCAAAAGCTCTTGCAATCAACCCTGAAAAACAGAAATGCACTGATGGCTGAGTGCTACCACCTGCTGTAGGGCTAAAAAGAGAAGACTTGAAATTCAGAAGACTGAAAATTCTGCCTTAGTAAATCAGTAACATCTGCCATGACCCTTCACATTTACAAAATAATTTGCAAACATTAATTAATCATCACAGCATTTGTGTTGGGTTGTAGAAAATTCTAATTACAGGCAGAAGTAGAATATTTTTCACCTATTCAAGTGCATGTCAAAGGCAAACCAGCTACAGACACACAATATATCCGTGTCTATCCAAGCACAGCTCAGAGTTCAGCCATGGCCATTTGGGAGCCCAGCACTTGTGGGTTGTGTGTGTGGCATCATTTGTGCAGCGTGCTCACCATTGCTGCTCAGTGTTTGCGCTGGCGTCGAGGAACACCAAAGAGCCTGAGACAGGAACTGGCTGTGGCCCAGAGACTCACCTGGGGCATCTCCTGGTGATCAGGAGATCACCCCATCTCAGTGCCTGAGAGCATGTCTCTTCTCCCCAGCAGCTTAGAGACTGTACTGGCTTGGAGTTTATTCACAGCAGGTCATCTTGTGTTATATATTAGATTTGCAGCCAAAACAATACTGATAACACGGTAATATTTTAGATATTGCTGAAAAGTGCCTGCACAGAATCAATGCCTTCTCTGCTTCTCACTCTGTGCCCCATCCCCAGTGAATAGACTGAGGGTGCACAAGACATTGGGAGGGGACACAACCAGGCAGATGACTCAAATTAACCAAAGAGATATTGCATGCCATGAAATGTCATGGTCAGCAATAAAATGGAGGAGACTTAAAGAGATTAGTTGTCTTTTTTTTTTTTTTGGAACTGGCTGGGCATAGGTCTACCTGTCTCAGGACAAATTTAAGCTAAATACTTGGAGACAGATTTTATACTGCTGTACATCAGTTTAGCTTAGCATATCTAACCTGATTTACTGCATGGTCCACATGCCTTATACTACCCTTATCTCACATATAATCTTTCTGATAAACATTTATTTTCTTTAAATCCATCTATATTTATTTAAAATCTGTAGCCATGGAAGTCAAGACATTTGAACTCAAGGGTTTCTTGACTCTTTCCCTTGATCTGTGATAGGAGGAGGTAAAAATAGAAGTAAGCACAGGCCAGGTAGAACCCATTTCCCTGCCCAAGAGAGAATGTGTTTAAGAGGTCTTTCATTCTCATTCCTACTCTGTCAAAAAGCAGCATGAAAACTGCAATCAGACCTGTCTGCTGGAAGGCAAGAGGTGACCTCCTCATAGTGACTAAGTGTTGCTGAGAAAGACATGAATAATCAAGAAGAGTTTGAATGAAGAGAGAAAGCAACACCCCAATAAGACAGAGAAGATGAAATCATGAAGATGTGTAAGGAGAAGGGTGATACAGAAGTATGAGGGATTAAGAAACTCCCTTCAAGTAGAATCATGGGTGGAAGCAAGTGAGGCTAAGTTTGCCTGCATCAAATTCAGCTTTACCATAACTCATTGGAATAGTTGCATTTGCATACTTACTTCTCTAAGGCAGGAAAATGAGGGAGGGACAATGGAGTTTTGGCCAGTGTAAGGGTAGGGCCATGCTCAGAGCTCACACTATATCACTGAGCACGACTCAGATGACTGCAATTACTGGGAAGGGTAGGTATTGTGTCTTCCACTGAATTCAACAAGTTATAGATCAGGATCCTCAAATTTGGATCAAGAAGTTAATTTTTTTTATCCTGTCCAATATGTTTTTCATATTATCAGGTACAAAAGACATAGATCACTGGTCAATATCCTAAGGTTTCATTTATTGGCAGTGTGTTAAACTTGGCACTTTTTTCTCATCATGCTGTCCTAACTTTTTCATTAAAACTAGGCTTGCCTTGCAACACTTACAAAATGTGAACACAAGAATTACCTTCCCCTTTTTCCTTCTGTACTGCTTTGTGTTTTTGTTACTGCTTCAAGGCCTGGAGGTCATTACTCCTGGCTGCTCTCTGTCCCTGATGCTCATCTTTCCCACTAACCCAGTTTACACACATTGGTTAGGCTCTTCCATGATTCTTTTTTTAATGCAAACCTACCCAAAACTGAACTGAATTGGGATATCACATCCCAGGTGTTCATGAGGCCTGTGAAAGGTATTGTCTTGACAAAATTTTGGGAGGATTGAAGGTTTCTCCTGCTAAAGAAAAAGCTATCATACAGAGTTCTGTTGTTCAAAACCTTTGTCTGGGGCTTGCTGACTGAGCAGCCTTCTTAAGTCAAACTATGCACACAGAGCACATTCAGGTGTGGTGGCTACAGCAAAGGGATCCTCCTGGTTTCTGGCTACCACATGCCATAGGTTAGCAAATGTTAGTAATTTTTAAATTACTGAAATGGAAGGAATCACTGTACAACCAATCAAGCAGCACTCACAGAGGAAGGAAACATAATACAGTATTTATTTGTTTATCCATTGCTCATGGTCTGGTGAGCATAGCGAAGTGCTGCAATTGTATTTATTAGCAAATCTGTCTTTTACACTGACTTGTAGATGAAGAAAAATATTTATATAATGCTTGAAAGAGCTTTTTCAGGAACTTTGAAGAATCCTAATTCAAAATTAGGAATTTCTATTTTATTTTAGTAAAATGTTGACACTGCACATTTTTTTCATCTGTGTTGTGTCTCCATTTAAGAAACTTTTGAAGTTTGATTGCAGTGAAGTTGCTTCTCACAAATGTATACATTCTGACATCAGATAGAACCTTTACTACTGTCTAGTGTGCCCCATTATAAAATATTTGCATAAAATTGCAGCATGTTTCTAGCTTCCTGAAAGATGTCAGTGAATAGCTCTGTATAATTTGCAAACTACTGCTCATGATGAAGTTAGAGAAAAGCTTATTGCTGTCTTTTATTGAATAATTATTTGTATAAAATTTTATTATATACTTGGAGTTGATCTCCAAACACCAAGGAAGAGCACCTCCCTTCACCCAGTATGATAAAAAATAAATGAGGATGATGAACACTCAAAAAGGAAAGGAGAAGAAATTTAGAGAAAACAGGACTGTCCTGACTGTCAGATCAATGTGCAACTTAATATGCAAGATGATTGCAAACATTTGTTTAATTAGGGAAACAGACCACCTGTAGCAGTGGACAACCTGGTCACCTTTCTTCAGCTGCTTTCTGATTTGGAGTTTGATATTTATGGGGTTTTTTTCAGTTTGTAAAATCCTGTTTGTGCACAATGAAACTAGACTTCAACTGTTTGGTTTTCTTCACAAAAAAGCTGGTCTGTTTTTTGAAGCAGCATACCAGTATTCCCTTTTTGGAGGGGCTGCTGTGTGCCTGAGGCACATGTGAGTGCATAAACTTAATACCACAGTAAAATCCCTTACTGTGTGGTACAAGTTCTTTTGCTTTAAACTATCTCCTGTGAAGCACCCAAACCATAACATGTAGGAAATCAAAGGCTATGTAATTGGTGTCTTATCCTGATACACAACATTCAGTACCTCATTATGTTTTCTGGTAGCTTTATTAAAGAATTGATTTTTTTTTTTATTTCAGACATCTCTGTAAGTATGATAACATGCAGAATATTTTCCTTGGCTTATGTCTTCTTTGAGGAGTTTTTTCTCTTTCACTGTCTTAAACAGTGGTAACCAGACTTAACTAATTTCAGCAGAATTGATGCTTTCTTCATCTGGGTTGCCTTCTTTGACTACTACCAAATAATTTAAGCCCTCTTGATTCCTTGTTTCCATTAGTGTGGCTGAAAGAATGCTGTCTGAATCTGCACATGGGATATCATTATCTGCATTAAAAAAAAAAAAAAGAGAAAGGAAAATAAAATGGAAAAATATTTTAAAAACTTAATTGAAAAAGAAAATACAACACTCACTAATATACATGCTGTATTAGAAAGCAAACAAAATCAGACAGCTGCTGGAGAAAGTTGGTCTAGTGACCCCATAAGAATGGTGATTCAACTTTATTTTCTGCTATTGTCTGTGTGGACCAGAACTTTAAGTAAATCACTTGGGAAAGGTTCATATCAGTGTTCATACCTCCTGAGGCAGCAATAATGTCATGAATGCATGACTTGCTTCTTTTCCTTGTAAAGAAGCATAAATTAAAAGTGATTTTAATCTGAACCTTTGTAGTAACCCTGTTAATGATACTGCTAAGGAGTCCTGTAACGTTGGCAGTTTTCTATCTACAAAATCATTATATACTGTCTCTCTAGAGGTCTAGTCTAGACTTCTGTCTCTGTAGTATTCTGCTCTTCCAGAAGCTTACACTTGGCAATCCACTGTGTTTATCACGTTTTAAAAAACTTTCCATTTTTCCTTAATTTGATTCAGTTTATCTATACATAGTTGCTTGAGATTCATTGCAGGGGATATAAATTTTTAAAAATATAAAAATTGTTAACTAAGCACTCAAGTTATAATTGCTACTATTTTTTGCATTTATTTTTGTAATGTGTAGCTTTTTTTATTACACTCCCTCCCTATTTTACTTCATAACTGAAAAATTAAGCATATGACATTCAGGGTTATCTTTTCAAAGGAATCACAAGCATTGTGCTATTCCACCAGGCAACACACAATTTATTATGTCACTATAATCACACATCTCCCCAAGCTATAAAGTCGGAAATTTATTCCACATGCTAGAGTCCGTTAGCATAGGAAATACTATCAGGAAAAGCCTGAAAGAGAATTTTGATTTTAGAAACCTGTAAGCAAGATGGAGTTTGGGACACAGAGCAAACTGTGGTCACATACCACAGTGACTGACAGCAATGAGAAATCATTTGATACTCACTTGGTCAGTTCAGGGCTATTATGGCCATATTTAGTAATTCAGCTCCAGCTAAGCATTTACCAACCAGTTCAGCTCTTCTCTGTAGTTGTCTTTTTTGTTTAACTTAATGGCAACCTTCAGGGACAATTTGCTTTGGAAAAGGCACACAGGCAAATGCTGAGGGGATGTTTGCAGCAAACTCTTAAGAGGGAAACCTTAAAATAAGGACCCAAGTAAAACTGGGTATTTACAGACCAGACATATGCCGGCTGACCTGCCTAAGTATAGAACACTAGAGGAGCATTCAGATTTGTTTCCTGTATAAGTATCTGGAACTGATGAGGTGATGTTTACACAAATGTGAGTATGAGGTCACTGAGATATTTTTACCAGATATATAGATACATTACTAATTCTTTCCCCAACAGGTCTGAAGAACTAGAGAATATATAAAATTTTATAATTCTTTTTCAGCTTATTCACCACTGTGTTTCTCATTAAGAAAAAAAGAGCTAAAATCTCAAACACCTTGCCTTGGTTTTACTTTTTGAGCTGTGGGAATGCAATAAGGAAGAAATATTATTTTTGCAGAATATTCTTATCATATCCAATGATGGAGGAAGAATATAATATTGATGACCTTTCTTCTATGACATGACATGTGTAAGACACATTGCCACTTTGACTGTGACATTTTTGACTATAAGTGCCCTTTCCTTCACTGTTGAGTCATCTCTTAGTGCAGTGTTCAGCGCTGATGAAAGTTTAGCACCATTCTGCTCTACAAGGCAAAGCTGCACAAAGATCTCAAGTTATATAGTACAATGCTTGACTGTTATGTAGTTAGCAAAACAAGCAAATTATTTTTGCTCATTTAGTTGGAGCAGAAAAATGGATGGAGACACAAAATACTAAAAATGAGTGATTGAAGAAAAAAATCATGATATATTGTGACATTCCCCCAGAAATGTGAGGACTAGAAGCCCAACCAGCGCCCTGGGAAGCTGTAAGTCAGTTCAGAGAATTCTGAATAATCTTTGGAAAGTCCTCCCAAAAAATGTTAAGAAATAGAAGGAGGATAGAGAGAAACTGGAGTGGAGAGGCAGGTTGGTATATTTATAAGATATCACTATTTTCTTTTCAGTTTTAACATCGCTAAAATTAGTTGATTGATGTACAGTCATGCTGGGTTATACGTGAGTAAATGCAGGATAAACCATGTGATGTGATCCCCTCAGATTTCACAAGCAAGGCTGGCCTGAGTCAACAAAACACCCCAAGAGGAGACATCCAAGGAGCACCTTCATAAAATCTGAAGTCATGCCGGACACTCAGCTACACAGGCTTGAATTCTGAGGGGTTGTCTACATGGTGAGCTGCTGCATAGTGTAGAGTTACCTAGGTTTGCTTTAAACAACCTACCTCAGGGCACGAGGCAGGCTTGCCCCGTCAGTCCAGAGCTTTGTACGGGCTGAGGAGTACCCCACTGAGAAGCAGGATCCCGCTGAGCTCTGTGCTGTCCCAGGCTGCTTCCTACAGCTAAAATGGCAAGTTCAAAGCTCAGCATTGTACTTGCACAGACACGTCTCAGGTCCTAAATGCATGCGGCTTTGACCTTGCTGGACGTTTTTCCTAGTAGAGCTGTGCTTAAAGCTTAAAGGCTGTGCTCAGAACTTGTGCATTAAGCATATGTGGGCCAAACTGCAGGTAAATGAATTACAACACCTCTCTCCGGGGATAGGCAGAAGTTTACTCCAGAGAGCCCCACACTAGCTGACACACGAAACAATGATCTCTGACTCATACTATAGAGGAGTAGAGTTTGCTTGCTTAGCCTCCTCTGAGAAGACCAGCCCTGACCTGATAAAATCTGTGCTTTTCCCTTCCCCATCCCAGCACCTCAGCCGGCTGCTTCCTGTTGCAGGGCAGCCGCAGAGCCGAGCCAGGCCGTGGGTCCTGCCTCACGGTCACAGAGTGCCTGTCCTTGCCTGCTTGGTAAACTCTGGGGGCTTACAACATGTTTTGAAGTCCTGCCTGGAAGGGTGCAAATATTTGTGGTGTCTTGATAAGCAGACGAGCGGGTTTTGGTGTTTAAATTCAAGAAGGTGACAACATTTAAGAAGAGAAAGAATGTCAGTAGAAAAACTGATTGGTTGAGACTGAATAAACTGATCTAGAGATGCTGATCTTATATTACAGCTATTTCAGGACCAGACCCTCAGCTAGCATAAATTAATGAAGTTCCATTGAAACCTGTGGGGTGCCACCAATTTACACCAGCTAAGTAGCCAGCCTGAGATGTTACTAATTCCGGGTGACGTAATCCCATATGATGCTTAGCACCTTCAGTATGGTAAGGTATTTAGAAGTCCAGCCACATTTCCTGTTTCTCAGTAATACCCTTCTCTTTTTCTGTCCTTTGTCACTGATGCACAATGTATGTGGCAGTAAACAAGAGACTGGCTGACTTACTGGCATGGATGAAAGATATACCCCCCAGCAAACACATTGGAGAGAAACACCTGATGACATATCTTTGTTAAGGGTGAAAACGGTGGCTATTGAACCTTGACTTCTTTACTTCAGCCATGTTGGTTAGCTCAAGGAGACAGCTTCTGTGTAGAGAGTATTTTCCTGATACCTGATGGCCACCTGGAGCTGGAGGAGCTGTGTTTCAGTTTCTGCACATAGCCAGTAAGAATATAAATAGAACAAATATATATCCGTTTTAATACTCCACTCTGTATTATGTATCAGTGGAGATATATCTGTGTTTCCTGCCTAATGAAGCATATGATCTTGCATGGTTTGAGGGTGACTCACTGAGCTTTGCTATTCTGTCAGACACTAAAGGTGCTAAAAGTGAGAATTTTGTTCACCCTACATTTCCCCTGCACTAATCTGCTTGAAGCAGTGCCTCTCTTTTTATTTTAATGTATTTTTTAGAGAACTGTGTACTGAAATATTTGTGTCCTTGTAATTACAGATATAAACCTGCTTCTTACCTAGTTTTTTTTAATTTATAATATAAATGCACAAAAAAAAACCCCACTTCCACATGTGCTGCAATGCAGTAAGACTATACAAATAGGAAAGAACTCCCTTTCTCCATGTTACAAAACAAGTTTCATTTTGCCAAATTTTAACCAGTCAGGTCTTACACGTCCAATTGAAGCTCCTTGCCTAGGCTGTCTTTACAGCCAACAGAGAAAGGAGGAATGAATCACTTTGTGGAGATCCTTAATCCACATCCTTGCCTTTACACATTAACATCCCCTGAATGTGTCTACAAGTCTCTGGTGACAGCCTAGACACCCAATGTAAAGGAAGTTTTTATGTTTTAGTAGCCTATATCTATCCACATCTGTCTACACAAATGTCAGCTCTTACAGTCTTACACCATCTGAGTTTTTCCTTTGGTCTACAGCAAAGTATTGGTGTGATTTCACTTGCAGCATCATATGGCTCATGTGCGCTCTCTGGAATCAAACACCATTTGTCTGGAGTACAAATAAGAAACTTTTACAGCACCAAGTTCCCCTTTCCTTGCAGTGCTGTAACCACTCACTCTTTTTTGGAAGCAGGCTTTTCTCTGACCTCTGCAGGCTGTGGGTCAGCTGCTCACTAAGCTAAGTGGGGAAGAGGATTACTGAATTTCAGAATACAAAGGAGACTAGATACAAGGTTCTAAAACTGTTCCTTATCAACACATCTGCTTTAGAGAAGATTCCATTTGCCCAAGTGATTATTTTACGTTCAGAGAGGTCTGTGGAGTAGTTTTTAAAAGGCAGTTGGGTTTAGGAAATAAACTGATGACTCTTACATGAGGAACAGAAAACAGGTACTCAGCCAGTACAGAGAGCAAACATATGATTAATGATGAAATTGCTGATTCTTTAATATCAAGTCTTCTCAGAGCAAAATTTTGCACTGAGATTAAAAAAAAAAAAAATACAGATGACAGTTTTAGCAAGTACCTGAACTGCTGAAGAAATAAATACACTGCCTTTGGAAAGAAAAATGGAAAAAAGAAACATTACTAAATTCTAACTCTTGTATCTTGCCACATTTTTCAAGCAATATCTCCAGTTTAAAATTTAAAAATCATGGTTTTGAGGCCAAATAAGTTTCCTTTCAGTCTTTAGTCTTTTACCCTGGATTTTCTCCAAATGCCTGGCATCTCCTCTTGCCAGAGGAGCCTCTTTTTCTAAGCAATTTGACATCTTTTCCATATAGGTGCAAAAGCCATAGTGAGGAGTAGCCCTGATAAGAATAGTCCTTCTAGGTCATAAAGGCAAGAAGGCCCTCCAGCTGCTTAACGCCCAGTTGTCTGATGTCAGGAAAGGCGTTTGCCAAATCAAACAGGTGTTTCCATCTGTAAAGGGGCACTCACGGGACCTGAAAAGCTATAGTGCTCTCTTATATGTGCAAATGTAAAAACTGATGTCTGAAAATAGATGGTCCAGTTATTTTTACAGCAATGCAGGGCTGTCCTTCTAGCATGCTGCACTTCTTGGAACTGGGGGAAGAACAGACTATCTTTCAGCAATGAATGGGAACTCTGGTGACAGGGCCTGTACTCAGGAAATTCCCATTGAATTCAAAACCCACTGGTGTCTCAGTCCTCCAGCTGGATAATGTTGGCCTCACTCTAATAAATATTGTAACTGCTACTTTCAGCCCAAAATCAATGTCTTGGGGAAGCCTGTCAGAGCAAGAAGGAAAAACTGTAAACTGGTAGACCTTGGCCCTTGAGTTTACTTCCCTCCCTTCCAATGCAGCAGCACCAGGAGGCACTGGTATCGCTCAGGCGTGTTTATTGACACTCGGTGCCTGCTTTAGTAGGGTAACTCTTGCAATAACACAGCATGTGCCCCTTTTGCCATGCCCATCCTCTCCTGCTAGCATGCTGTCCACTAGCAGCCTGTCTGTATTGGTTTATCCACATTTGCCATCTCCATGTCACACTGCACTGGCATTAAGGTGACTGAGAAAATCTAATGTTTTTCAGCTCTCCCACCTATGAAAATCACCAACAGCATGCATGGACCTGCTAGAAGTGTGGCTAGGTAAGACTCAACAGAATTTGGAAGATGTAAGGCTAAGCATCTTAGCTATTTTGAGGCATGTAATTTCACTTTGCTTGACATTTGTCTCTTTCTTTTGAAACTAGGTCACCTGGAGAGAGCAAGCATTTCTTGGCTAGAGGCTCGTGGCTAGAGTTTCATTACACACAAAGGCCAATGACTGTGTAACATTTTTGGAAAATATTGTCGAGGACAATCCATCATGGAACAGAATTTGGATTATTTGTTTTGGCTGTCATCTTTCTACTACTACTATGAACACAAGTAACACTTCACTTAGTCCCAGCTAGAAATAAATACAAATTTTAAAAATCACTAACTTATTATACAATGTGTTGCAAATTACAGTCTGAGACATATTCCATGCCCCAAACTGTTTTTGACAGGGTCATAGTGGAGCACACATTTTAGTCTGGAAACTCAAGTAGAACCTGAATGGCCTTTTCTTGCTTAAATCAATCTCACTTCTGGAGCCCACATCTTACTGAATTCCACTGCATGAGATTTACATGGCAGGCAGAAAAGCCGTCCAATTAATTCAAAGCTGGAGAGCTACAGAAAATTGACATGCATGTGTCCTTGGTCAGAAAATCCAGCAACAATAAGACATCACAAGGACTCTAGAGCTTCAATCAAGTAAACAGCATAACATTTTATTTGGCTTATTAAGACTGTGCTTGGGGAAAGAGGGAGATAACCTACAGGTGAATTATAAATATACAGGAAAATAAATATTGCATTATACATGTAAAGAGCTAGTCAAGTGTTTAGTCTTTTAAAATCCATTTAAATGGAAGGATGCTATGCAGATGAATAAAATTCAAGCTACCCTGTCTCCTGAAAGGTATTTCCTATATGAGAATCACCAAATGAACCTGAGGAGAAGTAAAGAAGGACTTTTGAGAACTGAAGCATGAAAACATTGAATGGAAGCATGAAAACAGTTGCTTTGTCTTCTCCTCCCAATGCAGATCCAGCAATGGGTCTGAGGCAACAGCAGCTGGGCAGAACCTATGGAAAGGGAAGAATGAGAGGAAGCCAGAAGAGGGAACATGACAGCTGGTGGGGAAAGGTCCAAGGCTCAGGAAGAGAGTGTGCCAAGTAGAAGTTCTGATGGCCAAAGCTCTGCCTACACTGAATTGCCCTGCTTACCACACTGGGCCAGATTTTACCAACTAAATTATTATTACTATAAGCAGGTTTAATGGAGTATGATTTTAAAAGTTACTCCTCTCAACAGATTCTCTGATTAAAATTACATTATGGAGTACAGAGCTATTATTAAGACCACCCTTAAAGTCCATTATACTACCATATTTTCTGCACTAAACTTATTTTTTTTCAAATTTTTATCCTTCAAACTACACTTCATGGAAGCCTCAATCCATGTTTTCCTTTGCAACTTGGTAATTTCTAAGAATGCAACTTTTTCTCCTGGCAAATAAACAAAACAATGGGTTTTTTCTGTGACCTCTGCTGTGTGGCAGAACCTGAAACTTTAGCAAAATAATGTTTCTTATGTTAAGAATATGTATTTGTCATCCCAGTGAAAGTAATTATTTGCTTAAATTGAGCAAGTTAACAGCTGGAGAAAGATCAGGCTTATCTGACCCATGATAAGCAGAGACTTGCATTGAAACTAAAACTTTTTCATGTTACATCTGTGCCAGGTCTACTGCACCACAAACATGGTAACCAATCATCCAGACCCTTTCCCCAGTTCCAAGCAGAAGAAAAGTAGGTTTCTCCAGAAATTTCAGCCCTACTAAACATTTTGACAGATATTGATGTAATGCCACAAGAACTAAACTCTGTTAGCTTTCATGTCTCTGCTGCATGTGGTGTTAGGGAACACAGAGGAGAGATGCCTAAGCCAGGAGATCAAACTAGCTCAGGAGTGGGTGCAAGCCTTGTGTCCAGTGGATGCTGTTCTCCTGTAGCCATCTGAAAATTAAACATCTAGTCTGAGATACTACAGCTGAGATGTTGTATTTTGGACGCTATCCTGAGCAATGTGTTTGGGAGGACCCTGCTTGAGCAGGGATGTTGGGCTGGGTGACTTCCAGTGGTCCCTTCCAGTCTCACCCACCCTGTGATGCTACGTGAACCAAATTAAATATGGCAAGTCACCTGGATGCCAGCCATCATCAGTGAAGAATCAGGCAAAAGGTGACCCCTTTCCTGCTGTGATACATGCCAAAAAACAGGAGCTGTCACTTTCTGCTTCTGACTCAGAGCTCCCTAGAAGAGTATCCTAGATGACGCTCCTAGCCTGTAGACAGCTGCATTAAGGTGAGATAAAGTCCATCCAAAAGGTAAGGCCTATTAGCTTGGGCATAGTGCCTAATTAATTGGCTGTAGTCCTTTCCTGAGCTAATGCCAAACGTAAGTTCTTACATTTGTGCCAGACCAAGTATCCTTTCCTGAATGTTGTTATTGAGAGCTAAGATACCCTTAAAGAAACTAAAGAATTACACTATGTGCAAATTGTTTTTCATTATAGCATAAGGGTGCAAAATCAGCTGTTAAAAAAGCATGAAATGGTAGATTATCTGTGCTGGTCCCTTCATGTCTTTATAGAGTTTTTAGTCTTGTAATGTAAACATGCCATGAACAGGCATGATTTGACATAAAGAGGAACCGTAGTGGAAATAAACTGACATTTGTAAAACTTCACCAAATTATAAAGATTAGCAAAACATCAAATTAAGTGACAATTGGACAATGGAATGGCAGTGAATTGAACATATGAATTCTTCATATCCTGAAGAAAAATGTCTGTGTAGTTGTGTAATTGAGCACTGGATCGTTTCTGGGATGGATCAGGAAGTTTTTAGGAAAATGTGAAGTACTGAAGTATCAAAATTGTTTGTGAATCAGGCGAGTTCCTAGTTCAGTAACAATTTGTGAAGGGAAAAAAGAAAACCACAAAAAATCACCTTCAAAATGAAGCTTTTAGATATTTCAGTCAGATTTGGTTTTCCTAGAACAGAAAGTAGTTCTTTAACCATTCAATATTTTTCATTATAAAACCATAGCATGCAAACAGATTAAATGAAAAAATTAATCTGTGAAATAAAAGTGAAATATTTCAACTGATAAAAACTTTCTTTTTGTTGAATTCAGATCACATTTTTTACTAATACTGTTCACTTTTTCTCAATATTTCGTTAGTTAAGAATTACTGCAGGATGTGAAAAGATTACTATTCAGGCCCAGCCAGGATGTTAATTTCCATATTTAGATGATTTACATCCCAGTTGCACAGACAACTTCAAATTTAGCATTACCTTTTTTCTTAATTCCTGTGTTCACAATCTTAATAATGTTCTTATATAATTGAGCTTTGTTGTGTCCCATACCTTAAGTGTGTCTTCCCTAACACCACTTTATTTGTTCACAGTGTGCAGAGCATAGGCAAGACCTCAGTGACCAGGGTTTGGCTTGGATAAAGGCTACCTTACTTGGGTGTCTAAATGGTGCCTCACTTGCAGGTGGCTGCTGAACCAGTGCTCCTAGAGGAAGTGCCTAATGGCCATGTTTACCTCATGGAGAGGGCATAGATGTCTTTGAAACTGGGACAGATTTCCACATGGAGGCCTTCTAAGGCTCTCCTGCCTCTGCAAGGAACTTAGGCATCTATTTTAGAGGAACAGGGTTGTGAACTACCAAGTATTCAGATGCAAATTGGATATCTCTGTGAGTCAGGCTTAATTACAAACTCATCTGGGCCTTTTTGCTTGGTAATCTTACACAGCCTTCATCTAATTCATTGTACCTCACAGGCATAGAAGGAACCTTTACATGTTCAGTATGATAGAGGTAAGATAGAAGTAAATCTTTGCTGTTTCCATGTAACAGCCAGAGACTTGGAGGCAGTGACAAATGCAGGGCAGAGGCCACAAGAAGAGCGGGTGCTGGCCCAGACTCACCTTCAAAAGCTTCATTGATGACTCCAGTTGATGCCTCTCTGTTCTCAAGGCAGCAGATGAAGGACAGTGGAGATTGTTTTATCTCTTGCAGTTTGTCATGAATACAAGAGAAAGTAGGTCTGTTGTGAGGTTCTTGGGACCAGCATCTCATCATTAAATCACATCTGAAAAAAAAATTAAATGCAAACAAAAATTATAATAGAGTCATTCATCTCAACAATTACCATTAAAGATCTGAGAAGCAATTTTGGCCTGAAAAAATTTCTGTATGGTACAAAGATAATCAGCACCTGCTGAGGCAATGAAAAATTAAAGATCAAATTAAAGTTGAGAATAATTACTCTAAAACATTTTAATTTTTTACCTTGGATTTTTTTGAGATTGGAAGCAGATATAACACTAAAAAATACACATTTGCCATGAACATCTACTCTGACTGAAGAAGTCAGGAATACTTTCTAAGAAAGCAGACAAGGAGGAAATTCTCTCACAGAAAAAAATTTTAAAAAAAAATAGGGAAGTGTAAAATCAGAAATTAACCTGAAGTTTTCAACTTATTTAATCCTCCTTCAACTCAAGCTACCTCACATTCAGGAGAAGTTCAAGGCAAACCCTCCAGCACAGGGAGAGTTAATTTCACCTTCTACCTCCAGACCAAAACAAATAGGAGTAAGCTTTCCAAAGGAGGCAAACATGGTATGAATTTCCCCTGGGTGTAGGGATTCCAGCCCACCTTGGACAATACTATTGCTACTGTTTAGTGGGAAAATTACCTCCTGTTTGTCTAAATGATAGGGTTGGTTTTTATTCCTTGCTCAAGGTGAGTTTATGCTACACAAAACCAAATCCTACAAAAGCCAGGGAGAGACAGGCTGAAAACCAAAACACAGCAGGCACCTGGATATGCTAAGTGTTGGGAGTGGAAAGAGGTCTCAGAGCCTCAAAACCAGAGAGCAGCCAGTGAAAGGCTGGTTCAGGAAGCTGCATCTGGAATGTGGAGCATTTACCTCTAAGCCTTAAGTTCAAACCCTCCCCTGACAAACATCTCCCCAGACCTGCTGCTATGTGACACCAGGCGTTAATCTGTTATGTGAAATGAATTGCCTTGCTCAGATCCTCACTTATCCGTCTTAAAAAGATGACTGCTGTCCTTCACTACAACTGGGCATCTTAAAAAGCCCTTGGCTTCTGATTTTTCATTAAAATATTAGTGTCAAGTGAGAATGCGAGTAGAAAAATTGTTTCAAAGCCACTTGCCATCAACCTGTATTCTTGTGGTTTTCAAGCTGAACAGAGCAATTATGTTTTTTTTCAAGAGGATTCCATGAAATTCTGAAAATCTGTTTTAGGAATCTAAAAAGTGGTATTGGCTTCCTAACACTCCGAATCAATTAATCTGCTTACATTTAGGTGTACTGGTCATTGATGACTCTGGAAATATAGAAAGAAAAGAACTGAGTATATCTCAAAATAAGGTTAAATAACTGGTTTTCCTTCTGCTGCCAGCAAAGTGTCTGTCACACCGAATTCCAGCCTTGGATGCTGGAAGCCTAACAATCTTCTCTCTGGTCATGCTTGTTGGTAGGATATCCAGGCAAAAAAAACATGAGCTCAGGTGCTGTGCTTTGGTCAGGTTTGCACTTGGGCTCGTGAGCAGAGCCTTGTGGAAGAAACAGCCAGATACTGACCAAGAAAGGAGCAGGATATGATGCAGAAGTCATAGACCCTGAGAATGTTTTGGGTTAGAAGGGACCTTCAGGGATCATCTAGTCCAAACCACCAGCCATGTGCAGGGACATCTTCCACTACATCAAGTTGCTCAAAGCCCCACCCAGCCTGGCCTTGAACAGCTCCAGGGATGGGGTATCCACAGCTTCTCTGGGCAATCTTTTTCAGTGTTTCACCACCCTTATGGTAAAATAATTTTTTCTTATATACAATCTAAATTTACTCACTTTTCATTTATGAAACAAGAACATCACAAGTGTGGAATATTAATTTTTTTTTGTTTCGTTTCCTATGACCAATCTCTGCCTTTCTGAATAACTATTTTTATTGGACAACCTGCTTTATAAAGCCGTTCAGTTTTGCTATGGAGTAAGGATATTAACTTTTGCCAAAACTGTAATTCAGTACTGTAATTTTCTCATTTTAATTATATTCCATGTTTTTATTTCCTAAATCAAATTACTTGGTGATTGGCTTAAAGTATCAGTACTGGTATTTTTCACTAAGTGTTTAATTCAGATAGGCTTTAGGTTTCATGCTCTCTCAGAATATATCTGCAAATTTTACATGTACAGCTATTTCTGGCACGACACTTAGCTTTTGAGGCATGCTGTGACATCCAAAGTTTCAAGTCATATGGCACAAGCTTTCATTAGTTCAGAAATGCATGAGTATGAGACCAGTGAAGAGGGAGAAAGACAGCTTGACATGCCAAGATACATGTAAGTGACAGATTGAACATATTCCTATATTTTTGGGGAACCAAACATGGGCTAGCAAATAGCACATCACTTCATGAGAAAGAGATCCAGAGGATTCCTCTACTTCATGGGGAAAGCCTGTCAGGAAGAAATGAAAAATGACAGTTCCAAACACAACATTAACTAAAGGTTTATATTAGGTTAAAGAGCTAATATTTACACTAGATGTACACCTACAAACCCACACTTCACACCTGTATTTTATCTGGGGGCAACAACTGAATGTCCAACAGAGCTGCTTACGTGGGGCTGGTTAGAATATGAGAGCCTGGAAAAGTAAAGAACTAATATTCAGTATCTGATATTGGAGGCAGAATGTGAACATCCCTGAAATGCACTATAGTGCACAGAAGCT
Organism: Melospiza melodia melodia; assembly: GCF_035770615.1. Classification (NCBI taxonomy): domain Eukaryota; kingdom Metazoa; phylum Chordata; class Aves; order Passeriformes; family Passerellidae; genus Melospiza; species Melospiza melodia. The sequence continues at coordinate 26,241,268 of NC_086196.1, forward strand.
ACAAGCATTACCAATTATTTTCTCACTTTAAATGGGAAATACAATTGATGTGTGATTTTCTTAGAAAATGAGAAAATTTGTCATGATAAAAAGTCCCTGATTTCATCTGATGCATTCTGTTCAAGGCCTTCTTTTCTCTCACTCTCTTAATCCCTCCAGGGCATCATTGCCAGAAACAAATAGTAAAAAGCTTTTACTTACCAAATAAAAATTTTTTATCAAAGTCGCTTGTGTAAGTTTGCAAAGGACTGAGCATTCCTGAAACTTCAAGTCAGCAAATGTCCTGGTGCTTGTACAAATTCTCTAGACTGCAATCCACAGCCTTTGAGGATTTGTTAAATTATAAAGTTCTGACTCAGTTCAGTCCAAACCTTGGCATTCTCTTGCATGCAAGCCTCAAACCCACGTGGCTGTGCCAGATGTGGATTTCTGACTGCAGATGTATTTACATTCATAGATCTAATTCATGTGTCAATATATGTGTCTCATTTATACGTCCCCAAGACCCTTTTTCAATTCTTTACCAAGTTTTACCTAGTCACAGTTCGCTCGGGAAAAGCAGGTGATTAGTTCCTGGAGTAGCAACTTATGGAGGCAAGGGGAAGAAATTTTCCCCCCTTCCAAATAAAAAACCAAACAAACAACCCATTTCCTTCATGCTTTTGCACCCTAAGGTTTCTGTGCCTGCCCTACTTGCACTTGCAGTGTGAGCCCATCACAGATTCCTAAACACTTCTCGGCTGAAGTACTTTGGCCTTTGAACTCTCTTCCTATCAGTGATGGTTTGTTTTGTCAAATGACAATGAGCAAGCCAAAGTGCTGAGGAGACAATTACTGGCTGCTGATGTCCTGATGCAGGTTCAAAACCACAAGGAGGGAAGCAGGAATGTCAAGAATCCTGGCATGCCATTAATGACCTAGCAAAGCAGCAAAAAGCTGTTTATGCTACTGACAGAAGCTGCACGCAGGTGCTGACTGTTCACCAAATGAGATAAAAGATGGTACAAGAGTCTAAGCTCATCAGCTCTTTGGCTTTCAAAAACTACTATTAGGCATTGATCCTACAAGTTACAACAGGCAGACCAGTATGTAGGACCTATATGCTATGCCAAATTCAAGAACTGGGACCTTTAAAATTATTTCAAGCAAAATTTTCTTGATTTTTCTGAAGATCTAATCACCTATTTTAGGGTAATTCATGAGCCTTTGCTAAAGTTTGAGTGTCAGACTAGTACACGGATATAGCTGCCTCCTGTGTTTTTTTATTCACAGGACAGATGTAGGAAAGTTTTTGAGGAAACTTTTCTCAGCAGAAAATATTGCAATTAAAATTTCTTTGGGCTTTCATTTGTTCTGTGACTTCCAGTTTTCCCTCTGTTATTAAAGTAAAATTCTAATCTCTTCAGTTCTTCAGTTCCTCCGTGTGCTAAAGCTTGGTTTGGGGTTTTTCTGTGTTTTTTATTCCTAACATGGTATTTCAGCTATATCTACATAATGATAAATAATCACTCTTCTCTTAAGCTCAGAACACTCTTACTAGTGTAAGATCTATTATGGAGATATTGTCCTGCCAAACACAGAGTTATTCTCAAGTCTTTTCCTCTGCCCTGGGAGTAAGAATTGTTCACTCCAGTAGCCTCTCCTTTTGTAGAACCAGCTGTCAAGTGCATTGCTGTGACTGCTTTTGCTGAGTGCATGATAAAGAAATTGAGACATGAAATTAGAAAATACCGAGTGATTGTTAAGCTCATATTCTGCTTCCTCCTTCACACACCTCTGGACAGTATGGGTTTAATCCACTTGATGTATTTATTTTATTCTGTTAATTGCAAGAATTTTGCAATTAAACCTGAGTTTTGTGCTCAAGACACAAACAGAAATTGAAGGATTTACTTATCAGTTCAGATAAAGACAAACCATAGGTGCAGATTTCCTTTTTCCTGTACTGCTTCAGCTTTTCTTACTGGCTTTTTTTGAATCCTCTCTACAAAGGGCAGAGTTTATTTTTCATGTATGTTCTATTATTAGCCTATTCCTGCACCTACCATTAAGAAAGAGAGTTTTATCTACAGTCACAGACACATGATGTACCAGTCTTTCTTAGAGCCATCTTAACTTCTAACCAATATCTTCAGGTACTCTCAGCCTGTTCTTACACTACTACCAGATCCATGCCTTAAATTCTTATTCACAGGTTTGTCTACTGGATGAATCAGCAGGTTGGCCAGTTTCATTGGAAATCAAACTGGAGGATGTTGGGCCCTTCGTGGGCATGACCAACCTTCAAAATGATGACCAACTGGCAAAAAGCCTCTTGCCTCTTAGGAATATTATCAACAACATTTTAACAAATTAACTTACAGGTCATCAGGACAATTGTTTGGAGTTTCCAACCTTCCTCCTGATCGTACATGGTGTAAAACCTCTGTATTGGAGAAGCCTGGATATGGCTGTTGACCCAAAGTCAATGTTTCCCACACTAGTACTCCAAAAGCCCTGAGAAGCACCATGAAAAAAAGAAAAAGAGAAAAATTACTAACCATAGCCATCCTGAAATATCCCTATTAACAGTTAGATTGTGTCTAACCTAAGAATAAGTCTCAGAAAAATAAGGAGTAAAAAGACATAATTCAGATTTGTCCCTAAGCCAGCCTTGGAAGAGCTAAAATAAATGTATAGAACTGAGATGCTTTCTCAGACTCACTGAGCTGCAGCTCAGAAAACACTGAGAGCCCACATCCTTCCCAGGAAACACTCAGGTTGAGCATGTTCTCACATAAACAAGTGTTCTGAAATCTCTAGAGGTGTGGTTTAAAATGGAGAAAGACAAGTTCTCCCAAGCACCACTTGTGGAGCAATCAGCATCTCATTTGGTTTGGCACAGAGTACTAAACTACTTTCTTAGATAAGAGCAAGAGTAGCAGTCAGATAGGTGCAGGCACTGGGGACTTGGACAAGACCCATGGGCTGAATACATGTGGCCACCTAAATCTGAACTGGTGTGAATACCAGGTTTCATGGATCTGGTATATTCTGGGTGGATTTTTTTGTCATGTCTCCTGACAGTGGATCTCTGCTTCTTCACAATAAACTCAAAGCCACTCAAATGCACACTTCTAGCTAACCTCCACAAAAAAAAGTACCGTGACCTTCCCCTGACGATGCTGCAGAGTCTGGTCTTCAAAATAAAAAAGTCACTAGAAGAGGGTGAAACTGTAAGGGCAAAGTATTTGGCTATTGGAAGGAAATGTCAATAAACCTAATGGAAAACAAAATGGAACAGCATGCAGGCAGTCAATTCACTGCTCAATCAAGCAAGAACCACATTGTGGGCCTGGTACAACTGTAAAATTATTTGAGTGACACTAGTTCCTGCCAGCCAAAATCCAAAGATCTTAAAGCATAAAGAAATTTATCCATTAAATATACTGTCGTGGTATCAAATATTTCATTAGATCCTTAAAATTTCACTTAGGAGGAAGTCTTCCAGAGCCTAAAAATTATTAGAGATGGCAATATACAACCCTGTAATTCCTCCTCTAAACCAATGTTTTCTTGCTGCAGAATTTAATATGGTTTTTGCCACAGCTTTGTGGCAGCTGTAACTCACCAGACATCAGAGCGACTTGTAAAGACACCATCGATAAGGCTTTCAGGAGCCATCCATCTGACAGGGAGTAGACCTTCTCCTCTTTTTCTGTAATAATCATTTTTATAGACATCTCTGGCAAGCCCAAAATCTCCTATCTTTACTATCCGGGATGAACACCCATATTCCTTCTCGGACACAAGGCAGTTGCGAGCAGCCAAGTCCCTGATTTGTAAGGCAGAGAAAAGAGGATGGAGTTAGCATTGCAGAAAAACTCAGGTCTGTAAGTCTCTGGCTCAATATTCTCTTCAGAGCAGTGCCAGCCCCAAGGCTGGATGGAGTGATTTAGGGCCTCAGCCTGTTAAGTTTGGCATATCTTCAGGACTGGAGATGACACAGCCCTTCTGGACGACCTGCTTCAGTGATTGTTCTGGGATATTGTGAACAACATTATCTAATTTCCTTAGCTGTAATTTGTGCCTGTTGCTTCTCATCCTTTCCCTGTACCTCTCTGAGAAAATTCTGCCTCTGTGTCCTCTAAAGCTACCCACTAGGCAGACAAAGACACTACCATGGATCTTCCACTTGTCCTTCTCTCTGTTGTACTTGATATGATTCTTGCCTAGGGTGCAGTAACTCCTTGGTTCAGATCTTAGAGAAGCCCACTATTTTGGGAAAGAACTGTGAGTGATATTTAGCAGAAAAGCATAGCCTTAGATTTTACTCCAGTGCTCTCTCCTGTCATGTTACACTGTGACATTTTTCTAGACATTTTTTCCTGGGTAAGATAATGAGTTTTCTGTGAGTAAACCTGGGAAGACTAAGAAAGTACGTTCTGTACCTGTGTATAAAGTGCATTTTCTCTAAATAGACACAGCCTTTGCAAACATCCAAGCATATATCCAAGAGATCAGTGACACTCAGTAAAGGGCTCTGGAGCTACAAGAAACAAAGACAGAAGTTAGCTATTTCTTCCAGCTTTACCAGCTCAGAATGACAAACTCCCCATGTGAGATTTCCTCACTGAAATATATTTCCCCATTTGAAATGTATTTCCCCATTTAAAATGTATAGCTGCATTAATCAGTATAATAGTTTTTTCTAGTAGAACACATGTATATGCATTTCAGTAGAATTCAGCAATGACTGAAGATTGGATCTGATTGTGTAAATGAACTATGCAATTGCTATAATGATATAAAATTTGATTTTGACCTCACGTCAATGCCATGCATATTCCCAATCCGCACACTAACTGGAAAAAAATTAGTTGAAATTGTTTATCCTTATTCTTTTCTTTCCTTCTAAAGAATTTGAGGACACAGGCACAGGGACAGTATATTCTTCTATGCTCGGACTATGCCTCTCATATTAAGGATACTGTTGTTATTCAAAGACAAAAAAACCCCTCTATGATTCCTAATAAACCACATACATGACCACCATTATTTATTACCAGTTTCAAAAGGACAGTTTATGATTTTCACAGTGAGAAATCAGCTGACATCTCATGACTGAAACCACAATTTTGGTCAGTGATCTAATGACATTCAATCTTCTTCACAGCATCACTGGTTGCAAGGTCAGCACTGAACACTGAGGTCCCCAGGGTGTTGAGGAAAAACCAGGTCAGACTTTGCAAGTACAGAAACAGCTGAACATCAGCATGGACTTTTAGAAACGGAAAAACTGAACAGAGAAACTGTGGGCAGTTACAGGTTAAAAATATGATTCTTATGGTCTTCACCTTTTTCTTCCTGGCTCCTCTTAAATAGCTAAGTAGATCCCCTCCTTCCATCAGCTCCAGGATAAGATACTGAGGTTCATTTAACAGACACACACCAAGTAACTTCAGAATGTGGGGATGATCAAATTTGCTAAACAGAAGGAAACAAATGTAAGATGGCATATGAGAAATTCAGCTGGTTGATAGCTAACAGAGTGTTTATATTTGCAAGCAATGAATGAGCGGTTTGGCCTTTACAGTCCTGCTTCTATGAACATGATTCAGCAGCTCAGTGCCTGGATTTGCTCAGTCATGGGCAGAGTTCAGGAACATCCTTCCAAAACACAGGTTTGCACTGTCTTTGACAGGTGCTCTAATGCATGCACACATATTAAAAAGCACACTTCATCGTATTTCCAGGAAGCAAAGAAAAGTAGCCAAATGGCAATTTCTTCCAGGAATAAGATGATTCATCACCTCTACATGAAAGGTATCTACATTCTTTTAATAAAGTATTTTTACTACTATATTCACAATAGAACTGCTGATTCAGAGAAATACACAAAAGTAAAAGCACAAGGTGCAATATATTATTTTCACAGTTCAGCAGGGGACAGTTTTTCACAGTACATTTGCAAGAGGAAGAAAATACATATGAGTAATACTTCTAAGTATACTAGCAATTGTTTGTGTGTGTGTCTAAAACAGGGATTACCACAGAGCAATCAGTACTCTCAGTACTGCAAGTATTCTTCAAAGAATGAAGAATATTTATTGCCTCTGTCAGTGCCTGTGTTTTTTGAATCACTTCACTTGTGTTAGAAAATGCTTTTCCTCTCTCACACTGCGTGAAAGCACTTGCACAAGCAGTCAGAGAAATTTGACTCTATTGGTAGAATTGATGCTGTCAAATGCAGCAGCGTAAACAAACAAGAGAGGGACATTTTCCTTCTAATCTCTTTCAATTCACCTAATCTCAGGTGTGGGCAAAGACTCTTGCAAAAAGTGCGATTTAGAATTTGACAGTTCCCCCTGGCCCCTAGCACATACCTCTCAATCAGACAAACTTCGGCACTTTCAGGAACAAAAAGAGGGGAAGGAACACCTGGCACTTTCCTCTGCACCCAGTGCAGACCTTTCTCCACTGAACTCTCACGCCTTACTTCCCGAGGGATGGGACAGACACAACAATTTCCTACACATATTTGCACACAAATGACTCATCAATTACCAACAGAAAAAATACCTTAACTGTGTTTATGATTGCTAGGTAGACTGAAAATGGATTATGAGGAGCTTATACACAATTCTTACTCTTTATCATTAATTTGCACTGTAATGACATGGTCATATTTTGATTTTAACAAGCCTTTTACCTCATTCAGTTACAGTGTGTCATAAAAGGCAAAAAATGCAAGATATATTTTTAAGCATGTAACCACAAAAAAAATTGGAATGCTGTGAAAATCAGTTTCCAGTTTAATAACTGGAATAAACCAAGTTTTCTGCGCAGAAATTAATCCTTATTTTTTTAAAATTGCCTTTATTTCTGCATGAATGAAATTAAAGTCAAAGAAATGCAAAAGTCCATCTGAAAACTAAACTACACTCTCAGTCTTATAGTACCAGTTGAAAACTACAGTTGAGCTTGTTTCTAGGGACACTCTAGAAAACAAGATTTCCAGCTGAAACACAAAGCTTGCTGTGTGAAATTCTTGCAGTGGTGACAGATGCATAATTTAACACTACCTCAATAGAAGGGGTATGTGGCAGCCCCTAGTGGCACATTTTTAAAAAATATTTTCCACTGAAAATTACAACTTCTAGGCATCAGTTTATTCTGATGTGTTTCCTTCAGTAAAATGGGATAAGTTGAATTCTGACCATTGCCTTTGGCAACTAACTCGGTTTAGGGGAGCAAAGATACTGAAATACACCAGTACAATCCCAAATAAATCCATGATATGAGCATATTGAACTTGCAGTCTATGGCTTAAATTTTGCTTGTCAGATTTACAGCTTTAGTTACATAATATTAATCAGTAGTGATTTACTAGTTTGACAGAAACATGAGAAAACCCCAAAAATGCCCCAATAATCTGTTTAGAGGAAAGTGCTACTTTCATTCCCTTGGAAAGCCACCACCAGCTTTGAAGGGTGCCCAGGGACAAAGCTGTCCCTACCTCATTAAGTGTGCCTCCTTCAAGAATTCACTCTTCTCGTGGTCTGTCGCACCCTTCTTCAAAGTCTGCTCAACAGAAAGCAGAAGTGTAGAAACATTTCATCATCATCACTGCTACTACATAGTGCTTAAGTAAAACCATCAGACATAGATGTGGCCTTAAATACACATTATTTCCCAGAAATCATTACAAGGCTGAGCTTTAAGAGATTTGCAAGAAACACTGCAAGAAAACACCCAGATCAGCCCAACACCCATTTCTCAGGCAAAACCTCTGAGACAGATCTCTCTGCCCATCCCATTCTGTTGCAAGAGAACAGATTGTTGTGATTACCTTGACTGCTACTTTGGATTCTCCACTTCCATCTGCCAGGATATCTACTGCAGTCCCTTCATATACCTCTCCAAAGGCACCACTTCCTAAAAATTTGTGTAAGTTGAGTTTGTCCCGAGGGAAAGCTGGCAGTGATTCAATCTCTGCTTGAGAAGGAAGAGTGCTACAAAACAGCAATACTAGTCACTTGTTCATGCCTAAGGATTTCAGAAATTCTATCAAAATTCAAATGAAACTCGTACTCTTTGCCTCAGCAGGTATATTTAAGGGGAGCTCAGGTGAGGCCTGGATGCTTTGGAAGTTACTGGAAAACAAACACCAGGTCCTCTTCCTTCCGTGTGCACTTGTGTTTCTTGCCAGAGTGACATGAAGGATGGGCTGGGGGGGATCCAGGCTGGGCTGTGTGCCAGAGGGGCAGCACGGCAGGGCATCCTTTGGAGCAGACCTGCCCTGCAGCAAACATGCACCTTGATGTTTTAGGGATCAGTGCCCTGTAAACTGGTCCAGGAAAGACCTCTTTGATGTTTTTGTCCTTAAAATACATTTGCTCTGAGGACATACCGTATGGCATAGCAGGCATTGGCTAGTCCCACTGTCTCAGCCATCCCCCTGAGTTGAGCTAGTTCTTTATCTTCCTTGATAAACACTATCTGTCCAGGCAAGGCTGGTTTTGTGGATTTCAATCTTTGTTTCCACACTGGAATAGAAAAGGAGATCATTAAGTGTTTCACTCTGAAAGTAAGGTCAAGTTTTTATAAGGATACACACAAGTATTAGAGTTCCTTAAGCACTCCTGTGCCCTCCCTGCAGGTAATCAACAGCAAGAAATGCCTGAAGATGGAGTGAACTTCTATCCTGCCCTTCATACCAAAAATATAATAAGCCATCTCTAGGGCCCCAAAGAATTAGAATATACAAATTCCTCCCAGCTCCCATCCTAGGGAGGGAGCATTTCCCTAAACCTGGAGGCCAATCATTTCCCACCACCTGAACTGCCTTTTACCAAGGCTTGGCAAACCAAGGGTAAACAAAAACCTCAATCACATACCAAAACCAAATAGCATGACCACAGCCAAACACAGCACAACAACTCCAAACACAGAAGCAACGGCAATGATGGTGCCCATGGACATCATGTTATCTGTTAAAGAGAAAAGGAAACTTGTTCAATGATTGTGTATGAATGCGATGCAATCCTATGCAGCAGAGCACGCCTGAGAGAACCCTTCAGCTATGTAAAAGTCTTTCACTGCACAAAGTTCTCTTGTAGGCTCTCTGTGGCTGTGTATTTGGTCAGACTAATCCTTCTCCCCCAGACTTGGTCCATTCCTGCGACCTAATGTGTATTCAGAAACAGAAAATGCTGAACTGTTTGACTACTCAAGGTGGGATTTCCAAAAGCACCCACAAAGTGAAAGGCTAACATTCTGGCTGAAGGCAAGAAGTAATTCTGATATTTCTACCCAGTGGATGAGCTTGTCTTTTTTCCAAGAATCACATCATAAAGCAGAGTGGCAGAGCCACAGAGACAAAGTACTATAAATGAGGAGAAGCACCTTTCAGGCCCACTGTTCTGAGCAAAAGAGTCTGGATGAGCACTAGCAGCAGAGGTCACAATAAAAACAATGCCATTTATTACCTATTAGAGACATTACTTTATCTTTGCAAGATTATTCTTATTAAAATAGTCAGTCTCTGTTCCTAAATTGGTATGACTATTTAGAATAACAAAACGAGGATTAACAGAATACAGAAGTACATGACATACCTTCACTCAAAATTATATCCATGCTAACACCACTGTATTCACCAAGTCCCAGCACATTTGCAGCTGCTGCTCTGAACTGGAAAGTTCCTTCCAAGTTCTTGGCCTTCCACGTGCAAATACTGCCACAGGAGCCATTGTAAACCACCTTCCACGTGGACTTCACATTGCTGCTGTTGCCAGACTGTTTCCTGCAGCATGCACAGCACGACACAGGAATGTTCATTAATGCCACAAGGGCAGTTTACTGCTTCACCCCCAGCCTATTCTTTGCTTCAGTCTCATGGTTTCACAGCATTTCTCTGCCTGCATAAAAGCTCAATCTGGTCATGGGATTCTGGCTACAGAGAAGAAAATTCTGGCTTGCCATTTCAGCTGTGCTAGGAACCAAACATCTTTATCTTGGCATTGGAAATTAAATACTAGAACACTTTACACATGAAAAACTGTTCATTATATGCCTGATTCACCTGTTTCAGTATATGCCTCGCAGTTAAGATTTCAAAATGTTCTTATTTAGCTTTATGGCAAAAAAAAACCAAAAACAAATCTACTGTGCTAGAGCTTTTTTCCCTTCCAGACCCAGAGTAATTCAGTGTCTCTTGTGCATCAGGTTTCACAAGCTAAATGGGAAGCAAGTCATTGGCAGTGGAGATACCATTCTTTAGCTAGCCACTTTCCCATAGTATCTGCTGACTGCTGGGTGTTTTTCTTCCTTTCCCCATTGGACTGAGATTGATTGCTCACAATAAATTCAGAGCTGATTATTCACCAACCAAAAGAAGACCACATACTTAAAGTTGAAAGGCCATATCTGAAATATCATTTCATGTCACACAACACCGTAATACATCATGTGAAATGACCTTCATGAGCGAGTCACTCATTCTCCCAACACACTTTAATGAAGAAAAAAGGCCAAACACTTCTAAACCAGAAAGACATGGGAAAACTCACACCCTTGGTGTGTACATGTTGCCACTAGAGCTATATGAAAAATAGAGGTTGATTAAAAGGGTTAGGCAAACATTTTCTAGAATGCTATGCAAGTAGCCTAACATTTTTCTACCTGGTGTGAAATTCAGTCAAAACCATCAGCCTGTGTATATTTAAAACTGCAAGAGAAAAGCTGACTACATTAAAAGACCACCTCAGTGAAGCACTATGATTCCAGAGATAAATAAGAAGCTATAGTTTGGAGACCACAGAAGCTAATGCACAGCCCTGGCACAGACCAAGGGACTGACCTTTCCTTACCCATCTGCAGCAAATCAGGTACAGAATATCTCCTGGCATATCAAAATTATTGTTTTCTCAGAGCATGCAGGTCAGTGCTCCTGCATGCTCATGGAACTGTAGGAAGCTTACAGCACCAGGAAAATATGTCTGGGTGAAAACTTATATAGGTAAAGCATTTCCAGCTGAGAGTGCTGTCAGTGCTTAACTTTCATAAGCACAGAGAAAGAAATAATGGCTGAGTTTAGAAAATTGCTGCCCTCCATCAGTAATGACTTCAAACAATCACCGGAATATTTCAGAAGATAGATTCTCCTAGTTTTAAAATAATGCATTACTTAAACTTTGCACTGACTGCTTTAAAGGAATCTCTCCAGAGTCATGGTCAAAAAATTAGAAATTCAAAGTCACTGCCCACAGCAATATACTCTAACCTGCCCAATCAGCCCTTCCAATGCCAGTGCAGGAATAAGAGTGAGCTGGCACTCTATTGTGACATCAGTAGCCCAGGCAATTGGAATTTGATCACAGAGCACTTTAAAAATTATGCAGTCATCCCACATGGGTGGGAATACTTTCTTTCTGGCAATATTCTTTCAGTCCTCTGAACACTAATATATTTATACATATATATCAGCCAAAAATACATACTACATGTAAGATTTGTGATTTGAAATTCTCTCCAAATCTTCTAGTTCACTGACATAGATCTAATTATATAATTCTATTTCAAGATTACTCTGAAAATATTGTTCTGTGTTTTCCAGAAATTCTGGAAATTATGGGTTCTTGGTTTATCTAAGAAAGAGATCCCAATGGGAAGAACCTTTCTGATCATATACATTTCATTCTTCCCATCAGAGGAAACCTGAAAAGCCCAGCACACCCAGATTTGTTCTGGGCTGTTACCTATGGGAAGGGTGCCTCATGCATTGCTTACCTGCCCTCTAAGATGTAGTATACCAGTTTGCTTCCATTGTCATCAGCCTTTTCCCACTGTAGAGAGTTTTTGGAGTCTTCAGCTCTTTTAGGAACTCCTGGCTTACTGGGAACACCAGCTTAAGCCAAACAGGGAAGAAACAGAATCCTTAAAATGTGTTTGTAGCATGACAAAGGGCCAACAGGCACAGAGAAAAATCTGATGCACACATGAGTGTTTAGACATACAAAAGGAAAGTGGGTCTATATTAATAATCCTCAGAGAGAATGAATCCTTGGCCTTCTCTTTGTGATGGATGAATTCTAAAATTTTTACCCACACGTAAATTTTTACCCAAATTTTTCACCAGTAATAAGTTCACTTGCATTACAGACAGTTCATTTCAGTTCCCCTCACTCTTTCCTCTGCTCCACTTGGAAATGAATCTCATTTCTTTCCCCCTATTACATCTTAATGTATGGTATTGTGTTATTCATTTTTCAAACAAAGAGAACAATTGGGTCTTAGTATAAGAAAATTCCCTGCTAAATTTTTGAAAATATTATGTTTAATGTTCACATCCTGTAAAGTCTTAACATCTTGTTATGCGTTAAGTGCTTACCTGTAGTTTTAAAGCTTGTGGAAGAGGAAGTGCTTTTCACTCCTGTGACATAAACTACTGTGACTCTTACTAAGTAGTTGGTCCAAGGAAGAGTTCCTGTGAGGTTGCATTTGTAAACAAGATTTCCTGTGCATGTAGTGTTCACAGGAGAAAACCAGTCACTTTTTGTTGGCCACTAGAGAAATAAAATATCATTATGGTCAACTTTCTGCTGAAAGTGTGTCACAGTTCTATTCCTGGGTAGATCAACTACTTTGCCACCTCTCAATATCATAGTGGAAATATGACGCAGGTGCTCTTTCAACCATGGGACTGTCCTCTCAGAGACCAAGGACACAAACCCTAATTTTCTTCTTTGTTTTCAGGAGACCTACAAGTCTTGGCAGTAACAAAGAATAACAGATTAAGTGCCTGCTTTACACAGCCAAAAGGAGCCTTCCCCTTTTATTTCTGGATCATCGTGCCCATGAGTTCAGCTTGCCATGATGCAATTGAAAGGAGGTGGTGGGTTAGTGGAATTGTGATGTGGCATTTATTTTAGGGCAGGAAAATGTTTGGTATAGGTCTATTGAATCTGATTCTCTATAGTAAAGAATCTGCATGATCCAGTTTAGGACAAGAATTTTTCTGCATCCAGTGGTTCAGGTGTTAAGTCTGAATTTTCCATGCATGCTGTTCTCACTGCAGCCCTTACTCCTTACTTCTTGGACCTGGTCTTCTCTCTGGCATTTTCTCCTCACCTCTGTCACAGGAAGATAAATCCAGATACTAGGTTGTAGTTAATATTTACTGCTGAGAAACCTTTTCTTCTTTTTCTTGTGCAGGGCAGACATAGGATTTGCAACTGCAAACCCAGTTGGGGCAGGGCAGTGAGGAAACAGGGATAGAACTGCTGAAACAGGAGACTCAGAAGGAATTCTGGTGAGGTCATCCAGGATGTCCTTTGGCACTATGGAGCACTAAATGCTACAGCTGCACTGCTCCTTGCTCCTGGCAAATGCTGACTCCATCCTGCCCCTGCTGAGCAGCTAAGACTGACATCACCATGCCCAAATTATCCACTGAGACTCTTCATGTACATCCTGCCACCCACCCTGTCCTGCTTACCAGAGCAGAGTAGGTTAAATTTTCTCTGATCTGAAAACAAACTCCACCCCAAAACTTAGAGGTGTTTTTACCTTATGCAGCTCAAACCAGAAGTTGTTTTCACTGACGTGCAGAGGAGCTCTCCATTCTAGCTGGAAACTGGTGTTTCTGGGGACTATGTTGATAGGTGCAGCTGGAGTCTCAAATGTTTTTGCAATGACAGGGGCACTTTCAGAAAACCAGTTCTCATCAGGATGGAAAGCAAGAACCTAGTAAGGCAATGGATGAACTGTACAATACCAGAGCAGCTGGAAAGGCAGCTTTGCTTTAGCAGAATCAAGTGTTTGGCAGACTGACATTTCAAACAAGAGAGTATTCAGGCAATAGAGATTAAGGTGTAGAGAGATTCTGCCCCTCATAGCTGCAAGGTTATATACCTTCAGGCTGAAAGTTCATGTCCAGGAGTACCCTTTCTCAGGCACTCTTCTTAGCTTCTCATCTCAGATTTCTACCAATTCCCTTCTCTTTCTAGATCTTTCTTAAGTGCCACACAATCTTACACAGCCGTGCAGATGTCACATCACATATTAGGCAGTGTTTTAGAACCGCAGAAATTCAAAGTCAAGAAGTGCCTTAGCACATTGCTTTTCACTAAGCCACAGGCAAATATGACCAGTTAGGTGTGCATGCTTGCATATACACATACAGGTATTTAGGTATGTGTGTGTATATATATTTCCCATTATATTATCCAAATCATTTACAAAAGCCTAAAATCAAATTAGGACCTACAGATCCCCTCCTGCCATCATCTGAATGTTCTCCCAACTGTGTAAATCACTCTATTTGTGATACCCAGTGCACATTCTGCAGACAACATGTTTACTTCTGAAAATGTCACTCTGATCATAGACCTGCTGTCCAGATTTATTATATTTTTTAGCCTTCATCTGTAAAGGGAGAAGCAGCAAATTTTGTTCTTATGAATCCACGTTGCATACTTTTATTTGTCTACTTTGCAGAAGAGAAGTCTAAAGATTTACAGGTTGAACAGACCATTAAAACTACTTGCAATGATACCTTGAAGGAATTATTTGTTCCAGGTTGGAGCCTACTGACAGACCAGGCAAGCATCTCATTTGAAAATTCACTTTTTCGCAGTGGTGTCGCTGGGACAGGAGGCAACAAATTGACAGAGATCTGATAGCGGATGGATTCAAGAGGTCCATTTGGCTTCAGAGGTTCACTCCAGGATATGTTGATGGTGGTGTCAGACAAAACTAATATTTTAATAGTGCTAACTGCCTCTGGTACTGAAACAGAAAGAAAAATTAATCTCCCTTTTAGAGTAGTCAAGAAACATCACCAAGGAAAGAAAAGAAGGATGTAAGTGTATTAATATGATTCATTCACAGGACTGAAACTCTACCCATGTAAAACTCATATTCTGGTATTGTCAGTCAGCTGAAGACAAGTTCAAAATATTTTGAGGGACTTTTAGTATTTTCTTGGCTATCCCAATACACAAGCAGATAAAAAACCCACAAAAACCTGAACACCAGGAAAACCCACCCATACACATATATAATATATATATATGTACATATATGTACACCTCTACATCTATAGTCATATTACTGAATTCCTACTCCCTCTTAACTTCCTAATCAGGGTCTCAGATGTGAGTTTAATACGGTGTTTACTTGAATATGCACACACTCACAAAGAAAAAAAAAAAACACAAAAACTGTGCACTACTCTGATTGGAAAGTCTTTTCTTGAATGGAAACTTATGAGGGAAGAAAATCCATTATTCCACATAATTTAAAAATTTTTCTCAGAAACAGAGTTTGGCTGAGCTGTGTAAAGGAGAAATTGGGTTGCTGGTCAGATGTCCATACCAGCTGGTTACTCACTAATTGTTCTGGAAAAATCAACCCTTGCTTTGAAGCTTTAAGATCACAGACTTTGTAATGGTATATGGTATGTCCCTGATCTGTATAAAAAATTCTTTATTTCCTATTGAGCTGTCCAGAGAGGTAAAAAAGTTAACAAGTCATTACACTATGTATGTTCCCACATCAAAATGATGAGTCCATATGTTTTATTTCATATCCTAGTAGCTAGACTAGAGATTATTTAATGAAATATACAGAAACTAGACTAGGAAAGGACAAATTTTTATTTGTCTAGCTAAAACATATGTGGAGTAAGAGTGACACTCTGTGGCAAGAGCAATGCATTGTCTTCCTCTTTTTTTCATTCCCTCTACCTTGCTATTTGATGGAAAGCACAAATTATTCCAAGCTTCTTTCACTTCATTAGAGAATTGAGAAAAAGGCATTGAGGGAATTCACACAGCTTCAGAGGTGTTAAATAGTGTACACACTTCAAGAGGCTCTAGCAGCATCTGATTACAATTTAAACTGGCAGTTACATTCATGAAATTGAGAACATAAGTGTCAGGACACATATACCTTCTATTTACAGCTGGCTGGAAGTTTTTCAACAAATTTGAAAAGCTCTGAATGCTGATACAAATATCTATTCAAAATACTCAGGGTTTGTAAGCTGGGGTGGGGGGAGGGTATTTTGTTGGTTTGCTTTGCTTTTTGTCTAAGACTTGATTTTCATCCAGATTTTTCATTTTGTCCCAACTAGAGAAACCTGTTCTGAGTTTCAGATTTCATTTTAACATGAGACTAAAAAATTCCATTTGAGTGGAGCAATCCAGTCTCCCATTTTATAATCTACCTTTATGTTTCATCACTGAAGGGCTGTACATTGCTGCAGCATAGCAGAGTTTCTCATACAAAAAATAATTGTGTCAATTCTTTCCACATCCAAATAATATATAATGTTATTAAATCTATGTATCACACAAATTTTATATTACAGGTGTGGAATCCCATGCAAAAAATTGAAATCAACTGATAGAAGGCTAGAATTGTTGGGTGTTTGGGGGTGTTTGTTTGTTTGTTTTACTCCATAGGAAGTTTGAATCTTCAAGGTTGGAAGAGACCGTTCAGATCATTAAACCCAACTGTCAACCAGAACTACCACTGTAACCACTAAACCACATCACCCAACACCACGTGCCTCTTAAACACCTCCAGGGATGGTGACTCCACCACTACTCCCTGGGAAACATATTCCAGTGCCTGACCACCTGAAAGTGTAAGCATTTTTTCTGATATCTAATCTGAATCTCCCATCTCAGATAAAGGCCATTGCCTCCAGTCCTCTCACTGCAGGCAAGGTAGAAGAGACCAGCTCACAATATCCAGAGATCCACATAGGGTGGGAGCAGATTTGCTTGATGGTGCAGATGCTAAGGGATCTGATGTTAAGAGAAAAATACCCAGCACAGTTGAACTAGAGAACTGTGGAAGTGTAGCATGCCTGGATTCCATGAGAAGGGTGATAATATGCCTGCACCTCTTGTTTCACTTCCATTTGAAAGATGAAAAGAAGCTCACCTTAAACAGAGGGTTTTTAAGGGGAAAATTGTGACTGCTCCCAGGATAAAAACAGGGAATGATCTGTGCATAAGAGAAGCCAGGGCGGCTCACAGGTGATGCTTTCCTCTGGACAATGGTGGCAAAAAGAGAGGCTGATTATTCTATGAATGAACCCTTAAAGAAACCTTTAAAGAGTGCATCCCTAAGGAAAAAAAAAAAAAAGGAAATCAGGACTCCTGGCATGTACTTGTTGCCAGGTGTTCTGGATAAAATATTTTCTTGGGCACAGTTGATTGCTGGGGAAAGAGACATTGAGGAAAGTAAGAAAAACGTAGTGGTGGCCGTCCATACTTCAATTCCAGTTATTCTATCAACTTCTGAAGCAGCCAAAATCCACAGAGAGGTAAAAAGAGGTAAAGAAAAACCTTAGGAGTCCAGCTGTGGCTCCCTCACTGCATGTCACAGCAATGTCCACTGGCACAGCACAGCTCAGTGCCAGCCAAGGCCAGCCCTGATGCAGCCAGGCTAAGGGAGCAGTGCCCAAGGGCTCTGTGCCTCTCAGTTTCACTCCCTTACCCTCTCTAAAAAAAAGAACCGCTCCAACTCTGCAGAACAAAACCCAGCCAAGAAAACTAATGAAGATGGGGGCCACAGCATTCCCACATCCCAGTGAGTTGCACACCAAGTATCCCTAGGTACCACCTCCACAGTCTTTCAGCAAAACACAGATATACTGTAGACTTGGCTATAATTCTGACTTGCTGACTTAGGAATTAAGAGAGGTGCCTGATGGCTCTGCAAATGAAGAGTTTATGTGGATCCAGCTGACACTGGCTGCTGACACCAGGCACAACAGAGCAAAACTGACACAACAGAAGAGCAAGCACTATGTGCACCATGGGGGACAGCTACCCCTCATAATGGTTTTCTTTCCATGTTTTCAGCAAGGGACTTCAGAAAAACACAGAGAAATTTATCGGCAGAGGAGAACAAAGACAGCTCCTCGCAAAGACAAATGTGCATGTACAGAATTGCGCATGCAAAACAAGAAAAAGTGCTGAGCAAGGTAGCTCTATTGGGCTGGGCTGCAACACATGCGAACGCATAACATGAACTTTTTGCATATCCTTCTCATTCTGGAAAATGTCAAGAGCTTCAAGAAAACTGGCACAGCAGCTGCCCCACAGCTGCAAACAGGTAGGGTGAAGCAGGGTATGAGTAGAATCATCTTCCTGCCCTAACTGAGGTATTTACAAGCACAGGAGACATCCAGCTCAGACTGTAGTATTCCCAAAGAACAAGGACTGAAAGAACACATCAAAATTCTTCAAATCAACTGAAAATGAGCTGTTTTCATTCAGGCCAAAAGTAAAAATGAAGTGTTGCCTTATCAGCCTGGTTCACAACAAAACAAATCTGCATTACCCTTAGAAACAGCAATCATGAGAGCGACATAAGTCAAGGGAAAAAATCTTAATGCTGAATGAATACATAAAACAGATATTTAAACATACATAATCACACCTACATTCAAACACAACTTACTTAAAGATGTGGTTCAAGGCAGAAACTGCAACTGTTTAGCCACTTTTAACCATAATTTATCTTTCCTCAGGAAGCAAATAAGCCAAAACATTGAAGAATACATACAAGTGTATTGAATGAATCTTACAAATTCATCAAGCCTGTTTGCCAAAACCTTGTGAAGTTCTACCCAGATTATATTTTAATCAGACTGTTTGTCCACTTTCTGATTTACAGCCCAAACCTGTGTACATCTTCCTCTGAGATGAGAACTCAGCTCAAATTCAGAATAAAATATGAAACAAACCTCCATACAGAGTTGTGCCAACTGTGCCTTCTCCCACAGGCAGCACTTCCTCTTCTGAATAGTAGTTTTTCACTGCAACTTGTATGGCATAACTTGAAAATGGCTGTAGGTTCTCTAAGACAGCAATAGGACTCTGATATTCCTGTAAGTCCAAATCAGATAACAAACATGCATTCTTAGAAAAGAGAGTCATATGTCAACCCAATCATCTGCCAACGAAATGTGTGCTTAAAAAGTAATACAGTGGTGTTTTTGCATTGTAAAACACTTTAGTGTTTAAAAAAAGAATGTTTGAATCACAGTTTCCTACAGAAAAGAAAGTACATACCAAAAAACAAGATAAAAAGCAGGGGGCTCTTGCACAAAGGAAAAACTAAGGTATCTACCACTTTCCAAATACCATAGAGAAAGGACAATTATTGTTGGGATGTAGAAATGGTAAAACTCGCTGACAGAAAGCCACAGAATGGTTCATAAAGTCACTAGAAGTGAACGTCACATTCCCTGTTTATAGATGGTATCACATGCATTTCTGTGTGAAGTAGCCATACCAATGTTTTTTGCTGTGGAGCAGACAAACATTGCCTTGAGTTCCTGCAGATGTTTGTAATTTGTCTGGAAAATACCAGGTATGTCGGTGTAGGCTGGGATATGCCAGGGCAGAGCTGCTGTGGTGTGACAGATGGCAAGCTTAATGTAAAACTGGTGTTGGTCGTAGCAAGGATAGTAGGCTTCTCAGTGTCTGGCAAGAGAATCAGGCATCTTTTATCTAGGAAAGACATTAAAAGATTAAAAATTAAAATTATGGCTGTACCCACCCAAATTTGCATGGGATTCTACCGTCATTCGGATGAGAAAGCACAACTACAAAGTATTCTTTCTGCTCTCACAAAGAGAAACAGAAGAAAATTCTGCCTGAAACAATTTTATTTGATTCCTTTCATGGGCACAAAAATACTGGTCTTCAGAGAAACGCTTGTTTATCTTTGACAAGATACAATTTAATAAAAATTTTAGGTCCTTCTTGAAGTAGAAGATGTTGTTTGTAAAATTTGCTACATCTTTGTCAGGGCAGTACACATTGATGAGCCCAAACTTGCCTGTAATGGAAAAGAAAGTTATGCTGCATAGACATTGCCTTCTCTAGCAATTAAATGTTATCGGCTTTTTCTTCCAAACAGTTTTCCATGTGTAATGTAACAACAGATAATGAGAGACAAATGTGGGAGGTGGAAAAGGAGTCTGGAGGGAGAAAACAGTAGAAAACTACAATGACAGTTACTGCAAATTAACAAAAGAAAATTGGTGTTCTTTCTAGAACAACATAAAAATATATTAAATGGATTTCCTGCTAAGAAGGAAAAAATTTAGGCATGTGCACAGGGAAGAAGGTACAAGGACCAATTCTTGCCCTTAGGCCACAACAACTGACCTCATACTTAACATCTTTTCTCCCAAAGTGAACAACCCTGCCACTGCTACCAAAGTCAGGTTCATGCATATTCCTCCAAATGTTTTTGCAGCTGTCAATGTAAATTAGAAAATCTCCATGGGGATCTCTGGATAGGAATAGTCCATTTGGACTGAAATTTGGTTCTTCCCTTTCTGCACCAGCCAAGCCTGGGGCTCTTGCAGGAAACCCTGTCTCTGGGGATAGGGATTGGCACATTCTGTACCAGGGCCAAACCAGGCTCCTACATCAAAGCCAAGCCCACACAGATCTCATGAGAACAAACATGCCCAGAGTGCTGGCAAGAACAGCCTGAGCATTGGTCAGAGCAGCCACAGGCAGGCATGACTGTACCAGCTACTCAAAAGAATGTGAAATTTTTTTATAACAAAGAAGTTAATCTTGTTAAAATATTCATTTGTATATTTGCCAGGTTTTTTATGTAAAATTGGAGTTCAATAATTATTTTGAATATATTCATCATGCTAGTAGCTGTTCTAAACCTCTGCATTTATAAAGATAATCCCTATAGGTATCATGAATCCTAATTGTCTATTAAAACTAATGTTTTATTTATTTCATTATCATTCTACAATGGTTTGTTTAAAATATCAGGAGTTCTAAGTGATGCCTGGGTCTGCTATAATGTAACCTGTAGTTGTCTCTTGGGTACTTCATTATAAATCGCTTTAATAAGCAGAGTTCTTAACTCTTTATCTTTGAAAGGACAGACCTTTATTTTAGTTTTAGATATTCGTGACCAAACTCAGAAATCTGTGTCACAACAGGCATCACTATCAAACTCTGGCTACAACACTGTGGAACATATTTTCTCTTTTTCTGTGCTGTAATGTGCACCACCTTTTCTAAGTCTCCATGTCTGACACAACTTTGAAAATAGGCATAGTTTGGCATTAACAAACAGATGAAATATTCATCATCATGACCTTCCATTGTATTCAACACAAGGCCAGTCCTTATATTCATCATTTTTAAAAACTCCAAACTGTTTCTGTGTAAAAGGTACCTGAATCCATGAAGCATACTTTACATAAATACACATCTGCAACTTAAACACATGCTCTGATAGTAACTGGTTACATTCACAAAAGAACCTAAATCCCCTTTACCTGGATATGATTGTGCTGCTGAGCTGTAAGCTAAGATTTTCAGCGTGTGGTTTGCTCTCTTGTGAAGAAAATGTCTTCTGCTTTCCTTATCTGCTAGCCAAATTTCAGTGTACTCCTTTGTTTCAGCAGTCCAGTATATAAATTTCTTATCTGCAGTCAAGCTGCCAATTTTATTACCTGTAGGAAAACATTGCATAAATAAGTTTTACAGTCAACCCTGAGCAGATGATTTTACAAGAGCAGAAGGATGCTTGTTTTCACAGTGAGTCAATACAGCCATTTTGGCCATACTGTATCCCCACTGACCTCCTCTTGACAAGAGATTTCTGATATTTCCCAGCAGATCTCATGATGCTGAGACGCTGCTATTCCAGTTTACAGGTGTAGATTTGAAGGTGTTTAATTACCCATAATTATGAGAACTGCTATTCAAGAAATGAAACACGAAAGCAAGATCTACAAATTATCTACCTGCGTGAAGTACCTTCCCCACATGATGAAGTCTGCAATGCCATCTTCAGGCATGAGGTGTTACTGTATCTTTTCATTGAGATTAACTGCAATAGATATAACTAACACAAAACCCTAGCAAAATAATGTGTTAATATTCTTAATGAAATCCATAGACAAGTAGCACTTGAGGCTGTAGCATTTCTTTTACATTTTACTAGAATACACACTTGCATCAGTAAACATCTTCACACTGCTCTTCTAGTTTGTATGAATAAAGTTTACACCTGGAAACACAGAACACAAACATTTGACTATAGATCAATCAGTTCCATAATCAGTGCTTCATGAATGCTATTTTCTGAAATGAAAGTTGTTTGAAGTAAGAGACAGCAAGAATCACAAACTACCTAGAAAAATAAAAGACACTCAGACCTTGAATATTCGGTATTTTGATAGTTCTCCAGCAGTGGCAACCCTCCACATCTGAGGCCCATATTTCATCTCTTCCTCTGATGAAAAGCAGCTGGGGATTTTTGGAGTCAGACAGATCTATACTGATAGGCCTTCCCAGCTCTGCTTCTGTGACATTACAGGTGCAGTAGCTCCTCATCTGTTTTTCTGCCAATCCATGTCCCAGGATGTGGTGCACGGTGTTGTTCAGAATATCATAATAGAACACATGGCTGCCGTTATCAAACTCTTCCAGCCAGTACAAGCGGCTGCCAAAGAAAATGCATTGCTTTCAGTAGGAAAACTTCAACCTGACCAAGCTAAATGCAATGCTAGTCTGACACAACAACTGGTTATTCTGGATAAAATGGTTGCTGTAAAAAAAAAAATGTTATCTGTGCTGACTTTCACTTGCATTACACATATAGAAGTACCTATCAGTATTTAAGCATCATTTAAAATTGTTACTCAAACACAAACATTTTTTTGAAATTAGGTATGTCCAAGCTCAACTAGCAGTACTTAAGTGGCACTACATTTAAAAATTTCTGAGATTCACATAATGCCAAAACTCATCCTCTATAAAAAGTCCTTTTCGGTCCTTAACAGTTCAAGTTTTAGTGAAAATCATGTCTAAAATTTGCTCTTAAAAAAGTTATTACTAGTATGTACCTTACCTTAAGAAAGGATATGACAACAGAGATAATACAGTTGAATTACTTTTGCTGAGCTGCTTGTTCAAGGCTTGTAGAGATTTTTTCTTGAGCTCAAGATCAATAAAAAATATTTGAGTTTCATTCTGTGGTGTTTTCAGGGCAACAAAGAGATGCCTTGCAATCCAGTCAACTGTGATGGCAGTGACATTGTGAAGATGCGCATCTCTGAAAAACTTAAGAAAAAAATTTAAAAGCACAGAATTGTTCAATCTGATGTGAACACATTATGAAAACCAATTTGTTTCTGAAAGAAAAATGTCTACTTGGGAAGTAGAAGTCAAAATACAAAGATGTGTCGTGGATTGGCAACATTTTTAGAGAAATCAAAACTATTGTTTCACAAATATCAATTGTTGCTTCCATATTCTTGAAATTAGAATGATGCAAATTAAATTAAATGCGACACAAAATATGAATTTCTTGTATTTACTAGTATGAATTTTAAATTGAACATCTGATAAAAATATCTTATGAACAAAGCAGATGTCAGTAAACCATTTATGATTAATAGGAAAACTTTGACAATGGCATACTGCTCATTTTTACTTTTTCAAAAACATAGTTGGCCATAAAATAATCACAGTAATGGTCAAGTAATGATAATTTTCCTAGATTCTCTCAAGTAAAGGAGTGACCAAAGGAGTACCTGAAACATTGAAGCATTCTGTATATCAAGAATAAAAAGAGAATCTTCAGTGAGAAGGTACGCTTTGTCATCATTAGCAATATAACAGATGTCCTTTACATCAGTCTTGGCTGAAAGTTCCCAGATGGTATGACCACTGTCTATGTCAGTAAGAAACAACTTGCTGGCAGAAATAGTTATTAGAGTTGGGATAGGGAAAAGATCTGGAAGGAAAAGAGCACAGCACAATTAACAAAAAAAATCCCATCCTAGATAAACACAGCCGTTCATAAGGAAAGCAAGTACAAGATACAAATAAATGTTGGGTATGAACGTATTGTATTTGCAACAGAAAATAAATAAAGCAATGAGATGCCCTCATGGCATTCAAACTACTAAGATATTTTCAGTGGCATTGTGCATAATTACCTAACAAATTTAAGCACAATAAAACAGATTTGGTCATTTAATGACCTTTAACAGCCAAACAAGAAATATATTATGATCTCTAGCAGCAAAAAGGTTACAGGTGAAAACCTACTGTTCCATGCTAACCTGGAGTTGCACAAAAAAGCTAATTTAGCATAGTTTTGAGGAAAGGATTGAAATTCACAAAATTTAGTCGAATGATAAGGAATCTGTTAATCTTTCATATCAGAAGAGGTAACCATTTCCTTTGTTGTGTTTGCTGTATGTTACATAACATGTTGGAGGCTATTTATCAGACTGCCAAATTCTTGTACTGTCATTTCACCAGCTATTACACACAAGCCATGAGATAGCAACTAAATCATCCATACCTGATGAATTCCTCTCTGCCATGTCAGACAAAGGCCCTGGACCTACAGAGGTGAAGGCCTGCACCTGGGGGACAGGAGATTGATACTTATGTTATCTAACAGCATAAACGACTGCATTTGAGATCCTGTAGAGCCAACAGAGACAAAACCCCGGTCTGCTCATCTAGGAACATAAGTGTGTGCTCTGTTTGACACAAGGCTACGCTGGTCAGTTCAAAGGCTGCATTCAAGTTGGGACCGTGGCTATGAAGAGAAATTTAACCAGTGGCCCAGAGATTGACAATCCATGCTGCATCTAATAGTTAGAGCTCAAAGGACTCCAGACAGTCTTTTTGTTTCCTTTCCCAACCTGGAACAATTCCTACTGTTTGCAGACCTTGCAACCAACACGGTGTTCTCTCTTATTAGTATCTGGTCTATTACATGCTCTCTTGTTTTTAACTTGCCTTTCTAGCACACATTTTGTCTGTTTCAAAACTCTTATCCCAATGAAAATATGACTTCTTGACAAGTTTTGGACTGGAAGTCTCTTTCCATGGAAGCCACATGAGTCCCTGACTTTCTCAAACTGTGGCTCTGTTCAAAAGGCCTGTCACTCTCCACCAGACCAGTTGAATCCGTGTTCAACTTGCAGTTTCTAGCAGTGGTTTGGGGAAACCTCTAGAAAAGTTCCTTTTGGGCTTCACCATTTAGTGAACAACGTGATACAAAAAGAAGTTGAACCAGGTATGGATGGGTGAGTCAGCAAATCAGCAGTTCTACAAGGAGAAACCACAAGCTCTTGCCCCAAGCCAAAAAAAACATCTCCCAGGCAAACACAACTGACTGCACAGATAACATCTCCCACCTAGCACGAGACAAGCTTAGTAATTTTTCATACCTGAAACCTTACTGTCAGGTTGGGAAGCACATCCTTGAGAGAAAACTGCATCTGGGTGGGTTTAACATTGCTTTCAATCCACTCCATGAAAGTGCCAGCAGTGCTGCTCTGATTCACTAGCTGATAGTAAACCCTGAACTGCATTAATATTCCATTATCCCTTTCAGGTCTGTCCCACTTGAACTCCACAAGGACTTGCCCATCACTTCCATGTAGGTTATTTTGTAACACATATATTCTAGGGTTCCTAGGGGCTGAAGGAACTGTGTAAAAAAAATAAAGATAAAATACACAGAACAAAATACTCCTGTTAAAACACAAACCCTAACTAATAACTAACTCTGCAGAAGATTATCTAAAACTTAATGGTTATTCCTTTCTGTGTTTCATTGATGCAAAGCTATCTGATTTTAACTTGCCTAGCCAAAAGAAAGAGCTGTATAAACAGGAAAAAAGAATGCACTCCTGCACAGTGATTGGGACATATCTATTTAGCCAAGTCCTGTATGTAACTATGGGGCTGTAAAAATTCTCACAACACAGAGCATATTCTATTCCCTCTCCTATTCACTTCAAAATCTACTGCATCTCATAAGCTTTCTCAGTGATTCAGTCACTCAACACTATATTTTAACTAACTTAATTTTGACATGCATAAGAGCAGAAATAAACACTGAAGCAAGACTAAAATGTGCATAGCATTTTTTAAAAATCTACTAAGTGATTAAGATATTGCATGCAGCTTTTCATGTTCATTGTAATGAATTCAGTTTCTCTCTCTTGCTCATAGTCACAGGCACATGCTGGATATATTGCCCTGCATTTTCTGCTCTGAATTCAATTACTTCAATTGTCTGCATTTATGTATGCAATAGATGATTGGCAAAGATACTCAGAAACATGTCCTTGCAACTCTGCCTGCAGCTAACTAGCTCTGAAAGCTGCTCATCCTTCACACCAGGGTTTCACTTGCTGACACTGAGCTGCTCCCAGTACCCATTACACACGAGGAACAGGATGTAAAATTTCAGTACCTCCTTCAGGGGCCCGAAGGGATACAGATGTCATTGGTGCCTTGCCCCAGTATGTGTATGGAGTGACAGTAAAGTCAAAGAGTGCAAATGGTTCCAGCCAACCCACTCGGTAGGATGGCACTGTCAGATTATGGGGGTGAAGGCATCCTTCATTCTCCAGAGGCTGCAAATGAAATTAGAACAAAATAAAGCAAGACTTCTTTACTGCTCAAAAGGCCTTCAGTTTTCCAAAATCCCCTCACCAAACCGGTCACCTAAATCAAAACACAGCTTCTCTTCCTGTGAGTGGTCATTGTTCCACCAGCTCCTGTGGCACTGTAGTGATGGGTAGCCATGTGCCAGCAATCTGCCTTTTGAATTTAAAGTAAAGCTTGCCAAATGCACTACAGCGGTGATGAAGGCTACATTTCACATTCAGGCAAAGCCTGTCCCACTGTCATCTCACAGGACACTTCTTTCTCTGAGTTACTGTGCGAGGCTTTCTCATGAATTTTTGACCACTGTGATCTCCTTGCCTGACTAGTGCCATCCCTGCCACTAGCCCAGAGCCACTGCTGGCTGCAGTGGTGGAGAAACTGGGCAACTTGCACTGTGTTTGCAATATAGTTTAGTTCTTGACCAATTTTTAAATGTCAGAGAAGAAAATCCTCCATTTCTTTTTAAAAATAGATGTATCAGCAAGTAGATGGAGTAATATATGTAGATAATAGGGAGGGATTGCATCAATATCCTCACTTGTAGAGCTTTGGATCCCACGCAGTAAAAGACAGTTCCCCATTCCACCTTTGTGGAGGGACTCCAAGTGATGAGGAAACTTGTGGAATTTCCTTTAATTCTGAAAGAAGACTCTGGCACTGAATCCGGAATCACTTTTGGTGTAGAAGAAAAGTTTCCTGTCCATAAACAGAAGAAATAATAATAATCTAAAGAATGTGAGGAATAGGTAGACTAATCAAATGTGGCTTAGAACATGGAAGTAAATCCTGTAAGCCAACATTAAATAGAAACAATAAATAGCAACAGCACATATTCTTTTTATCCGTATGTTTACCATCAGCTTTTATAATTGCACATTATCCTGATATATTTATCAGGTGATATATATATACATATATCAGGTATATCTGATATATTTATTAAGAAGTTATTAATATATTTATTAATAATTTGGTCTTGTCCTTATCTTTTGTCAAATTACTAAAGAAATTCAAGAATGAAGAATTGCAGGCTGACAGTGAATACCTTTATTGAGGAGTTTAAATAAAGAAAATAATGTACCTGGCAAAGGTTTAAGTGATGCCTGAACAAGGGTGAAGGCTGTAAACTCTGCTGGTTGTGAGAAGGGAATGCTAAGGCTCTGATTGACTTCCTGGACTGTAATGAACTGAAGCCTATTAATCCAGAACAGACGACCACTGTAGTATTCCAGTGCACCCAGAGATATTTCTGAAGTACTCCATGCTGCAAATTCTGTGATGATGAAATTACTGCAACTGTGGAAATGTATGAAATTAGCAAACTGATAGCCCACATGTAGAGGGAACAGATTTATGCAAGGCTTGACATATTGTTAAGTTTCTTATAATTCAAGTTCTTAATACTTATAATTCAAATTCTAAAATGTAGGAGGCAGGAAGTCAAATCATATTTTTTTTTAAGCTCTTTAAAGAATTTCAGAATATGAGACATCACAGAAAGAACAAAAGGACCTTCATTCCCTTTATTTCATATGAAAACAATTATAAAGTGGTTTAAAATTCCACTGTATAAATGCAGAAAAATGAGAATTTTGAAAATCAGCCCACCTTTTCTCAGCAATTCCACTGAAACAATGAAGTCTACCTCAGAGCATGGATTCGTTCTACTTCACTAGATCAGGAACCCAGATTTATTTGACCCTGATGGTTTTCTTCCATTATTTACTAAGATCTACTAACATTATTCTTCACTGGGATCACCTGTGATTTAATCTGCCTTGCATATCGTACGTCAAAACTTACAGGCCTTTTTAGGTCCCAATTTATCTTGGTAAGAGATTAAACATGCTGTAAGAGATGTCATTTTGCCATCTCAGAAATGTCTTTGAGCCCTCCAAATGCCATCCAAAACAAATTCAGAAAAGATTTGACACACCATCCAGGTCCATTAGGCTGGATCACTTCTAATCTCGGTATTCTGTGATGATTTATGGCTGCCAATTCGTTCATAATGGAGCTGTATGTTCCAGCTAAAACTAATCAACATATTTTGATTCTTTAAGTGTTTACTATTAATCATAGCAAGTCTAAAGTCAGTCAGAAATTCCATCCGATTCCACACAAAGCCAGCCTGCAAAATTATGGGCACATGTAAATACAGATGCTGCTCAATTAAGTTTAAGCAATATAATCTGATACTTGGGAAAAAATTAATATAATCACATTCTCCACATGGAAGGGAGCAAAAACATAGTTTCACAAACTACTACACATTATACATGTTGCACTTAGAGAAAAACCACCATTTTTCTCAGGGTTTTAGTATATAATCAAGCTAACCCATAAACAGTGTTCTTTATGTTTCGTGTTAATAAACTTTGCCTTTCTGGAGTTATGCTGCCATTTCACGTTCAGGATGATCAAGAAGAAAGCCTGCTGAGTACTGTTTGCTCAGGTGAGAAAGAGGTGTCAGTTCAAGTCCTGAGATTCATGAAAGATGAGCCAGTTACAGAGCTCCAGGCACTTGGAAGCTGTCAAGTGTTGTAAATGCCAAGATAAAACAGACAATAAGCAGCAATTATTTCCTAAAGCCAAGTCTAAAAATTGATGAGCCTGACCTCAGTTCAGCTGAGGTTCTGTACATTGTTTCTCTCACTGTAGAACTGTTACCAACCACCACAATATGTAGTTTGCCATTATCTAGCCATGATCATTAGCGCTTGGTTTTGTTTATTATTAAATTAGTAAATAGTGTGCCCAGCACTGGACTGTGGCATTCACATTCTCTAAGAAAATCCCTTCACCCAGGATTTTTCTCCTGGAAAGCTGAGAAACCTCAGAGAAAAGGAAAACAATTCTTATCTCATTTGCTTCTCCTGTGTTGTGCTTGTGTAGAATGTGTTTGGAGATTGTTTCATTGGATTCTGGTGAGTTGTTTTCACTCATTGGCCAATCAGGGCCAAGCTGTGTTGAGACTCTGGAAAGAGTCACAAGTTTTCATTATTATCTTTTTAGCATTAAGCAAGTATCCTTTCTGTATTCTTTAGTTAGTATAGTTCAGTATTCTTCAACATAATATAGTATTATAAACTAATAAATTAGCCTTCTGAGAACATGGAGTCAGATTCATCATTCCTGCCTTTGTCAGGCCATTTCCCAGCAAATACAAAACTGGACAACATTTTTTTCTCAAAGAGTATGACAAAAACTAGAGAATACAAACTTTCTTATCTCTGCAATACATTTACTTACCCTTCTTTGCAGAGAGAAGCTCTGTATAGGTTCAGATATAGACTATCTTGCACAAGCCAGTACAGAAAACCATAGGTGAGATCCAAGGTTACACCAACCACCTAAAAAAAACAGTCCAGCTAGCAATTGGAACACATCTTCAGTTCTGAGATAAACACCCTTAGGCATAACAGTTGTCTAGACAACATCACGAGTTCCTCTTTATTGGCAAAAACAGCATTACTACCATGAATGTTTATTCTAACACAAAAAGAGATAGCACTAGAAAATAATCAGGTCCTTGGTGGACTCCTATTTATAGCAGCTGATGATTTTCCAGATAACATTTTTTTAACACTTATCACAGTGTTCATCCCTGGAGTATCTGAGTACCTCAGATATGATGGCAATAGCATATCAAGTGCTTAGTGGAAGTACCTGTCAAAATCTCCAAAATACCTCTGGTATTTTAATATTCTTTGTCTGAAACAGGTGGGTGATATCCAGTCTGAAAGTCAGAATCACCTTTTGAAAAAAGCATTTCAGGTCTTTTGTCTTTGTTTTCCAGCTTTGACTTTATACATAAACAGTTAAATATTGTATTACTTATGGAAAATAGATGCAAAATTTTAATTCATTTATTTGATTAAGCAGGAAATTTGAATATTTAAATTTTTGTA
Source organism: Melospiza melodia melodia (assembly GCF_035770615.1). Classification (NCBI taxonomy): domain Eukaryota; kingdom Metazoa; phylum Chordata; class Aves; order Passeriformes; family Passerellidae; genus Melospiza; species Melospiza melodia. The sequence continues at coordinate 26,271,665 of NC_086196.1, forward strand.
AATAATTTATTATGAAATAAAGTGGAGGAGGAAACTAAACAATCTTCCTGTTCATTACTTCAATGCTTCATCTTCCTTTAAGGGACATGAAAGATTTGTTATTTCTTTTTAATAGGTTCTAATATTCAAAATAGAGTTTTCTTATGTCTGCAGTAAACAACAGATTCAATACCATATGCAACAGTAATAAAAATCAGATCTTTAATAATCTGTTCTGTGAATAAAAAAGAATTTGCTTCCATAAGTTAGTCTGCTAAACGTTATCAAGTTTAGTCTATTTTATATCATTAGCACAGCTTACAAGTTGTTTGGGGCCTCTCTGAACATGTTTTCCAGCAGCTCTCAAACTTCTCATGCAAACACTAGTCATAACTATTCGCTTATAAGCCTAAATTTCCATTATGTATTTAAGTGGAACAGCCTTTTTTTCCCTATCTCTTCATTAATAAACTGCAAAAGATGATGACAGGAAAGCAAATGCTATATCACTTAGTTGTCTGTTGCTCCTTATGTAATCACATTCTTGACATATTTCTGTTGACGTTGTATGTCAGAAAATCAAGGTTTGAATGATTGCTCCTGTAGGTTGTCCTGTTAAAAATATCTCACAGCGTGTATGTGCCCAAGTGTATATTTAGTCAGTCGTGCTATATTTTATCCCATTTACCTATTCTCCCTCCCATGCTCCACACTAAATGACACCTTCCTGAATTTATGTTGCCATTTTGAACCTTTGGGTCCTTCTTCCTTGCCCCAATTTTTTTTTCTGCAGGTATTACATTTTCCTATAGATGTGTCCATCTTCTTTATCCTGACCCCTGTATCCTCATTATTAAAAGGCAAATAAATATTTGTACTATTCATTTTCAGGAGTTAGGCAGCAGTTTAACACCTCCTTTCCGTGATGCTTCAAAAGCAGGCAAGCACTTCCCAGCTCATGAGAGGGACTAGTTTCTGGGCACAACATGTATTTGTGATGGTGCAGTGTACCCGAACATCATGACATGCAGGATAAACTTAGCTATTTGAAATACCCTTTGACTAAAAATATTGAAACCACACCTAAAAGGGTCCTGGCCCCACTTCCATATAATGCACTTTGCTGCTCCTCTATAAAATTACTTTTGTTCTATCATACTGTACAGTGTAAACAACTTAGTAAGAGCTTTGGAAAGTCTATGCCAGATCCTAAGTTGGAATAAATCAGAGGAGTTCTGCTCAAATCAATCAAGCTCTGCCAATACACACCAGCTGAGCTAAACAACTGATCAGAAAACAAAATAATTGCCATAGAAGGATTTAGTTCCTGCCAAAGAAATTAGACTTTCAAAGCTCTGCCTTTGTATTTGTTTAGGAAACCTGCCATTTTTACAGTAGGCTCTTCTATTCCTATTCCTAGCATTCAGATTTCAAGCTAAAAGGAAGTACAGCTACAAACTGCTGAAGATCCAGCTGAACAGCAATTCTTTATCAGAAAAACAGATGGCAAATACCAATAAGAATCACTTACATGGAGAACATTCTTTAACTGTTGGATAACAGCAATTAACTATTACATCTGTACTTTAATACTGAGATAAAACATGCCCTTTTCACATAAAGAGCTTCATTGTGCAAAGAAAATACATATTAGTACCTGTGCAAACATATATTTGCCTCTTGATATTGAAACAGTAACAACCAGATCAACAATTCCACCATTAAAGAATGCTGTGCTGTCCTTTTTTTTTTCTGATAGTTTTATTCTGAGATTTATTTTAATAAAGAAACACCTGTCAGCTACAACTGGTCACTTCTCAATCTAGACATTTGTACTTGGCTTTTTGCCTGTGTGCATCACAGCAGGAGGCTGAGTTCAGAAGTCAGTGCACAGAATAGGGCAGCAGAGAAGCAGGAGAGGAGATGTTTGTTTGTAGGAGGTGTGAATAAGTGAATGGTTGAAGGCTGGTATCACTGACATAGAGAAAGGTGCAGAAAAAAAAAAATGACAGGACCAGACAAGCAATCCTACTGCTGCCAAGGTTCCTGAAAGCAAGAACAAGAAATTTGAGGTTAGCATGAGGCGATCCAGAGAAGCAAGTAGAGAATCAAAAGAGAAGGGCAAGGAAGTTGAGGTTTGCCACTTAGAATAAAGTGGAACATGTCAGTCCTTTGCCACAGATCATCCAGAAGATTTGTCCAAGTGTGCTGCTGAGCTTGGACAACATATACCTTCCCATGGAGACAGTCCACACCAGCCAGCTTCCACAGAGGGGTAGGGAGGCTGGGGCTGGGAGATAGATTGGTCTTTGCAGCACAGACTTTTCTCTCATGTACAAAAGTTTTACAGTTCCTCTGTATGCCTTCCTTCTTCCCAAGCCCTCATGGAAGTAAAACATCTGTGAGATTAGTGGGCCTTTCAGAATATTAATTTCCTTTCATGGACTAAACAAGGCCTGGCTTTGTTTTATAATCAGAGAAACACCAAATTCTTTTCTTTTGGGAAAGGAAAGTTAAATGTTTTGGGGGATGATACAAAGCTAACTAAGAGAAATGGATCTCTAAAACTGGAGAGGGTCTTTAATGGACAATCTGGCTTCAGGTTAAATGGGAGTACAATTTGTATGACAGGTGGAATAACAACAAAGACTGGGGTTTAAAGGAAGGAAGAAAGTGAGGGAGGTAGGGAGGAAAGAATATGCTAAGACCTTGGCGGATCTTTTCATGAGGAGAAAACTCAGTCTCAGAGTTCTTCCACTGTGTAGGCAACACCAAATTCCACCTACCAAGAATGAGGTCAAATCTCACATGGTGGCAGAGGCAGGATGGATTTGGAGAAGCTCATCTATGAGGAGGCAGCAGTGAACCAAGTTTTTAAGAGACTTGATAGGACATCAGAGAGGGGTGAATGTAGAAGAAAGGCAGTGGAGAAGTCAGGAGAGATATGGAGGTTGTGCAGGCCTCAGAGCATAACAAAGTGTCTCCAGGTAGGAAAAGGGAGCTACTGATCTTCCACATACTACAGGATCTTTGGTGAGCTATTGGTGGAACTAGCATCTCTATGTTCCCTCTCCTTTCTACTTCTGCATGGGGCCTGTTCTCCACCTAATACAGCTAACACAACAAGTCCCTGTGCCTTTTTTCCTCTGATTGGTGGCAGATGTGGTACCCTCACCAGCACTGTGGCAGCAGCAGCAAGCTGTGCCAGGCTGCAGCAGGGGCAGATGCCATTCCCCCCCTCTCATCACCACAGGTAAAACCTGTAACAGCGCCTCTGCAACCCAAAATGCAACCCTGGTGTCTCTGGCAAGTGCTAAGCCTCAAAACTGGCCCTGTCAGGTCCTGCAAGCTGGGGAACATCACAAAAGAGGCAGGATGCTATGAAGCTCTGGATCCATATTTTGATGTGAAAGCCAGAAGTGACCTTTAGACTTAAATCATCTGGAAAAAAAGAACTTTTCACATGTGGGAAGGAGTAGCATTACAACCACAATTTTGGCAGCTAATGAACACTGACTATATTCAAGAGATCTAAATACTAAAAGACACACTACCTGTCCACCCCATCTCTCACAGAAAGAAAGAGAAGTAAAAAATCAGTCACCTGTTTATCAGAAAACTGTAGCTGCTCTTGTATCGTGAGGTGCTCCTCTCCATTCAATCTTGTGCTCTCCACTGAGTACATCGTGGCCCAGTACAAATAGCCATTTACTGAATCCACAACTAGATCCCTCACTGGGAACACAACATGAGCTACAACGTCTACATGGCCTCCCCACAGTGATTTTCTGTAGATCTAGGGACAAAAGAATTGACTTTAGCATCGCATCAGCTATGATCAGCTTAGTGTACATTAGTGACTTTTCCACATCTGTTTATCAAAAGACAGTGCAAGCCTTCAGCTTTCAAAGCCTAAACCTTTTGCAGTCAAAGTAAAAGGATGAAGAATAATGCAAAATTATTAGTTCATTTTTGCCAGAAAGTAACAAAATAAAAAAGCTGAAATAGCTTTTTCCCTTCGCTTTCCCAGTTTTGGCAGCCTTCTGTCTGACAGAACTTCTCACCCACTTCATATTCACTATTCACAAGTGTAAATGAGGGTGCAAGGCAGTGTGAAATCTGGCCTCCTAGCTCCAGTTTTTAAAACAGCTTCTGACTTTGCACTTACAAGGAATGAAAGGCATAATTTGACAGCACTGCATAAATTAGCACTACAATTTTGAAGTCAGATACCTTTTAAATAATTCACATGTCAGTGTTCTTGATATGAGAGTGTACAAAGTGCAATTGTAATTATTTTTTAACTGCAGTGATCTGCAAAATATCACAGAGCAGAGGTCAACCTTGAAAATCTCTGTGTAAACAAATAGTGCCAAATTTGATTAAAATAAAGTCCATCTACTTCTTGGCTGAGATCAACAGGGCAGCCTCCATTTTTACTATCTTCATTTATTTTCACAATGTTGAATCCAACAAAGCTGTTGATAACATGTTTGATTTGCCTGTTTAGCACCTGGTGAATTCAGTATCCTGCATTAGTGAATGTTAGTGAATATTTTACCCCAAACTTTTTTATAACTGTGGAAAATCACTTAAGTAAAGAAAAGCCTCCTTGTTCTACACTATAACAGCAAAGGTCCAAATGTATCTCAGGTTGCAAGAAATAGGGATTACTTTCCCAAATACTGCCTTAGAGTCTTTATTGTTGACTTAAGGGATTTTTCTTTTTTAAAAAAGGCAGCTATACCTACCGTATTTGCTTTGCCAGCCCAATACAAGCATTGACCCAACCAATCAAAGGCCAACATCCTTGCATGTCTGACGTCAGACACATAAGTGTTCCCATTGGTACCTTTTCTTTTGTTCAACGTCCAGGTTTGAACTTGCCCCATGGAATTAATCCAATAAAGAGTGTTATTATACCAGTCAAGGTCTTGAAGAAAAAATATATGTTAAGCATTACACAAACATGTAAATTAAAAAAAAACAAACATTGTTTTAAAAAACAAAAAGCAGTCAGGCACTTCAGTTTTTTAAAAATCAATACAAATGCACAGTTAGGCTCAGCTAATGTGAAGGTAGATGCTTCCTTACAGGAAATAATGTACATGTATTGTACATATATAACCCTGATTATTATAAATGTATGACATATATTGGGATGCTGGAAGACAGACCTATTTAGTTCAGAGGGTTGATTTTAGCTCTGCTGTAACTGTGGTGATGTCAGAAGGGTTTCACTAAGGATTAGTTTGACTCGTAAAACAGAAGAAAGTGGATGAACCCAAAGTGTTGGCTCAGTGAAGCTGCTGTACTGCACTTCATGACATTCAAGTCTAGAGAACTCTCACCTTTATGTGCTGTTGGTGAAATTTATGGAGAGCTAACAAATGCCAAAAAGCCTGTAGCAGCAGCAGCATGCAAATTGTTTAGTATGTACCTGAAACATTTCTTATATGAGGATAGAGGAGTTCTCCTTGCCTGTAGCTATCCAATCGCTGCTTCCAGAGACCCTCAGGCCCCACAGCCAATATATATGGTTCTTCTTCAGCTACAAAGGAAGAAAACTGCAGTTGTGCACACCAGCAAGCAATTTGTCTTAATATTTGTATTTCAATAGCAGCTGTTCCTGTTCCTGGAAAGCTACAAAAGCACCTTTAAAGCTGCCCCTGTCCTAAGGAATAAAGGACAAAGAAGGAATACATGAAAATATCATAATTTGAGAAATTCAGAGATTCAGGGCATCTTCAGATCCAGAACAATAAGGCAATTTGGAATCCTATTAGATGCTGAAAAATCACTGTGGATTTGGACCTGTCCTTACCAAAGTCAGGTAAATGTCACCCCTAAGCCAGTCCAGCCCCTTAAACTGGAAGCTATTTTCCCCTCAGCCTTAGGTTAATTTGGGTGAACGAGGTTTCAAAAAACATTCCAAAGGCATGGAAATCTCAGACATTTTGCACACATCCATTTTCCCTGATTATCTATGCTCAAATCAAGGATTTTCAGCATTTGGTGAACTGCACTTTTCCATGAATTGTCCTTAATCCTCAGGGCATTGCACAAACCACTTCATCATATAAAATTCCTTACAGAGCAATGAAAAGGGATAACACCTATTTTATTGTATCAAATAATATTTTGATAGAGTATTTGCATTAGAAAAATGTAGATAACTACCAATGTTAATGCATAAATAATATTTAATATTATTCTAGTTTGAAAATCTTACTACTTTAAATAAAAGCAAATTTACTTATCCTGTATTCTTTAATTCTAAGAAAAACCTTTTTGTGCTCCTTATTTTGTAGTCTTTGCCAAAAGTGTGTGCTTCACTAGGTGGAAAGATTTATACACACTTTGTTCTTCATTTTTCCTGTGTGACAAAGCAATTCTCACCTTCTTCTAAAGTTGTACCTCTAAATGACTCTGACCATGGCCCTGCACCAGCAGGAGACACAGCTCTGACTGACACCTCATATGCTGTGAAGCTGGCCAGCCCCTTTACTGTAAGCCTTGTGTTACTAATATTTGAGACAACCCATTCCTCCTCAAATGGGTGTTGAGGCGACACTTTCACATCATAGGTCCAGTTCTGCCAAGCAGATAAACCTGTGTGAAGCAAACAATTGTGTGAGTACAGAGTAAATTGCTGTAACTGGTGATACACAACCTTTGAGAAAGATGTATATTGGAGACTCCTTTCAAAAATGCCAATAGAGTGGAATTAAGAAAGGGATAGATTAAATCCCCTCTGGCCCCATGTTTCAATTCCCCATGAAGCATGACATTAGAACAAAAATTTTCCCTGGCCAGGAGATTTTCTGGTAATCAAAGATACATGCACAGAGGGTAGAAACCATAGCACAGTCACCGATCAAAAGTCATTACACCTCTGCCATCCATTTCCTATGTGATACTAGTACCCAGCATTACTGCTACTCCATAACATACTTAAGATCAAGTTTTGCTTAAAATCCTTGCAGGGGGCATATGAGTTGCCAACACACACTTGTGTTAATTTAGACAATTTAGCTCTTTTACTGGCAAATTACGGGCTAAATTTTTGAAGCAGAGGTAATTCCATAACTTCCATCCATATCTGCTATTGATATCACGAAAGTCCAAATCAAGAAAAGGGAAACCAGAAATTACTTCTGTAGAAAGAAAAGAAATGGGCCTTCAGGGATAATCAGCTGAACTTACTGCTTCCAATGCTGTGTTCAGGAGGTCCCCAGCTGATCACAGCTTGGTCCAATCCAAATAGAACCGTGTCAAGACGAGGAGCAGTTGGTAAAGGAAAAGGCTGAGTTGATGGTCCATAGAAAACCAAGTTGCCAATGCCAAAGTACTCTGGGTACTCGAAATTGCAGTCCACAATGTACTCATTGAAGCTAGAACTTCCCACTGGAGAGACCTCCTCACGGAAAACTGAAGAGCCATCTGTGACTGTAAATGTGTTATCCTCATAAACAAAGCTCTCCATGTCATTAAATCGCACGTGTGATCGCAGCGTGTGAAACTCTGAACCATCAAGAAAACCTGACACAAAGGCCTGCTCTGTTTTGTTGAAGAAAATGAGTCTCTTAGATTGGAAGTTGATTGTGAAGGTTCTCAGAGCACTGGATCTCACCACTGGTGAAGCTGCAGAGGCAGTGCCAGGAACGAGTGGAAGGTTTGCTCTGTATATGCCATCCTCCAGGAGACAGAAGATATAACTGGCCACAGAGCAAAATAAACCCAAATAACTACAGTGCAAGAAGTCTGCAAAGCCACAAATATTTTAGCAGCTAAGACATGTGCCTGTCTTTTTGAACAATAGAAAAATACTTTTGGCAGTATTAGTACATATATACTGGGGGAGTAGACACATCAGTTTTTACCTTCTGGGAATTTTGCATAGCAGATTATTGGAGAATATTTTTCTATAATACCTTAAATGCTAAGCATGAACATTTCAAATTCATAGAGCTTCGTATTCATAAAAGCATGAAATTTCTGAAACTCAAATTTCTTGTTTGGAAAAGCTTTATCTCTTCTGCTAACCCCCTAAAGAAGAAAATGCACAAAACAATACTGCATGGCATCTGTCTTGTTCCAGTTGTTTTGTAACTTGTTATTTGTTGCTCTTTTGTTTTGTTAACTTAAGTGCTTGAAACAGGAACCTAGATGACTAATGAAGTGGAGAAAATTAGAGAGGAGCTTTATAGCACCTTTGGCACCAAGTGCCCAAAGGACTTCACTTACCCATTATAGGGATCAGCTATAACCTTCCTAGGGGATGTCACGTAAAGAGGAGTGACGTCTTCAGCTACCGTGCAATTCTCTAAGTGGCAGACATGTATCTGGGGAATGAGAAGAAAAATGGGTGATGCATTCATAGGCTGTTTGCTCATGAGCAGACAAGCTGACCTGAGATTTCTTCAGGGGATGGAGAGAGTGAAACACCTCTCCCACAGTCCTAGGTCCTTCTGGGCTCCTGAGTGTCCAGTCAGCCAAGGATAACCCTTGTACACAAAGCCACGACAGCTTACCCTGAAGCTGTCAGTCATGCCCATAAGCTGGAGGGAAAATTGGCTATCCAACTGCCTATACTCAATTTGAAGGGTATAGGCAAACTGTTCTTTGAAATGATCTGGCAGGGAAGGGAAGTGCTTTTCTGGTCCTGGAAGGAATACCTTGGAATTCAGACATCTCTGCCACCGGTCTGTTAATCTACAACTCATTTCTATCTTTTCATCACTACTGCTTTTCCTGTTCCCTCCTCCCTGTGCAGTAAGCAAAAGATCAAACATGGCAAGAGGATTAAAAAAATAAAAATCCCCCACTCACCATTATGGGTAGGTTTCTAGTCCTTTGTGCATTAGAGGATTACATGGGTACATGCAAAGTCTGACCATTAGTGCAACTGATGTTTTACGGGTAGGAAATCTAGTGCAGGGTTAATCTCCATTTTCACTTTAAATTGAAGCAGCTGTAATCTGAGCTGTTGCTATTGTATGAAACATTTAACATATTTTGTCAATTATGACAGATGGCAAAAAATCACTATCTAGTTATCTGACCACCTCCTGAGGCCGAGTAGGAAATGAACAGAGTAGATGGGTAACCACGAGAAACAGTGTGCCAATACTGGGTATGAGGAGGGTGTGAAGGCAGTCTCAAAACCAAATTAAAACCAAAACACTTATGTCCTAAGGAGAAAAATAAGGCAAGGAACCAGAGTTCCACATAGGGTGTTTACTTTAAATATGACCTGATAGTCAAGACTTTCTTCTTTTTTAAATTACTAATATGTGAATATTAATGTTGTATTAAAATATTTTTGTAACTATATTTTGTGCATAAATGTCTATACATAATAAAATTTTTCTCATGTAAAATTAATCGTGTAATGGTTCAAATGAAGCACTAGAGCATTACCTTTTCATTCATGACAAAGTATATCTTCTGGTAAAGCCAGTCTACTGAGATGGACACAATATTCCCCCAGCCAGAGTAAAAGAGCATTAGGTTGGATACATCAGACATATTTGCAATTCCTTTCACCCAGATAGAATTCCCTTCAGAAAAATAGACAACTTGCTGATAAATATTCACAGAAATACCTAAAAATAGAAAGATATGTGCACACAGATAAAATAAGAAAGTTTCCATTTTTCAGTTAATTTTTCTACTTGCCTTGAAAATATGTATTTTTCAGTCTGCAACCCACCATCATCATCAGAGAAAAGTTAACTGTTTTTTCTCCTCACTTCTAGTCTTCTTTCAGATAATAAGGAAACATTCCCATTTGCTTTGTAAGTGACAATATTATAGAGAATTGCCCTTCAGAAAGGTAATCAAAGAGAGGACATGTAATATGCAAACTGACACTGATTGCCCCTCTACAGGTCAAACAGATGCAGCTGGCATCTCCTCACAAAGCACCACTCACTCTAGAATTCAAACTTGACATAATCTGTGCCACCTCTGCACTATCCAAGGCTATTTAGTCAGGAGCAACGTTCTTTCTCTGGAGTCTTTGTGGCTCTGAGAAATCTGGTAGATAAACTCAGATTTCCACACTGTCACCAAGGACCAGTGTAGGTAAGAAACATTGGAGTGGCGAGTAATTTGAGATAACATGATTATCTGGTGACTCCGGCTGCTAAATGCCTCATTAGTATGCTAACACATGAGCACTATATTTTAGAACTTGGCATTATTTTATCCAGAAGTTCAAATCACTTCATTTCCCCGTATTCACATTGAGAAAAATTAGATATCAATCGCAGGGAAACGTGGATTCATCTTTCCTCAATTTAGATACCTACAAAGTAAAAAATGAGCCAGCTGCCTAGATACTGTGGAGAAACAGTTGCACTGGGGAGAACCATTTATCGCTTCCTAATGCCTGTCACTTCAAATACATCACATCATGTCCTCAAAGTTCCTATTTCTCCTGATTGACTATAAAGGGAGATTAGACACTGTCTCAAGCCATGTGAGGTGCATTCTTTCCTTGGTGTAAAGAGGTCTTAGTGGCACTTGACAGAAAAGGAGAGAGCCCAGTCTGATTTTACCTGTGATGTTGTGGTGTATAGCATCATTTGGTAGGCACTGAGCAGCTTCGAGGAAATGTCCTGTGTATCTCTTCCTTAAAGACTCTTTTCTGGATAGGAAGAGCCATGCTGCTTTTTCCTTAACTGGCAAGCAGAGAAATTCAGAATTTAGGTGACCACAGCACATGGTTAACTCAGATACATCCTTAATAGCCATGCATGTGCGCCCAAATGTACGTATGTCTGTATGTATCCTTACATTAGCAGTGACAGACCAAAACTTAAACCCTTTGAGTGCTGAAAGTATATGGAGTTATTCACCATTACAGTTGATTCTGGCTCCTCACACAGGGTGAGAACAGGCCATGTGAATTTCACACCATCATTCCTCCAACAATAGACAGTTCCCTAGGGAGGGAAAGTCAGCTGGAGCAAATGAAGCCTTACTGACTCGAGGAAATAAAGGCACTAAGACACCCATGTGACTTCAAGATCCAGCAGAAATAGGACATTTAACCCCTCTGGACTTTGAAAACCCCAGTCAAACTAAAATATTATCTCAGAGAGCTAGAGAAAAGCAAGCCAAGTATGTTTATGCGTTTTATTGTAATGATTAGTGATTTATTCAAAAAACAAGTACCTATTACAGATACAGAAGATAATGGAATAATATCATCTGTTTCAAAGGTGATAAACTTACTATTTTTTTTCTAATAAAGTCACAGAATTTAAAGTCAACAATGATAGTTTTGGTCAAATAAACTGATTTCATGCTTATAAAGGCCCATGTGATTTACATGAAAACCTCTGCAGTAAATCTATACCCTCTGTCTGGTCTATACATAGACCTGGGGAAGATAGCTTGCCTCACTTCTGAATCTCAGATCCTTGGAAATCTAGCACACACCTTGTTAAATTGATTGTTACCTTCATTTTTAAAGATGGTGTATTATTTCAAGTATGATTTTGGCTAATTTCCATCAGCAAACAATCCTTCCCTTTTTTTTCTCCTCTCCAGCTTAAGCAGCTGTCTGCAATCAGATATCATTTCCTCATATGGATATCACAAAACTGTGATCAAATGCTGTCGTAATTTATTCTGATAATCTGCATAGATTGAGCTGTGTGAATTTCTCACATGATGCACTGTGAGTAGTTCCAATAATGATGCTTTCAGAGCAAAGTACAAGAGGCCAATATTACCTTTTTATCTCTTTTCAAGCAATGTTTCTTGCAATCTACTGCAGAAATCAGATTCTGTCCCCCACCCTTGTCGGGGCTCAGATCTACACAGCTCAGTGCCTGATGCAGTAGCACCATTTCTGGACATGATGCATGACAAAAGGCTGTTCCTGTTCATGTTAGCACAGAGAGAAAGTATGTGCCTGTGCAATTCAGGGGGAAACAACTGAAATTTTATGTGGTGACTAGTAAGGGGGGTGGGATGGCTCCCCATCCCCATCAGGTGGGGGTTTCAGGGGCTATGGAGTTTGTTTTCTTGTTTGTTTTCTACCTTAAATTAATTGTTTGCCAATTGCATTGACATAGTAAACACAGTCTGGACTTTTCAAAAATGATACAAATATTTATAACTCAGGGTCAGCCAACCCTAGAGCAAATCTCTGTGAAGCTATAAGTAAGGAAACATCAGTGTGTCTGAGCTAATACAGACAAAAAAAACCCAACAACAATATTTTAAAAAGCACTAGAGAAGCAAGTTCAATGTCTCTAACCAATGGCAATTCAGAGACAGTCTTGAAGTGTTTTCATAAAGCTGAAGCATTTCCAGGTGTTTGACAACTGAATCTTTTCATGAGAAGGGAAGTCTTTTATTTTCTTTCCTAAAAGAACATTTTGATAACATTGATTTCACTCTTATTTGTGTTCTATCTCAACATATGTCTTTCTCTGCCAATTAATTGATAATTCTGCAATTCTTTGAGTAATAGCTATAGTGCATCATTACCTTCAATATTAATTAGTTGATGTAATAAAACAAATACTTCCATGAAAGAGCAAAAGAAAAGTTGGTATGATTTCACATACTTGGCTTGAGATAATTGAGAATTTTTGACAAACAAGTTTCACATTAAGTGATCATTTCCATGCTATGATGCCTTATCGTGTCCACAGCTGGAGAGCAGGACCTCCCTCTGATGTGCTATTGACTCCCCAGTGTACAACTCCTTGATATGTTCACAGCCTAAATATTTGTACTCCTGCCAGGAATGTGGCAGGCCAGGGAACACAGTTTGTCCCCAGGACTCTGCTGCTCCTTTACCTTTAATTGCCAGGGTTGTGATGTTGGCTTCAGCAGGGGGTCCAGCACCGACCTCATTAACTGCCACAATACTGAACCTATGGCACACCAAAGAGACAGGTTTGGTTGGCAGGTTCCTTTTGAAAGATTGCCTGAGAAACATTTTATCCAGCTGGGAAGCTGCTACAGAAGTGCTTGACTTTCAGAAAATGCCTGTTTAAATATAATGCTCTGGGGAAATTCAGAATAAAAACAAAACCAACCAAAGTCCGAATTGTTCAAAGGCAAAACAACAACACGATCTTCTAAATTTCAATTCAAAATATATTTTCAGACTCAGAAGAACAACTCAACTTCATTTCAAAGGAAAATCTGTATTTACCAGTACAAGCAGAATGCTGACCTCTGCATTTAATAAAAATGAAGGCATTTTTCTAGATGCTTACAGGACTAGAGAAGACCCCTCTATCTTTCTCCCACTATACTAAAAACATGCCACACAAGCCGAAAAAATTAAAAACATCAACTAAGAAAATGGAGCCTCCCACCCCTATATACTGGTGCTTTTCCTTCCTCACCATCTGAGTTCTGCAAAAGCAGCCAAGCTACCTGGGGTAACTCTGTTACCTCAAGGAAGGCGCCCTTGCTTTTGGCAAGGATGTAAGTAAAGAGCACAGTTGTGCAGAAGTGGCATTAAGGCATACTTGGTGCTATCTGGGCAAGAAGTGTGACCTCACGCCTGGCCACGTTGGTATCTTTTCTTTTTGTACCTGTAAGTGGTGTTTGGGAAGGTGGAGTAGAACTGAAAGCTGTGCCCTCTTGAGGCTCTCAGCAATTCATGATTCTCGCTGGTCAGGAGCAAGTTATATCCGATAATCAATCCATTCGGAAAAAGTGGTGGAGACCAACTAACTTCAACAGTGTTTGGACTTGAACTCTGAATGTCTTTAATGACAGGAGCTGTTGCAGGAACTGCAAGAGAGAAATATCTGACTCTGGTACTTGATTAAGACATTAATTTATCTTGATTTTTAAATCTATTTTTAGGTTTCACTCCTGTTAAGTCATTTATACGCCAACAAATATTATAAGGGACAGTTAATATTTCAGCAACATTTCAGGGTTTCTTTTAATGTCCATGAAAACAGGAGTGTGTTTCAATCAAATACATGCATATTTATGTACAAAAGTATCCCATGTGCCCTCACAATTTTGTCCATGTTTCTGTGCTTGTTTTTAAAACCAAAGGCAGGGAGAACTACTAAATCTTCTAGGTCAAACTAAAAGAACCTAAAGTTTTTTTTAGTTTTGTTTTCTGCAGCTGCCCAAGAGACAACATACATGTGATTCTAAAGATTAGACACCCATGTCTTCTGCCAAAGAAACAACAATGAAACTCAAATGTTTCTGTTAAGGTCCTGAAAGATGGAATTAATAGCGCAATTCATTACCTCCAAAAGCATGTGTCCGGTAGCTGGGGCTAGGTGGAGAATGGAGCTGCAGCTGAGATGTAATGATCCAAACCACTTGAAACACGTATTCCGTGAAGGCCTGAAGGTCTTTGACAGTATATGAAGTTTCAGATACTACCTAGATTAATGCACAAACACAACTGAGCTTGTTCTTCCTCCAGCTACGGCTACTTTCATGAGGGCAAAAGAGGTCTCATACAACAATATACATATTTCAGGATAGAAAAGGGCAGCATTGTAAGTTTAATTAAGAGGGAATTCTGAAATTTATTTGCAGCATAGACATTGATTTTCCATCTCTTCAGAACATTTCTCTTTCCTCAAAACACAGCACCAAATCCCAACAACAAGCAGGTAGATCAAAGGATTGATGCAACATAATAGTAAGTTTTAAGAAAAAAGTTAAAAGAAAAAGCTGAAATAGTAGCATGTTACAAGCAATGTATTTTAAACATATACCACAAGTTTCAGGTACAAAGGATCCTAGTTACACTGAAATATTTGTTGTCTGAAGTAATTGCTCCCTATTATTTCATCAATGATTCATTCAGAGTAACTTCCTGCTTAGCAAATTATCTTTACCTTTGATTTGTGGCACCAACTTGTCATGCCCTGTAAATTGGTCCAATAGAGATGATGGCAAGATAACAAGTGTACAGCTGACGCAAAAGAACAAATTATGAGAATAACTCTACTGAGTCAGAACAAAGGTCTTTCTAGCCAAGTATTGTGCTTTGACAAGAACCAAAAAGAGTTCTCTAGGGAAAGGTGTTTAAAAAAAAAAAAAAAAAAGAGAAGAAAGCCTACAGCTATATTTCTCCTGAATATTC
This sequence comes from Melospiza melodia melodia, assembly GCF_035770615.1. NCBI lineage: Eukaryota > Metazoa > Chordata > Aves > Passeriformes > Passerellidae > Melospiza > Melospiza melodia. The sequence continues at coordinate 26,286,750 of NC_086196.1, forward strand.
TCATTGGCTTTTCACAAGCATGACTCAACATGAAACAATGGGAATATTTGCATTTATTAGAACTCGATTTTTTTCTTCTGCTAATTTTTCCAGTCACTTCTCAAACCCGATTTAGCAATTTCAGCATTTTTAATATTCAGGAGTTTAAATTTAGCAATTTAATATTCACATGTGCCAGGAAGTAGCTGAACATTTCAACTACCCATTCAGTGAGGAAATACATCTTGCTAGTTTCCATCAAGGTCCCTAGTTCTTGTGCTGGAGGAAATGGGGAATCATCCACTGCTTCTCAGCTTCCCCCTGCCACTCATGATTTTGAAAATCTCTTTCATGTACCTATTATCCAATATCTTTAAAAAAAAAAACAAAAGAGCAAAGAAGAGCCAATTTCCTTGCAAAGTAAAAGGATGTGCCCTCTCTTACCTCTGTGTACCTCCAGTCACCAGGGAGTTTGTTGAACTTCCACTGGATAACATATTTCACCCCAGAGATGTTAGCTGCCTTCCACCCTAATGTGACACTGTGGTTTCCAATGGCAGACGCAAATGGTGCGCTAGGTTTGTTCAAGTAGCCTGAAGGGAAAATACAATATAACAGTAAGAAATAATCTTTCATGGCAATTCCTGCATCTTAAAGGTAAAAACCTTTTACCTCACACACCTAAAAGCTGCAAAGCCCATAAAAACATATAAAAGAATATATTATTATATAAAAGAATATATAAAATGTTGCTGAGTAACTTGCATGGCATTTTAAAGACAAAGACAGTTTGATAAGTCAGACAGCAATGGGCCAGGTTCAATGTGAGCAGTTGCGACTCCTATCCCATACTTGTGTAAGTGCATTTTTAGTTACAGCTACTTATCAAAATTTCTCTGAAAAGAAACATAGAGAAGGCATGAGAGACTTTTGAAAATATTTTCAATATTTCAATAGCACTCTATTGGCCCAAGGTATCATCTTAAACAGTTGAGACTGGATTCAAAAAGTCTCATGTCCATGAAAGGGAGGGGAAAATGTTTTACTCCAAGATAAACTTCAGTGTATTTGTTAAAAGAAAAAAAAATAGTAGTTTTCTGATTAATGAAAGTACTCAAGACTTTCCTATTTCTCAAATAAATCCAGATCATAGAACAAGACTAAGAATTTATCAGACTGTTAGTTGGACACAGGACTCTATTCAGACTTACTTAGTGCTTCATCTCCATATGCATCCTCTGCACAGCTACAGCCAAACTTACAGGAAACTGTCTGTGTAAGGTACAGAACTCACTGGTTAGCATTGTGTGAAGGGAAACTTCCTTCCAGAATCATGCAGACATATTTTAAATACATACAAATTCTGTGGACATTTTGCATATGCACAAATCCAGTGGAAATAATTATATTAAATCTAAAAAATAGCACTACCATGAACTCACTCCAAAGATTTTCTTGAGAGACTTTTCATCAATTCACTGGGCCCTGAATTACAGGTTTCCTCCTTACACACTGTTCCTTTGTGGAAAGCATGAACATGGGGCTGCATTACAGCTGGAAATACACTTCAGTGATGACCATGGAGTTAGGAAGACAAGGTTTTTGACTAGTTACTAATATATTCCACATGTTGCATTCCACCCTTTCCTGCTTCATGTATTCCCTATGAATGAGGCACATTCCTACAATGTATTTCCAGTGAATTTTCAAAATAGCTGAAATCAGCAATTTTTTATAACAGCCATGCCTAATTCACACTTCCTTTTCAGCAGCTACTCCTTCTGTTACAGTTGTGCCTACAAGCTGCAAATATAACAAATACCCCAGGGCAGTGAGCTCTACACCGGCATCTTAAGAACAGAAAATTCCTGAGTTTTCTGAGTAGGGAAGATAAGTACAGTGTCATCCTGCTTTTTATGTAGAGAACTTAAGAAGAAGTAGAAACATGCTCTAGGTGGGTCTCAGTAGCTTTAAAATTGAAGGCAAGACTGAGTCTCCTGGAAATCCAAACTTTTTGAGAAGTGGTGATTTGAGCTTTTCTAGGCAGGAGGTTTATTTGGGCTCATTTTTTTCTGCAAGTTCATTCAGCCTTTAAAGTCTTGAAGTTTGCTCCACACAGCAGCAACCTTTCAAGTGATAATCAACCTTAAGATCATTCAGAAGCAATTCATTATGGCAAGTGAGGGAGGTTTTATAATTGCTCTTCCTATGATTTGAGGAAACACTCTTCCAGCACCCTATGGAAACTGATAAGACATGTTATTTCAGACAACACAGTTGCAACCAAGACAGATTTGAAAACTTGCTTAGCTGTATATTCCTATTTACATTATGTCACATCTAGACAGTCAGTGCCAAGTGCAACCACTTACAATTTTTCCAATATTTTCAGTTTCAGAGAAAAAAATAATTCCAGGTAAATTATCACCACTGTTAGCAGGTAAAAATTCAGGTATTAGTAGTTATCTAATGTACAGTGGAGCATTAATTTATGACTAATACTTATTTGTTTTAAGAGGTAGTGTCCCCAGATTTCATGCTGATTCATAGTGCCTTCTGCCTCATTGAACACAGGTATTTCTGAACATTTGTTATTTGTTGTGTTATTCTTTCTTCTGATTTTTGTCTGAATCTGAACCATAAATCTAATTTTTGCTTGAGGTAAGAGGATTGCTAAGGCTCCTAACCTTAAATTTTAAGAGAAATTTGCCAGCTGCTCTACTTGTGAACAATAAATCCTCATATTTGCTCCATCCATCAGCAATGTTCTTATATAAGCCACAGTCTAACGTCTTTTCTTGTGACTGCTCCCATGAAATTCAGTGGCAATCCCCTGTTCCTAGATGGAACGAGAAATACTACCAGATTTCCGTCACAAGGTGCATTCAGAAAACAGAACTGAGCTAATGCCAAAGAAAATGTCTCACTCCCACTCCTTTGCTCTGCAGGCTGCAATGACCTGATCCTTTGGATGCAGTGACAGTGTGTGCCTGACATGTGGGTAGTCAAGTCAGTCAGCTGATCTAGTGGAAAGATAATCTCAAAAAAGCCCCTGCAGAGTCAGCACATTTAACTGGCATATTGTGTGACCAGACAGGCAAAGAAAAAAACCCCAACACAAAAGCAACAAAACCCTGCACTCGTTTTATGTTTCTACAACAGTAATTTGGTTACTTCTTGGACTGGGCCTACAGACCAAAACCACCATTTCATGCATTAGTAAACCTTTGTCATCATCACAATTGGACAGACTAAAAAGCATTAAAAAAAAATCCTTTCGATCAAATTTCCAGGTTGCCAATGGGTTGGTATTCTACTCATGATTCTCCAACTCCTCCATCACCTTCTTGAAATGTATTGCTTCCACCTGGGATCAACCTTCATCCTGAGGTCTCAGCAGTGCCAAAAACAATCTTTCAATCATCTCATCCCCATCCTACCCTATCCTCTATGTTCATGCTGAAAGCATCCATCTCTTTACCAGCACTTTGTTGACCCAAACTCATCACTGTGAACACCAGTCCACCCACAGAACTCCCCACTTAAGGTCTCCTTCTAAGGGGCCATATGTTGCCCCTTACTGAATTGAATTTTATTTCATTTAGGCTCTATCCAGGCAAGAGCTTTGTCCTCTAGCTCCCAAAGAGCTCTTCTAGCTCTTTGTTTCCATTTCTCGCCAAGCTGGTCTCATACCACCTTAACAAGCATTCTCTCTGGATAGTCTGTGATGGAATTCATGGAAAGCTGGATGAACAACACTGTTGAGAGAGCCTAGAACATGGTTTACATAAATCTGTCCTGTTTCACAATAGTGAGATTTGTCTGCTTTCTTAATGCAAGCCTGCCCTTGGTCACCATGCTGAAAACGTACATAACTCATTCTTCAGCTTTAGGGAGTACAAAACAATTAGACCTGAATTGATAAGTTTGTGTATCTACAGTGTATTTCTTAGCACTGTGAGGACATAGCAATCACTGAAATAGTGATTGTTTTGTATTACCCTGATGGCATTTAACTTACCTCACATGTTCTAATGTATGTCTCATTCTGCCAAGAAACAAATTAATAAAATGTGCGGTTAGCAAAATATAATCAGAGTATTTCAAACAGATAATACCAATTTATTAGAATTACTTCCAGTGAAAGTACATTACAAAACTTTATCACTGGCAAATAATGAAAGAAGGAAAATCCACATTTGAAAAACACAAAGTCAACATTAGAGTGATGCTAAGGTTGAATAAGATTCAGGTGTTCAAGATATGCAGAAAAAATAGAAGTTTGAAAGCTATCATGGCATTTTTCCCAGACCAAAGCTAGTTCTCAGCTGCCTGGTTTAGTAAAAACAAGAAATCAATCTACCGAGGGCCTAAAATGTGCTTCATTTACATCTGCATGCAACTCTGAAACAGGTCAAATAGAGTAAAATCCTGAAAAGGACTAGTGCATTCTCACTGTCTAAAAACCTGCATTTAGCCTAATGAGCTGCAAAATACATATATTCTGACAAACTAATCAAAAACCTTTGATATTAGATGCAATTTGCATAACAAGAATTATTAATTTCCCAAAACAGAATTTATAAGGAACAGAGAAAAAAAAAGTAGGCATTATATCTTTTCACAGAAACATTGCTCTGATTGGATTTTGAACATCTGCCATTGGACAGGATACTTGACAGGCTGGAGACAAGTGCTCTAGAGCCAAAGCTCAGGTAATACACTCAGGTAATACTCACACATTTCAGTGGACAGTCAGTTTGCACGGTTGCATTCCAAAACTGACATCCCTGTGTACACTGCAAAGACAGAGGATGGCTTTAAAAATGTCTTTGAAAGCAGAATTCCAAAGGCAAGGGTTACTCCACCATTAGCAATATATTAAAGGTATACATGGTTACTATAAATACTCAGATCCTACAGTAAGAGAGATATGTTGTATAGCGCCCTTCTCCATGCAAAATCAAATACAAAGCAAAATAAATTGAGTCTTGTTGTGGGAATGAGTTTACTCAGCCAGCTGTGATGTGGTCAGCACTCCCACCAGCCCAGCTTTGTTTTAACACTGTGTTTTACTCTGTGCAGAAGCAGCAGATATGCAGTGTGCAGGACAGCAAAGCACAGAGGAAAGCTGTTCAGCACAAGCCCTCCTGCATGAGCACGCCAATAGGCATCGGCTTTAAAACCATGGGGTTTCAGAGAAGTAATAAATATTATGTTGTTCAGTTTTGATATTGGACCTCTCTTGTTTATGTCGTCCCATCTACTTCTTAGTGATTGTAAAGGTTTTTCTTTTTAAAGGGAAGCTGGAACACCGTTAGAAGCAGAAGACTGGTACTGAGTGTTGAAAAGCCTCATGAAAAATATAGTGAAAACCTGATAACGCTGAGCAAAGATACTCAGCAAATTAAACAGGTGAGTCAACCTTGCTATGTATTGTCACTGACAACACAGACTTTTATGATCCCAGCATCATAAATGGCCCAGCCTCACTAGATACCAGGTGCTGAGAGGCTGCTTGTTACTAGTCTGTGGCAAATACTGAAGACTGAATTCTCCACCACTCTTCAAAGAATATGTGTAATCACTGATACTGAAAGTGGCAGGAAAAAACTTTCTAACACAACCTGAGCCATTAGAAAGCAGGCATTCTTTTGCTGTACAGGACTCACAGAAGGACGTCTTATTTCTGTGTGTGTTGTGAGACTTTTCAAAAAATATTTATCCACTATAATCATACCTATAAATTGTGTTTCATAGGTATTATAAAATCACATAATACATGAACATAATTTTCCTAGAACTAATTTCCATATATCTGCCTCCTACTGGAAGTCCTGTTATGGTCCTGAAGGTTTATCAAGAGAGGTCTCTGATGGCCATATTCACTGAATGCTTCAATATTAAAGGTGACCCTTCCTTGTACTTTTTCTTTGGGCATGCACTGTTGCTTCTTGTTACATAACTTGCAAAAACCCCACTGTAGACCTCATCTCCCCTGGTTCCAACCATGCTTATCATCCTTCATGCATACCTCTCTGTCCTTTTATCTTTTTTTTTTTTTTGCTGGTTAGTCTCTAAGCTTTATTCAGCAACTTCATGGGAGCTGAAAAGTTTTATTCTCTATGTTACCTATCACCACCAGCTTGAATTGCATTTGCAATCTGAACTAGGAAATCAGCTGAAGTCCTCAAAGAATGCACATATGGAAAGCTCACATTAAACTCCCATGATGGACACAACTATTTGAAGTCCTAGAGAACTCTAAATGTTCAACAATTATAAGTTTTCTTATGCTGAATCACTGAGAAAATGAAATAAACCACTTAACTGTACAGAGGTAACTGAATAAGACAGTCTTAATGATTTGCATGTTGGACAGAACACTAGTTTTGACTCATTGTCTCAAAAATGAGAAGTTATAAACTTTGTAGATCACAAATGTGAACATAACACACAGCAGAGATCATCACCATTTACACATTTTCTTTAAATAAAAATTATATCCATGTCTCTAATAATTTGAACGAAATCTACCCACTCAGTGACTTATGCTAGACAGGCACCTGTGCACATTTTCATGAATTCTTTGAAAATATGATCATTGTACCCATTGTATTCAAATACTAGGAACATAAAATGTCAATAATTAACAAAGTAAACCATTACTCACTGCTCCAGTGATGTCACTAACATTGCAAAGGTTAGTAATTCCAAGTTCTCCTTCCTGTAGGAAAACATATAATTTTTTTAAAGTATCAAAATATTTCCCCAAAATTCTTTGATTAAAACACACTAAGTCATTGGCTTGTTGTAACCTGAATTTTCTTTGGCTGATGTTTCCTCATCTGGAGAAATTTACTGTTGAGAAGTAGCTTCTCACTTGATTTCCGAGATACCATCAAACAAAGACATTGGTGGAATTAGTTGGTGTTTGTCAAAGCGTCTGAGGTAGGAATTTGGCTCTTACCTCCCCATTCAGGTTCACTGAGTCAATAACAAATCCTTCACAAATATGTTGGGCTTAAATGACAAAGCCAAGTGGCTTTGACCTCCTGGGAGCGGAAAGACCTTCCCTTCCAGCTAAATGCCTTTTGTTTGGCCACCTTCTGAAGGGGTTTTACGCAGCCATATGGCGATCGCCACCACCCTTCCTCTCCTGCCAAAAGTGCTCTCCAGTGAACCTGCCAGCTTTTTCACATCATTCACAGTGTGCAAAACCATCACCGTCACTCAAGTGCAAATGATTTGAGGATGTATGCAACAACCTTAGAGAAGCTGAATAGCAGCTCTTAAATTTTTGACTGGAAACCAGGTAAGAGCAGCCTTAACAAAGCAATGTCTTCTCAGGAAGACATTTCCAGCACACTAAGTACACCGCAACAATAGTGAGAACCAAAGCTGTCACAAAATAAGAAAATCGAACACAACAAGTAGATCAGAGGAGAAAAATAAGATTTACAACTCTCAGACTCAAAGATTACATTTTTCACACCTGAATCAATATGTTCACTGAACATAAATGTGATTTTCCTGTCTTTCAAAGCTGAAAGGAAGAGCAGCTTATTTCTTATTCTGAATTAATTTGAACTCAAATCAAAGGATCCCCATTAAAGTTATCATTGCATGATAGGTTTCCATCAGGGAAGGCAATTAACTCTTTCACTGGTGAAAGAGCTCCAAATAGTTTTAAAGAAACTGTCAGAGAAGTGTATGAAATAAAATAGAGCAGGTGATAGTTCTCTGCAGCAGGTTTCCACAATTAGCACCAAGACACAAAATGTCCTTTTTGCAAAGCAAAGATACACAGTGCTCTAAAACACATCCACACATTTCTGGCAAATAGAGGCAAGGAGGCAACTCCTGAAGGCAGTATAATTATCTAGATTTCAGAGGTTTTCCTTATCTTTGTCTTGCAGTTGTAGAATGTATTACACAGTATTCCAAGGAATATTAAGAAATTATAAAACTAAGGATCTGATCACTAATTTTAATACTTACAGAATTACCCACAGTTTAAACCAGCTAACTTGAAAATTAAGCTGCAGCTCGGTTCAGGATAGTACTGTGTGTCACAGAAAGAAAATTTCTTGTGACTTTACAGTTTTCCTCAATTATATAACAAAAGCCGTGGACTAGACTGAAATGAATAAGTAAAATGAATAAACTGAAAGAATAAAAGTTTATCTTCCCCACCATCCAGGGTCTTTAGCATTTATAGTAATTGCATGCAATCAAAGTAGTGGGACTTGTTCCTTACCAGATATCACAAATCCAAATGTTAAACGTTAATTCTTGAACTCTGCTCTTAATAAAAAAATATTCTTTTGAGAAATTTTGAAAACACTGATAAGCAACATGAAGTTCTTACAGTGCTAACAACAATCTGTATTTCAAAAGATTAGGAACAAGTTTTGAAAACTTACCAGGTTACTTGTACATAAGTTTTGACAGTTCCTTGAGAAAGCACAGTACACTGCAGAGATCCATAGACAGCAAAGAGCAACAAGCCTTTTTAGGGGGAAAACCCACAGGCAAGCGTTCTTCATAACTTAAACAATTTCATCTGGTAACCTGCCTCTTCCCTTGACTTGGCCATACAAACTCCTTCTAGTTTAGGTGACGGAGATACAACCGTGAAATTTCTGTATGTCAGATCATAATAATATTTTCCAAATCCTAGTTTACACTCCGCTCCTTCAACAACTTCTCTGCTTCCTGGAGCACTTGTCTTGAGGTTACGCAACCTCTATTCCATAGTTTCTTATTAAGCCACTGAAACAAAAGAGCTGACAAATGAAAGTCAGTGTGTCGACTTACACAAATATCATTAACGTAAAAAGGAAACCAAGGGCAATGCTTAACCAGGTGCTCCGAGCCACGTGGAAACAGGGAAACAGTGGGAAAAAACAGCCTAATGTTAATTTTGACTAGATAAAGTTATTTCTAAGTATTTGTATGTAGATGCAGCTAAGAAAATTTGTTGTTGATGATGAATAACATTGTTAGAACACAATTCGTCATATCAGACATGGAAAAGAATTTAATTAATCTTTTTTTTAATGACTCTTTCCAAATGTTCTGTTTTCACACCAGAATATCATGAAGAACAGACCAGTGTCTGCCTTCAGATGCAATCTAGACACAAACTAACCAGAGCCAATTTGCTAGGGGCTCTCTAGATGAGGAGGCACAATTGTACAAGTAAGTTTGCATCTATATCGTGGAAGAAAAATGAAGCTGATAGATAAATCATGTGTCTGATTTAAAGAATGGTTGAAGCTGAAAGTTGAAGACTCACATTAAAGAGGTCCATGAAAAGTCAAGCTTAAGACACACCCAGGCTCTGGTCTGTGGCACATCTGTGCTGTACCAGCAGAGATATCCACAGAGTAATTCTGCAGTAGAAGATCAATCCAGCTTACACACACACACACATATAGATGTATACATAAATAAATGCTATGCCATTTTGTGCATGTGTATTACTCATTATAAATCAAATGTGCTACTTTATAAATAACACAGAATTTGGTGATCAGTTGAGGCTGGCACATCTATTATTGCTGCTTAGAAATGGTACCCGCTTTCCCACCATACCTTTCCAAGCCCTGCTGACTTGCCAAGGAAACATTTCTGCAGTCATGCAATACAACAGGCTGGGAACCTGGTTAACACTAACCCAGCAACAGCAGAGGTGAATTGAATTGTTTGGCATTAACCTAATGCTGTTTTTTCTGGCTCAGGCTGTAGTAGAATCCCCTGTGCTGTCCTGCCCATGCAGTGAAAGGAGTAAAGAAAGGCTTTTCCTTTCCTAAGGCAGGAGGAAAGGAAAAGCCAGGATGGAAACAGACAATGGACGTGGCTCAATGTGGTCCAAGGAAGGAAAGGCTTTTAGGACCAGGATTCTTCCTTTCCTTTTTTTCCAGTTGCCCTGGGGGGTCTCCTTGTGCACTGTCTCAGTCTTTATTACTCAAGGCAGCTTCCAGATGAGAGTAAGGCTCACCTAGGGTGAGGTTTGCTTTCAGCTATGCAGGTGTGGAGGAATTACTGCCCAATTTGCTTGTCACTTCTCCACTCAAGAAGGATGCTGCCCCCACTCCAGCCCATGAGCAAAGCTGCTCAAGAAGGAGCTCCTCAGATCCAGCCAAAATAAGCCAGTTTAGTCTGACTGCTTAAATAGTAGGTCTCTGTTAATCCAGCTCATCTTGGCTGAAGTTTCATCAGAGCTCACGTGACCAGCAACACTGAAGAGGAAGCTGGTGACAGGCAAATGGAGGCTGCAATTCCTTCCTGAAGCAAAGAACTTTGGCTTTGGACAGTTAGGACATGTAGGACCTTCAGGATTTGGTCTCTAGGACTTTTAGGTCTATAATAGTAAATTCAATATAGCCACATCAATACCCCAGCAAGTGGCATGGGAACAATGTACCCACATCCACACTTTAAAAATCTCTTATTCATCCAAGAGAGGATAGGCATAGCTGAAATACCTATGGTCAGTGGCTCTTAGAGTTACTATATCCCAAACTGCTCCTGGATATTATTTGTGTTTGTGTTGATGTGGATCAAAATCAGACAGAGTTCAACAATTGATCTATGCGGTCACTCAGGATTAAGAGTGCTGTCTGGCATGGTATTAAATTACTAACTTAGACATAGCACAGGTAAAAGAATATGCCTAAGTTCAAACTTTTTAAAAAAATCTTTTAATAGGATTTAAACAGTCAACATTTTTTTTAAATTAGTTTTGGATTTTTTAAAGGAACTGTTTGATTGTAAGGATATCTAGGGTGTTTTTTCAGGATGGAAAGGGAGAAGCACTGGGAGATGAGAAATACAGAATCATAGAATCATTATAGTTGGAAAAGACTTCCAAGATCACTGAGTCCAACCTTTGGCTGCACACCACCATGCCAACTAAACCATAGCACTAAATGCCATGTCCATAGGTTTCTTGAATGCTTCCAGGGATGGTGACTCCACCAGGTTAAGAACCACATTAACTCCTGGTCAGGAATATGATCAAGGTGCATCTTCGTCTGAAGAAAAAGTTCACAGCACCTTAAAAATAACAAAACATTTGGCTTGTCAGACAAGGAAATGTGGTTACTATCAAGCACACATAATGAACCCTTTGTAACCTGAAAGCTTGGCTGTTACTGATGAGGATAATTCTTGTCAGTCTTGTCAGTCTATGAGAGTGTGTCTTTGCACACTCATATAGGGGTAGTGCACACGTGTCTTGCACAAATGGGCTCTAACCATTACAGTTAGTTAATAAAACACTAATATTAAAGATACGATTCAAATGAACTACTCAAATGGTGCAGAAATTTTTCTTCAGCTTCCAGCACCGTTTTCCACCAGGTGTCACTGTAACATCCCATAAACCAAGACTTTCAAAGGAAAAAAAAAAAAAAAAAAGGCACTGCAATATCTCCTTCCTTGCTTACCTTCCTTTGAACACACTGGGAGAACAAGCAGTAACAGTCACCTGAGTCTTTAGATTTTTAACCTGAATTTCAGGAATTCTACAAGAAGAGAGCATTGTATGGGTTTTAGAAGCTGAACTTTAAAAGGACTGTTTGCAATATCTGTAAATAACAAAACATTAAGTGTAATTTTTAAGTACATCACTTCCATCACACTGCACACTGATGTGGTTCTAGGGATCCACATTTTGTGAGATATCATTAATAACCTAGTCCTTTATATTACATATCTTCTTACAGAATATAATTTCCTTTATTGCAAAGAGCAGCACAAGTACAGACCAGTATATCCGCAAGGGAGAAGACTGAGAATTAAGAGAAAAATAGAGAAAACTTGATCACAATTCCCTACCCGGACAGAAGTACATATCAGAGCTCTTTGCAAACTATGGATTCATCTTTCAAGTTCTTCTGAGTTTCTTGTAAGAAAAACAGAACTATTTGCAAAGGATCAGCCCTGATAGCAATGAGTAAGGGCTATCATACCTTGAGGAGAGACATGTACATTGTTACTGCCAGTAAAGTGAATTACAGCTTCTTTATACCTGAAATCATCATAATCCATAAAATCAAAACTTTCCCGTACATGGACATGCACAAGGCGGTGCATTTGTACACATGAATAGTATAATATAAGCAGACCCAGGATCAAAGACACAGAGCTTTAGTGCTTTGCTGCACTTACAGCAGAAGATTAAAATTATTGGCTCAAGGTGGGTTGGCAGCCTCTACCATTCACCCCAGTGCACAGCCACAGGCTGTTGCACATACAGCCAGAAAGATCAGCTGGGAAACACCTTCTGGGCTGCCAAAAGGTTACAGATCAACACATTAACATAAACTGATGGCAACTTCAGCTTATTTTAATAGTAGAGGACAAAAGCTCTCAAATGGTCAACTCCCAGCTGATCCAGACCTGGAGTTGTGTCATCATTCCTGCCCTTGTGACAGCAATCTTCATCACAAAGTTTGGCCAAAAATCTCAACGTAATATCCACTCCAGCCATCTAATTTTAATCTCCTCCCACGTTTGAGTCAGGCGCCTAAAATCTCATCAAATGAAACAATTGTCTGTGTGCTGCCTCTCGAACACATCTGTGCACGGCTTCACAAAACAACAACACACAGCAGGAATCGGCAGGACAACAAAAACAACAAAACAGGACACGAGATGGCTGAGGAGGCAGGCAGGAACACCCAAAAGCCCACAGATGTTTGTGTCTAAACTGGACTGTTTGCGTCCTGTCACACAGCACAAAAAATTCTTTGAAGTTAGACCACAGTTCCCGAGTCCTATCTTGATGAGAAGGAAAGTTGGGAGAGGTGAGAAAGGAGAGACTGTCAATCCCTCAACCAGCCTACAGGGCAGAGCAAGGAAAAGGAAAACCTCAGCTTTTACTTATCAGTTTCTATCTTTGTCTTGGGGAGGTCATCGTGAAAAGATATGCTGATGTGAAGAGTGAAAATGGATTTTTCACTCTTTTCCAAAGATCATAGATTATTCTCATTTTCCCTCCAGCAATGGGCCCCCATTAGATTTTGAATTTCTTAGTGAAGTAAATGAACAAGGACCCTTAGGGCAAAAAGGTTGCCTCCACTGCCCCAGCCTCCCTCCTTCCCCTTTCATTTGTTAGTGCAACTGCTAAGACAGCTGTTTGTCTGGCAATAGCAGCCAGTCGATCAGGGAGTGCTGTGCACAAACAGAGGGAAGGCCATACAAGAGAAACCCCCTGGAGTCTGGCTCAAGATTTATATCTATCTCTGCAGATTAAAAAAGTGGGGTCGGGGAGGGGGGGGAGAAACAGACTGTTAAACTGGATCAAATTGGAAAGACAGTCATGCATGAGATCCTTAGCTAAACCAGTCAGGAGACAGGGATTTGCTTCTATTGATCTGCAGTAATGACGACTGGAGAAATGTCTCATTAAACGATGCACAACGATGGGTTTCAGACTAGGCAAATTTGAGCTGTGGAGATTAACAGGAAGAGATGTAAAAGCTAGGCCAGGATAGAAAAGATAAGGAATGCTAAAGGGTAACATGGATCTATAAATACATTGCTAGAAAATTGAAATCTAAAAAGGAAAATAATATATTAGAGTTTATTAAACTATGTTTGTGTGATCATCATACACAACATTAGGAGAGAGTGAGCACAAAGTAACAATAAAAACCTTGTTAAGTAGGTAAAGCTTGCACTTTTTTGTATTTCTTTAAAGACAGTGAGTTGGCAAAGTATTAGCAAAGCTATTCAGTGATTTGTTCAACTGTGTTATCTATTAGTTATTTCCTGATTATTACTAAACAAATGTGCTGTCTGAAATTTGAAGAAAACTAAATTTTAACATACACATGTAGCAGGCAGTGCAACAGTGTGAGGGTAAAATGGCCTGATGCAGGATGTCTGAAGAGGATTGCATGAAAAAGATGTGCAAAGGGTTTTAGAGGGAAACAGAAGGAAAGAAGATTGCATACCACAGAGGGAGTGACTTATCGCTCTGAGCCTGTAGATCAGTGTGTAAGAAGATATAAAATCAAGATTAGGAGAAAAAGACAAAAGGTGCAGAAGCAGTAGTGCAGATTACACAATCTTCAATCTTTGTAAAGATCTTCAGAACAGTCAGGTGTTCAGTTTGCATAAACATCTCCCATAAAAGTCTCTACCTCTAACACCCCTGGTTTCCATGGCATTCCCAAATACCTGAACATTTCATCTCCCAGTAGTTCCATAAAAAGAAATTGCTTATCCAGCAATCCAGGAGAGAGCCCATCTGCTTTGAGCTCCTTACAGACTGAGAAGCAACAGTGCCCACTGTGGAGACAGAAATTAACTGGGGCTGGATTTGACCATTTCAATCACCAGCCTGAGAAAGTGTGTTGCTGAACTGTTATTTGGATGCACTGCTCACTAACCTTTTGGTACATACCTAGAGTCCCAGTCCTTTGCCTCCCATAAATTCCCACCCTCCTCTTCTTGACTGAGCAGCACCCCTGGGTACAGGCACTGACACTGGTGCACAGGAACAAGCAGATCCCTTTCTCCATGCAAGCAAGAGCAAACCTCCTCACAGTAAGGGAACAAAAATTAAGGATGTTTTCTAAAACACAGGCTTGTTCCAAACAGTTGGAGATATATCTAATCCCTTCTTTTCTGAAGGAGAGGGAAACATTCCCTGGGAAGACCATAATTAGCTGGGATCTACCATCAGGAGAAATCCTGGGGATGTTAATCCAGTGCATCATTTCCACCTGCAATAACTGCTAAGAAGGTAAATGCTGTGGGCAAGACAACGCTTTGTCTTGACTTGCTAGCATGCACCAACACCGCAGGCAGCCCAGTCAGCTTCAGGCTTTATCCTCCAAGGATTTAAACCACTCTGGAACACCAACAAGTCTGCTCCTTGCCCTTCTGGGTGCAGGGGAAGGCCTGAGCAGAGCTCCACAGCCCCAAATTCAGATCAACCTGATGAGGGCCAGCCCCTGCTGAGCTCCCCCATTGTGCACTCAATCCCCTGTTATGGGGGACATGGGGCTTGGTCCCATTCCCTAAACACAGGTTCCCAGTGACACCTTCTCTGTTGCTGGGAGTACCAGATGTTCACCCTGGACTAGCAGTGTTTAGGTACTGTCAAAAATAGGTTAGAAACTGCTGTAAAATAGTTGATAGATGGTTAAGCATGTACTGTTAGTTTGGTTATTATATTGTAAAAGGGGTTAAAAGGGTAGTTATAAGCATAACACATCTAAGCAAAGTGAGGCATCCCCCAGGCAAAAACGAGCCAGCCTGGACAGAACATAATGGGCCAATCAAGCACCTTAAACCTTCATGCAAATGAAGGCTCCAAAAAGAAACCAATCCAAAGGGACAAAAACACAGGATAAAAAGGGGCTTCTGACCCACTGAATCTGTGCTGCTCCATCTGGAACATCGGGGACTACGCTACTGAAAAGACCCAGCACCAGTGCTGCAGCATCCTCAACAGGAATGCTCCTGCTCGGCCTGCAGGCCCCCATGCTTTAGGCCTTTCTTTTTCTTATCATAAAAGCTGAAATCACTTTAGTCTGGGAGCTTGCTCTCATTTTTTTCAAGTACCATGGTAGGGTGTTCCCAGGGCAGAGCCCATCCCACCCCCAGCCAACAGCAGGGCAGCCAGGGCCATCATCCAGCACCTTGCTGGGGACAGAGAGGCAAAGGTTGGGATGTTGCCCAGGGATGGAGAGTGGCCCTGATGTTACACTCCTGGGGCCGGGGCTTCAGGGGCTGACACGGGGCCTGGTCCCTGGGGGAATGGGGGAGCCCAGGGATGCTGGGCAGAGCCAGCCCATCCCAGGTACACCCTCAGGGTGGGCTGGCAGGTGTCACCCCAGAGCAAGGGAACCCTGCAATTCTGGACCAGTAGCTGAGAGCCATGGCGATCATTCAAGAATCTCAAAAGGCCACTGATCTGAGTCTGCCAACTCCATTGACTGCAGCAGCAGTCACGCAAATTTAGATGTATTGATTTTAAATTAATTGCAATGCTTTTAAACAGCCTGAGTATTATCTGCCCACAGCCATATGTGCTGACCCCCAAGCTGGCACAGCCATGCTGTCAGAATAACAGCAAGATGGTGGGTTGGGTGTTAAACTAGCTTTTTTATTTTCTTTTGCTGAGGAAATTTCCTTCAGGCTGAGGGAAGTTTCCTTCCTCAGGAAGTTGTCTTTACTGAGATGCCAGGCAGGTGCCAGAGCAAGGAGGACAGGCACACAAAGCTAAACCCGCACACTGCCAGTGCAGGTGCATCCCGATGCCAAGAGAATTTATCACCTGTAAAGGACATCAGCCCTGGCATGGTCCCAGACCTGCTTTCCTCTCCTTTCCTGCCCTAGCAGTGCAGTCCTTCCCTCCCCCTTGCACCAGCTCTGGCATGGTTTTGATCCTCTCCTGAGCTAATTCAGGTCCCCAGCACAGCGGAAAGCCATCCACCTTGTTGTGAAGAGAATGTTCTGCTACCTCAGCAAATTGAATTAGCTCAACACAACATCAGGTGAGCTCCAGGAAGAGGGGAAGTGAGGCAAAGAAAGGAACCCTTTGACCCAGTTGGTTTGAGCCTTCACTCTAGCAGCTGCTATTGTTAACTAAATTTAGGTCTGATACATTATTGTCCCTTAATAGAGGGAAGCCTGGGGAGCAGGGTCTGCTGGTCATGACATGTTTGAGTGTGATCTTGCACAACAGAGCAGTGACCTCTCTGTGCATTATGATAACACAAGTAGTAAGAGGTGGCCTTTAATTGTGAGCACATCTGGACTCCTAAAAGATTTGCAGAACAATTACATGCTTAAGCTGTAATGAAAAACACTACCTCAATGCAAAGCAGGCTAAGACAGGACAAACATTAAACAAGGGATGTCATACAGGTTCATATGTTTATGCTCCCAAGATTAAAGATCTAAACTGGTTTATGAAAAGTACATTATTTTTCCAGTATTATTTACATGCACAAGCACAATGATTTCCTTTTCTAAGGCTGAAAGGACTCAGTGGAGCTCAAAGTAAGGGATTCATTAAAAAGAGAAAATCTCTGTATCAAAAT
The DNA here is from genome assembly GCF_035770615.1 of Melospiza melodia melodia. Taxonomy (NCBI): domain Eukaryota; kingdom Metazoa; phylum Chordata; class Aves; order Passeriformes; family Passerellidae; genus Melospiza; species Melospiza melodia. The sequence continues at coordinate 26,303,801 of NC_086196.1, forward strand.
GGATATAAGAGAATGAATAATTTTAAAACAATAACTAAAACAACTATTTCTGAGAAGATTCTTCTGGCTAGGTTGCGGTAGGGCCTGGGTTTTTTGTTTCTTTGGCTGGTTTTTGGTTTTGTTTTTTGGTTGGGTTGGTGGTTTTGTTTGGTCATGTTAAAAATTTATTTTCCAGCCATGTTTTGGATTTCTACTAAATCACAAACCACAGAAAGACTATTCTCTGAAAAAAGGTTAATCTGCCCTTTCATAATAATGCGCAGGTTAAGTAAAGACCATATCCTTCAACCTCCCTGGGCATTTGTGTTCTCAGTCCAGTGTATTGGGGAATAACTATCCTAACAGCAATTTAAACTAGGTGCAGACACATGCAGTCTTCCATTGCTCTGCAAGCTGCAGAAGTTGAGCAGAGCGAAGAGCCATGCATACAGCAATATCTTGAAATGTTACAGCACTAGAATCTAGAAAGCATGGACCAAAACACATTTGGCACTGCTGTCAATAAAGGCTCCCCCAGTAATGTCAAGGTACTTTAGATTAGGCCCAAGAACTAATCTGAAGAAAGATACTCTGCCCAAACAAGACTGCTAAGCAGTAATGTTCCATTTAGTGGAGATTCCAGGTGCACAGTGTGCCCAGGTAGATCTACTCCAATGTCTGTATGCCAGTAAAAATAGTTCATTGCATTTTCACCCAAGTTTTTCAGATAAATGTAATACATATGAGGAATTGTCTATAAGTGTGTCTTTATAATACTAGTAAAATAAAACAGCTATAAGTATTTATTTTATGTAGCAACAAGTTAGCCTTTACTTGGTAGAATGGCTGTCTGCAAATGTCATAATTATTTTCTATGACTACGGTATCTCTGTCATGCTGTTTTTGTTTCCTGTTGTCATTATAGTGCATGAGTTCTATTGTCATTACATTGCAAGGGTTCCATATTGCTAGAATTTCATACCTCCTTGAGGTTTCTTGTAGGCAGCTCCTCCAGACACTGACTCCTCCTTGCCCTCACAGCAGCAACTGACTCCAGTTCCCTTCAGTCAACCAATCCACTCTTTTATAACACTCCTCTGATTGGCTACAGCTGTGGCCTGCTAAAATCAGGCCTGCTCCTAATCCTTAATAATTGGCTCAGCTGCAACTCTTTAGGGGGCAAGATTACTTTCTATACTACCTTTATTTATTTATGTCCTATCCCCCTACAATTCCCCCTTTTTCTTTTAATTACAGACTTGCAGCATTTCTAGAAGGACATGTTCAAATAAATTAACATTATGATACATGCATATATTTCATTTAGAACTAAGAGTTATATAAATGTTCAGGCAACATATTATAGCATGAATATATATATTTCTTGAGTGTTGGTTCAGTTTTGCAGATTTTCTCAGTTTACAAAGTACTTATCTTCAAAATCTTTTATACTCACATTTAACAAACATTAATAGCTGCAATTGATATATGTTGCCTGTAGTTTAGTATTCAAGTCCTTTTCCCCGAATCCAGGGGGTTATATAGGTGAGTCCTGTTTCCCCAAATCCACAGGGCTATACAGTTTAGTAGTCAAGTCCTTTATCTCCCCAATCCACGGAGTCATACAGTTTAGTATTTAAGTCTCCTTTCCCAAATTACATCAGGGTCACCATTTGTTGTCATTATAGTGCATGAGTTCTATTGTCATTACATTGTAAGGGATATGTATGGCTAGAGTTTTGTACCTCCTCAATGGTTCTTGCAGACAACTCCTCTAGGCACTGACTCCAGTTCCCCTCAACCAGCCAATCCACTCTTTTATAACACTCTTCTGATTGGTTACAGGTGTGGCTTGTTAACATCAGGCCTGCTCTATAACACTCTTCTGATTGGTTACAGGTGTGGCTTGTTAACATCAGGCCTGCTCCTAATCCTTAATAACTGGCTCAGCTGCAACTCTTTAGGGGTAAGATTACTTTCTATACTACCTTTATTTACTTATGTTCTATCCCCCTACAGTTTCCTTTGCTGTGGTGTTTGCTATTTTATTGCATTAATGTAATTCTACAGATCAAAGCAACAACAACAACAAAAAATCTTGGGACAGTAACGTAAAACAAAGAACATCAAGAAAAAATACTGGGCATAAAATGCAAGGAAGTAAGTGAAAGTTCATGGTCCACCAAATCCAGGCTGCAACCAGAAGAAGCCAATGTGAAATTACCCACATGTGCTCCAGAGTGGTTGGTAACTGAGAGGCAGGCTGAAGACCAGCTGGGCTTCCTGCTCCTGCTCATTTAGAGGATAGGATTTGCCTCTCTAGATCCCTGGTAACAGGAGCATATTGGTGGGAGTGTAGGAGAGGAATCAGATAATGCCACGAGAACTAATCAAAACCCATTTGATCGCTCTCTTTTCCAAGTAAAAGCTACAAAGACAGCTAGAAGACAGTTCCACATGCTAACGTTAATCCCAATTATTGATTAATATACCATGCTCATCTTTATTTAAACAGGAAGTCAAATACCTATAAATGGTACAGTATTCAAATGTCCACAGCAGAACTCTGAGCCTAAAAGATTATGGTAACTCCTGAAAAGGTGCTGAGTCCCTGTAAATCCCTCCTGAGCAGGGTGCTGCATGAGAAAGCCAGAAACTGCAGGGACTCAGATCTTCTTTGAGAGCAGAGGTAACTGGAGAGCCTGAGCAGGTAATTATAACCAGGGTTAGTTTTGGCGTGGTTAGAGCAGTTAATAACAGTCTTAGCTGTGGCTGACTTCACCAACACCCTGCTCACCATTTGGCATTCTGGGTGTGCATCCTGAATCCTTTTGTGCCAGACTAATCCCAGCTGTCCCAAGGCATCTCCTCTGTGAAGCTGCCTGATTCTTTGTGCACATGAGGAGCTGTGGCTGGGTGGTGGGCGTTCTTACAGGGAGTTCAGCCACAAACAGTTGTTCTCTGCCCCGGCTGCTCACGACAGATGAAGGTTTCCTTGTTCCCAGGTGCTCTGTTCATCCACTGAAGAATGACGCCATGAGGGGTTCGCTCAAACTTTTTAAGCTATTGAGGATAAAAGTGTATGAAACAGATAAATGTTAGTGTGGGAACTCAACATGCCCAGGCAGCAGGAGATGGAAACTCAGGTTAGGCAGCAGAGCTGCTCACACAGTGGATGCCTGGCCCTTATTTCTCTCACCTGTGCAGGCAAGCAGCCCACAGTAGGTGCACGCTTGGGCTGAATCCACATGGACAGCCAACCCAACCCCACCACCCTGCACCAAAACCTTCATCATGCTCAAGGGAAGGAGGGTAAGAATGTCTGATTTTGGTGAACAAATGCCATACTGAATATAGAGCAAAAAATTAAAATACAGGCTGAATTTAAGTCTTGGAGGCAGACCTAACTGGAGCTCAACTATGTCTATCACATTTGGAAAAAGGCCTTTAGGACCATTTATGAACCCCAGGGCAAAGAACAACTACCAGCATGCATGTCTGTCATAACTAAGAATACAGTATCTTTAATGAAAAGAAAAAGACAGAAGAAAGCTAAAAGTTCTTGCTTTGGGAAGGAATATCTGAGAAATTATACTGTCCACACAAACCTAACTTTAGGTGGCAACAAATATGAATTATTGTTTTTTTATTATCTTATGAAGAAAGAATGTTCAAAACAGATTTGAGTGTTCACCAACATGATATATTTACTTTCTGTTGTGCAGTCATCTTTGACAAGGAACCTAAAGCAGGCTCTAAGTTTTTATATTTCATAAACAGGCACAATAGTACATTAATGTAATTTAAGTAATTAAAATAGGAGAAAATATTCACTCAAACTCACATTTTTCTAATTATTTGCAAAAAGGCAAAAAGTTTTTTACAGAGACAGATTACATTTGATCAGGCTTTTACATTCAATAAATAGCCTGGCTTCAAAAGCAATTCACAGTGAATCCTTAAACTATATATACAGTTGCGATCCACAGCTGTGTCAGTATGAATTACAAGAATTTGACCTTGTGATTCATTGGCGTAGTGGCCCAATGCTGTGCAGAAATGTTGCACAAGAAGCTTTTCCTCCATACATAATGATTATTGCAGATTTATGCCTTGTGCTTCCACTATGCATAACTGGCTTACTGCTGTGCAGACTTCCACTGGGCCTGTGCAGAGCACAGGAAGGGGAGAGGGACCACATTCCCACACATCATAATTGCTAAATTAATAAGCATGATTCCCATCCCTCTCTCTTGAAACAAATGAACTGAAGAGAAAGAAGGTCTTACTTTTCAACTCCTGAGACTGAGTTCATATCATACCCTGCAGGAAAACTGCAACATGGTATGATAACCCTTGAAATTAGGAAGACAAGCTAGATCTGGAGTAAACTGAATGACTGCTTTTAAACCAAGTAGTCACTCAATTCAAACTTATATTTGCTTTCAGCTCTCTTAGTTATACAGGCACAAGTATCATGATCAATAAACCAACACATAAACTGCCCTCTCCAGTGTGCTTAAGTGGCACACTCTCTATATTAGAAATTATCAAGTCCTGCTTATTTGCATTCATCTCCCATTACTCCACACCTTTTGGGAAAGATTATAACTAGATCAATTGTCAACTTTATTTAAAAGACATGTGATTCAAACATAATTGGTCATTCCTGGAAGTGACCATTGGATTGCCTCATATTTTGTACAAGTAATTTCTTAGCTCCTACTTGGATGCGATCTCATAAACATGAGTAAATGATTAAGACTACTTGCTTCCCATGGAAAAAAAATGCAGACTGTGCAAATTCAGCTGTGAACTCCCTCTTGAAAATTCCAAACGTTACCATTAAAAATTACCCATGCATTAATGGGCAAAATTTGACATTTTTTAAAAGTATGAGGACTTGCAGCATCACAAAATCTCTCTAAAACACCTATAAAAAACAATCAGAGTTTTGTCACTGACAATGACCAAGGATGCTGTCAAACTAACAAATTATAAAACAGCAGGCTCTGTTTTGACAAAAAGTGTCATGAATCTCTAGATCATAAAATCTTTCAAGGCACTCCTAAAAAAAATATGTTTAAATGAAAAGGAACGTTCTGCCCTGTATTTCTTGACAGCAGCATAGCATGTTTGGTTGATTGTCTTCAAAATCCAGATGATTAGCAACTTTATTTCTTTTTCCTTCAAAGTATGAAAAATTATGACCTTAGACGACCAAGCAGCTGTGAGAAACTGCAAAATATGTGGCAGTGGGACAAATGATTAGTCTTCAACTTGATCTCATAATTACATCATAATAGGTGACATGATTGGATAGGTTACAGCAATTAAAGTGATGAAAAGTGCACATTCATCCCCTATATGACTCTCATTAGAGTTACACCCAACTGCTGCTATTGCAGTGAATGAGGCTGGTTATCTCTTAGCATCCAATTATCCCATAGACATTCCCTACCAGTGCTGGGAAGAGCCCTGCTATCACCCCCACTCAGACAAGACCTATGGTTAAGACAAAAGTCCTGAAGCCTGCTGCGGTTTAGTTTTCTCTCCCGGAATTTATGGCCTGTTATTTCTTTTTCCATGTTCTTAAGGTCTAAGAATATTTATGGTCTCTCCCCCCTGGGGATTCTTGCTACCAGTGTAATTACATAATGACACTACATGGTTCCAACTCATCCATATGGGTGCAGGCAGTGACCTGTGCTAGTGCAAATTAAACTGTTTCTTCTATCAGATTTTTTTTGTTTTGTTTTGTTCTGATTCTTGCCTCATGTTTGCCTTAAAATACTGAGGAAGCGTTTGGTCACGATATCTCTTAGCTACTTGCTCAGAACTACTTGAAAAGTGGAAATGTTATTTTACTGACTCCTTCCCTCCTGGGCATTTTCACACCTGGAGGGGGATGCTTACATTAAGCAAGGAGAGAAGCTGCTAACATGAACTTCATCAGAACCCAGGCTGGCTCTGAGAGGGAGGGCACGGCCCCAGAGACAACTACAAATGGGTAGATTTTTTCTAATTCCAATAAGTAAATTGCAAAATTTTTCCAGACGAGTCCTGGAGGTCCGTCCATCTCCTCATGGTTTAATGGTATGCAGACCTTAGTGGAAGCTGAAATGTCCGTGTTGCTCCATGGGCAAGGCCTTAGATTCCAATGATAAAAACAAAGTATAGAGCATTGTGTCCATAAAATACTCTACATACACAGAATAATTCATGTATATCTCAAGGAATTTGCTAAACTTCATAAGCCATGCCACAGCCTTGTGGCGCCGTTTACTTTGCTGTAGTCTGATCAGTTTTAACAGAGAGGACTCCTCATGAAGTTTATACAAATGTTGCATCTAGACACATTTAATGATTTTGCCTTATGTGCTTTATTTTCTGAATTTTTTATATAACCAACACATACACTTCTGGCAGAACACAGTCCCTGAATACACGGAGATCGGCAACCACAGCATTTTGTTCTCAGCTTTATCCTGTAAATCCACTATACCATTTGCTTTTGCCCCAGTGAAAATGCAAAACTTGGCCCTTATATAAAGACCGCTAAAAGGCCTCTCAATCTGCAAGCTATCCTTCTGCTAATGAAGAGATTAACATACCTCTCAATGTCTAGAATTGTTCTTGCCGTTTGGTAATTTGTAACCTCGGGTCCTCTCCACCTCATTGTGTTTTCAATTCCTCCCCCTTCTTCTATGCAAAGAAAAAGCTTTCCACTTACTAAGAGCAGGAACTTTCCTGTTAGCTGCACAAAAGCAAGACTGCTCCATTAAGATGAAACTTAAAACTCTTTGTATAAATTAAGTTTGCTTTCTATTATTTTTCCCCTAGAACCTGCACAGAACAACATGCTTTTGAAGGGAAGAATATATGCAGTGTCAAGCTTGCAAGATAAGCTTAGGAGGGCTCTGCAGTGTGTTTTTCCCTCCTCCCCTGCCCCTTGCCCCAGAGAACTACCAGTTTAACATCACACGAGGAACACAAGGACTCATCAGAGGATTTACATCTGCTTAGAAGCAGCGTTTTCTCTGTGTGTTGTATGCAATTATGCAACAGTATATAAAAAAGTATAGGTCAAGAAAGCAAATCCATGAAGCTAGAGACTGAACAAGCCTACAAATGAAACCTGGGCATGTTCCCATACTGACCATCCACCTTCTGAAGCGTTCTGAGCTGATTTTGTCCCGAGGTCCTCACTCGCTGTTTGTTCATCCTGGGGTCAAAGGTCTGGAGAGTAAAAACGGCTCATTTGCAGGTGGCCGCACAGTAAAGGGATCCATACAATGAAATGAGACACATTATCTAGCTGTAGGTGACTCAGTTAATACCATTTGCAACAAACACACGAAATACTCCTAACTCATAGCCTTGGAAAACTACCTGTAAAGCAAAGGCATATGTTCATGCTAAAAAGTAACTGTGTGTTTGGGTGAATCAGGTCTCTTCCAAATTAAGTCAGTGTGAGTGACCAAAATCAGTTGCAAAAAGCTTTCAGAAGTGGTTTGGCAGGGAGTTTTCCTGTTGTGAAGCTCCCACCGTGTGACAACATATTAGTCAGGCTCAATGTATGCCTTCTTTCTGAACTAAACTTTTGCCTTAACTCAAAGCACATGTCTTTAAAACTATATTTATTTAAAAGCTGGTTTTAAGTCTCCTCCTTACAAAGGGAAATTTGGAAAAGCACACATGAACCAGTGTAGCAAGGTGACAAGGGTTACACAAGTCCTCCTTGTGAATAACAACTTTGAGAGCTATAGACTATTTCATTCATCTTAATGATTATTTAATCTTGGAAGCTGACAGTAAGTTCTTTGCCTACAGCATATTGAAAACTGACAGAGAGAGGGCATAGTAATGAGAATTTAATAGCAAAATAAATAATACAGAAGCTACTTCACTGATTGCATTATTATTATTATCCTGCCGCAGTCAATAGGAAAACTGTGCTCCCAACACAGGCGAGAGGAGCAGGGCTTCCCCCTGAGCACTACAGGTTTGCAGCAGGAAACACGTGGCCTTGGACAAGGGACCAGCCCCGGCTGACCCAGGGTGGTGAGATTGGAAAGGCAGCCTGCACGCTTTCCCTCCACCAGTGCTCTCCCCACTGGCCGTGAGCAGAAAACAAATACCACTCCCAGATGTTGTACAGCCCCAGTCTCAAGGGCATGACTTATCGTTTCACTACAAATCATTGAAATAAAAATAACTGCGAATTGAATCATTATCTCTCTGTCTCAGAGGGCACTGCCAAGCCTCCAGCGCCCAGCAGATGAAGAAAGCCTCCTTTCATGGTATCTGGCAACCTACCTTCCCCTTTGTTCTGAGCCTCTAGAGCTGTGTGACAGGCAAAAACTGTTTTGGCCTTCCAAGGCTCCTAACTTGCCTCTACCAATTACCAACCATCCAAGTTCTGTGGAGAGATCAGCACTAGTGACATTATCTGCAAGCTCCATGGCAAAGTGTTTTGCACATTAAATTGCCCAAGATCACCAAAGCCAATTTATCACAGTAGTGCTTCCCTAAGGTTAGCTGGGATTGACCTGCAGGACTGTTCTGTCCATATTTATGATGACTCTTAACAAATAGAACTAGAACCTGGCACTATTACTAACTGAGAATATATTCTAGATCTCAGCTGATGGAATACAAATCAGTACAATTCCCAGTACCAACCCATGTGGGACTGACTGGTTTTGACTGCCTGCTGAGACTAATACAAAACAATGCATGTTCATATGTTGTTATATTGCTTTTCAACAGCTACCACTCTTTCAGAGATGATATATGTTTTGCAACATATGTGTTATCCTATCCATCCCTCTCCCTCATGTTTCCATTTATTCCATTGAGTCTTGTTTGTAGGTTTTGGACCAGAATTTGGTATTGGAAAAAATATTTTCTGTGACCACAATATTTTCACCACTTCTGTGAGGTCTGTAAATCTAGTCTTGAGGCTGTTGCAGAGTTTGACTTTCTTGCCCCTTTGTCTCCATAATCGCTCTCATTTGTATGGATTTGCTCCTGACAATCTGTGAGACAAGTACAAGAGCAGGCCACTTTTATTCACATGGACATGCTGCTCCTCTTTAAAAGTCTCTTAGCCTTCAGAATCTCCGAGAGTGACCTATCCCAACCTCCTTCAACCAGAAGGATTTGGCATTTGTTGGCAAAATCCAGTGAGGATTAGTTTGGCCACCAAACTGCTGCACTAACAAACACTCACTCTGCCTTATATCATCTCTAACATTTTAGTCTAGATTTCAAACTCTCCTTTGGAAAGAAGGGTAAGTCTCAAATACTAACAACGTGTGTTAAATACATATACCAAGAATATAATGTACTGGGTACATGGCAAAAAATATGCCTGATCACATATGGTGTCTGAAAAGTTAAAAAACAGACATTAACACTTACAAAACAAGAGCTCAATTAGAATAAAGGTTTACCAAACTCGACTTTTTCTAACATAATATAAAATCTAGCAATGTCATCTCTGACATACAAGCTAATTCTGTACTTCATTTTAGCATAGCAGCCCAGTGTTCCGTTCCTGACCTGCCAGCAGTGTGAATTCACCTGCCTCACAGCAACCCATCCCCGAAAAGACTGTACAGAGTCAGACAGCCCACCTTCCATTCTCCAGGGTATTTCTAAAAGGCAAACCACAGGGGCCTACTTAACATTCGGGTCTCCTGCAGCTGCTGGCACTGTGTTCCCTGCCGTGCATCTGCAACCCTCCCTATGCCACAGGTTTCTTCAGAGCCGGACAGAGAGGGAGATGCTCACAGCATACTTTAGAAAAACTCCTATTTAATTCCGTCCATAATTGTAACAGACAACGCTGGCACAGGCAAACCACACGGCTTGCAAGCCTGCGCGGAGACGCTTCCCCAGCACCGGGAAGCCCCATCACGACCCCCGCTGTACTGACGGGGCCGGACGGGGCAAGCGGGAGCGTCCGGCCCCACTCGTGTCCTCCCCCGCACACACCCTGCGGCTTCCCCGCGCCCCTTCCCGCCGCGGCAGCGGGAGCGACGCCTGGAATCAGCCTGCGAACGGCAAAATAATCCTGTATCCTCAAGAACATACTCGCATATACGAGCGCGTGTATACATGTGTGTGGGCATGTACGCGGCTCGCCAGCTTCGGGGGCTGGCAGGCGATGCCGGGGGCCGCAAGGCTTTGGGGAAACGCCGCGACCCCGGCGCAGCCCCCGGAGCGGCGGTGGGCGGGAGAACGGCGCTCGGCGAGGGGAGGGGGCGGCGGGGCCGCGCCGGCCCCTCGGTCCACGGCAGGAGGAGGAGATACCCCGAGCGGCAGCCCAATGGGAATTGTGGCGCTTCCCCTTCTCCCGTTTCCTCTCTCCACCCCCAGCCCCAGGCCGGGGAGGCGGGAGGCGGCAGCGCTGCAGCCCGGCCACCGGCGGGGCACGGGGCCAGCGGCAGCCCCGCACGGCCCCTTCTCCGCCTCCGCAGAAACACCTGCGGGGGGCAGGATGCCGGGAGGCGGCCGCCCCCCTCCGCGGGAGCGCGGGCTGGCTCCGGAGCCGCCCCAACCAGAAGGAGGAGGAAGAGGAGAGGAAGAGAAAGGAGCGGGAGGGAAGTGGGGAAGTTGTGCCTTGGCCGCCCCGCCGAGAGCCGGAGCCATGGGCCCGGCCGGGGGGACGCGGGCCGCCCCCTCGCTGCTGCTCTCGCTGCTGCTCGGAGCCTCGGCCCCGCTCTGGCTGCGGGCGGAGACGCTGGGTGAGTGCGGGGCCGGGCGGGGAGGCTCGGCGGGCGCGGCCCCGGGGAGCGGGGGGCGAGCGGAGGGCTGCGGCGGGCTGCCCCCGCCGGCCTCGCCTCCTGCTCTGCCCGAGCGTAGCCTGAGCTGCTCTCGGGGCTGTATATAGCTGACCTGGTTAATCCTCGCCGGGTTTATCCCTGTGTCTGAGTAGCTGCGAGATTAAAGTGGTAACCAGCCTTACGGTAAATGTATACTACGACTTTCTTGGTATTTGTTAATTAGGAGGTTTTTTTTTTCTTTTACAATAAGTCAGATAAGCACCGAAAAAGTCTCGGGAAAGTTGCGTGCCGGGGAGGCCACCTGGGCGCCCGGCTGCGGCCGCGCCTCCGCAGCCCCGGCGGGAGCCCCGGGCGCGGCGGGCGGCGCTGGGTCAGCGGCAGCTCCGCGTCTGCTCCGGCGGCGCCGGGCCGGCAGCCCCGTCCCGCAGCCGCGAACGGGCAGCTCTGCTCTCCTGCCGCCTCGGGGAGAAAGTGAAGTGCCCGTGCTTGGGTCGGGACAAAGTTTCGTAGGGATCTCGAGAGGATGTTCCGAGCCTTTTTGTGGTAGTGCAGTTTGTTGCGAATAGAGTGCGGGTACCGTTCTCTTTGCCCTGTGTTTTTAAGATTCCTGTGTAAATTACCAGTGCAGCTGACATCTCTGCCCGCGGAGTTGCAGCCCCTTGGCTGTTGCATTGCGTGGCCTGATGAATCCGTCTTAGAAGACTTCACTGGCAGCTACCGATAAAATAGCTAGTACTGGCAACTAAGCATCATAATGAGCTTGACAGTGCATTCAGATAACTTAGAAATCCCGTACTAATGTTCCGAGTTGGCTGCAAATTCCAGAACCCAGCGCTGTGCATTAGCTCTATATAGGCATTGGCTTTGTATACAGTCGTTGGCAGAAAGTACTTCGGTTGATTTATACCTGTTCTTGCCATAGCCTCCTATTAACAGAGGTTTCTGATACGGCTCTCCACAAAAGGGAGAAGTTGGTATGAGTCGTGTTGCCACTTGCCAGCTTCTTGGTAGCTTTGCTGTTCTGTCCTCCGTGCGCTGGGATTCCAATTTGATATGTTCCAGGAAACATATGTGGCAAGGAAAAAAACATTCTCTTAATCCCCTCTTTTCATCAGTGTGTTGAGGGGAGGGTTTTTTTGTTTGTTTTCTCTCTCACCAATGCTTATTCTTCACTCAATGGCACCAGGGAGAAGAAAGTCATTTGGGTGCAAGTGAGTAATAGTAAGTCTGCTGGGATTTCAGGGGGTTTTTGTGCATACAGTAACACAGTAGTACGTATGAATGTCCCATCTCGTCCATATTTCCAAATTAATTGGTAAAAGCACTTTTGTTTTATTAATGTTTAAAATGTTTCTACTATCAAATCAACAGAATGGAAAGACAAGCACTGTTCTGCCTGGTTCTCTTTGGACGGTACTCAGATTTACAAGATAATCTGTCCAGTGTCTAGAAAGCAGGAAAGATGTTGATTCCCCCCACACACTTCATTTCTCCACGGGTGGAAGTTCTTCTGTGTTTGTTTATTACTATTACCCTATAAATTAAGGGCTAAGTGTTCTAAAGTCACACCAGTGGAGAAAGGAGATAAGGATAAGTGGATACAAACTTCCTGTTACACAAGCTTCTTGACTTGATTTAGAAGTTGTAATGGAGCAGGAGAAGTGCCAGAGTGAATCAGGCTCGAGTTTCAGATAATTCTGTATCTCGTCACCACTAGTGTTTCCCACCAGCTGGTTCAAAGAAAGATGCACTCGTTTAAGTATATTCAATTTAAAATATCCATTTTTAAAAAATGAAGCATTATATTTTTCTGGCACCTCATGAGCTGACTTTACCTTCCTCTTAACTTTTTCTTGAGGGGTGCTACAGAACAAGGATGAAAGGGCTGTTATAGCTTCTGTTCTTTTACTTCGGTTTCAAATTAAGGAAAGACCTTTTTTCACTGTGGCTTGGTTATTTCAGAGAATGACTTGGATCTGAGTGTGGCTGTGTAGAGTCCAGGTGTCAGCACTCTTTCTGTTCTTGAAAACATGTTAAATGTGTGTGTTGTCTGAGGCATCTATGAATGTGGAATTTTGTTGTCCATAAAATGATGATAAGAGGCTGTGGATCAAGGGAAACTATTTTAATTAAAAAAATATTTATAGGCTTAGTAGGTCTCACCTGGGAACAAATACTCCCATCTATGACTGTCCATGACTGTCCATGAGTAACATATAGCTTTGGGATTTATAATAAAAGGTGGTTCTTTTCTCTTTTTATTCTGCTGTGCACCAATCTTTTGGGGTTTCAGTTGCCAGTTCTTTACTGACAAGTAAAAAGTATACCTTTACCTTGTCTAGCAACCCCACACAGCCATCCCATATCCTGGTATCTCTTCTAAAAATGTCGCCCAGTGGTTAAATCTGAAGGCAGAAGGGAACCAAACCTGAACACATTATCTTTGCCTTTCACCATTCCTTGTCTTTTCTTCTGATGTTGAGCAAGACCTTGAACCATGTAATTGTGAGCAGCAGAAATCAGAATTTTGACTCATTTTCTATCACATTTCTGGCCATTAGGACTTAAAACTGACCCGAAGGTTGTTTGGTTGTAGGAAGGCATAAGAGGAACAGGGATTTTAATCTATTGAGTACAAGATTTAAGCCACTGCTCTTGCTGTACCTCATTTATTTTCACTTCAAATAAAACACAGCTATGAAAACTAGTTCATGTGGGATTTGCAGATCAGCGTCCAGGAGCGAGCTTTGCTTGCTGTATTCCTGGGTCTGTTGACAGTGGCACCCAATGCCCAATTGGAAGGATCGATGGGGAGCAGACTTTTGTATGTTTTGAGGAAAGGCTGTTATTTGATGTGACAACAGTGTATCCAGTAATTACCAGAGATTATGCCTGTTCTCAGGGGCTTGCACAAAACCCTTGCTGAGGAATACTGGTGTGATCATGCTAATCCACTTTGTATGCCCATTTCCAGCAGTTTGAAATGCAGATCGAGATGAGTCTTTCTTGTACCCAAACCCCCGCCCCCCGCTTCAGTTTCTGAATATAAGTGATTGGTAAATTTTCAGTTTGTTTGCATTTTGTCCTTATGTCTGTTTCCTTCCTTGGCTCCCTCTCTCTTGCCTTGGGAATGCTGACTAGAATTGCTAAAGAGGGAGGCAACAGTTTTCCAGTTGCAGTTCATAAGCAATGCAAGTACCCACCACAAGAAAACTGCAATGTTTTCAGTCACACAGCCTTTGCTATAAATAGCTGTAAGCTCTTCATAAGTACTTCACTTTAGGTTATCAGGGGATGTATTTCAAACAAAATCAAAGACAGGGAGGGCAGCAGGAGTCTCTGACAATGCGGGGAAAAAAAGATGCTTTGGGAAAGTTGTTACCTGCATGGCTGTTGAGACATATTTCATGAAAATTATTTGTTGATTTGCATATGCAAAAATATATTCATTTATATTTCTCACATATCAGTGTCACCTTTAGTCCACCTGAGTTACATGGGTAGCACAGTAAAAACTAGCTTGAAAAAATACCAATTTTGAGGACAGTTATACTACCGTATAGAGATGCCTGAGGTACCTTTTCAAAAGTATCTCAGACACCAGGACTGGTATAGTTTTGAAAGCCCATCTGAGCTCTCACACCATGCTGAGAAGTGTGGTCCTGTGTGGTGGCAGGCACTGAAGTCCTCAGCACAGGCATCGCTGTAGTTTGGGGCTGGCTGTATCGGATCAGATGCTCTCCTGTGGCATGTACTCATCAACATATGGGTTTGCACCATCTGCTAAGAATAAAACAAGCCAGACAAAATCAAAATAAAATCCTTCTGACTGGGTTCAGTGGAATGGTGTTGGATCCCAACTAACTGCAATAAAAAGTATTAATAGCAATGCATAAGAATGAGCGCACAACTTCCCCAAAAGGTTTAATTAGTGTTAGAACTGGGAGTGGGAAACTTCAAACTGGGACAAGCCAATAGTGATGCTTAAATAAAAAAAGGATAGTGGTTTGACTAGTTTTAAGAGTATACAGATACCTTCATTTTTCCTTTCAAAAGAAATTACAAATTATCTAATTAAACTGATTTTGGCCTGTGAAAATTGTGTGAGTGCTAAAGCCACAATTTTGAGGTTGGCTGTATGCTCGTACATAGAGAGAGGCTGCCAGTAGTTTTGGTTAGGATTGTTGATGCTGTGTAATTAGGCCTGGGAGCTGAGTTCTTTGAGGAGAGAGGAAGCATTTTGGTCTTTCATTGCCTCTCTCCCTGTCTCTTCTTTTGACAGAGCCAGGACTTGCCTCTCAGCAGTTTCCTTCCAAGACATGAAGGCTTAGTTTGGTGGTGGTGGTACTTTCTCATCCTCTTTGAGCGAGGTTTCCAGTCCCACTGGGACCATATTTGTGATTTCTGTTTCCCTGATGGGATGGGGCTGCTGTCTGATGGCAGCTCGATTCTGCTCCCCCGCACAGGCACAAAGAAGGATGAGGGCACCCGAGCTGTGCAGCATTTGCCCATCTCCAAAGAGCTTCAGTGAAGGTGTTTTCCAGCCAACCATAACAGGGACAGGAGAATAAATGGGGAAAGCAGAGCAGGACAAGGCTAGAAACCCAGTCCCCAGGCCTCCTACAGGACCAGGGTGTTCATTTTTATATTTAGTATCATGCATTTCAGCCTGAGCTGCATCTGTAATTACGTTAGTGTTCATCAGGCATTTAGTTAAGCTCTAAAACATTGTTTCTTCCTTCAGTTGCTGCAGAAACCTCATATCCATCACAGTTTTATTCCATGATGTTTGAGTTTCTGGCATTTCCACCACAAATTGTTCAACAATATTGGATTTCAGTCCAATGCTTTGACATTAAAGTTGAAGTCATGTTGATGTCATCTTCCAGATGTTCCTGTCCACTGCATAAAAATTTTGTTTGTTTGTTTTATTTCAAATTACAAAAACACATGGGGAATTCTGGATGTGATCCCTCATGCTATACAAAGGCCTGTGTGTGTCCTGTCAGAAATCAAACAAAACTTTTCTTCATGGAGCAGCAGCAGAGACTTCAAAAAGCTGGAAACATAGGTGGATTTCTTCACCCACCCGAACAGAATGGCTTTGTTACGTGCCTGAGCCTTGTTGTTGCAGCTGCACTAACTGTGAAGAAAGGAGATGTGTGGCTTCTGCCTGAAATTCACTCGTGTTTTGCTCTGGTGCCACACCAGTTCTGTGTTGGTATGTTGTTTTGATCTTAATAGTCAGCAATGCCTCACTTGTAAAATGAACTCATAACAACAACAACAACAAAAGTCCACACTTTGTCCTCCGGGTCTGCAACAATCTATTTTAACTTGTAAAATAAATTCAGTTATCCTGTGGGTCTCCCTCTGCTGGGATGTTTGAGCAGCGAGGTTCGTGGCTCACATTTGAGCTGCTGCCTTCCCTGTTGTGTCAGCTTCCTCCCAAAGGCAGGGCTTTGTATTAGCCCATGTTTCTTATGTCAGCATGCTGCAGGGGAATTGAAGTTCAAATTCCTCTGAGCTACTGAGGGCTTTTTGAGCAGTCATGTTAACATTTTCAAACCAAGGAATTGGCACTTACTGATCTAGGAATTTAGCACAGACAGAAGAGACGTGTTTAGTTTAAACTCATGGTCTTGCTAATGCTTGTGCTTTAAAAATTAAGCCACTGTTTTTTTAGATGAAACTTAGTTGCTGTCTTTTGTAGGTGGAAAGCAAACTAAAACTGTATCAAACTAAGCAGTTACACTGAGACATTCACTTTTGGGTTGAGTGAAAAACTGTTCAGATCTTTCTAAATATCTTGTTTCAAAAGTCGAGAATGTGATTGTTTAATACTGCTGCTAATCAAAAAATCTGCTCACAATGGAATTATGGAGTTTCAGTATAAGTGGTGAACACAGGGCAAAAACTATACTCTGCTCTTTTCCACATCTATAAGTAAATACCTTTTATGCAGTCTCATTGATGTGTCACAGAAAGCACAAAAATGATGCTGTGGGTCACATGTGGTGCCACAACCAACACTGTAGTACTTAAGTAATGATGTAGCTGCTTTCCTTTCTTTATTTTTTTTCTTTTTAAATTTAAAACATCTTTCACAGCAACTATATGTAACCACAATGAATTGGGAAGATCACAAAAGCTTATGGAGTTTCTGCATGTACCATTTTGTTTAGTACCTTGAGGATGAATATCAAACAGGTTGGTTGTGGGACTATACTGATAAAAGGCATTTCTTGCTTTCAGTGCATCAGGCCAGAGTAGTTCTTTGATCGTTTCTTCATCTTAGTTCAGTAAAATTTTGCTTCCGTTTCTCCCAGAGTCACAAAAAACCATTTGTTGTTAGTTAGCAGTAACCATGGAGGAAATAGTTTCTTAGACATTGGGTTCACTGAGTCAAAAGACATGAATTTTTTTTTGTGCTGGTAAAAGACAATTATTGTTTCCATCACAAACCAGTTTGTTTTCTCTTGAGATACTTGTTGATTTACACCTTGGGGAAAATGAGGTGTTTGTATAATTCACTTTGAGAAAAGTAGCATCCTTTCTCTGGTCCTTTCTTATTAACAAATGACATATTCCACCTGGGTGTACAGGCATAAGAGGTGGATGTGTGATTTTTCAAGTAAGTCAGGACGAGTTTGATTTCCAGAATAAAAAGACCATCCTCCATCATTGATAACTGTCTGTCTTGCTCAACATGTATCACACTAACAAGGTAATTGCATATTAAAATGAGGGGAGTGTGTGGTTTCATTCTATCATGTTCAGCCATTTCCTCTTGCCCAAATTAAAACTGTTTTGAAATCTTGCCTTCCCACCTGCTACTGTAACTGGAACAGCTCTGCTTCAGCCTCTCCTTACCCTGGTGTCTCTGAATTTCCTGTCCCTGTGGGTTTGTCAGTCCTTAGCACTGCTGTGAATATTCCTATTCCTGTGCAACCCAATATTCGAGTCTGGCCTTGAGCTTGCAGCATATGTTTCCCACACAGTCCAAATTTGGTGCAATATACTGTAAGTTAATCTCCAGTAAAGCATAGCGCAGAGAAAAACCTGGGAAGAAAACAGATGGAGAAAGTAGAGCAAACAATTTGCATACATATGATATGACTCTTAGTTAAGATTAGCATTTCCTACTTTGCCTGAAAAGCCCTTAATAAAAATCCAAAATTCCAGCTTCATGTTTGCCTCAAGTCAGCAGAACTGGAGGAGATGCCCTGATGGCAAAATGTCCCCCAACCTAGGGACAGCCCAGCACAGGGTGGAAGGAGCTCCATCTCCTGCTCCAGCCCTTTGTTGTTCGCACGTTTCTGGGATGCTGTGGGCAGAGGGGCAGGGAAGAAACTGCAGCCTGTGGGATATTTGCTCCTCATAGCCTTCATAGCTCTGAACCATCACCAGGGTCCTGAGTTACTCTGCACGAGTGGCTGATGGAGAACCGTGGCCATCCATTTATTTATAGTCCTTCACAATTCTTTCTGAACATGCAGCTACAAGAAGTGCTTGGCAGTGGACTCGGTGCCTTCTCTGCACTTTAGGTGTGTAATATGGACATGTATCTCATAGTAATCATTTATTTATTTACAAAACAAAAAATCAGTTTCCCTTTTGCAAAAATGGAACTCTAAGATTCCTCTGAAATTTCCATACATGTGTAGCTCCATTCTCCTATCTGTTCACACCTGAACAACAATAAGATGTTGAGGTGGTCAGTCACAGCAATATGCCACCTTCATAAAAGGAAAGCATTGAAAAATACTTAAATGAAGCCATGCAATAAATAAATAAATTACAAATCTCTTTTGTTTCAGCAGTTAAAAAGGCATAGAAGTTTTCTCACACCCACAAGCTCAAGAGTGCTGTATTTAGAGTGCTAAAAAGCAAATTCCAGCACTGAAGCTCGCTTCTCTGGCGGGCTACATTTGGGTATAGTGCCTAAGTCCTGGAAGCAGTGACTAAAACATGCTTATTTTTGACATGTACTCTGGTACTGTCTGTCTTTCACAGATTGCAGTGGAACCAGATCGTGATTCACATTTGTGTTAGTGTAAGAAAGACTTTACTACTTGTTCAGGTTTCAAACCTGCATGCTGAGTGTAAAGTTCTGGCTTGGTGGATGTGTCTTCATGTTGATAGAAGAAGTTGCTTATAAGGAGATATCTGCTTTCTTTTGACCTTTTAGCAGCTAAATAAATAAAGTCTCGGATCTTGGTATGTATTTGTCTTTGAGAACTTCTGCAAAGGTGAGAGGTTGCTGGGGTAGTAAAGGCAGCCCAGGTCAGTTGTAGCAATTCCTGCAAAGTCACTGCCATGTAGCTGAAAGCATTTCCCTGGCTACTCCCAGATGGCTGTGCTGCAATGGCTAAAAAACTCAAACTTTGAAAAATGGTTATATGGTTGTAAGCTACATTGCTAGATAAGAGTTCAAAAGGGTTGTCAGGGTTTGTTTTTTTCTTTACCTGATGATGGCAATCCAACTGGTTACCAAAATAACTTTTCATAGTTTGAGGCAGAGCATCTTGTGAGGCTGGCTGCAGGGGACATCCCGAGAAAAGCCAGTTCCCAGCTGAGCCTGAATGGCTGTGGGGGTGACTGGGCACGTGGTGGGAATCTGTGATTTATGGAACCACAGCAGAACCAATTGGAGGTCATTTGCTTCTTTCTCATTTCTGCTTTAAGAGGGACATTACAGTAAATAATGTCTGTGAAGAGGAGGGAAAAACATGCTGTGGTTTGTTTGGCCTCCTTCTCCTTTTGCATCCCTTTGAAGTTGGTAAGTAAATAATTTGGGCAATAAAATCAGCACTCCACAGTGTTCCTTTGTTTCTTCTGCTGCTCTACCTTCCCTTCCTGCTCTTAGCCCTCCTGCCAGCCACCACTTGGTTAGCTTGGGCAGCAAAATAAGTGTCCTCAGGAGCTGCTGCAGCACAGAGGATAAAATGTTTCTTGACTTCTTAATGAAGTTAAATTAAAATGCAACTCAAAGAAAATATTTATGTGCTATTTGTTTTTCCTTTTGCAGTAGGGCATACTGTGATGTGGGAGACTTTTTCCCTTAAAAATATATTAATACTAATTTGAAGGCCATGGAGGATGACAATCACTTTGGGGTTTTTTTCATTATAGACTTGCCTTAATTTTTAGTGGCCTCTTTCATTATTTGAAAATAGTTTTTTCTGCATCCACAAAATAATGTAAAGAACATAAAGCTGGACATCCAAAAACATCCTCCTGTGAATTTATATACTTTTGAAGCAGGGCTCAGCCAGTTGCTTGGCTGGTGTAAATGGCATCTGCCCTGAATCCAGGGGTTTGTGAAGTTCCCAAATGTGTGGCCATTTCTCCCTCTACCTTCCCTGTGGTGTCAGTGGCTCTGAGCCCAGCACTGCTGGGAAGGAGGACTTGGGGTTCTCACCTGCCCAACAATGCATCAGGGCTGTGGTGTTGCCCTTTGTTTGAGGGCCAACAGGAAAAGTACTCAGTGTCAGGAAAAGCACAAAGCTCTGACATCTCACCGTTCTCTGTGGAAGTGAAGGATTTAGGTCCTGGTTTTGTGGAGGTGTCTCTTCTGTTGTAATGGCACAGTAAAGAGCTGATGTTCTTGACCCAGGTTTGGCAGTGTAGAGGTTAGAGACGAAGCACTTAACTCTGCATTTTACTCCACCTCAGAAAGCAGTGAAGATGTGAACCCATTTATGTTTGCAGCATGCATGGTTCTGTTAGTAATGAAGGTTAGAGTTGCTGTATGAAAACCAAAGTGTTTTCAGACCACTGCAGTGGATTTGGATGGCATCTGGCAAGAAAACTTGGATTTTTTTTCTCTTTTCTCCTATCCCATGTGAGCAGAGAGGGCACAGGTTTGAGTGGAAGGAGTTGATTTCCTTCTTGGATACTTATCTGTTCTTATGCATAACTCAAATCTCATTTCAAGATGCAAAACTCCTTGACTCAGTTATTATTGTAGCTTTTAATAAGCTGAAGTTATTACTTCAGTGAAAGCAATGTGGAAGATGGGAGAAATCTCTTTTCTCCTTGTGGGGCTTCTCATCAGAGCTCTCAGAGCCATAGTTTTGACTCCATGGCATTCTGCCCCCTTTGACTGTGCCCATTTGCTGCAGTGGCTCTTCAGAAAATGCTGAAATTTTGGGCTGGATTCAGAGTTTAGGTATTCAAACGCAGTTTTCTGCTCTCCTCTCAAATGAAGGCATGGAAAAGGGAGGACAGGCCATGAGCTCGCAACAGCTCTGTTCCCTGTCCTCCATGTGGAGTAGAGGAACCTGCCTTCTCCCAAGCACCACCATGAAGGTGACCTTCAAAGGCTGTCAAACTGGGCGAGAGGAGGGTGGAAGGGAAATAAAGTTGCTTTGGGGGTCTTCATCCCAGTGGAAAGAGTGGGCAGCCAAGGGACACCAGGCAGCAGCAATCTGTAACCAGGGAGAGCAAGTGGGAAAAGCTGGGGCCCCACAGGGCTCCTGCGATGGAATGGAGAGCAGCAGGCTGGGTGCGTGATCACGCCTAGGTATAACATGTATTTAGCGCTGGAGTGAGTCCAAGGCTGCTATGAGTTGCTGCATGAGGGTGAATCAGAGGGATGAAAAAGGCAGCTGTTTGCTGCCAGGATATTGTAGCAGTGCTTTTGAAAATGCTTTGATATCATACACTGTAACTGTTTTGTAGTTGGCCGAATCAACGTGTTTCTGAAAGGTGCAGCACATGGAAACTTCGTAGAGCACTTATTTGAAAAACTGCAGCCTTTTGCCTGTCACAGAAGGGAATGTGCTGAGTGGTTGCATGAAGACACTGTGTGCATCCACACGTGTGTGCAGCCAAGGGGTGGAAAAGCCCAGGGAGCAGGGGAGTGAGAGACCATGGCTCGGATTGTGTGCTGGGCCTAGGAAGGGATGGAAGGAGAGGGTCAGTCCAGTCAGGTGGTTTTGGGTGACAGGAGGGTACCTGAAGGAACCCAGTACCTGTTAGGGGCTGTGTCCCAGGCAGCTCACAGACTGGGGCCAGAGTTTGTTTGTGGGCATTGATTTCATCATCTCTGTCCTTCCTGGGCAGGTTGGATGCTGGAGGGGCCCTCCTGCCTGTGGGCCAGCAGCCATGGTCAGAGCCAGCCCAGACACAGATGCTTCTTCACCTTGTCCCACATGCATCCATTACATCTGTGTCTGAGCGTGGGGATACCTGGCAGCCCCTTGGTGTCTCCTCTTGCCCTCTCCACAGCCACATGTGCTGGTGTCGTCTGGCGGGGTCCCAGGTTTGGGGTTACAGACAGGCCCTGCTCTTGGCGAGCACCCTGTGAGAGAGGGCAAGGTGTGAGTGGCGTGCCTGCTGCTGTGGCAGAAGGTGCCAGCTGTGGCTCTTCCTTCTTGGGGAGTTGTTGGAGTTGTTTCCATCATCTGCCGTGGGAGATTATTTTTATCTCTGGTAAACAGCCTTAATTCCAGTGCTGTGTGATCTCTGGTATAACCTGCAGCTAGGCCAGCAGGTGGTCGCCCACGGCTCAGAGATCATGATCTTGGTCTGGATTCAAGTGCCGATGGGAACCTGTTCTACAAAGCATGTTTGATGTGTTTTCAATAACCCCTGGTGCTGGGGAGAGATTTTATTAAATCTGAGTAGGTTTACATTCTCTGGTTTTTTAGTACCTTGTGTCAAATGTGTTGCTTTGCTTCTGTCCAGTGAGAAGTGATGAAACCTGGATGTCTGAGGCAAGGCTGACAGATTCTTGCCAAATGGGGTGATAGAAAACAGTTCTCAGAAGTAATGATAAGTGAAAATTTAGTGTCAGCAAGAAAGTCTGTGTCAAACTGACTGGTTAAATAAACATATTTCCATCCAGAAGAGCTGTGCCTATAGAAGAGAGTGTGACATCAGGTGTTTAAGCCATAGTTTTCATAAGGACAAGGAGTTGTGTTTTCAGCTCACTGTATTTTAAGTTTGGCCGACATATTTTTACTGAAAATCAAAATTTCCTGTGGAAAATAATAAGAGCAAAACTAATGGCAGTATTTTTTACATTTGATAATGTGATTAGGGATATGCTTGAATTCCTTACAACTTGCCTCCTTTTCTGAGCCCTTGTTATATAATGATGTTATATTTGTGAGTTTTTAACTAATATTTAGTCATTAATTCGTTCTTTGACTTGTCAGATCCTGAGCTTTATTCTACCTTCCCTCTGTACCTTCTGACTCCTTCTTTGGGTGTGTTTTCCAGCAAATTTCAGTGTACCAGAGCAAAGAAAAATCTTAATCTTGCTGAGAAACTCAGAATTCAGAGCTGCAGTCAGCTTTCTCTGTAAGAAACAATAGTTACTAGGACTTGGTCTGACTTTTTGGACATTACTTTGGTTCTTGTGGCAAACAAGCTTGTATCATTACCTTTTGCTTCATGGCAGGCAGGCAGAACTGAGGCAGCAAGGGATGTTATAGGTGCAGGCTGATAGGCTGATGCTGAGCCTTCCTCTTCTGAGCTTTGGAGTGTTTGGATGGCCATGCTCCCCACCAGTGAAAAGTCAGAAAATAGCATTGATGCTTTCTTAGCTCAAAAGATGTTCTGGTGTTAATGCTCTCTCTCAAAGACAGATTTAACAAAAAAAAAAAAAAAAAAAAAAAAAAAAAAGGAGTTTCCCTGGGAACAAGACCTTGTATAACCTCAACAGAGGAGGATGGCAAGCTGAGGTCTCTCATGTATGGCTTTGCCTGTAGACTTTCTGCAGAAATACACGGCTCTGTGACCTGGACAGTTGTCAGGGTCTTGGCATGATAGCAAGGTCTTTGCAGTTTTTTGAGCAGCATTTTGCACCACAGTAGATCCTTGGCATTGTACAAAGGTGACAGAGGCCAGAACATAGCCCAGTAAGATGAAGTCTGTGGCTTTCCATTTTAAGGAGTTCATCCCCATGTGATTCCGTAACTTTACTGCTGTTTTTCCCTTTCTTCCCTACTAAGGATATGTTGCAAACAAAGCTCAATATTGTAGTTTCTTTATTCCAGCTAAAATAAGTTCTCACAGTTAGAAACATGCCGTTTAAATTAAAGGCCATGGGCAGTTCTTTTTATACTGTACAGCAATTGGCTACACAGGCATCAAGGTTGTCCTGTGTCCTGCTGGAAGTGGTCTGGTTTTACACTGCCTAGACCTTTGTAGACCCCTCTCTCTTCAGAAAGCTGACAGCTCATCTACCATATTGTTCTTTATATCTTCAGTCATGTTGCCAAAATTTTCCATTAAAAGGTGTTTTGCTCATGAAGCCAGCTTTCCTTTCATCTTGATTTTTTTCCTAGGCATCCTAAAGTCAACAGTGCTTGGTTAAAAACCCTGAACAGCAGATGCTTTTCAAAGCATGTGAAAAAGGAGATCTGAAAAAAAACATATTGAATATGTTTTATGGTGATATGATTTTGGATCTATATCTCCTATTCACCTCTATTTCCAGCATGAACCTATGACAAAAATAAATACTAGGCAACAAAGCTAGTAGTAATGCCAAAGCTTCAAAATAAATGTGATTGCTTGTGAAAGAGCAGTTGAGTGAGTTGGATGAAATGGCAGTGTAATTATATGGTAGCAAGTCAAAGTTTGATAGCTTGGAGCTTATCTTAGCACAGCATGCCACTTCCCCCCCCTTCTTGGTATGGCAACACTTCTTTTTCAACACTTCATTCCTAGTTTTTCCTTTTTAAAAAATCCTATCAAACCTTAAGTTTGTTGTTTCTAATGATTTTGGAAGGAAATTCAGATAGTAATTAAAATGGCACAGACCAAAACCATTTAACGAAAATATCCCCAAAAGGAAAATTTTGAGTAGTTAATGTGAACATTATGAATTCCCATCTCCTGCAGGATTCTTTATTTTGTTAACACTTCTTGGATTAGCTTCAGTTTTGCCAAGATAAAGGAAAACAGAATGCAAGACTCCTACAGAATGTGTGCCTATGCCCTAAATGACCTGAAACTGAGGACTGCCTGTATGTGTGTGTATATGACACTAGTCCACTGCCACAAATATTTCCATTATTTGGAAGATTGGGCAGAACAAAATAGCTTAAGCTTTAAAATACAAATTTTAAGTTACTAGTATGCTTTTAAATAGTTCAGTAAAAATTGCTTCCTTTAGTAGTCAAGGTCTCTTATCTGATACCTGCTTCCTTCCCCCTCTATGGATGCTTCCTGTTTTCCATGTCAGTCCACACATCCCCCTATGTATTTCCATGTGCCTTTTCCTGTTGTCCTCTGATCAGCTGCAGCTGCTCCTCAGATGCCTCTCCACCAAGGAAAGGTTCCAGAGCTGAGCTGGCTCCTTACATTGCCATGTAGACACACTTTGAGGGCCCCTACCCTCACCTCTTGAGCAAAGAGGCAGCAGCTCGTGCTTTTCTGGGAATGCTGCTGCAAAGTAGCCTGTGTACCACTGACAGTGCACGCCCCACTTTGGAAGTCCCTCTTGTGCCTTCACCCTGTGCTGTTAGTACTTTGCGAGTGGCACAAGAAAAACAGCAGGAAAATAAGATGTGTCAGGTGTGTGATAGTAGGCAGTTAAGTCATGTCTCTGCTTTCATGTGTGACTCAGTTACCCTCTCTGAGATGGCTATTGCTGTGGAAATAAAATGCTGACTCATAACTGGGAGAAAATTACTTAAGGAAAGATCCTGCTCTTTACATGTGGAATTGCATCTTCAGGGATTTATTAGGGTTTGGCTACAAAGCAGAAAGCCAGAGAGACACTGTCTGTATCTTAGTGTCAAATACACCCCAGTTCATGGGGGTTTCCAACCCTTCTTTCTACTGCTTTACAAGAGAAATGTGACTAAATTTATTTCAGCTACCTATGTTCCAACAACAGCAGAAGTGAGGTGGAGTATTACAAAATAGTTATTTAAAAGGGAAAAGTGCATGAGACATGATTATATAGGCAGTATTTTCTTACATTTTTTTTTAATTGAGGAATACATTCTGTTTCTCTTCCTTTCTGCAGGGGATGGATGTGGGCACACAGTGATGTATCAGGACAGTGGGACACTGGCATCCAAGAACTATCCTGGGACATACCCAAACTACACTCTTTGTGAGAAGAAAATCCAAGTGCCTCCAGGAAAACGCCTGATCTTGAAAATCGGAGACCTGGATATTGAATCACAGAAATGCGAGTCCAGCTACCTTACCATCCAGAGCTCTTCAACACTTCATGGTATGTGAGAGACAAGGCCATGGTCAGTGAATGAACTGGTGAAAGTAAGAGTAAAAAGCATCTTAGCAAAATGCAAGAAACGTCAGCCTTTGTGCTCTCCTCCTTTCTGTATTCAGGTGTTTCATTCTCTGTGTGGGAAGCCACTGTCCCACCATGTGTGGTTCTGCCAAGGCTGAGGGTGCTGCTGTGCTGTGCTGCAGAGGGGCTGCTGGGGCACAGCACTCCTGATGGCTCTGCCTTCACACCTGCACAGCTGGACCATCACAGTGTTAGTATAGCAAGTCTGTAGATCTGTATCATCCCTGCTGTTGTGCAGGGGAAGAGCTTCCTCACAAACTAGACAAAGATGAGAAATTGGAGTCAGTGATCCTGTGTGTCTATTCCTAGGCAGCCCATGGCTCAGAGAAGAGATAACCTTTACTATTGCTAGCTGTCAGCCACCTTACTAATGTACAGGCTTTAATACTTGCAGATATTAAATGCATACAGCCAGACTGTGCTCTTGTAAGAGATTTGCACAGGAAGATAAGCAAATAATCTGCTACAGCTGTGCACGTAAAACAGTCATAATGGCAACAGAATTCTCCCCAGGGAGAACATGAGGCCTTCCTCAAAATGGTTTTCCCAACCAGTTGTCACAGAAACTTTTAGTTCATAAAATTTTGCCTGCTGGTAGTGGGCTGTGTAGCCCTTCAGTCAGCTGAGGCTAAATGTACTGTCCTGGGCTTAACAAGCAGAATGGATTCAAGGGAAAAATGTGATGAAGAAATGAGCTGCACAGAGCCTCTGCAGGTTTTCCACCTCACTGCTTGGCTCAGAAAAGTATGTGGTTCTCCAAAGGTGAGATCTCATAGGATATCTTAGTAGTAAGGAGGGTTGATTGCCTTTCATTTATCAGTATGATGGGCTTATCACTCATCTGGTAAGAGAAGATCAAGTGAGGTATTAAAGGCTTGCTCACAAAGGAAGGTAAAGGTAATTATTGTTCTCATGGGGGAGGTATTACATTTTGAAGCAACCTTCAGTAAGAGTGGGCAGTGACATGCTGATATCTGAGCCTGCACAGAGCTTGATTTGAGGCATAAGGAGCATCTCTGTTCATGTCTGCTGGAATTCTTTAGTGTTATTTATTTCTTCAGTGAGAAGGGGTGAAGCACTGGAACAGGTTGCCCAGAGAAGCTGTGGAGCTCCATCCCTGGAAGTGTTCAAGGCCAGGTTGGATGGGGACCTGACCAACCTAATCTAGTGGAAGGTCCCTGCCCATGCCAGGGAGGGTTGGAATTAGATGCTCTTTAAGATCCCTTACAACCCAAGCCATAGTTTTATAGTTTTGTGATCTGTTTTGTAACTAAGTAATGAGTTGTGTTCACCTGAAGCAGTCTGTCTGTACTTGGCAGTAAGAAATAGGTGGTTATTATTGCATTAGCATATTTCTGAATAATTTTTATTGATACTCTCTTGACATTTCTAATCTAAATCTTCTTGGAAACAGGGATAAATCAACATATTGTTTTTTGAAGTGAAAAATGAAGCTTGGATGTTGATTGAAATTCTGGCTCCTCACAGATCAGCCTGAAGGCATCTTCACATCATTTATACTGCAGTTATTCAGCCTATAAGCCCAGAATGGCTGTGTATTATGCAACCAAGTCCACATAATTAATTTTTTTAAAGTATTCCCACACCCATTTTTAGATCTGATTAGTAACGTCTGATGCATGTGGACTGTAATTTGCATTCTCAGTAGTGAACTGCACAATTAGCAGATTTTGGTCATATCTGATTAAACCAGTTTTACAGTTTAGGCAGACTTACCATCTGTAATGGTTTTTGTGGTCTGCAGCTCACTGTAGACTTTCCCACCAGCATACCTACAGAGTGTCTGTTATATGTTCAGGCAAACCCATGCAGAATGGATGTGGAAATAGTTCTATAGGCATACATTCATTATGTTGCTTATGTTTTAAAAGACGCGTGAATTCTTAGATGAGATTAGAGCTTCTCTAAGTCATTTTTTCCAACAGTCTTGCTATAGCTTTGGGTTTCAATATGCATTTGTTCAAGGGAAAGAAGCCCTGTGAATAAGCACTGCTACATCCATTCGGTCTGTTAAGTGTCCTTTTAGACAGCTGTTTCTGAACTCAGATCTCCTCTTTGCAACCCTTCTCTCTTCATGAACATCTACAGGCAGGTCAACATCCTCCCTCTGGCTGAGGAGATACTGACCTTAGACATCAAAATTCTTTCTTGGGATGATGGAGTCCTGAAAATATTTTGCAAGGGCTGAAAACATCTGAGCAATTAAAAACTAATCTTGGTGTGTTTTCTGTATTTGACCTGGGTTTAAAAAGGAAAACCTAAAAAGTAAAGTATGAAAGATGACAATGGGAATGCTGCTCATGTTTCAAATTAGTCTGAGCAGCCTTTGCTCTTTATTTGGGAGGTTTGCAATTACAAGACAATGAGGTCCAAAGGGAAATATGTTTTAAATATCATGCTGATTTCTTCAGCTCTACAGAAAACAACAACATGAATGTCAGTATGAATAAAAACATCTGTTGAGGAGTATATCTAAAGCTTGGAAAATTGGTCAGAGGCAAAATACTACATTATGTGTATAAATATAAAATTAGTGTGAAGAAGGCTCCAGATGATAAAGTATTGTTTTCCTTTCAGATTTCTTCCAGTCTTTACATATAACTGTGATTCATTCATCATTATAACCATCTGCAGGGATTCTTGCAATGCAGCAAGGAGTAACTCAATTTATCTTTGGGGTATTTATGTTCCACGCAGCAAAGGGAATCTGTTAAATACAAATGAAAGGATTAATTGATTTATGTTAGCAGGAATATTGATGCTATTTCAGTAAGGTGGTGACTACAGATTAGAGCACCTACCTGCAGATTTTATAGACGTTCTGGACATTCCTTGAATTTTGCAGATGGATAGAAGAGTATGATTCATTCCTAGAAAAGCATGCAGTTGTTCTGTGTGCTGATCTACTGAAGCCTTTCTCAGTCTCAACTCAAACACAAATGTGACACTACAGTTCTTCTCACCTTTGGTACTTCTCAGCTTTGATGGACCTGTGAAAGCAGCTATTGAATTTATATTTCTCCAATATTGCAATTAAAAGATGATAGTTAAATAATTTTAATGAAGCTCTGAAACTGGAGTCATACAGGGTCTTGACAATATATCTCTGAGTTATTACTCTGCAAATTATTTTCTTTAGTGTTCACTGGAGAAAGGAACCTGTAGCAAGCCTTTTCTTTCAAGCTGTTAGCTCTGTGTTCAGACATAGCTGTGAAAATATTAATCATCAGTCAGCAAAGGGAGTCTAACACCCGTTTTGGTGAAACTGAGTCACCTTTGTCTAACAAACATTTAAATATTAGCACAGCTTTGCACAGGTTGTGTCTATGAGAAATAAATAGATGATCGTGGTCTGTTTCAAAGGCACAGTTTTTGACTGGATTAAAATATGGTGTTTTTTGTCCCACAGAAAATTAATATGAGCATAATCTCACAGTGCAGACAAGGTGCAGCCTTCACCGAAATGCTTTTCTTCTCGAGTTAATTGCATTATCTGAGCATATTAAAAATACTGAGCTCTGAAGTAGAGCTTCTGATTTTTTAATTAGTTAAAGGGATATGTGAAAACAAGATTAACCATGTCAGCCCTGTAGTTCTCAAGAACAAAATTTGCACTACTTATGAAGGTGGATCATAGATGTTTTAAAAGTTTGACAGGAACTGCTTTTAGTCTGCTTCTTTTAATGTCTCTATCAAATTTCTGTACCTCTTTTGACCCCTTTTTTTGCTTTTTTCTATCTCTTCCCCATCTAATGGCTTGGTATTTTTTCCCTTAATTTTGTGAGATGATCATCAGTCTTGACTGGAGAGAAAGCCAAAAGAAGAGATAAGTGCCTACTTACTTCCTCATTCACTTGCAGTCAGTAGGAGGTTGATGTGTTCCTCTGGGGTGGATGTCAGAGCTGCTGAGTGACTAGTAATAATTTGGAGAGTTAGTGCAGTTGACTTGTTCTTGCATAATTTACAGCTGGTAACTAACGTGAAATAGAGAATTTACTGAAAATGCTTTCTTCTCCCCACACCCCATCACTAAAGGTACAGAGTGCCTTCGAATGCCTCCTGCCTGTCATTATGGCTTGAGGGGATTCACTAAACCAGTTGCTCCTTATTATGTATTGAAATAAATATCTTGCTTGAATAAAGGGTGTGTCCAGATTTCTTTTTCATCCCTCAAAGGAAACTTGTTATTACTGTATTGTTTCTGGTATTTCAGGAAACCCAGAGAAATGCCCAGACAAGTTCTTGCTGAAGATCAAGTTGAGCAGTTTCTTAACAGCCAAAACACTTTTAACAGATGGGTTTCACCTGAGTGGTTGCAGTATCCTGAGTTTTCAGCTTTGGAAGGATTGATGCAACAAAGAATGTCAGCATTTTTTTTATCAAATGCACCTTTTTTCCTGTTAGCTGCATACAGTGTGTTAACCTCTGGTTTTTTTGTTAAAGTACAGTTTTTCACTCGTGATTCCTAGTTGTTGCTGTGTGTCTGTGTTTGGATTTGGCTAAAACCACAACCATGTTAAAAGAGGCAATCTCACCTGAGGTCAAGCAGGCAGACCAGCCTGTGCAGGTGGTGCAGATGCTCCATTTTAAAGTTGTGATTACTTCCCCAACCTCATTCAGATGCCTTTTTCTTTCCTTTGTTGCAGTCTTTGGCAACCCTTTGGAAACATTAACCGAAAGCTGTGTTTGTTTTTCCTGAAACAAGAAATGCTTACCACTCAGCCTGAGGTCAGACTGTGTTGCAGAGAGTTAAATGTTGAATAACCAGGCTGTCTCATCCTGACTGCTCTGTCATGTCGTATCTGCAGTGATAAATTGCAAGGAAGGACATAGAGCAGCACTTTCTGTGTCCTTGCAGGGTCCTGCAGGTTCCCACTGCGCCGTGTGTGTGTCAGGGTTGGAGCAAAGAGGACCTCTCTTGGTAAGGGGGAGAGGAAGAGTTACTGCTTATCAAAGTATTTGTGTGAATGCGGGATGGAGATGGATTTTGAGACTGAAGGTGTTTTCATACAACAGATCCTTGCTGGTTTTGTGAACTATTTGTGAAACACTTGTACTCTGGATGAGTTTTTAGGTCTGAAGTGAAACAAGTGTAATCCGTGTTCATCTCGTCCCCTGTCCTTTCCCAGCTACTGAGGTAGTTCCAAATTGACTTATTTGAGAAAAGGCTACAATTTAAAACATTGTTTTCCCCAAACAAATGCAAATTAAGGCATGATAATCATTTAGAGGCACATCCATGGATTGTTGCTGCATCTTGCCTGCCAACCATGGCTTACTCTGCAAGTAAAGACTGAAAAAAGGGAGAAGATTCTCTGCTGAACAGAGGACATAATTATTTGATATCCAAACCAAGTTTCTTAAAGACTTGACTTAAAGCAAATGTCAAGCTGCAGATTTCAAATGAAATTGAGGAATATGAAAGCAGAATGAGCATAGTGAACTGGCCATTCAATAGCTGAAGAGGGAAATAGTTGCTTCTAAAAGGAAGCAAAAGCCTTACAGAAGAGGCAGAAAGTATTAATAATTAGAGAAACAAGCAGCATGTAGGCATTGCCAGCTGGTGTGAAAGAAGAGAGTCCTCTGGGCACAGTACTTCTTAAGGGAAGTACTTCTTAAAGGAACATAATTCAACAATGAAAGCTCAGCTGCTGTGCCAGAGCCTGGTTGACAGTAGAAGTAAAGTAGACCTCATAAAACCAGACAATGCTGTAAAGATTATCAGATTTGCAAAACAACACTGTTGTGAAAAAGACAAAAGCAGTAGGCTATTGCTATCATTGAAAAAATAAACAAAGTGTAAAATAGTTTCTTCAGTCTTCAGAGGGGCCAGCCAAAGGATATCCACAAGACAATTTACTGTGTGTCTTGCAGGATGTTAATACTACTTGGAGACAGAAGTGTTTTATTTAGCCACCTAAAACATACTAACAGATCAGATATTCTTCATGAAAGGCATTAAAAGTTAGTTTAATTATGGAGAATATTAAAATGAGTATGGTTGAAATCCTTAGACCCCTAATATGTCTCCTGCAGAATTTTTATAAATATGTATAAAAGGAATCTGGAGTGAACAGACGGACCCACAGTTGGGTCAACTTCTTAATGAGACACAGGAAGAAAGAAAGGCCCTGGCATCTAGATACAGTAATATTGAAATATGGAGAACACCTACTCAGCTTCATCACATGTAACACATCTGTTTATTAAATCAAACTCTTTCCTTTGTTCTTATAAACAAACCAGATAATCCTGCCTACTTACCCCAGCAGGGCTCCAGCCAAGTCACTTTAACAGGAAGCTGAGAGGGATCAGCATTCATGACTCGTTTTTCAAGCCGAATATGCAAAACAGCCCACCTCACAACTAACATTAGAAGATGAAAAACTGATAACGTGATCTGGCAGTTCTCAAAGGGGATCTTAAAAAACTGCTGGCTAAGTCCCAGGTTTAGGAATTAAATATTTATCCAGAGTCAAGTCCAATTGCTGCAGTAAAAATTAACAGGACCCTATAAGCAAGTTTCTCATTTTCATACTGGGGCTTTCTCCATCATCTCTCATCTTCATTGTGGTTGTACAGTATTCATATGGACAGCCCAGGCAAGTCTGAGGACCTGACAGTGAAGTGCTGATAAGGTTTAATTCAATTATCTGAATTGTTGAGAAGAAATATATTGAAATGTTTTGCAAGGCTTCCTCAGTTTGCAACAAAAGAACAAGGGAATGTTTCATAGTATTAATAAATTCTATCTGCCCACCCCCTCCCTTTTTTTTTTCTTACAAATCTTTGCAGAAAACTTATAAACCTTTGGAAAATATTCCTCCCTTAGGTATATACTCTTTCTTACTTCTGTATCCTTTAAGGAATAAATCCTAGGCTCCCTTTTTTTTGAGCTACCTATGGGAATTTCTTGGTATGCCAGATCTGCTCTTGGCAGAGGATAACCATAGCCTGGTAACCTTTTTAGATTTTTTAATTCATAGTGGACACTTGTCTTTAGACTGAACGTTGGTTTCTTAAGCTGATCGCTTCTGAATTTCTTGCTTTAATTTGGATTATACAGCTCTGTGTGTCTAGACTATTTTATATTTTATTTTATTTTATTGGTTTTGTCATGATGTATGATTTGTTTGTATAATTATCTGGAACGTATGTAGACTTGCTACTGGAGGAGACACTCATCCCTGATCCGGCTGATGTGTGGTTGTGTGAATCAGCCATCTAAATTATACCTCCAGAGTAGACAGGCCACTGCCAATCGCTGTGAGGGAGAGAGCCAAAGCACACTTGTGGGAAAATATGTAGAGACAGTCCTTGAGAGAAGAAAAGGACTAAAGCTTTCTCAGGTGCTTTATTTTGGAGACGTGCAATGCTCCTTGTCTTTCCCCCATTTCTCTCTCTCTCAGAAAAATATCTCAGTTAGCACTTCTCCCACTGCAACCTGACACAAAAGACCTTCTCAAATAAATCACTCGTGCAGTTGACTGGTATGACACAGTGTCAGATGCTGTCTTTTTGATAAGTTCATTTCCTAAGCAATTTATTTAACCCTTTTTATAGACATTGTTTTCTCTGACTAAGTCGTGAGTCATTTTTCAACACACGAGTACTCCAGGGAAATGTCACACTCGTCGCTTGTTTCTCTGCCTGCCTGCCTTCGCCATACGATTTTTAAGCCAAAAGGACAAGAGTTCCTCCTTTTGTTTGTCCCTTCTGCTGACAGCTGGCTCTGATTGGGCCACTCTATAGGCTGACCTTATAGTTGTTATAAGGCAAATGAAGTATTTGGAAAAGAGCCCCTTCCCTAACCCAGAGCACCAAGCAAAATGAAGAAGCTTTTAGGAGCCTGTTATGATGGGTATCACTCATCAGATTTGTGTCATGATGTGAGTGTAATTACTTGTGTCTCAGAAGTCACTGCCAAGTTGCCCTAAAGTAGCCACCACCACCAAGATGAGGTTGTCTAGGTAAAATCAAAATGGTTGTTTTTCATCCCAAAAGCTTGCTTTAGGACACAAAAGCTGTCATTCACCTCAGCATAACAGATGGGCTGAGGGCTTGTAAAGGGTCATTTGGATTTTTTTTCCTCTGGGGAAAAAAGTCTCTTTGCCATCTTAAAAAAACCTCTTCTTTGCAGTTTTTATTGTACATAGACTCATAAATTTGAACAAGTATATCCAAACTGCTTTGAATTTTCTGTATTATCTGTGCCTGAGGGCAGCTAGGGACAAATGTTTGCACCCAGGTATGGTGACAGAAGGCAAATGCAAAGACTGTGGCAGTCTCAAAGGAGCACTCCCCTTGGGAACTGACTTTCTGAGAAGCAAATGTAATTACTAGGAGTCCTGGGCATGCCTGCTGTCACAAGAAAGGAGTGTCCCAAAGACTGTTCCAAGATACTGCAGTTGGTAGCTATAAAACCCTTATCTAATTCACTGTAAGCACAAGGCTGTTGTCTCCCTGTCCCACTCCCTTCATCTTCCCCTTTCTTTCCCTCTCTTTTTTTGTTTAAAACTCTAGAGACTTGAACTGTATATTACCATGTGTTTTTAAATGGAAAAAGCTTAGGAAATTTTCTAAGGGAAACGTTACTGCCTTGGAGCACAATCTGGCTTGTGGCATGCAGATCCTTGAAAACCAGGTGCCCTGTATCTGATCTTAATCCTTTCTGGCTGGCTGCTGTGCCACAATGGCATGAGTTGTGTGTGTTTGGAGGGTTTGTCTCAGGGACCCTGCCTAGATCCCTTGGATTGCTTTTGAATGTAGTGTCATTTTCTCTGATGAGTTACTGTTGGTTGTGAGCGCGCTGTACTTCAAAGGTTGAAGGGCATTAATCCTTCTCTTCAGGCTTATGTGATGAGAAATGTGGATGCTGGAATTGCTGCCATGCAGAGACAACTGGATCCTGGCCACTGCTTGTCAGGGTAGCTTTAGAGCTCATACCCATAAAGGACTGAAGCCAAAACCCTTTTGTCAACATTTGGGTTGATACTGAAAGAGAACGAGTGTGTTATGAAATTCTCTGCTAATCATGAGACTTTCCCAGCCTAATTACGTCATCTAAACTTTTGAAACCTTCTTTGTTCTGTCTCTAGGGCCCTACTGTGGTAATGTGATGCCTGTCCCCAAAGAAATCATTCTAGATAGCAACGAGGCAACTATTCACTTTGAGAGTGGATCCCACGTGTCAGGACGAGGCTTTTTGTTGTCCTATGCCAGCAGTGATCACCCAGGTAAGGTGATATCCAAAAGTAGTAGAAGATTAGTGGCATGGCTCCCCCTATTTAATGACAATCTTTACAAATATACAGCTTTAGCCTAAAAGTTTGTTCCTAAATATTTCCAGATTAGCATGAGCCATGGTATTTTTAATAGCATGTGTGTAAGAAACAGTTGTAACATTAACCAGATACAATAGCTGCTGAAATCCTACCTAGACTATTTGCAATATAGGGCCAGTGGAGGAGAAAATAGTGCCTTCTCCTTGAAGCTCCACTGTGTTTTGAGCTCCAGCACCCAGCACACTGTGATAGAAGGTGGAGTAGGAGGGATTAAAGTTTTCATTCCCACATTTAATGTTCTGGAGGTCTGTTCAACTTTGAAGAAGGTGTAAAGCATAAGAGTAGAAGGGGAAGTTGAAAAGAATGATAGAAAACCATAGCTATTGCTTCCAGTCTAATAAAATTGCTAAAGTATTATACAAAGAGGTCTTTAAATGTAATTTCATGTTCTGGCAAATATTTGTCTGTAATTTTATATCCAACAATTGGAATTGACATTTGTAAATTTTCACAGATCTGATCACGTGTTTGGAACGAGCAAACCACTACACAAAGGCTGAATTCAGGTAAAGAGGGTTTGCAGCTCTGCATTCTCACTTGCTTTGCAGTATCTGTCAACTGATTCAATTGTTAGAAAATGTTAAAGTGTTTTGGTTTTCTGACCATTTTTTGAGTAATGGTCTAATGGCTGGTTGTGAAAAGCACTAGTGCAGAATGGAAGACTGTGGCCCAGAAAAATGATGGAATGGAGTTGCAGAGCTCTCAGCAATTCTCATTAAGTGCATACATATACATGGTGTATGTAAAAAGAGTTTCCACTTTGAAATTCAAAGTAGCCTCAAATTCCAGTGCTTCCTCTGGGAGCAGATCACAGTCCCAGCTGATACAAGATTATCTGAGGACAAGCTATAATTTCTCGGTTCCTTGAACTTTGTGATAGGTTTGAAATGGTAATAAATTGTGCTCTTTTGGCTGCTGTCTGGATGTGCATATAGGCTTCTTATCTTACTCTGAAAACTTGTGTGGTAGCATTTCTAGAACAAGAGAATTAAATAGAAATAAATGCCCTTGCTAAACTGCTTTTCTAGGTCTTTGTGTGCTACTGTGTTCAGTCCACCTATGAACTCAAGGGCCTGTTTATTTAGCTCCTAGACTCACTAACAGAGCATCAGTAATTTAGAGAAATTACTGCTAAAATATTTATTGGTTTGAGAGCATTTCTTTTATAGGAGTTTGTTTGTGTGTATTGTCACTACAGTTCATGCCTTAAACAAGCCTTTCTTCTCTCACTGCAGCAGATACTGTCCTGCTGGCTGCAGAGACATAGCGGGTGACATTTCTGGGAATATTGGAGAAGGATACAGAGATGTAAGTACACAGGATCATGGGGGCAAATTTATAAAGACAAAAGAAACAAGAATAGAACAACTCGGTTTCAACTTTTGCTGCCTCACTTTTGTTAGTAATTCTTCTGGGCTGTTTTGCTATACCTTTTATTATCAGTATATAAGTTAAGTTATCAGTACATAAGCACACAGAGACACTTTTCAAACAGACAAATCAATTGTGTGAGAACAAAGTCCACTGATTGTCAAATATACCTACTGACTTGTGGTTTCTGGCTTTCTGGAAAAAGCCTGCCCAGTGTTTGTCCTTCTTGAGGCAGTGCTCATCCATGTATGAAATATTTCTATGATTTTAGCCTTTACTTGTTTGGTGTCCACATGTGGAAAAGATACATTTCAGTAACATGTGGGCTTTCTTTAAGATCATGCCTGCACTATTCCTAGCATATGCTCTGAGATGAAATAAATATTAAGCACTGCCTAACCACATCCCACTGGTAACTACCAACCTCCTGGGTTGTTTTAACTTCTTGTTCTTCAAACTGAGAAAGTTGAAGTGGTTGCATTTATCCATGGTTCATATGGCTCAGAGCTCTGCCCTCTCTGTGTCCCTCACCCTGGACTCTTCTCCTGTCATGTCTGTGAAATCTTTACCTCTCTCACAGAGGAGTAAGCCTAATCACACCACTGAAGGAAAATCCCACCCTATCACAGTCACTGAGTTTCTGAAAAGTCAGTGCTCATGTTTAACCTGTTCATCCAGTTATTCAAGCGTGCTGGCTCCAGCCTGGAAAGTGGCAGAGCTGAAGAAACAAAGAAATGCCACATTACATTCTCATTAGCTGAAGTTATTCTGCCCTTGGTTCCAATGATTAGGGCAGAAAAGCAGCCCATGGCATGACCTCATGCAGATTTTATCTACACTAAGGAATTTGCAAAAGAAATTTCCCCTCCACCATTAAGGAGGATTTTCTGATGGGAAGAACCTGCAGGGCTCCCCTGGAGATGTGCTGCCTTTGTGCCTCCGCTCTCCCCACCCCTCCCTGGAGGGGACAGCCCAGCACCCCAGCTTGTCCAGTAGCACAGCCCAAACTGGGCCGGTGTGAATTTCACCTGCCTCTGCCTGCAGCCCCTAGGAAAGTCTCCTTTGTACCTTTCTCTGACCTTTTCCTGCTTTGCCCTAGCCCTGTTATTGCCACCTGGTTGGCAATAGCTCCTGTATTTTTCTATCTATCTAGCACTATCCCACCTGAGATAATGGAAATGGGCTGCACTTAAAACCCAGCAGCAGCTACTCAACACATAGCCAAACCCCTAATGTGCACCATAATTCAAATCCTAAAGTGCAGTAATAGATGGGTCTGTCTTCAGGCAAGAGCACCAAGGAATTATTGATTTATCTTCCCAAGGAAGTGTTGCCTTGCCTTTGAATGTTTTTTTCCTGAGGAGTGACAATCTTACAGCTCCTTCTCAGAAGCAGACCATTTGTTTTTTCATTTGAAAAGAAAAATTACTTTGGGAGACGTATATTTTTCAAAGATTACTCCTCTTTCTCCCACCCCTGCCTCTTACTCCTCGGGAGCTTTTGCTGGAGTTTATGAGCTGTAACACCTGTATGCTTGGGAGGGAAGGCCTTAGCAGCGTGTCAGATCGATTTCCTGAGCGGTGGCTCCTGCCTTGCAGACGTCCCTGCTGTGCAAGTCAGCGATCCACGCGGGCGTGCTGGCGGACGAGCTGGGCGGGCAGATCAGCGTCACGCAGCACAAGGGCATCAGCCGCTACCAGGGCGCCGTCGCCAACGGCGTCCCCTCCCTCGAGTGAGTACCACGGCTGGGCCGGGCTGGCACCGGGCACAGGGCACTGCCACCACCTGCACAAGCGGGTTGGGATGCCATTTGGGGGAGCACAAGATGTTAGATATGTTTCTAGAGCTTTATTAAAAGGGTGTTGGCAATGGAGATAGGAAGAGGTTTCAGGTTTTCAGTGGCCCTATGTAGGATGGTATTTTCATTTTTTTTCCTTCTGTTCCTTCCCAAATATATTTACAAATTGCTTTGTTAGCAGATACATGAGAGTATGATGTTCTGTTTAATCGATGAGCTAATAAATCATGATAAATTCATGTTGAAGTTTAAAAAAAAGCTAGGAAAAATGAGTAAGTAAAAAGTGCCATTGAGCCATAGGGGATTTAATGAACAACTTCTTAAACATTGTGCTTTTGACATGTTCAGAGTTTTTCTCTTTTAGAATATTTATAGCAAGGGTGTTATATTTACCGCTTATCTTCTGACTTTTAATTGTACTGCTGTTGAAGTAGAAATAAATCCTCTAATCTCTATCCAGCACAGTAAGACCTTCCAGCAACTGCTTCTGTCATTCCTGTTGGTTTATAGTTTTTAATTTTCAAATGTTATCTGGATTTTACATGGGGCATTTTTTTTTCTTTTTTAAGAAGGGAAATTTCCATCCCATAACCTATGAGAGCTAAGGCAATATGTAATTTTTGTACTATTTTCCTGTTTTCTCCATGATTTCTGACACCCTCCTGACAATTTTACAATCATGGTTTCATTCATTAAAAAAAAAAGGCATTCTTGTGCTCTGTTGCTGTGCTTAAACTTCAGCAGAGACTGAAATGCCTTATATACAATGGCACTGGAGTATACAAAACTGGGTAGTATGTAGATCATAGCCAAAGAACTATACAGCCTAAATATTTTCCATTTTTTCTTTGAAAGTCATTTGCCAAAGAAAATTAATATAAACTTGTCTCAAGCAAAGCAGGACTGAGAGCTCTGGTCAGGCACCAAGCCCCTCCATAAAACAAATAATACAAATTCTTTCCATCGCACGTGCCAGCTTAGTGAAACCCTAAATTAAATATTTTGTACCTTACATAAAGATGTTACAGAACTGTTCACATACATTAATATGCTTGTGACCCTTGGTAATCCCAGTGGAGTAACTCGGACAGTAGTACATAAAATTTTATAATGAAAAGGTGTTGTGATTCCCATTTGTATTCTTTTTTCCCCAGTACAAGAGCCAGTGGTCAAAGAATGAAGTGTGTAATTCTGCAAGTGTACACGTGCACATTTAATGCGAGGGCCTGAGAGAGAACCCTGAGGAGGAGCAGAGCCCCTGTAGCTCTCCTGCCTACAGGGACAGACAGAGGCACTCCTTGAGTATGATGCACGTCTCCAAGGGACAGAATTGCCCTGAGTAGACAACAGAAGTTTTCTGCAGGTTCTACAGGAAGCCACAGGCTCACTGCCTGCAAACTAGAGGGCACAGAGTTTGAGAAAAATGGGAGTGTCAGCACAGCCCTTCCTAGGACGTTTCTGCCACACCTGGCAGCCGGGACAGTCTCTGGAGCAGATGAACTGTTGGTGTGAGCCCAGGAGAGGGAAATTGGAGTATTTAGGGAAATGCTTTTGTTCCAAAACATGAAAAAGGGCTCCTAGAAACAGTAGGCCTGTTTACTAAGAAAATGAACCAATGCATTTTGTGCTTTAAAAAATCTTTTATAAGCAGTATCTGCAAAGCTGCATGGCTTCCCTGTTCTGCAGTGCCTACATGCTGAAAGAAAATCCTGCAGATGAGCCAGTGCCTGCATGGAAAAACTGGTGCTTGAGCAGCAGTGCCTTAAGAGCTTTTTAGATGCCCTTAAATAAGAGTTTGCTCAAGCTTTTAAAATCTCATTTATAATGGATTTCAGTATTAAAGGTTTAAATTATTTAGCGACTTTAGCCGAAATTGACCTCATCAAAAGCTGCTGCTGGAGTGCATCGAGCTGTTAAGTGTTGTGTTGTTAACATGGAGTTATGTCTTGCTCACCCAGCACCCTGCAAGAGCTGCCCTTGGCCTCCCCACTCCATCTCTCAGTGTGTTTGTTACGCTCCAGCATGTGTGAGGTTGTCACTTCCCATGATCCATGCGCAGACCTGCACCCCCAGATGCTGTAATGAAGCCCGAGTGGCTGGGTTTATTGGGCAGTTCTGATACCCCAGTGCAAATACACAGGTGCTGTAGCATGGCCTGGCCTGTGGCTGTACCTCTGCACATGTGGAATCATTTGCCTTTGAAAATGCAAGAGGCTGTGTGCTTGTCAACAGTGAAAGATGAGATTTGGGGTTAACCTACACTGCTTAGGAGAAGTTTGCTTGAGACCAGCTCTGGGAAAAAAAAAAAAAAACAAAACAAAAAAAAAACAAAAAAGAAAGGCAGGATCCTGAAGCTTGTCAGGCAAATGAGGAACATGGAGTGATTCCGTGCCTTAGAGGACAAAGTGGAACCTGTGTGACAAAATTCCAGCAGTCACATTAGGAAACTGATGAATTACCACTTACTGAATTGGCTTGTTCTCTTTAGTGAATTACAGTAGAAATTTATCAGCTTGATTTCATAGCTTTGTAGACCTTAGAAGTGCTAACCTTGATTTGCTAAATTTGCAGTCCTCTATTTGCTAAATTTGCAGTGCTCTATTTGAAAGGGTTCTGGTTGACTTTTTTTTATTATAAGTATTCAAGGAGCACTGTGATTGCTGTTTTAGGTAGGTTTTTAGCTATTTATTTTCTTCTTTTCCCTTGAAATGAATTGCTTTGCCTTCTCTAAGAAATCAACAACTGTTTTGGCTGTGATGTTGAACTGGTTTGAAGTGAGCAGAGTGCATCTGATTGCCCCCAAGGATTGCCTGTGGGGAAGATGTGGGAGGGAGGGCTTGTGTTTCCCCTTCTAGCTACTCAGCCGCCTACATGCCCAAATAAATCAGCTCCCACCCAGAGCTCTGAAGGGCTTCGTTTGCCTGTAGTCATTTTGTCCCTCAGTGACAAAAAAAGGCAGTGTTTTTATTGACCTTGACATGGGACTACTTTCCTATTCCCCATTTGCAGTGCTCTCAAAACATGTAGCCCTGCAAAACATATAACACTGTGGTGAGGCTGCAGACAGTAGCTTGGGGGAAATTTTCCTGGCCAAAAACAAAGAAAGAGCAGCCTAAAAGGGAACTGTCTCCATGCTTGGTGCAGAAGTTGTTTTACTGCTTAGTCACGCTAGCCAAGGCTTTTCAAAAGGGGCCAGTGATGCATGTAGCTAATTGAAGTGACAGTGGAGGGGGCAGATTTTCAAGAAATCCAAACTAATTTCATGTTAAAACCCTGGCTTTTCTTTTTATTAGGCAGCCAGTTGGATTCATTACTTCTGGAATGAAACTTCAGGGGCATCTCCTTGGGAATTAGAAAGCAGCTCCCCAAGAGGCCAAGGAAAACTCAGCTCTCCCTTAGAGTGGTGATTTTATCTTGTCCTGCATTGTGCAGGGCTGTGTGGCATGGCCCAAGAAATGGCTTTTCCCCTGAAGCAAAACAATCCATGTCAGAAGGAGGAAGAAAAAGGGAGCTATAGATGTGTTTAATGGAGCATAAAGAACCATTCCTGATGGGAGATGTTGGCCGTGGTTATAACAGAACTGGTTCCCACCCAGATTAAAACAAGGAGCAGTTTTCATCCCATTTTCATCCTATGACACACCTGTAGCCCAAGTAGGAATGGCCAGAGCTGGTGTGGTTTAGTCTCTATCAAGTGTAGCTCTTTCACAAGCAGCAGGAGTAACAGAGTGAGGCAATGGGAAATCACTCTAAAGCTTTAAAAAATGCTCAAAACCATTAAAAAATTACCTGATTTCAGTCACAGTGAGAGACGCACTTGAGTGCTCTTACAGGGGTCAGTATCCAGCCAGCAGAGAAAGTGGCTGTCTGGCCAGAGATATTTTACTGGATAAACAGTGATTGTGCAGCTCTGCCTCAGCACTCCTGTGACCACCTCATGAGAGGCTGAATTACCTTTTTCTTCTCTTACAGTGGTTCTCTGTCAGATAAGCGATTTACGTTTACTTCAAATGGTAAGAAAAACTGCTTTGTTTTGAGCTATTTAAATATTTTCTGTAAAAGTTTTAAAAAATAATCAGGAGAATGTCAGGCTGTGTCTAGGAAGGATATTTTAGGACAACAGTTTTTTAAAATTGGCAAGTGAATAAAAAAATTGAAGGGATCTGAAGCAAGCTAGGAAAAAACACAGAATATGTGCGGTCATACGCACATAGATGAGAAACAGAAATAGTATTCTGCTGTTACATTTCTGGTGCCAGCATATGAAAGATGACAATCAGATAATCCCATTTTTATGTACTTTAGGCTACAGAAAATGAAAGCAGTTTTTCTTCAGATATTTGTAATTTCCATCTTCATCATACAAGCGGAGAAAGAAAACATAGGAGAGAAATGAAAATATATTTATATTGCACTGATACAGAAGGCATTTTTGTTTATGGCTTTCCAAGATGCAAAACCCTCTTTTAATCTGTCAAGCCGTTCATTTCCATAAAACACAGCAAAGAGGGGGGGGGGAAGTTCGCATTCGTTCATTTGAATTATATTTCACTCATTTGAGATAATATCATTTACTATTCTACTGAAAACTGTAGAGCATGTATAGGTCTTTGCATCTGCCAAGGAATTATTTTTAACTTCATTGAACCATATTCCACTGGCCTGTTTTCTCTGAAGAACCTTGATGTGCAGAGACTTTGTGGGTTCTTTGGTGGAGTTTGTAGTGCTTACCCACAGATATTATCTTCATGATATCACATCTTGGCAGCTGTATCAAGGAGCTTCTCTAATGAGTAACTTTCCTAGCCCTAATTGCAGGTGGGAATCATGAAATATTTACAGTAAAGTATTCCTCTCAGTACAGTGCCTTCATCTGTGAAATGTTTTGTACAGCAGAATTAGTTAATGCCAATCTCAAAACATAAATATTAT
The DNA here is from genome assembly GCF_035770615.1 of Melospiza melodia melodia. NCBI lineage: Eukaryota > Metazoa > Chordata > Aves > Passeriformes > Passerellidae > Melospiza > Melospiza melodia. The sequence goes on from NC_086196.1 coordinate 26,347,322, forward strand.
GTTTCAGAAGGAAAAATTTAAAAATAAAATATGTCTTCACAGGAATGAGACAAAAGTGCAGAGATTAAAAGACTAAATGGCAAAAATAGCAGATGTAGTCAGAAGGTGTCATGTATGTAGGAGTTAGACTGGTAAAGGATTGGGACTGCAGCACTCCGGTACTGGATCATACGCTACAAATTGACTGGTAAACACCACAGCTAATGGAGAGCATCAGGCTAGCACTAGATTCAGCAATGTCTGACTTTGCTGTTGTGGGTGGTCTTCAAATGTTGCTAGCCTAATATAAAAATATCCTGTGAAAATGCAAAATAACTCCTTCTGCCTGTCTGTGTGGGGACTCCTAGGCTGCAACAAATCTCTCAGTCTGGAAGAGGGATTCCTCTCCAAGAGCCAGGTTACTGCATCTTCCTACTGGGAGGAGACCAATGAATTTGGGCAACTACTCCTGTGGTCCCCAGACAAGGCTTGGCTACAAGTCCCAGGATGGTCTTGGGCCTCCAACCACAGCAGCAACCGGGAATGGCTGGAGATAGACCTGGGAGAGAAGAAGAGAATCACGGGTATGTCGCTCTCTGGGAATTGGGGGGTTTCAGCTGGAGAAGAAACTGAATGCAGCTGGAAAGCTGATAGTGCACTAATGCAACGTTTCTTTTGTTAAATGTAATTAAGTGTTCTGCACTTTCTGCGCTCAGGAATATAATTTTCCTGTTTAAAACAAGAAACTATTTGCAAGACTGGTGTTCCTATGAGGATATAGGATTGAACTCAGCTGATCTGTAAACATGCTGACAGGACAAAATACTTTACACACGGAGCAGTGGAGTCTGGGCAGATGATCTGAAATCAATAAGAAACGTGAAAGTCACAGCCTTTAAAACAAGGCCTAAGTGAAAGAAATTCCTGTTTCCATCTCCTGGTTTAGTTGTAAAAATGTAAATTACAGTTGCTGCTAAAGATGTAAAGATGGCTGATACAGACCATAATATCAAAAAGCAATTTTCATTTTGGAGTCACAGAATCACAGAATGAGTAAAACTGGAAGGCACCACAGTGGGTCATATGGTCCAGCCTCAAGCAGGGTCATCCTAGAGCACACAGCCCAGGATTGTGTCCAGGTAATTCTTGGATATCTGCAGTGAGAGAGACTCCACAACCACTTTGGGCAGCCTGCTCCTGTGTTTGGCCGCAGTAAAGTTCTTCCTCATGTTCAGGTGGAACTTCCTGTGCATCAGTTTCATTGCCTCTTGTCCTAGTGCTTGGCACCACTGAGCAGAGCCTGGCTCCATCATCTTGGCACACTCCTTTTAGATACTGACAGACATTGATGAGGTCCCCTCAGACATCTCTCCTCAAGGCTGAACAGACCTAGCTCCCAGAGCCTTTTGTGCTCTATTAAAAATATCTATTGGTCTAAGTTCACAATTTAAAACAGATTTCCATTCTTCACCCAACTTTTAAACTCAATTCCAACATGGTTTGAAAAATAAACTAACACCTTGAACATCAAGTTTTCCAAATTGATTTGGCTTCTGTGTTTGCGTATGGAAATGTTCCCTTAAAACAGGCACATAGCAAATGAAAATGTTTCTTGCATTTTCTTAAAAGGGATTAAGACCACTGGTTCTGGATCCATGCATTTCAACTTTTATGTGAAGACATTTACAATGAACTATAAAAATAACAACTCAAAATGGAGAACTTACAAAGGGATTCTGAGCAATGAAGAAAAGGTAAGGGAAAGTGGGAAGGGTAGGAAAACACAAAACAATAATGCCTATGCTGTCTTGACATTGAAGGGCAAGCTTTCACTGTCAAGAATGATTAGGAGTTTCAAACTTGTCTAGACTTGGGCTGTCTTCACCAGTGTAATTTATGGCTGCAGAGCAGATAGTGAGCTTGTTGAAACAAGGAAGTTATCCAGGGATTGGTGGAGCTGTGGGACACACGCAGGGAGGCATGTGTATGTCTGCACCCTTCTTTTAAAAAAGTGCTGTAACTGGAGCTGTACAGCAGCTGTTGGGGCAAGTCCTTTGCTCAGCTCAGTGTTTGCCCGTGCCAGGGATGCTGTTGGTATGGCACCAGCAAAGCTGAGGGTCAGCTCCAAATGCATTGGGATGGTCAATCCACCTCCCCCTGCCAAATGAAACAACCCCTCCAGTGAAGGGCAGAGCTGCTGGTGCAGTTTGTCTGGAAACATTTTCCCCTGGAACCTTCATGTTTTCTTTCAAACAAAAGAAATCCCAAAAGCCTTCCTCCCTGTCCCCACAGTGTTCAAAGTCAGACCCATCCTTCCTGAGGGATCTCAGCTGGCCTCAGGAGAAGGCTCTACTGTCCTCAGCGCTGATGGCAGTTTTTGAAAACTTGGCAGAGCTGAAGAGAGATTTCCTGCTGGCTCTGCTTTTCTTAGCTTGCATGGCAAGGAATTTCCAACATTAATGGTGTTAATATTTTTTAAAATGTTAAACTGAGGGGATGCTGGCCCAAAGAGTGACAAATCAGCCTAGTAGTGGGTGAACTGCAAAGGCTTAGCTTTTTAAAATATGCAGGCTTGCAGTTTCCCACAGTGACTTGTTGTATACAAATATCCTTTGAAAGTATTATATACAGTCTTAGTTTCAGCTAAGGTGCATGACAGAGCCTGCCCCATCAGAACCCTATATGGCCTGGCAATTTATCTAAGATATGCTGAGCTCACTTCTGTCTCATCAGGCTTTTAAGTTTTCCTAAATCATGCTGAAGCATCTCCAAGAACTAATATTGCAAGGATGGTTGTTCTGCACAAGGGGCTGAGCTGATTCTGGGTAATAATATATAAATGCAGTGACAACTGTGTACTTAATAGTCATTCTTCAAGTTTGATATAGAAAATGGACCATTTTACTAAAATGTCTAGAAATGGTTCACTTCAGGTTTTTCCTTTTTATGTTTCTATCCACTATTTCCAAGAAAGGGTGCTGCAGTGCTCTTAAATAAAAAATGATACCAGCATACATTAACTGGGAATTCCACAGTATTGAAACGGTGATAATCTTTCTCCTCCAAGCTAACAGAAAAATGTGATCATCTGGCACAACTAAAACGATTATTTCTTTCCAGAACTCTCAATTCCTGAAATCTTGTGGCTGAATCCCAGGTTATCAGTGTGTTAGTCTTAGGATGAAAATCTTTGAAGCTGGATGTCAGGAGCACTTTGAGGAAAGAGGCTTTTAAAGCAGGGCAGACAATGTGTGTCCCTTCCGTTGCAGGTGTTCCAAGGCAACTCCAACGCCGGTGACGTGGTGCGCAATAACTTCATCCCTCCCATCGTGGCCCGTTACGTGCGGATCATCCCTCAGAGCTGGAACCAAAGGATAGCCCTGAAGCTGGAGCTGATGGGCTGTAGAATAATGCCAGGTATGGGGTCAGCAGCAGTGCATGGTGCCTCTGAAGCCCCCTGTGCTGCCCAGTGCCACTGATGTCCCCTCCTCTCTTGCAGCTAACAGCTCCTTCACGCATTCCATGTGGCAGAAACCGAGTCAGAGCACAGAAACCTCCCTTGGGAAAGAAGACAGGACTGTTACAGAGCCCATCCCCTCCGAAGAAACTAGCTTGGGTAACACTACCTAGTGCTGCATTTTCTCTAGGATGCATCATGTCTTCAGCCCAGTCTGAGTGAACTTTAAACTTTCTCACAAATCAAAACTTTTATTTTCCCTTCAGACTTTAATAATGACAGAGAGAAGAGGGAGGAGCAATAGGTTCTTTTTGTCTTAAGGCACAGAAAGAGATTGAAAGCCTTAATTTTCCTTGATGTGTTAAACATTGGGCTTTGGTTTCCCTGTCATATTGGTTGATTTGCCATGCTTGGTGGGTGGCTCAAGGGAATACAGTGAGCACTCAGCAGCAATTTTTGGGAGAGTTCTTCCTCACTCTCATCCTGTATTTTAGAATTTTTTAGTATGTGAAGTAGTTGTCTCACTAAAGTGTTCTCTCCACACAACCCTGACTCCTTCCAGAGTGAGTTCACAGCTGAAAGCAGCATACAGCAGTGCCTGATTGTGTAATTAAACACTCTTCCATAATGCCTGTGTTTATGGGGGCTCAGACAACATTAATTTGTGTAATTCTCCCCGAATTTGCAGTCTTCATCCTTTAATGTTGTGGAGCTAACTTCATAGACTTTAAAAAGCAAACAAACAAAATTTGGTGCTTATACTGACTGTTTGGTGGGCTCATAGCCAGGCAGGAATTGCCAGACCCACTGTACCAAATGCTCCTACCCATTAGGTAGCTGATAGTTGTAGAAATGCCTCTGTGAAAAAAACAAGTTGTAAGAAGCAATCAGTGGAAGAAAAAAATTCTGAAACTGCTTGCCAAGAGCAAGCAAGCTCTGTTCATCTGTGCAGCGGTAGGAGTAAACCATATCCATGTTCACTGAAAATGAAATCTACTGAGATTTCATCTGCTAAATTGTAAATACCCTGTGGACACTTGTACTGCCTTATTCTCCCAGCTGGCAAGTGTCTGTGGAAACAGGGAACAGCACGCTCCTGACACAAGAGCCACCCCACTTCTAATTTTCAAATCCCTGCTCTAAAGCATTTTGTGTTAGAATTTAACAGTGGCTAAACAGGTTTTCCCTAGGTTCCCTCTTGGAAATCTTTGAGCTATTTTGACTGAAATGTTTCAGCCAGTTCAGCATGAGCCAGATACTTGGCAAGTAAAATTGCAGTCTCCTTTGGCAGATTTATAAGCAACTGCAAACAGAGTGTGTATGAGTGGCTTTTTTAAAGTCATCTAGTGTGTAATAAGAAAGAGCTGCTCTTTGTAAGGATGCATATAGCTGCCAAGTCAAGTGTAACTCTTGAGAAAGTATATTCAACTATTTTGTTTCAACATTGTTCCACACGGGTCCATGGCATCCAACCATGGCTGAGGATTGTCTTTTAGTTTTACTGTTGTACATTTTCACACTCTCCTCAAGAAGCATTCCTGCAACATTATCTACCTCTTGCTGTTGTAAAAATTGCCATCTTTGGAGTAATTTACCTTTTAAACTTTTATGCCTTCTTTTTTTCTCATGCAGGTTTAAAGCTCACAGCTATAATTGTCCCCATCTTCATCATGCTGTTTCTGTTCCTGTTCTCTGGAATTTGCATCTGCGCAGCCCTACGCAAGTAAGATACTGGTGTTTGTGAAAGGAGGCATTGGTGGGTACCTAGCTAGCCTGTCCAACTCCATGCCCTCTTTCCAGAGCCTCCTAACCAGAGAGCTGGGAATTGATCCTGTTTGTCAGTCTTTCTTTTAAGTAGAACTCAGTGCTGAGGGTACCCACTGCAGGGTTTAAATTGTAGCACACATGGGGAATCCCTTCTGACAGAAGCACAGGCTACCATGCAGATTATAAATTAAACCAGGAGGAGCTGGTGCATTCATGGACATTGTAAATTATATTTCTTACTGTATGCCTCCCCTAGTCAAGAGAAAAATGAAGGTAAAGCAGGTCAGAACTGTGCATAACCAGCTGCTCTCTTCACCCTACATATACCCACATGCATTGAGGTGTAAAGCAGTCAAAGATAGGATACTTACCACATCAAAACCAAATAAAAATGCAGTGAAGGGAAGGAAGATTTGAGCTATCTATCAGGATCATTTTCTTTTATTTCCCTTCTCTTGTGTTTCTGCTTCCCAGTCCCTCAAGTTAGAGCACTTACCCTAGCAGGCTGGAAGCAGAGCTCTGCTCTGTGGAGTCACACATACACTGGTGCAAGCAGCTAAAATGAAGCTATTTCATCTCACAAGACTGAGGACTGGAAGAATCACTGCTAGCTGTGCTTCCTGCTAGATGCCCATTCCTATGAACCTGCACTTGCATGTTGAACCAGGAAATGCTTCTGTCAGCAGATGGGGATTTGGAAGTGTAAGCAATGCTCTGGTGTTGCTGCTTCATCACCAGAGCTGAGTATATGTGATACTCAGCTCTGCCCTGGATTCCCAGTAAATCTATAAAATAGCCAAAGATTTCAGAAGAGCAGACCCAAACATAGCCCAGAGTGACACATCTAGACATAGACACATCAAACTGGTGAGTGCCAGCCCTGGAAATTTGAACACCAGCACTCACAAGTCGCACATAGATGGAGAAGAAAAGAAAATGTCAAAGTGCTGGTTTGCTTGCCTAGTTCTAGTAAACAACAACCTCCAGGAACTCAAAGTGAAGCCTTGTCCTCAGCCACTAAATAAAAAGGCTCTGCTGGAGCTAAGGCATGAAGCTGAAAGTACTGATGTTTATAAACCCTTTCCTCTCTTCACAGGCGAGAAGCCAAAGGACTTTCTTATGGATTATCCAGTACTCAGAAATCAGGTTAGTGGAGAATCATGCACTTTGCCCTGTCCTGTCCACTGGGCCAGCAGGAAGGGGTTTATGCAGCTAAGCATTTAATGCTTGTGAAATAGCATCCACATTTCCTCATTCAAATTCACCTCTTCATACAAGGGAAACAGCAAATGATAGTCCCACTTGTGTCATCCTAGCACAGTGCCCTGAGAAACAATATAATTTGGTTTCTATGACAGAAAGGCAATTAACAAAAGATCTATTATACAGAGTGCATAAATTAGCATGTAAGAGTGCTCCCAGGTGCCCTCCTTTTCCTTCCCACTTCCAAAATACCTATTTTGCAGAAAATTGCTGCTTTTCTTTTCCTTTCCCCACAGCAGAGGGGATTGCCTTTCTCTAAGAGAGCAAGAGGTAATCATTTTTTATGGCTTGAATATTTTTTTCTCACTGCGCTCTCTGGCTGAAAGTGTATTTATAAAGCCTAAGAACAGTGAGCTGTATTGAATGAGGGATTGGCTTGGCACACTGCTTTAGAAGATGACTGCAAAAATATTTTCTTTGTCTTGCTCAATAACATTTTCTAGAGTGGGGTTCCCATCAGCTTGGCAGTTGGGGTGATTTTCCTGGCCAACCAGTTCCGTCGAGGAATATCCTTCTGAAACTCGGCTTTCCACAAAAAACCCAAACCACTGAGCACTTCATATGTCTCTTGACAAGTCTCTTGCAACAGCTCAGCTCCAAAATTTCATCCCTCAGTAGGTGCTGACGTCAGTGAAAGGAATGCTGTTACCCACTGCAGCTCGCCCTCATTAGAAAATTAATTTGTACTTAACATCATATTTGCTAATATGATTTTTCAAGGTCACATCATAATCCTTTCTCACTTGCTAATGAGGACAAATCCCAAGAAATTGGAGATAGCCTCTTACCCAGTCAGTTCATTTGTTGTGTGTCTGCTTCATAAATCAAGCTCCTAAGCCCTTGTGAGCCAGGCTTGGGGCTTGCAAAGCTGTGAGTCAAGCTCACCTCTCCCCAGACCTCCTGGCGCAGGCTCCAGCAAGTCCCTGACACTGTGGATTTTTTCTTTTCTGTCTCACAAGGATGTTGTGAGAACAAGTTAATTGATGACTGCAGGTGCTCAGATACCCATGAATCAGAAGCCACACTAATCCACTGCAAAAGGAGAAATTTTAAGCATTATTTTTGCCACATATTCAATGCCTAAACATAACTGACTTAAAGTTGGTATTTTATCAATATATTTTGTTAAGGCATCACTGTAGGCACCTACAGAGTTTGAGCCCTTCTTGCCAAAAAATCTTATATAAACTTGGAAATCCCAGTTGATGATTCACTTCTTCCTTCACCCTCCATATTCAGGGGGCTTTTTTTGAACAAACAGCCCATTTTAGTCATGTTTTTAAACTATTTCAATATATTGACAGCAATGAGTATACCGAAAATTAAACTTGCTGGTAAGTCTTCTGATTCCAAGCATTTAACTTGCTGATAAGCCTTCTATTTTAATTTCTTTTTCACAGGTTGTTGGAAACAAATCAAGCAGCCCTTTACCAGACATCAGTCAACTGAATTTACCATCAGCTATAATAATGAGAAGGAGACACCACAAAAGCTGGATCTGGTCACCAGTGACATGGCAGGTAACAGCTCTCCCCCTCAGATCCTTCCCTCTTTCTCTGTGTGCAGAGCCAGTAACAGGCAGAGGGATGGCCCAGCAGTGTGACAAACTTCAACTCTCTTGCAAACTGAGTCTCAGGAACAGATTTATTTATGTTCATCCCAAATGTATAGTGAAGCAGCTATAAATATATTAGGGAGGGAAAGGCCCACTGTTTTGGAATTTTGTTTTCGTGGAGTTGTTGGAAAAATTTCCTGACTCTGACATAGTTGCAGCTGAAGGTACTGATGGAAGGCACTCAGGCATGGATGAAGTGCAAGAATGTGCCTAGGATAGGATTGCTTCCCTTTGCTGACTAATTTTTGTGTTTCTATTTAAACACAAGTGTCTCTGGAAATGGAACAGAATATGATGCCCCTTGCTGCTGATAAAATAGAAAAATTATTTAGTTGGCTTATGGTGGGATTTCATGCCTAGCTGGAAGTTGTGCTCAGATCCCTGTGCAGCTTTCCTGAACTATCTGGGAGGTGAGGCCTCCTGAAGAGCGGGCAGGTAGATGAGAGGGAAGAAGTGAGCCAACCACAGCATTTCTTCCTGTGTTACTTTGGCTCCAGGTCACTGTTTGGATAGAGCAAATCCCAATGAAAGAGCATCAGTACTATTTGCATCCCAAAGGGATGATTTTTTAATTCATCCTCTTAGCACATCTTATCCCTGCCTAGTCTAGTCTGTCTGGTAAGGCTAGTGAGACCAGCCATTTCATGGGATCAGTGATCAGCACTCTTGAAGAAAGATTAGTTTCCTGTTTCCAGCCTCCAGACCTTAGAAATTCCTTAGAATTTCTTCATTGTGTTTGGCAGAGAAATACATTTAAAAAACAAATGGATGGTTACTGTAATTCCATATGGTGCTGCTCTCAGTATCTTTCAAAGACAGTTTCAATCCTCTGTAGGAACTTTCAATATAAATGTGCAGAGACCTATAAAACAGCTTTAAGGAAAAAGAACGAATAAAGGTTGCTCACAAAATATGGTTTTTTGGTTCCCTGGCCATGTCTGGGAAGTCTTTCCACCATCCCCTCCTGCTGTGTTTATGGGAAGTCGGAACTCTCAGCCTGGCTCAGGCATATTCCCAGCCTTAGCTTTTCACCTGCAGTCTCCTTAAAATTAAAAAAACATTAAATAAGAACGTGGATGCAACCTAGAAATGTGCCATTTAATAATTTAATTGCAGGGAGCACACAGTTTGCATATAGGTTTTCATGCTACATGGAATTCCCTCGCTTCAGACTGCCTGCTGGTTCCCAGAGGCAGCCAGGAGGAAGCCGAGATGCTCCATCCTGAGCGAGAGAGATTTCTGGGGATGGCGGCAGCGATGCTGGGGAGAGCTGCACTACTTACTTGGAGAAATATCATAACACCTTCACCCTACATGCTGAAGTTTGGGACCCAGCCAGAAACTGCCAAAAAGATTCACAGGACATATGGGATCGAATTCGACGCTCATGTCAGCTGAACCGCGATGCCAGAACAGAAACCGAGCTAACTTCTTCACGCCTGCGTGCAAACGCCACACTTTAGCAGTGTCATTTACTAGAGCTGTTCAGGCCACCCTTGGTATCTGTACGAGATTGTCACCAGCGCCAAAGCGAGAAAGTTAGAACGTTCACTTTCCTCATAACAGCGTTGCTTGTTTTTTCAGAAAACCTTCTCGTTCAGACCTCCTCACACGGCAGCCCGGCACCTACCATAGCTAGAGGCACAAACACGCACTTCTTGTGGCCATGTTTCCTCCATCTCGCTCCTTGCTCCTGCTCAGCCCTTAGGCCAGCTCTGTCCCTGCCCTCCCCCTTGACTGGGTGACTGCCCAGTCCCTCCAGCAGCACCATTCCTGCTTCTCCCCCCAAGCTCATCCCCCCTGGCACGCCTGCAGCCGTGCTGAGCTGGCTTCGCACATTTCACACTTCCATTGACTCTCTTGGCTGCCGTTTTGCCTAACTTCATCCTTCTTGTCAGTCAGCTGCTGTGAGATGCCTTTTAAATAAAGCCGGCTCGTTAAGAATCCTCTGGGCATTTTAATTATTCCAAAAGTGGAACACTCATTTTGGAGAACTTCTCACTTGTGGATCTTCATGCAGTGTCCTTTGTCCAGTTTGTTGTTAATGTTTTGTTGACCTCACTCTTTTTTAGGGCTTTCAAGTATACTCCAGAAATGTTAATTTATTTGGGGGGTAGGTAGGGGAAGGGAGGGAGAGAGTAGAAAAAGAGGTGGCAGATTGGAGCTTCTCTGTAGAAAAGCTTCTGCCATGTTCTGCAACTCTTGCTCGCTGAAGGAGGTTACAGGATCAGTGCTGGGGAAAGGTTTCCTCACATCCCCAAAAACCACACTTTTGATACAAAAACAGAGTAGCTTTTAACATAACATAAAATACCTATCTGTGCATAAGTATTATATACATAAGATAACCAATCTGTGCCTAACTGAGCATTTCGTGCTTCCTTGTAGATTATCAGCAGCCTCTCATGATCGGAACCGGGACAGTAACACGTAAAGGATCTACTTTTCGCCCCATGGACACCAAAGAGGAGGGAAGAAGGGGGAGTTCTGAGTTCGAAAATCACTATCACTGCCCTCACAGAGCTAACAGGCACGAATATGCTCTGCCCCTGACCAGCCAGGAGCCTGAGTACGCCACCCCCATCATAGAGCGGCACATAGCAAGAGAAGGCAATTTCCCCCCTGAGAACGGCTACAACGTTCCCGTCGCCTCGTCTCAGCTACACTCCCTTACCGCTGGCAGCTTCTCCAGTTCCTGCAAAACCGACACCAGGAACGGAGACTATCAGACACCCCAGAGTGTCATAAACTACGACAAACCCAAAGTTAATGGTGTTGTGACCTCCGTGAGCTACAGCACAGACTACCAGAAGCCCCAGCAAACTGCTCTGGGGGGCGAGGGGTACTCCACACCCAGAGACTGCCTGAAGCCCATCAGCCAGACAGCAATGACAGCTCTCTTGTGATCTGCCGAGCAGCAGCGGCACGGTGCGCAGGAGCGTCGCTGCACAGCTTTCTGAAGTGAAAACAGAGTTTGGAGGGGCTCTGCTGTGGGAGGCAGAAGGCAAACAAGCCCTGTGTACATAATATTGCTGTCTTGCTGGGTTCTGACATCTGAAGAAAGCATATGCTGTTTATCACTGTTTATAGCAAGAGAGATGTTATCAGTGAAGACTGTACATCTTATTTTCTGTAACTGATCTCAGTGCTCCATTTGCAATGTGTGCAATTTGTACATAGCTTTTATTTAAGGAGAATTTCTTAGGTTTCCTTTTCACCTGGGGGTTTGAAAGGATTGCAGGAATGACTATTTAAGAAAACCAGTCCTCTTTTTCCGTCTTTATCTTACCTGCTGCTGTACTGGCAGCTGTAAATGGTGTATCTTATGGTTGTGTTGATTCATCTCCTTTCCTATGATAACTAAAGATAGGGCTGTAGTTCTAATTGGGAGGATAGAAGTTAAACTTCTTGCTGCATAATGTGCATGAGAGAAGGCAGCTGAGTATTTAAATACTGTGCTCAAACACAACTTCCCAGCTGCTTTTTTAGCAGCAATTCTCACATGCTTGAATTTGATCTAGCATACAAGCTGAGCCCATCGAACTTGCAATTCATGTTAGAAAACAGGTAGAAAGGCTGAAACTGGTTTTGGGTTCAAGCCATGGTTATCACTCCACAACATGAAAAAAAAAGAAAAAAAAGAAACCAAACCAAAAAAACAGAACCAAACAACATATCCAATACCAGTTAATCTGGAGAAGTTATTTTAATTTTTTTTTATTTAGGAAGTATGTGTGCAACCAAAATGTGAATTTACAGCTGAGAACTCAGTGCTGTTCAAGCCCTAGCCGATTCTTTTGCTGCTAAAACTTTAAGGAAATTTGTTCCTTGGCACAAAGCAGCAAACTTCCAGAACTCTTCATTTCTCCACTAGGTATTTTTCTGTCTTTGGGTTACTGTTGCAGTTAAATTTGCAAGACAGCACATCAGCACTGTTGTTTTTGAGCAGATTTTCTTTTGCAGCTAATGTTTCCCTTAGTTGTGTTTTCAGACAAACTTGAAAAAGCTTGGGATTGGGTGCAATGTGTCGCACAGTAGCTGGCTCCTCTTTCAGCAGGGGCAGCTTTGGAGCAGAGCAGCTTCTGGTCATGACTGGGACCGTCCACTGCCCCTCTACCTCCAGTGCTTGGGGCATTTCTTTGTATTCAAAAGCTTGTCCTAAAATGCCAAGAAGCAATGTACTTCTGTGAAGAAAGAATGGTGCTATGCTTAAAGCACAAGGTTGGGAAACGAGACCAGTAAAACCTGAGCTCTGGGAAAGCCGCTCTTTGAAGGCCCTCCCTTTATTTCCTTGTACATAAACGGGATGATTTGCCAAGGATGTGATGAAGATTGCTCAGTCTGTTCGCAGAGTGCTTTCAGACCTCTGGGTGGGAAGTGCTGTCAGAGGACAGACTGGCTGCAGTGGTACTGCTCACAAATACTGCTGACTCCGGCCAGACTCGAACTTGAGGCCAGCTCTGGGTGGGTTCCTTGCATACCCCTGTTTGCAGCCTCAGGCGGTGCCGTTCCCCCGCGCTGCCGCACCGTGCATGCGATTCCCGTGCAGAGAGAAAGAGTCAAGGTAACCTCGTAGCCTTCCTGTGTTTGCTGTCAATACAGTTTCTGTGAAATGTCTAAAACACCTCAGGTCCTGAAGTGAAACAGCAGCAGCCTGTTTGTTAGACCGAGCTGGGCGGTGTTGTTTACCTTCTGTTGTTTACATGTCTGTGTAAATAAAGAACACTGGTATTTGTAAATCAGCCACACAGGCCTGCCACTTAACTCGGTGACTCCATTATCGCTGCACGCCCACTCCCGCCACACACCCTGCAGGGTGACAAGGAAGTGTTCCTCACGCCCTGCAAAAGTGCCAGTTGCGCTGCTGCAATCCACGGCTCCAGTGTGACAGGCTAAAAAAAGATCCTCTCAGTGCCCCATTTAGCCCAGATTTTCTGTCCGTGAGCTCTAGAGAAGAAGAACCCACAAACAAACTCCTGCGGCAAACCCCGCTGCAGGACGCGTATGATTGAGGAAAGGATGAGGGTGCCCTCCTGATGAGCTTGAAACCAATCCTCTGCCCACACAACTAATTAGCCTGGCTTGTCACTTGACAAACAAGTCAGTAATCAGGCCTACTCCCCACCTAATGAGGCAGCTAAGGAACACAGCAATGCAAAAGGACCAGGCAGCAGATAACACTACTTGTATTATAATGAACTTTTTGCATATTTCTGCCACATGCTTGGCACACCTGCAGCATGGTACAAGTGTCAAAAGCTTCTTAGCAGCATCTGCCCATTTCTGCTGTCATTCAAACCCTGATTTAGCCTAATGGAAAGTTTGGTCTCAATTTGCACCTTGCCTTCATCCCCACCCCCGTCAAAAGTAATCCAACACACCTGCAAAGCTGGTTAAAATAGATCCCCAAACACCATCAGCCTCCTTTCACAGTGGCTTAGTGCTTACAGGGACAGAGGCAGCACATCTCCTGGTCACTGCCATGGTGCTTCATGGTTCACATCTGAGTGAATGCTGTGTGTGGTTAACACTAAAAGCCTTGGACTTAGGAAATTTTTAGCAACCGTAGCAGCCGATATGGTCGTAGAAATACCAAATCCTGGTGAAGCAATGAAAGAGGATTGCCTGAATCTTATCAGTGCCAGTGCCCATCTTCATGTGCATCCTCTGAATGGCTTTTTACACGCTAATACTTCAAAATCCAGCTTGTCTACAGCAGCCTGTCCTCACTGCCAAAGCCAGATACAGGTATAGCACAGGCAGCCTTACAAAACATCACAGGTTTAAAAACCTTTTGTTCCACAGTGAAGGTTAGAGTATGCACCATTCTGGGATGTTTCCACACTCAGAAGGCCAGTTAGCTCTGCACCTCTCTCCAGCATCTGTGGAGATTCTGTGAGAGCAGAGTCTGATCCTCTGGTGAGGGGAGACTTTCAGTGGTGTTTTGATACCAAACTTCTTCCCTGAGCTGGCACTCCCAGTGGGTTGGAACAGAAAAGCCAAGCCAGAGTCCACAAGAAGGTTAAATATTAACTGCTCCTGGCACTTAGCACCTGCCTGTGCCATTGCTATTGAGAGCAAATCTCTGACTTTGCCTGTTAACTGCACGTCTGACTGAGGGAACTGAAGGAGGTGGCTCTTGAGGTAAGAAAGTGTAAAAAATGGTGTCAGCTACCTACAACTCAAACAAAAAAAATGACAACATACATTTCCAGCTGGTGCCTTATATTTAAAACACAAAAAAAAATCCAAATAAAACACAGGAAGTTGGATTCTAATCATTAGAAGCAGCTTGTGAATCCCATTGCTGGTCTGCATCGTTGGCATGGCTAAAGCCTGGGAAGATTAAGTTTTTAATACAGACTTCCTTCAGATTTTTCCCACTGACTGCCAAAGAACTGGCAGTCCTTCACTCCATGGGCAGATTTTAGTGGAACCCTGTGTGAAGCACAAAACATTACATAGACAGGATGGGAATATCAGGCTATAGGTCCCATTACAGGAGAAGACACCTAACTGTAGTTACCTGTTTGGTAGATCACCATCATTAAACCAAAAGTGAAAAAATGAAGAGAGTTCTAAGAAGGGAGTCTGTCTTCTCAAAGCAGTCCTGCAGGATCAAATGTCCACTGAAAAGTAACCTTGTAGAAATCCATCTGTGTTTTTCTGTCCACCCTCTCTCCAAAATCTGGTAAGCTTTGCTCAGCAACTGGGCTTGTTAAAGGCTCCTCAGCCTGTAATCAGGCCAGACCAAAGGAATGACAAGGTTATGTTGTTGCATTCCTTTTTCCTTAATTTTTTCCATAATAAAAATTGTGTACTGCCCTTTTCTTTCCAATGTCAGCTATGATGTAAGTTTGTACTGACCTCCAGCCTGCACTGTGATTAGTACAGTATGAAAGCAGAATTTACCATTTCATTTAAAACTCATCAGTGTTGTTGATACCTACACTGAAAATTACCCTGCCATGGCTGTGTGGGGTTAACAAGACTACCAGTGCAATCCCTGTGAATTATTGAAGATAGGGTGAATTTCACAGAATATACTTATTTAAAAGGAAGGTGCCATTTCTGCACAATCAGTTTCAAACTTTAAATAGAAACCTCTCTTGAGGGCTTCCTTTTTTTGAAGCCCCCTTCCTCCCCCCGGTACAGTCCTACAATCCATTAAGGACACGCGACAAGGAGTCAGATAAAGTATTTCTAAACTAGATAAAGACAAGAGGGAAGACATCCTTAGTTGGAGAAAATTCCTGCTACCCATGATAAGGAGGATGCCTCACATCTAACTTTCTGTGCTATCTCATTGTATAGTCTGGACATGAGAATTTGGAGACCTTCATTCAAACGTCACCAATTAGATTGGGCTTTGCCTCACATTAAGTGCCTGTAAGTCCTGAGAAACCTTTGCCACCTTCAGTAGGCAAAGGTTATTTAGTAACCTCTTGTCCTGGGCTGAGTTAATTCATTACTTCGACACTCACAGCACAGCTACTGCTCTGCCATGTGACATCCAAGAGATTATCATCCTGTTTATTTTTGTATAGTCACAAGTATGAAAAAGAGAAATCCAGGAAGGAGACAATCAAGTTAAAGCACAATATTTTTTGCCATGGTAAAAAATGAAAGTCAACAAATATGACATTGTAGTGTTACTAAGGCATTTGTGCCCTGAATAATTACCCTGAACTGACCTCAAGAATCCATCATTTTGATTAGACGCAGAATTTTTAACAGACTTTACTGGAAAAGTTCCCTTGTATTATTAATGTATTAATAATCTGCATTATTGGCTAACCCAAAGAGGAACAGTACCCTGAATATCCAGCACTTCCTCCTACTAAATCTGAGCTACCAAAAAAAAAAGAGAAAACTTACAAACATAACAAATTATTCAAAGCTTGTAACAGTCTCTCAGCCAAATCAGATGACAACAGACAATAATAGACTTTGAAAACACATGTATGTTGCCTACTAGAAGGCAGGCAAAAAGGTAGGGAGGCAGCCAAAATTGTAGGCTGAAGAGAAACACCAAGATCAACTTAAAACAAACAATATAGAAACACACAGCAATGGGTGATGCCTGAGCTGTGACAGGGAAGTCACCAGAAGTCTTGCTCCATGAGGAGTGGCAGATAGCAGAGAAGATGGTGATGCTTGCCATAAAACAAGGGGAGAAAAGACCCAGACAGTAATATTACCCACCACCCTGCCCATGGTCTGGACAATTTAACCCTCTGAGCATATCCTAGAAACCAGTCTTTACAAATGTGTTTTGTGCATCTTAATTTCTCTGGCCCAGGCAAACACCATTTTGCAGATGGGCAAACTGAGATAGACAGATATGCTGCCACCTGTCCAGAGCTGTAGCAACAAATCAAACCTATCCAAAAATGCCAAGGCCTCTGAAAACACCAACCACAAACCCGTGAAAAGTCCTCTGTCAAGCAGGGAAAGACAGGGGCGATAAAGACTAAGACGAGCTAGCAGACCTCACTTGAAGAGGCAGCTTTTCTTCACATCTATGGCTAAGCTTTTTATCCTTAAGTGACACCATCTGTTCTGACAGACAGTTTTATAAAATTTGAATAAGGTGACCTGGATAAAGCATGCCTGTTATATGGAAATGCCGGTGTCATGTGGATGGATGTGGATGGATGTGGAAAGGTTGTGGATGGTTCGTGCATGAAGCGCTTTCAGTGTCTCATCATAAAAGGCCACACAACCTTTTCTGACATGCCACAACACAAAGTGAGCCATGCTTTTGATAACAATGCTGCAATGAGTTGTCTACTATCTTACAAAGACCTTGCAGATGGCATTCACCCTCCTGTAAGTATTCATGTATATAGGTAACTTTTTAACATACGAAGTCATGGTCCATCCTGCTGCTTTTATAATACAACCACATGACTGCACAAAGACCAGCACCAAGGAGATATTTATGTCTCTGCTGACAGGTCTAGTGATCACCTGGCTAATGACAACAAACAAGGCCTGCAGGCTGGACTATCATTGGGTGGTCTCTGGAAAGGAGCACCAGTAAAGAAAAGACAATGGTGGGTCAATGTGAACTGACCTTCCTCTTTCTCCAATCAAGGGGCTTCTGTCTGAACGTGGACTAGAGCAAAACACAATTGTCATCTCCTTTTTTCCCTGCTTCTCCTCACCTGTCATGACCATGGGCAAAGATTCCAGGAATGTGACAAGGCTGGTTCTGTATCATGGTTGAAGGGCACTGGTGAAGCACAGGCAGGAGTATTTACAAACCTACTTGGCATCACACTTCATGTTTTATCAGTGCATTCGGTCCCTTCTTTTGGAAAGCCTCAACCCATCCACAAACAAGAGATCAAACATTTCACTGTTTGTCTCTGAGTTTGTAAAAGAGCAGAGCACTCATTTTTTAAAGTAATTGATGGGGAAAATCAAGTGGTTTTTAGCAAGTCATGAATGCAGAGCTGTATGTAATTTTACTTGTCTGTGTTTATGAGTGTTTGGACATGCACTTCACTGATATATAGAGAGGACAATTTTTAAGTGTAGTATGTGCCATCTGCAAACTACTTGCTACAGGATGTCAATTAGACTGGATGTTAATTATTTTAAGATTACATGTTTCTAGAAATAGTTCTAATGAATAAAGTTGAATAAAGTTGTTTTTGTTTTTTTTTTTTTAATTAAAAAACCACAACCAACCAACCAAACCACAAAAAAAAAAAAAAAAACAACCCACGAAACACTAGGTTCTGTTTCTCAAAGGTTCATTAATGCTGAAGATTGGAAGGAAGCTGCTGCCCCCTCTTGGCACCACACACAAATGCAAGTACTTTGCACGGAAAAAGAAGATCTGGTCACAAATTGCAATTACAAAGTAATAGACAAGTTTGGAAGTGGAAAACAGCATAAAAACTGACACAGCCCCAAGTACACTTGCCTACTTACCCAGACCATTCAAGATAACTTAGTAAGATGTGGGGATCACAATACATAGAATAGCCCTGTCTTTCATTTTAAAATAAAAGTAAGTAATATGCGACCTGGAGTTAAAATACCACTTCAAATAATACTTAAAGGAGCACCCTAATTCTGCTGGCTTCCTGCATTGCCTTGTAACACCCCACATCTCTCACAACTTAGGAGAACACCTAAAGTGCCAGACAAGACAAAAAAGGAAGATCAAATAAACAGGAAAGCCTGCAGCAGCACTCATTTGACAGCTATACAGAAATCCCCCTTTATCATATATAGAAATTCAATTTCTCTGTTCCATCCCCAATTCTGCCACCCTCAGAAGCTGAGGGCACCCACTGCAGGGTTTAAATTGTAGCACACATGGGGAATCCCTTCTGACAGAACCACAGACTACCATGCAAATTATAGATTAAACCAAGAGGAGCTGGTGCATTTATGGACATAACTCAAAGGCTTCACTTCTACAAGAGGATCAGCATGGGCAACTTCTAGCAACCTTCTTCCCTGACCTTTAGCAGAAGAGTCAACAGTGGCAAACTCTCCACAGGTTGTTCCAGCAGGGATTGTATAGGGACACTCCATTTCCTATTGGAAGGGAAAGCATTCAAGTCAAGGACATTTCCAGCAGTGTAAGCCCAGTGAACCAAGTATGTGACTATTTCAGTTCAGCAGTATGAATTTTAATGCTTCCATTCCCTAAAGAAATTGATGACAGACAGAAACACTTGGACAACAGCAAGTGAAGTAACATTAGAAAAAATATTTTCATGGGAATCTGACTTATTTCATTTGACAGAAGTAATATCTATGCAAATATTTAGACAGTTCATAGGCAAATTAAGATTTAATCAACAGGATTTACAGATATATTTGAAGACTTGCAGTTTTAACAGAAAAGTTACCAGCTGTCTCCCAAGCACCCCTGACTTCCAGCACTACAGACAATCAAAACATGTCTGTGAATGCCTGTACTTTCACTCTACTTGTATTTACATCTTCCTAACTTCCTTATTGAGAACCAGCCACTGAAAACTAGGCACCAGAGAGCTGATGGCCCCACAACTGATGCACGAGAAGCTGGGGAGCCAGCTAAGGAGCTTTTGCATTTCAAAAAGGAAATTTGAAGAAACACAGAGTGCCAAAAATTCTGAAGGGAATTGTGATCACTATCTCCACTAGAAAGTTACAAAGAAAAACTGTAGCCAGTTCTCCTTGGATCAATACATGGATTTTTAAAATATCTCACATAAGGGACTGGAAGAGCATACTCCTGCAGGGCCTTCAAAACATTGGCAGCTCCAATGCTTAACCCAGGTATAGCTGGAAAACACAAGTCTTAGCACATGAGGCAGAAGGCTGGCAAAGAGTCACCAAATAATTTGGATGGCTGATTGAATCAAACACTTGTATAGAGTGTGGAAAATTTACCCAAGTTACTTAAAGTTTTCACCTAGGAATTGAAAATCCTTGCAAAATACTACTTGGCCTTTTTAACCATTTAACTCAGAAGCATCACGTCCTGCACAGGAGCAGGCATCATGAACAGATTCCAAAGTACATCTGTGGGAAGTGAACACCAGGTGAACAGAGTAGCTAGGACAAGGCTACTCTGAAGCATTAAAAGCAATATGAGAAAAGAAAATCTAAAGAAATTGAATATTTCTCTTTCAAAGTCAGCATGTTTTCCACTTTTCAACTCCTCGGTTCCCTTACAACTACAAAACTTCTAAAGAATTGGGAACTGCATCCTATGGGAAAAGACACACTGGACAAGGTGATAATATTTTCCAATTATTGCAGTGTAAGTTGAAGCTTACAAAGGCAAGCTTGAAATATGTTAGCCCATTTTTTTTTCAGGCCATTGAGCTGAGGTTTTAATCAGCAAAACCAGACTTCTTACACAGATCCTAAGTCAGGACACGTTTCTCTTCCTGTCACGTGTGCCTCTGGAAAAAAAAAAAACCAAACAGAGGACTCTTCAGTGACCACAGTCACTGGGAGCAGCCTGTGAGCTCCTTCAGCCGGAACCTGGATCACAAAGAAATTTTGAATCATCTTTTTGACTTCAGGTAACATAAAGAAGTAATTTCATTTCTCCTCTTTCTACCATCTTCATTCATAGCTGCCTCTATTCCTCATTTTGTTTTACAACAACTCAAGCTAGATTTCTCTCCTTTCCCTCTTCTTTCCATCTGCTGAAGTCACCCATATCTAAACCCTCCTAAAAAATTTAGAGCTAAAATATAAACAGTTAACAGTTTCAGCCCTCACCAATTGTACATTCTACATCTTTTCATCCAACATGACTCAGCCTTGTCTATTGAGACAGTTCCTACGCTCACAGCTTTCTGCCCTCTGCTTACACACTCCCAATAAATCCTTAAGCACTACCATAATTATACTACTACCAGTTACGACAGCACCGCCTTTCACTTGAGCTCCCTGCTCATTCAGATGAACTTCATGCTTTAGGGTGAGATGACCACTGCAGTAGAGGTGAGAGATTATTTCTTTTACAATATAATTTAAAACACAAAACAGACACTAAATCTGAACAAAAGGACTTAAATATCAGGACTAAAAGTTGTAACTTAAAGGGAAGTGTTTCGTAACTGCAGTAGAAAACTTCGAATATTTCAAAATGCATGGAAAGCAAACAAACACCAACAAAAAAAATAGAGATAAAGGGCAGTTTCCACAATTTTAGCCAAATGACTTAACCCTTTGACAGGTCTAGGCCTTTACAGCTCTTCCTAGCCAAGGGCTTCAGAATATTTATGGTATCATTATACAGTCAGAATATTTATGGTACTATTATACAGGCTTCAGTCAGTTCTGGTATTATTATACAGTCATATATGCATGTATGCAAATATTTTTTGTCTTTTAACTAAAAAAAGATTCAGCAGAAAATGCATCTCAATGAAATCTGAGACATGTCCTGTAACTGTGTCTTTCAAAAAACCGTATTTTGCTCTTAACTATAGACTAGACTAGATAAGAGTCAAACTCCACGTTATGTTGCTCTGTTTCCCCCACATTAGCTTTTTGGCCAGGCATGAACTACACTCTTAACAGACAAAACCACACACATTGTTGTGTCTTTATTATGTACAAAAAGAGAAGAAAATGAAATACAACTCTGAATTAGGTGCAGAAATCACTGCAATGCAGAAGAGTATGTTTATTTACAGTCTAATAAAAATATATTATATTCAGCTTATCTAGGTGTATACATGTTTTGCAAAATGCTCTATCTGCTACAGAAATGAGAGTAACCCATAATGTAATTATGTTTGAACAAATACAATAAATATCTGTATTTTGTTTGATACAACTGTGGATTAACATATATTGAGATGGATAGAAACCCTCTTCACTGCCAAGAATACACGTCTACAAAGGAAATACTACATACAACCTTTGATCAGAGTTAAATTTATTGCCGTAAAGCACTTTCCTTATCTTACATGCTTTTAATTAACATTGGTCCCAGATGCCAACAAACACTGTCCACCTTTAGCTTAAAATACAATTGTCTTACTGAAGATTTTAATAGGAAAGGAATTATATACCAAAAAAATTGAAAAATTATCTTTAGAATATTATTTTATTTTTTTAAGTAAAAATATATATACACACGCAAGTAAACTGTTTTACACTTTAAAAAATAAAAATTAAGTCTGAACACTGACTTTCCTCAGAAATTCTTCCAAGTCTAACTCATTAAGCCTCTGGGAATCAGCAGGACTGAGTCTTCCAGTTACTGACAAAGGGGAGAATACATATTTGTCCATTGAATCTGGAAATCTCAACTTGCAAAACTTTTCTCAGTTTAAATATGAATCTCTAAGCATTTCAGTATGATTGCAAATAAACCAGTATGTTAAATCAGGTGGTAACAAGTACAGACTGTAGTGTCTGAGTGAAATCCTCCCATCCACAGCTTCCTAAATAAAGATTATAAAAACTGCTGGGAAGGAAATTTGGTGATAATTTACTGCTACCTGATATGTCTACTCCCAGTCATCTTCCTCAGCAATTGCTCCTTCTGTTGATCTCGTACAGAGATAAAAATAAAGAAGAGCAGAGAAAGGTATAGCAGATGAAGAAGAGACCACACAGCATCACATGAAACTGGCAGATGAGGAATGTTAGGAAAATAACTCTAGAAACATTCTTCCACTTCAGGCTAAAACTGATCAAATGCATTGAACAGAAAATACAGTGTGCCATGAAGTAAGGAAGAAAAAATAAATAAAAAATTTCACCTTTCCCTCAAATTAAGGGAAACTGTACAGGAAAATTGAATGTCTTTTTAAAAAGTTACAAGACTAGTTGGACAAGTCTATCTTCTAAGAACAGCAGGAAGATTCCACACAGCAATGACTTTCAAAGACAAGATGACCACAACTTAGCTTTCAACTGTCTCTTCCTGACAGAGAGGACATTATGTGTTCCAGGCCACAGACAGTTTCAGAGTGCACTCTGCTTGAGTAGCTGTGGGAAAAACACAAATCTGGATGCAAAAGTTCTGGCAGTGGATTCATCTGCTAACACACAGCCAATGTGTCCTCAAGTTTCTGAAGCTTCAGAAAAAGAAACATGCCTGGGGACCTGTTTCTTCTTCACACAGCTTTATTTTTAAATACTAGTTTCTGTTCGGTGAAAACTGTACAGCCTTGACTATTTTAAAAACCTTCAACAGTATGCTGTACGACAAACACTAGTATAAAAAATGAACCAAATAATGTTACTCCACTGAGTAAGTGAAGCTCATGCACACACACACACACACAAAATGATCGTGTAAATAGCGAAGTTAAGGGATTTATAAATAGCAAAATCTTTGAATAAAGTATATACATTTTTAGGCTTTTTCTATAAACATATAAATATATATAGTGCTCCTAGGAGAGACAAGGTAACTGTGTTCTACATCACAACTTAGAACATAAGATTAATTGATGTTACTCTAAAGGCCTTTGAGGTTTTTTCTTATGTATTTATACCCTACACAGTTAACACTTGCAAAGATATCTTTTCACATTAGTTCCACTTTCAATGTACAAAACCATTTCACATTACAGTTCAACAGCCTGCAGAGCAGTGAACAGGAAAGATGGCACTGCATGCTGAAATAGTAAGTGCGAAGACAACGCAGAGCTTGTCTGTGGAGTGTGCTGCACTTCAGCAAGAGAGCTACAAATGGAGCA
Organism: Melospiza melodia melodia; assembly: GCF_035770615.1. Lineage (NCBI taxonomy): Eukaryota > Metazoa > Chordata > Aves > Passeriformes > Passerellidae > Melospiza > Melospiza melodia. The sequence goes on from NC_086196.1 coordinate 26,370,594, forward strand.
TGAGAAACTACTCCAGACACCAGCCTCAACCTCCCCACCTGCAGACATGCCAGGGGCCTTTAGATGCACACCAATTAAAAACTATTTTAAGATACACTGCTCTCACAAAGGGAGTAACATTTTGCTTCAACAGTAAGACAATTATAGGTTAATAGGACTGCCATAACATAACACAGATAGGGCCAGGCACCGTATGACTCTGAGAACCTCCTGTAAAGTACTGTGCACTCAACTTCTACTTCTTTAAGGATTATTTTAATATGAAATGAGTATGTTCAGTACCCATCAAAAGCACTCATCATTTCATAAGGTCAAGCTAACAATGACCAATTCAAACAACTCTGCATTAGCAGTAACCATATCCATTCAAAAACAAACACTAAATTGATGATGCTCAGAAAAAAAATACCAAAGGGCTCACATTAATTGTGAGTAATTTTTCAACTAACTTCACTATTAAAACCCCATACTACTCTCTTTAACTACTTTTGGAGCAGGTTTCAAATGGAACAAATGGTGGTGAATCTAAAAACAACAAATCCAAAAACCTCACTCATAAAATTACCATGGGCTGAACGATCATGATTAGCAAGCACTCCACTGCTTATGTGGGTTTTGATAGTCTTTGCTCAAATAAAAACTTTCACCTTTACTATTCCGAGGGAAAAAAAAAAGTGTTCTTTAAAGTTACAGTTCAAAAATCCTAAATACAAAACACATGGATGCAATGGAACAAGTGTCCCCTCCATCTGTCATGGGCTAAAGCATGTGTCACACCAAACTGACCGTTAGTTGTCCCTTTAAAACATCCAGGGGTCAAAATTAGGTCTGTCACTCATTATTCTGCTTCCTAAGGGACATCAATGAGATTAAAAGTGGAACATACTGAGGTTATCCACTTTAAAAATCCCACTCTTTGGTGGGACTACTCTTTTATTACTAAAAGAAATTCATTTCACATGCTGTGTGTTCGGTAACTACTGTGTGTCACGCAAAGGACAGTTTTCCACATTGAGAATTGCTCACAATGAAGCCCTGAGGTAACCGCCTTTTTTCCAGGCAACAGTAATACAGTTCCTTTTGACATTTAATCATCCTTTTACAACCTATACTAGCATATGCAACTTTAAGCAGTCAATATTGATTATCAATTGTTCCCAAAGATGGGATCAGTCCAGGCTTTGCCTTTTTTTTTTTTTTTTATAGTTTTTAAGATAACGACTCAGCAGAACGGGCTAATTTGGGTGCAGTGTCTTCTAAAGAAGCTTCAACTGAATTCCCCAGGTCTCCATTTTCATGTCCATCAATACTTGGCTTCTTATCAAACACTGCAATTTAAAAAGAAAATTGATTTAAGGAAAGAAGCAATCTTGGGAAGGACAGATCAGTGATCCTTGTTTCAAAAACTGGAATGTTTCCTGAAATGACTACTAAAATTAAAGCTGACAGGTTTTTAGCAGAACGGAGCATGGCAGGAAAACAGGAACTGTTTCTTTGCTTTTCTAATTTAAAAAATGTATCTGAAGAAGTCACCAACATGAAGTGTTAAGGGAAATTAACAACTCCTAGTCAGAGGTAGAAAAAGATAAGAATAAATTTGCATTTCAGCCTTTGGGAAAAGATGACCAAGAAAAAAGTTCATAAGTTAATTCAGTTAATTCAGTTGGATCTAAGTAAACCAGGCCAAACATTGAGGGACCAACCAGATGAACTGGCAGTCTATTAGTAGGTTAATTGAATTGACAGCAGATTAATTTTACAACGAATATAAAAAAGTATTTTCCAGAAACTGGTTTGCATATTGAGACTTCAGAATTAAACTGCAGGTAACACATTTAGAAGGCTTACCTTGTGAGGGTTTGACATCCACACTTGCATCTTTCCTATTAGAACTTGAATTTGCACCTTCCTCCAATTCATCAAGATATAAACGGTAACGGTGTCCACTCTCATCCTCATATTCTACATTTTCATCATCTGAATCAACTTCTGGAGCAACGTACACTACTTCAAATTCAATTTCACCTCTCTAAAATGCAGCAAAAAATACAAATTTACTTACTACTGCACAGCTACCCAGCAGGATTACCAAGATGAGCTAGGTTAGTAAAATAAGTATATCTTACTGTTGTGAACACATTTCTGTAAATTCAATTAAGTTGACGCTGATTCAATCATGTTGAATATTTTGGATAGGTATCTGAGTTAAGTTTTTACTGACTAAAGTAGAACAGCTCTATAGCTAAGCTTTACTAAAACTACCCATATTTCTTATATGCCAGTACATTTCAAACAGTGATTTCTAAAGAGGAAGCTTTCTGATAAATTAGGCACACGTGTTAATTGTCAGAAAATGGGATGCAAATCAGGAAGAAGATGCTAGACCACAAAGCACATGAGAAACATTGTTTGGCTGGAGCTGTTCAGTCGTAAGAGTAAAGCATATGTCACTAAATAGTTATTTCTGTGGGGCAATGTAATAAATTGATTTTCATCAGCCTTACTGAATAATGATTAGCCAATATATGTTTAACTGAACTGCTACTGACCCAGCAGTTTTCTCCTTAAATTGCAAAACATAAGAGGATTAAGTGCAAGGTGATAGAGCCTCAAGAATCACTGTATCTTAGCATTACACACTATTTAACAGGAAACACTAAAATTAAAGGCAATTCAACAGGCAGAACACAAGAAGCACCTAGATGTGTCTATGGATAACAGGTGCAAACTGACCTGTTGGGAAAGAATAGTTACAGCTTCTTTATGCTTGGCATCTCTTAGATTAACTCCATTTACTGCCAGAATAGCATCACCAACATGCAGTCCTCCACATCGATCAGCAGGCTGCCCAGGATGGATTTCAGAGATCAGTATTGGAACACCATGCTCCTTCCCACCCTATTAAAAAAAAAAAAAAGAAAGGCAGATTTTAATTAACTGAGGTGCCTTTTAAGATAAAATTGACATTCTGATAGTAGCTCCTAAAGTGCTTACTTCAACTTCTATTTTAGAAAATTAGAAATCATTCTTCAAACAACTAATGTTTAAGAATGCATGAGCTGTTTCCCTTAATTCTTCTCCCCAAAGAAGAATGGAAAATTTCAAATATGTACTCAAAGTCAAAGCGTGCAATTCTGAATACTAATAAAACTATAAAATCATATATAAACTCATGAAAACCACAAAATCTCATTAAAAAAAGCATATCAGGCACCATATAGACTTGTAAGAAACAGTATTCATATTTAGAATAAAAGTCTAGTAGTCAAAATTTTCCAAATTTGTTCTAAAAAGTTTACACAGATTTTGTTAGGTGAGAAGTGCCAATACAGATATTACAAAAAAAATTATAATCACAACAGCTAAGTGTTGGAAGTCAGGTCTCAGATTGTCTCTGCTCTTCTAAATATTTACACCTGGAATCACACCTGGCTAAAGTGTCTATATCCTACACATAAATAAAAATCTTAAGTTTAATAAAGTAGCAATTATCTATTTCCTAATCTATCAAAATGGGTCTTGAAGTTCTGTGACCATAGTTATGGATTTGTGTATGTTTTTTTCATTTGTTCTAACCACACATCTACTGATCCATGGATTTTACAGAAGTAGGAATACAAACTTGAATTGCTGTGTCTTTGTCATAGAAAATAAATGCAAATATTTACTGTGATTGAAATTCCTAGTCCTTCATGGTCTTCTTTAACTAGCAAAACTTTTCTGATTGGACCAACACCTTGACTCTTCTTTAAGGCATCAGGATCCTAGTTTGATAAAAAACAAACATAAATGTGTGAACCAAAAATGGATGCATTTCAGCATTTTGGTTTTTATAATTATATACAGGCAGCACTCTGAGCAAGAGAGTTTTAGACTAGCTCTAGGCAGGACAAACTTACAGCACCCCTTTACAGAAAGGAAGTGAAATCAGAAAAGATTCCTCATTATGTACCCCTGATGAGAATAATTATTTAAATTACTCCACTGCTGATTAGTGCACAACACAGAACTGAACTTCAAAAGAAGGAAACCAGCCACATAAGGGACCACATGAAGAAGTGCTGATCACTGCTGAAATGTTATATGATGTAAACTCATCTTAAAAGTAACCAAATGACAGGAGATGATGTAATATACTCCCAAGGAAGAGGTTGCTTGCTCGAGTTTATTTTTATTGTAATAAAAATAAACCACACCAAAAGCCATTGAATACAAATCTAAAAGAGAGACTAAAGAAACCAAGGTTTGTTTTTTCCTTTTGTTAAGTCACTGATGCCATTATGCATACCTTTAAAATCACAAATACATGTATTTGTCCATCAGTGTTTTACATGCAATTAGCAACACAAGCAGTAAGACCCATCTGACCAACTAAGGTATTCAGAACAGATCAAAGCAATGCACCTTGCTCAAAATGTCTGATTTTCTGTACTGAACACTGGGGTAATTAACAGGACATGTCTCATGTTGGGTGAGTTTTACCAAAGATACCCATAGTGAAATGCTGTTTAAAGGTTTTGTTTTAAAAAGTACCTTTAGGAGGAAAAAAACCAACCCACAAATAATTCTTTTACAAAGTGACAATTTATCTAGCCTTTTAAGAAAAGAAATTAAAATAAATTTCAGTTTAATCTAATGCTGAAAAACTTATTCTTGGTTTTTGTAAATAAGTTAGATCCATTTTTTGAAACCTAGGTTACAAAATTCTGCTTTCAAGTTGTATTTATACACATAAATACATATATTTATATCAGAGGCCCAGTTTTCAAAAGGAGTGAGTGTTCCTAGGTAAGTCAAAGGAATTGCATCATCTCCCGTGGTCATTTAGAGGGATATGCTATTCAGCACAGAACTGTGCTTCGGCATAGAAATGGACAACATACTTACAAGTAACATTTGAAAAAAACACAGCACTGAAGTGAAAACAATCACAAAGCTGAAGAGGTAACTCATGTCTGGAAGTCATGGAGGAATGGCTCATCTTTCCAACTTACATGTCCTGGTGGTGCTTGCATTGGTCGTTTGAGGTCGTTGCGGCCACGGCAAGCTCGAATGACGGTTTTGTGGCGGTGCAGGTGAATTTCTGCCTCCAGCTGGTTCCACAGCTTGTCGTGAGCAGGTCCCTTCATATCCCGGCCCAGTAACTGAATCTGCTGCACCCTACACAGTGACACAGAGTACAACAATGCTGCATTACCACAGAAAAGCAATGCACAGCAGGACTCATACACCTCATCAGCCTACAGCACATGAGCATGCAGCAACTGGCACGAGAACCCCGGGGATTTTTACTCTTCCTTTTGTTAATTAACTGGAAACGTGAGGCTTTTCCTCCTTAGTCTTAACCTTGAACCTGCCTCTGGGGATGCAAAGGAAGGAAAAAACAACAACAAACATCTTATGCTAGGGGACATGGATTGACTTCACATACCTTCCAGCTAGCTCCTTATCTAAATACTTGGCTGCCAATCTTGCTCCATAAACCTCAGCCTGAAGCACAGCTATGTGTCTACGGAGGGCTTCATTCTCCTTCCTCAGCAACTTCACCTCAGCTTCCAGTTGAGCTTCTTTGACTTTTTCCTTCTTGTTAGCTTCAAGTTCTCTCTCCTTTGCAATGACAAAAAAAAAAAAAAAAGAAGAAAGAAAGAAAAGAATATTAAAAAGCTTTTATCCAAGTTAATAATGAAAGAACACTTACTGTTTCTACACACACAATCTAAAATTACTTTCCTGTGTACAAGACATGCATGCAGGAAAAGAAATAAAAAAAAACAAAAAAAAAACAAAGCAGGGACTCTGGCACTACAGCTAGTGGTTTGCATACTATCCTACAGAACGGTGGCAAAATTTAAATACCCTGAATATCATCTTTACATTTTCTTGTCTTGCAAATAGGAGTTTAAAAGTTAAGCAATACTATTTTCAAAATTAAAGAGTAACCATGAAGCTACTAAATATTTCAATTTAACTAAACTCTTTTACTCTTATTATGATGATGATGACATGGAAACCTAAACCCATATGTCCTTAAAATGACAATTATTTTCATGCAAACAACCAAGAAATGTCCAGTCAGAGACATTTCCAGATTAGAGTCTGAAGACCACACAAATAAAGCCAAGGATTCTACACATGAAAATGACACCCTGACAAAACTAGAAGAAAATTAGTGCATAATAGCTCTGTTAAAAAAAACCCCAAACAACAACCAAACAAAACAAAATCAAAACCCACATTAAAACCACACTTTAAGCAAGCTATCACCCTGTGCTTCACCCCCTGAAAAAGAAATTATGGAAATATAAAATAGTCCCACACTGTTCCATCCCAAATGTACACAAACTGCATAGTCATTACCTTTTCTAATACCCAGTGTACTGGTGCAAAAGGAATTAGATTGTTAATCTACAAAATCTACTTTAAAGAGAGCATGCTTGATAACATGTATCTTTTATATCTTGCTCTGCATGCCGTTTACAAAGCGGGGGAAAACCCCCACCATTAACTAGGGAAATAGCAAAGACACAGGGTCTAATATTGTTTCCTTTCAAAACTGGCTGTCAACTGAAACAGCAATAAAAACTAAGTTCACCATAATGCATTTCTGAAGACACCTGGAGTACCCAAAAAACCCTGTTCTCTGTACCTGTACCAATTATATTGTTAAACAAATAAAACCAGGATGTTCTACTAAAGAAGCAACAGAACAGATATAAAATTTTACAGAACTGGCAAGACAAATCTGTTATCAAATTGCGCACATGCTATTCACTATTCCAAACCTGGATATAAAACCATTAATATGGTCGATATCACCACATTTGAGAAACTACACAAAATTGGTCCTTCCAAATGGAATTATTTTCACAATAGATATATGAAAGCATTTACTGACTTTGCCAGAAAGTCACTTCTGAATTTGGTATGTGGTACACACATGTGGTACACACATAGGTGTGTACTTTGTTCTTCTAAACGGATAAAAGTATTTAACAGATGAGGGAGGCAGTAGAGTCTATCAAATTCACAGGTGACTTTGAGTGTATCAAATTCAGAGTGCCTGGCTAGCACAGTGCTCAGGAGGAGCAGCTCAAGGATTGCCTGAAATCACTGGCATTTCACTTTCTGTGATTCCCATGATGACGCACCTTCCAATCAAGTTTGGCTCCACAGGCATGTTAGAAAACATGCCACCCAAAGCCACTTCTGGCCTCTGGCCTTTGGGTTGGGGTTGTCTTGTGCAAATGACTCCACAGCAAATCTCTTTCTGAACTGCAGGACCACATCTAAGCCAAGAATTTTGACTAATCTACATTTCAGAACAGGAGCTTCTAAGATTATACCAGTTCTTTCTATTATTATTTTGGTCTTGGGCTATCATGCTGTGCTGTCTCTGCTACACACTTGAGGAGTAAGAAGGGTCACAGTTCAGACTTAACATCTGTTTTACAGCAGCTACAATGTCTGTATACAAATACAGAGTTCCTGTTAGCTCTGTTCCTGTTGTCAATACTGCATTAAGGTGATCTAAATAGCAGTATAGGCTCCCCGTTTCTCCACTTTTAGAATACCAACTATTTGACAAATATAAAAAGACAAAGACTAGAATTTAAGATAGGCATATTCCAACCTCCCTCAGAGAAGTGAACTGCTGAAGTGATCAAAGATTCTTGATTACACCAGCGAATTTCAAGCAGCACATTTTACAGTATTTACATAAAGTTTAAACTTTATATAAAGCTTAAACACCCTCATCCAGACTCAGGTTGTCCATTGATTTTCTTTGAATTTGGTTTGTCATTTAATTCAAAGAGGAAGCCAAATACACTTCTACATAGAATTACTTTTAGTAATGCATTTTAAATGTTACACCTAAAATACAAAAATACAAGGGAAATGCAATCTCATTAAAGTGTTCTCTTCCTATTTTCTCCATTACTATGATTAGTCTTTTGTGACAGAGGTGCAAAATTACACCCAGAAACCAATCTCCTATCGACTGTCTCCAACTGATCACCACATGAAATAAATAAAAAAATATTAAAAGGTTTGCAATACAGAATTTCTGAAGATGTCCTGAAAGAGCATGTACTGTTCTGAATGACTGTCAAAAGATTCGACAAAAGTCTCAAAACTGTTAAAAGAAATCAAGGAAGTTAAGTTAGAGAATAATTTCATGCTTTCTAGTGTTCATGGTAGGGCACAGGTTGTAAAAACAGAAAATGCATTTTCTGTTGGTAATATAAAAAGAAAAGTTACAGCAAGGTTGAAGACTAAAGCTTACAGTTACCAGCTATTCTGTGGCTTTTCAAAAAACCAAATACTGAGTAATGATAACGAAGCATATAACATAATAAAAGTAGAAAAGCTGGTTAAAAATCTTTCAAGTCTATCACTGTGAAAAAATAAAAGTCAAGTTTGCTTCACTTTTTATTTATATCTATGTATTATTGAGCTCATATGCTTTTGGCTGTTATATCAGCCAGTAAACCATATTAAATCATGCCCATGATAAAAATAAGGGGGAAACAGGAGAAGCTGACATGATTTTTTCAACTACAACATCAGAAGACTTCATATCACACCCATAGAAGTGTACAGTGTTTATACTTTAGCAACTGTATAACATCTTAGCAGTTTTTGAAATACTGCCAGAACAATCTTTCAGAATGTCAAGTTGCCAGATACCATCCCAAACTAGCTGCAGCAATAATAAACAGAATACATAAAGAATTAGGAAAAAGGGCACCACATCTAGAAAAGAAAAATTAAAATGCAAAGGAAATTCTTTACACAGTCTCTTGCCAACTGTTGGGATGAAGGAACAAGCCAGATCTGTTTTGCCAGTTTCTGAGGCCAACATATATACAGGTTGTTGCACAAAACAAAAGCACTGCTTGAACATAAAAAAAAAAAATGGCAATCAGCATACTTACCATTTCATCCACAGAAAGGACAGACTTAAGACAGAAGAAAAGAGTTCCATAATTAGAGAAACAGGCAACAGAAACTTCAAGAAAATGCAATAACATAAATTACTTAGTCCAAAAGGACTTCACCAGCAAACTGTATATTTCATTAGATGGCATATAGAACAAACACACTGCTACAATTCTATTTAGCAACAATTTCAGTATTTTGTAGTGAAATTTATTAAAAACCTTATAAAAACTTAACCTTAGTGAAGTATTGAAAACAACACTTTCTCCTAAATACCAAGAATCTCTGTAAATGGCAAAATAATGCAATATACATGAAAGAATCACAGAAAATCCATTCTGTAATATAACACTATACAGGTAATAGATTTTTTTTCTTTCAGAAAGAACATACTATGAGTTACAAGAGGGACATAAAGGACAGGCAGAAGTATCAGAAAAGGCATCAAGTGCAAAAACACACACAAAAAATTTCAACCAGGCAACTTCATACTCTCACAAAGAGTTATTATGATTGCACTAAGAAGATTCCCCACTCCTAAAAATGGACTTGGCCCAAACTACACAATTATCAACTGCTTAGCAATCTAAAAATTTTGAAATGTCCTAGTTCACCACTGTGTACAGTTTTACAGATTACAGAGTATACATTTATGCTAAGAATCTACACATAAAATAAGAGTGTCTGTCCCTCAAGAAAGGAGGAAGTTAATTAATTGAGCTTTATTTCCCCACTGCACATTCTGTTGACAGAGTTCTTCTTTGCCCTCAGAGACCTTCTGACTGCCAGAAGGTCAGCACAACAGTTTCATTTACCCAAACATCAGAGGTCCCATTTTATTGTCATTAAAGCAGCCTCAGTTTTGCTTGTTCTAGCTTCACAAATTTTTATAGCTTTCTTTATCTAGAAGAGTTTAAAGTTCTGAATTCCCTAAAGGCAAAGTAAAACAAACTCAAAACACTAGTCCTCATATTTAAAAAAGGAAAAACTAAAGGAAATTACGTAGAGAATATCAAGCTAAGCTGTTATAAAGTTTTAAATGTTATAAACACAGATAAAACTGAACCAATGTATGTAAAATGTATTTATTGTCACCTGTGGGAAGAAGACTGCTGTCAATAGCATGGAAATTTAATCTATCTTTAGAAATAATTTGTAACGAGGTAACAAGAAACAAAATCCTTAAAAGTATTATTCTGTGTGTTAGTCAGAAGTTAAGTTGAATTAAGAAAATCTGGGGACCAAAACCACTCACAGTAATGTGTTAACTTAAAATTTTCTTTGTGTAAACCTGCAGTCTAACACTTACAAAATGCTGGTGATATTTAACTAATGCTTATTTAAAAGCCAAGAGAATTATTTAGATCTCCAAATAAACTTCACCATACTGCAGCCATGATTTAGTAGAGAATAAATTATGTGTGGACAATCCAGAAAATACTCTTATACTGCATATATAACTATGTAGCCCTAGGATGAGAGCTCTAATCAATTACAGCTTTTGAATCTGAAACACAAATAATTTGGGTTATTCCTGTTGCTCAGTGATTAGCCTAGGCATCCTTTAAAACTTATAGTCTACCACTGTGTTTTATTGCACATTAATTAATGGGACAAAATAGCAAAGTGACTAATCTAATGTTCCACATATATTGGGAGTAGGTATTTGCAACCAAACTGTGAAGCAATTTTAGAAAGTCAGAGATAGACTTTGATTCATACCGACATCTAGAAATCACACATACACAACACTACATTTTTTTAATTTACAAAGCCATAGTATTAGAGCCTGAATTTGTGCAGTGGCTAGTAACAAGGCAGACTATGCCCAGGCTATCAGTCAATGCCAACTAACTGCACAGATTAATTGTTAATTAACTGGAATTATTAACTTTTGGTGGGCTTTGCAAAGGTCTGAGTTTTGAAAAAACATGCAGTCTACTGAGTGCTTCTACTACAGACTTCTTCTATTATCTTTTGCAATTTCAGTCTTCAGAAAAGCTTTATAAATCACAAAAACATTTTCATTTTTTTTACTTTCAGAAACCACTAAAAATGGTTTATTTACAAAAAAAACTTAAATCCTTACTCTTTTTTCTGACATTATTCATCTTATTTTTAATGGTTGCTAACAACCAGCGATAAATGTTATGGAAAGAAAAAAAGCTAATATTCTTAACATGAGAATTTGTAGTCAGGTTATTCACACCTTCCAAGGCAGAAACTGGAAGCCAGGAGAGGAAGAAGATTACTATAATCCCACATTCAAGTTGCCATACTCACCAGTTTTGCCTTAATGGCCCCAGAGTCAACATTCTGCCCAGTCTTGGCATGCAGCTGAAGCTGAACAGCGTGGAGCTGCAAAAGCTGATCGTGCACTTCCTTTTCCAACACTGCTTTCTCTGCCTGTGTTTCTGTCAGCTCAGACTTCAGATCAACCAGCTGTGCCTGTGAAGATACAATCCATCACTGTAATGAGAGCAAGGATTAAATGGGGTCACCAGAACTGACACATAACAGCATTTGCTGGTACAGGGATGCTGCACCTGGTGGAATGCAGGTTAAGAATCCCTGATATCAACCACTCCTCTGAAGCCCAGCTTTAACACTGGGTCATTTGCAGGATTTTCTCCCCAGTTTGCCACAAAATTCATGCAGCCATAGAACCAGCATCAAATGACCATATTGCCAAGAGTAACAAAGCTGAGCTTTCCTTCATGCAGACAATGGCACGTGATGCTGATGCTCACTCCAATACAAGGCAATGGCATTGAACCTATGTAGGATTTACACCCCTAGCAACGTAAACACGATTTTAAATTCTAAAATTATTAAATCTTACTGAAAAAAATGGCTCAAAGTAAAATGACAATTATTTATCCAATACTGAAGTCAAATAATCCTATCTACATCTGTCTATTTCAACTGAAAATATTTCAGAGTTTAACTGAAATAGCAAATTAGTTGAGTAAACCAGAAGTCACGAAATGCCCCTAAAATGTACATGTAGAAAAAAAGAAAAAGCTATTAACTATTGAAAAAAGTGGTTTTGAAACATTTTAGAAACAGTTTTCATGTGAGGTTGCACGTTACAAAGCAGAAATCTGTAATGAAAGAACAAATACTAACATGTTTACAAAGTTACTTATTATCAAAGTTCAAGTAGCATTTTATAAGATAAGCTACATTTAGATAAGCTTTAAAGCTACTATTTGCCAAAAAAACCCACAGAATATGATTTCAGGGGATTTTTAGGTAAATTCCCAGAGTATGTTTGTGCATCCAAAAGATTTGGAACTAAAGACCAAAATGAAAAATGACTAATTCTTAAAAAATCCCCTCTTATATTAAAGCAGGTTATTTTGGGTATTTTAACAACACCATAACAGTGAAACTCAATTTGCAAGGCAACTCAGTATAAAACATCTACATCAGTTAATGAAAAAAAAGCAGGAAGGATTTGACTATCAGAGGGGAGGATTTACTGGGTCTAACTTCAGGCACATGGTTTAGATGGACAGCTTCTCAAGCTTCCAGAGTAATTCAGAGACAAGCAGGAACTTCCAGAGGTGATTCAGAGCACCCAGGGTGCAACTGAGGAGATGGATCAAGCCAACCTCCAGCGTGCAGCTGCCAAGAAGAACAATCTCCCCTCCTGCCTCTTGGCTCTGCCCTTCAGTCCCACATCTCTGGGATTGAACACAACAGAACAACCTCCCCCTGCTCCCCCTGTCCCTTGAGGCAGAGCCTCAGCACATCAGGCCAGCACTTACTTTTTGCCAAAAAAAAAATGGAGCTGCATGCATTTTCAGCTTGCAACTGCCAGAATAGCAAAAAAAAAACTTGAAAATTTTGCAAACCCTTGCAGGAAGTCTAAAGCAGAAATTGCCTTTTACAGTAAGATGATATCTAAAATACTACAAGCCAAATAATTTCAGAGAAATTACTTACAAAACTGCATTGCTCCAGTGACCAGCCACAGTTAAAGTCTCTGCTGTGGTTTACAAGCAGACACACACCTGAACTAACACAGCAAATGAAAATATCACCAGCATACAAGCTGATGATACAGTGCAGAGCAGATAACAAAGTCCTTAATAATGAAGGCACAGTTTGACCCAGCCACAATTTCACATAATAACAATATTTTGTTATTATTACATACTGCATATATTAAGTCTAGTTTTAATAAAGTAAGACCACTACTGTCTTACTCCTTTCTAACAGCTGACATGCTGACTTTTATGGCTTTTTTACACACACACACACATGCTCTCTCATCTACTCTAATTCAAAAGACCTGTAGAACGGTGAAGTGGCGAAACAGCTAAATTAGACCAATTTAATATTGTCCAGCCTCACCTAACAGAGAATGGCAATTGGAGTTCTGCTGGGGAAAAAACCCCAAATTTATTTCCCTGTGCAAATAACAAAGCAGCAAGAATGATAGCTACCAGCTTTGCAGGGTGAATGATGCCCCAAAAGTATCAAAAAAAGACTGTCAAATGTGTAATAAAAATTAAAAATAGTACTCTGAATATAACCTGATATTCAAATCACTGAATCACAGAATGGCCTGGGTTGAGAGGGACCTTAAAGACCTGGTTCCAACCCCCCTGCTATGGACAGGGACACCTTGCACTAGACCAGGCTGCTCAGAGCTCCATCCAACCTGGCCCTGAACACTCCCAGGAATGGGGCACTCCAGACAACCTGTTCCAGTGCATCACCACCCTCACAAAAAAGATTTTTTTCCTATTATCTAATCTAAATGTACTCTCAGTTTGAAGCCACTCCCCCTCGCTCTGTCACTACATGCTCTTGTAAAAAGTCCCTCTCCCATCTTTCCTGTCTCCTCCCTCCAGTTACTGTAAAGCCTAAATAAATAAAAAGCACAGAATGAAAAAAAAGCAAAATGAGAAATGATAAGAGCATACATAATGGAATTAATCTGTTTACACATTATGAAAAGTCATAAATCTATCCCTAGAAACTGATGCAGGCACAGGATTCACATCAAAATGCAAACACAAGCAGCTACTTTCATATCCTGTGATCTACTTCTATGAAGGCTGCCAAATCTTTACAATACTTCACAGAAGTTCTGCTATTCTCAGCTTGGCCAGCTCACTTAATTTTCCTTTACATTACTTTTACTAGCATCATTTTTTATCCAAATTCCTTCAATTAGTTATAAAGAAAACATATGAAAAGACTGCTGGAAATTCAACCTCTCTATCATTGATTTTGGAAGCTACTCAGTAAAAACCAGGGATGGGGCAGAGACAGCAGATGAAATCATGAGTACAAACAAGGACTATCAGTAAAGCTATTCCTTCCCAGAGCACCATTCACTGCATGAGGAAAGGGCTCTGCTGAAAAAGATGGTGTCAGATAATATTATATTCCAATTTCTATAAACAGGATAAACACAAAGATAAACTAATGCTGCACAAGCAACTGTAGTAATCCTTTAATTTGGATGCACTCTCCCACAAGACTGTCAAAGAGAGATGCCATGTATTTTGGTGGTCACCTGCAACTACCCTAGAATTTGCAAAGAAGTCAGCTGGGGCTAGAACTCACAAACATCCAGCCACAGGACACCATTGAGCTTCATGGTTAGGTGAGTCCAGGAAGAGTCACCAAACAACAAAAAGAGAACAGAAACTTTGAACAGGGAACAATGAGGGGCAGAGGCTGAAGAGAAGGCAGTGGTTCACTTTCATAACCTTCTCTTAGTTGTAACTTGCTGATCCAGCCAAAAAGGAACCCTTGTGGGCAGGACACAACCGTGCAGACCAGCAATTGCCACTCACCAGCAAGCACCACACTGCGAGGTTACACCTGGGCTGCTCTCTGCTCCCTGCTTTGTGTCTCTGCTCCAGCCCAGGCACAGCAAACAGCACCCCCAGACTGGGGTCATGGGAGCAGCATTTATCATGGAAACCTACACCTACATGAATCAAGCAGGCAGGACATCAATCTACGGCTTCAGATCACCACCACAGGCTATTTCTAAATTCCACAATTCAAGTAAAATGGAGATCTTGGTCAAATTCACCACATAGCAAAACTCAGCATTTATCTTCCACACAATCTAACATCCAGATGATACCAGAAAAATAGTTTTTAAAAGCTAATCAAATATTTAGTCAATTTTGGGACATATTTTGCCATTTACCAGGTGTTTTGTATTTCTCAAAGATCTTACAGCTATGAATGTTAATTGCCAACTCAACAGAAATAATTCAAGAATTTATAAACTACTCTTTTCATTCCCATAGGAGATAGTAGAAGAGAAATCATGGCATTAAGCAATTTATATTTCTTCCACAGAACATGTCAAAAATTCAAAAAAAAATTCAAAAATCTCTAGGCAAAAGAATGCATACAATGTCCTAGTTTTAATCAACAATTCTTATTGCCTGTTCAAGCAGTTACAAATTATCAAAAAATGGAGTTTGTTACATTACCTTACAATGAATATGTATTTTAAGCTGGCAAAAAAATAAATGTACTCTAAAATGCTAGGGTTAATCGTATTTCTATTCATGGAGTTCTTAAAGTCTTAACTAGTGTTTTTCATCAGAAGTCATAGAACAAAATATTAGTATTTAAGTCTCTTCCAAAAAATTTATATATTTTTCATATGATGGTCTGAACACTCATCTGTACATTTTTCACAGAAAAGTGACATTAGTTACTCTAACAGAATAGCTAGAATCACTAACCAAAAATAGTTTATTTCTATTAGATGTCAGAGACATACTCAAAGATCTTATACTAAATTTATATATTGTAAAAGACAAGAACATAGATCTTGCCCTGACCAGCTTACAGTGTAAATACATCAAGGAAGGATGAACAAATGTAACAGAAGTACAAATACAGCTGGGTATTTTTGTATAGAAGTGCACAACAGGAGGCAGACACGCTAAAACCACAAGTTATGTTATGTGTGACTGCTCAGAAGCATCACTGCTTGAATGAGGCACTAGAAGATGGCAACTGTACAACCCCAGAAGATCTAAAGCACGAGGGGAAACACACAGAAACTGAGAAAACGTCACAAAGTGGGATGATGGTGACTTACACACCGTGGTGACAGGAAACAACCTCCACTACTGACAGGGAAAGCAGCAGCAGGGGGTGAGGGGCAAACTGAGAGACGGTATCATTAGATAAAGTAACAACAACGGGCTTAGCTTTGGGAAAAGCTTTTTCATTTTCTGAGCTACCGTCGCAGTAACTTCTGCAATATGGACAAGAGTTGCATTTGAGCTAATAGTTATAAAAAAATATCTTTGGCTTCCACACTGCCCAGACATGAACACTCCAAAGTGGAGCCATGCTGAACTGGGAAGCTGGGTCATAGGCCTGCACACTACTAGGGCAAGACAGTGGCATTATTCAGCAAATAAAAATGAGAGGAAGACCAAAATCAAGTCAAGTGTAATTAATGCACTTTTGGTATATGAATTTCTAGCTCAAAAAAAGTCTAGACATAATTCAAACACAGTAGAAAACTCAGGTTTTTCAGTGAAGGGAACCTAGATACATAGAAAGGATCCATTAGCATCCTCAAGGGACTAGAAGTCATAAGCCAAGCACTCATCCAATGCATTTAGTTTTTTGTTTAATTTCAGGTCTTTAGCACACAGCTTATTCATTCTTATGCCAAGCCTTCTAAATCATAAAGTCTGAAAACTGCCTTTCTAAAGACTTTTTTTCTCAGCATATAATCTCCGATTGGCAGAAGCTAGAAGTTCATCTCAGAATTTTTTAGTTACCTAAATAGGGCCACCTAGTGCTATCTTTTTATCTATATGCCTACATTTCTCCCTATTTCACCCTCCTTCCCTGTTGATTTGAATTGAATTTTCAAAATACAAATGAATCTATTAAAGGGGTAAAGGTGTGTATGATTAAAGTTCCTACAACACACAACTTCTACATTAAACAGCTGCTAGTAGGAAAGAGTGACAGATTAGTGCCCTTCCAGAGGGAGAAGTGAAAAGACCTAAATCTTTAGCTAATTTGTTTAATCCTCACAGAGACAGAAGCTGACATCCTGGCGTACAGAGAGCACACGTGCAGTTCTGAGCTAAAGACTGAGCTGCTGTCTCATGTCCAGCCAACTAACAAAAAAATGTAGGGATGAAAAGGCAAAGGAAAGGATGCTGTGATCTGGAAACTCCTAGATCATGCAAGAGAACAGGAACTGCCTGAATCAGAAGGTCTTAGTGACTTGAAAAAGTGCTCAACACTTCCATTCCCCATAAATCATGAGGTTTCCAAGCTCCATTGATTCTGTTACTAATAAAACTCCTCTGGTGTACACATATGTATTTCACAGCTAATTTTAAAGGACAGGCCCTTATGTATCTGCTATGGGATCAAAGCAAAATTCACAGACAAATCAAGTTTATGAGGTGCTTTATTTCCTCAGCAGCATGTCGTTATGTCATTTATACTAGACTCCATAAAGTTTACCAACATATGCATTTATGTATTTCAACATTTCACTCCTGATCAGGACTATTAACCTTCTGATTTAGAGGCTGCAGGACCCAGGACCATGAAACACAACAGAGCACACTGCAATGCTGCAATTACTCTGTGGCTCCTGTCCCAGCACATGCACAAAATAGCAGTATAAATATCAAGATATGATGCTAGCATATTTGCTTATCATTTCATTCTGGAGGCATTTTTTTAAAGACAGAAACATCATTTAAAGGCAAACTTAGGTAAAAAATAAAAATTTTAATTATGCTTTACAAACAATGAAATCATTATTCCTTAGTGTTCCCACAAAATTACACCAGTGCAGGAGAGAAAACAGTTTTTCAGAGCATGCAGCAGCTGCTGCAGCGTGCAGATGCACACTCAGACACCAGATATACAACAACAACAGAGCCTGGCCTGCACAGCCCACACACTGCCACGTTTTCATGGGCTCCCCCTGCATCAGCTCCTTGATGTGAAGCAGCCAGAGCTCTTAATTATTACACTTCTCTAATTCCTTGAGGAAAGGATTGTCTCCATTATCTCACCAGTATCACTTCACCACTTTGCCAACAGCTCTCCAAAAGACAAGAACACTCTACTCTTCCTCAGTCCTGACTACTCAGTTTTTCCTGCCTACTGAGCAGCATTTGCTGCAATTTGTCACACAACCCCATTAAGTTTAATGGACTGCTCTGAATGAGAAACCGTGGAACAGAGCAGAGCCCTGTTTGATCTCATGGTGTTCCCTGCAAAGCCAAACAATGCGACAGCACTGCACAAAATGAGTTTCTGAATAGATGATACACTTGGAAACCATATTTTTAAGAAAACCCCCAACTTCACCACAGTGCTTACCACTTGTCAAAGAGGAAAATGTTTCAAGATAGTATTGGAAAAGACTATACTGACAGATTATTAGATTACATTAAAAGCCTTTATTTCATTATTATTGTGACCCCAAAAAGGATCTTTGTGACTTCAATTTTTAGCTAATGCTGAATTTAACAAAACATGTGGCTAATAAGAACATGAACAACAAAATTTATGACTAATGACTCCCTAAATAAACAGTATGGTAGTGTAGCTATGTAAGTAGTCTTGGTAAAAATGCAGTGCATGATACTGAAGACACAAATCAATCATAAATTAATTTAATCCACTTTTGTTATGTCCCATACAGAAGATAAAGGACATAAGACAAATGAGTTGCTCCATTTCTCAGTTTCTATTCTAGTCCTGACAAAACATTCAGAGTCAGCAAATTAAAAGGATGCAAAGCAACACTCCTAATTTTTTATCTTCTCTGCTGAAGACCGTTCTGGACATGTAATTATCTGCACGCTTTTTCTCCCCACAATCAAAGGATAAATAATAATACTAGGTCTTAAATAATGCATCTTAAAAATTTGGTTTCCATTTACATAAATGGATACATCCACCAACATTTCTACACCTGTGACTGATCTTTTTCACCTCTATCATTTAAATACCAGCTACTGTTTCCTGCTACTGTTTTATTTTGTGCTTGACTGTTTTATTCTGTTTGCACCTACTTACAGAAGAACAAATCACTTTTTTTTCTAAATTTTGCTGACAGGGACAAATTTCTGACTGCCTCACAATGACTATTTCTGTCAGGCTGCTCATGCTTCTAGTTGCTTATCAGGAAGACACAAATCTGTTCTTAGAAGTTATATTGATAGTTTTATTATTGACATTATTTTGAAATCTATACTACCTATGCAAAGTAAATCAGTAAAATAAAGTAAGAAATACAAACGAATATTTTGGTTTCTTCTCACTTTCTCTTTGGTAGCTCCCAACAAATGAGACAGAAAAGGAAAACACTTTACCACATACAGACTGAAAATTAATTAGGCTAGTTAAATTTGTATAGAAGTACAAAGGCTTCTGATACAGGAAAATATTAATTAATATTTGGATTAATTAAATAGGCATAATTGTAATTAGAAAGGGCATAATGATTCTGATAGAAGTCATATGTATCACACTACTGACAACTTAGTATATAAGCTGACTGAAAAAATGCATGTAAATCTATGTTTCCTGAATATGTGAAAAATGCTCAAATTTTAGGATATCAAACTAGCTGGACCAAATCTCACTCCACTGATATTTCAAAAAAATATATTCTATCTAGGACCAACAGATTTCTAATTCAAAAGAGAAAAAGTATTACAAGTCCAATTAATAAAATAATATCTTAGTAACTACTGGAAATATTAATGACATTTGAAAAAAGTAAATAAGCTACTGCAACTATTCTATATGTATGTATATATATACCTCACATGGACAAAAAAATATCTTGGTCTTCAACAAGTGCATTTCTCACTACAAAATAAAGGAGAGAGGCAAAAAAAAAATCCAGACAGACATTCTTAAGAATGTGTATAGTCCTACCTTGATTAAAGTAGTGCCAAACAACAGAGCAGGACTGCACCTCTGCAGCGTGTCCCATAAGATGGACTTGCATGCCTATGGAAAGTCACCATACACATAAAGGCACCTACACTTGGCTTTTCCAGTTTGCAGTTGGGGTATTTTATCTATACATCTTCATATCACCCACATCATTCTGTATGTGCTTTAACTGAATAGGTTACAAGTTACTAACATAAGAATTCAGCTTATAGAACCACATTCCTCTGAACATGCTGATCCAACTTAATCACAGACATAAAACTACATCTAACTTCTTAGACATACATGGTTTCCTCAGCTTTAGCATATACACAGCCTTAACACATCTGCCAAGATCCAGGGTGTGCTCCACCAAACATTCCTTTCCAGCTTGTTCATTTAAAATTGCAGAATCAGATTGGCAGTCAAAGTGCCAGAGTTGAAGTCATGCTCAGTTTTCACTGGCACATTGACCTACTTCTTTTATTTCTACAAAACTGCAGATACACAGAACTCTTATTTTTTTAAATGGACATTTAGACAATGCCATAGTCAAGTGACAATCAAACAGGAAAAAAAACCAACCTATGAACTGCTTCTCAGTTAAACATTTTCTAAAATCTCACACACTGACCACCAGCACGCATCTGCTGATTTATTTGGCTTTCCAACAGAGAAGCACAAAAAATCTGCTTCAAAATGTCTGTCACCAGTTCTAAAAGACCCAGGCCCCTGCTATCCTACTAACAAGATATACTTCTCCATTTGTTCACAATGAAATGAGGCTGATCTCAGAAAAGACAGTGGCTTGTATTGCCAAACACCTTTTTTTCCTCCTCTTTACAAGCTACTTAATTCAACTCTGCCCTACTGTGACCAGCAGGAAAATTATGAAAACAAATCCTCCCCCCAACATATCACTAGTTTAATTTAAGACTGAAAATATTATTAGCACAGTAGTAGATTTATAAACTTTCACCATGCCAAGCACAAGTAAATTTATTTGCATACATCCCCTGTGCATCTGGAATACCTTCAGGCTCCTTCTAAAAATAACCTGGCCCAGAACTGCCAACACAGCTGCCTCCTGGGAAACTACTGTCTTCCTGGAACACTTCTTTCACTATCCATATAATATTTTACCTAGACCCTTCTCTCCAGCAGTACATATACAGCAAGATGGCAACAATTTTTTGGCAAGTCCTACAGCAGGAGCTTCCATCCACCAGACCTCAAGCTGTGCCTCTTAAGAGCGATTGTACCAATCACAGAATGTGTATTAAGCTGATAAAGTGGATAAACTGAAGTCTGAACTGCATTTCATTCTTGCCTGCAATATTATAATAAAAGTCAACAGTTTTGGTTAAGGAAATGATATCCACAAACAACAGAATGATATTCGTAACTTTTTGTTGTTTGTTGTTTTATTTTATGAAATAAAATCACTTATTCAGTAAGACAAGTCCAGCCAAATGCAGCTGCAGGAGTAAGCTTAGACAAGCTTAGATTCAGTTCAAGTATTATTTTAATCCAAATAAAGGATTTATTTGTACTATTTTAGTATTTCTCAAGATGGATCTAATTTATTGGCTTGAATAAGTGCACCCAAGTAAACTATTACAGAAGACATTTTTGTGACTGCAACAAAAGCTTTGTATTAAAATGTAAAACAGTATAAAGTTACAATGGTAAGTTATTAACAAATGCTTGCAATGTTAAAAGTTACATGAAGTGCAGTAACTCCCATTATAAAAAAGAAGTAAAACCACCAATCACATCCTAAATGCCAGTAGTGATGTTAGTGATTTCTTTCAAAATATGTAGCTGCACTCTTCATATTGGTCACTGGGGCTTCCGGCTAGAAATCTGTGCACGAAAGACAAGACACTCATTCTCAACAGAGCAGCTCCATCTTTTGGAGGTTTTAAATGGCAGCTCTCATTTCAATTTATGACGCCAATAAACATGAGGTCCTAAAATTAACAACCTTCAAGGCAATACTAAAGTCTTCTGAAGGTCTATTTGAGAGATAAAAACTCTTCTGTATGTATGAGGCCTGATACTACTCACAGCAATAAAAATACTTTACAAAGTAACACTTTTTATTCACTTCCGAAGCACTCACTCTAGATTATCAGTAACATTTTTATCAAACAATTACCTCAAGCATACACAAAAATAATGCTAATTATTAACAACTGCTAACTGGGCTCCTTTGCTCCTATATTCATAAGAGATTCAGGCATAGATCCTCAGTTTTTTTAGGTGCTGCTGCTGATTTAAATTAGATACAAAAAAACCTTTCAGGATCTGAGTTATATCATTTCCTTTCAAAATATTTAAGCTTGAAACAACCTTTCAAAGAAATCTATTCTCCTAAAATAACCTAAAACTCACTTGGTTTACAGGCCTGCACACAACCACCCACCATGGCTGTGCAATATGCAATAAATTCTGATTATCTACAGCAAACTCATAAATATCTCATTTTCCTATACCTGTATTTCACGAAGCCCACTTTATAGGTTGGTAGAGTATATGTGTGCATATACATAAAAATATTTCACCCCAAATATAAGACAACATATCAACAAAAACACACAGAGGAACATAAACATCACTACAGTAAGCATTCTGGTGGGAAAAAAAATTAAATGAAAAAAAATTCCTAGTTTAACGAGATCTTTGCTCTACTCTGAAAAATCCTGCTCCTCTGTAAAATTCCACGGGTTCTTTTACATAACAATGTCTTCGTACCAGGAAGAAATCTGATAAAACCAAAGACAATCTACTTACTTCCTACTGAAAGACACGCCTTCAGAAGAGCAGGTTACTGCTTGAAGGCTTTAAGATTCTTTTATGATAATAAGTGTAACACAAAGGACTGAAACAAGGGAATTCTGTCTATTGAAGCTCTTACAAAGCCCATATTTTCACGGTGCCTCAGAATTTCTCCTCTTACTGCTATACCCTTACAAGTTCAAAGAACAAGCAATAGAAGACTAAAAGAGACAATGAAGAAAGTGGAAGCCTTTAATCCAGGGAAAAGGTAACTGAGGAAGAAACATGGAAAGCCATTTAATTGTAGTTAAAAGACAAGAGAGCAGCTCACATTCACACCTGCTGAGGACACCACAAATAATACCTAATAAACCGAAGATACTCAGGTAGGAGAGATACAAAATGACCATAAAGTTCTCCAGAATCTCCTTCCAGAGCACTCCAGTTCTTTCACAGGCCAAAGGACTTTTCAGCCCTGCCTCTCAGCAGCATCAGGACCAGATAACTTGGCTCTGGCTTCTTTTCTCCCAGCCTGTCTGAAATTCTGTGTCAGGCATGAAGAAAACCTTCCAGGAAGGCCAGTTATTCTTCTCCTCACAGAATGTGCGACCCCTGCTATTATTTTCAGTGACTAAGCTTGGCAGAGAGCTATTTGATCTGCTTTGATGTGTGAAGGAACAAGAGGACCTGTCAAAGTCCATGCCCAATCCACTTTTCTGTTTCCTTTACTTTTAAGGAGGAACAATGTCTTCATTTTGACTACTGACTCTAAGCTTTAAGCACCTCGATCTTGCCTTTGTCCTTTCTTTACAAGTCTTTCCAAATCCACAGAATCTAGGAATAAATTAGGCTGGAAAAGAACCCTGGGATCATCAAGCCCAACCTGTGACCAAACACCACCACGGTAACCAGACTAAGCCTTTCCTTACACACCTCCAGAGACGGTGACTCCACAGCACATTTCAATGTCTAACCAGCCTTGCTGTGAAGAACTTCTTCCTAATGTCCAACCTAATCCTCCCCTGGTGCAGCTTAAGACTCTGTCCTCTCCTTCTGACTCACTGCAGAGAAGACCAGTCAGCAGCATCTGTTGCCCAAAATTCCTGCTTTCAACATCACACAGAACTCCTCAGGCACGCACCGCCCCATGCCACAGCTGGAATTACCAAACCCAGAGGGAGGATGGCCGCGGCCAGGCCCGAATCCTAAAACGCGGGGCCTGGCGAACCTCGCTCAGCTGCTCGGGGCAGGGAAGGAGCAGGGGGAACCCCGGGGGAGCCCCCCGTGTCCCGGGGCAGGGCCCGGCCACCGCGGCACGCCCGGGATGCGCCCCCGGCCCGGCCCGCCCGGGGCCACGGCGGCGCCCTCACCTCCAGCTTGTGGTTGATCTGGGACACGGTCTGAGCCTTGTGGCAGAGCTGGGCGAAGCACGAGCTCAGGCTCGTCATCTTCTGCCGCCCCTCGTACGTGATGTCGGCCTGGTCGGGGTCGATCTCGCCCAGCAGCAGGTCCACGTCCACGAACGCCTTGTCGAACTCTTTCTCCAGCACCTCCAGCCAGCGGAACATGGACACTCCGCCGCCCGCCGCCGCAGCCGAGGCCGGGCCGGCCGCGCCCGGGCCGCAGGGTGCACCGCCCGCCGCCGACATGCTGCCGCCCGCTCCCCTCACGGCGCTGCCCGCCCGCTGCCGCCGCCGTTCCCGCCGCCGCTGCCGCCGGACGCGCCCCCGGCCCCGCTCCCGGGGCAGCCACGCAGGGAGCGCGGGCACGCGCGTGCGCGCCGGCCGCGGGGCCGCCTGCTGGTGTGGCAGGCAGCGCCGGCCGAGCGCCGAGCCACCGAGCGGCCCCACCGCGCCGGCAGGGGGCGCTGCGGGCCCGCACGGGCCGGGCGTGAGGGGAGAGAGGCTCGGACTGGCCCAGGGGGTCGGCACTGTCCCCGTGTCCTTCCCGTGTACCCCCCGTGTCCTCCCCGTGTACCCTCCGTGTCCCCATGTCCTTCCTGCGTCCCCGTCCCGGGCACTGGGAGCGCCCTCGGGTATATTATTGTAATTATGGCCAGTTTTATGTTGACATATAGTCCATACAGAGCTAGGCTAAGTTGGTACACAGTAAAGAAAAAAATATGTACATAGTAAAGAAAAGGAATGCGGACCTTGCCCTGAACAACGTAAAATTACGATTTAAATACGTCAAGGAAGGGATGAATAAATGTAACAGAGAAGTACAATTACAGAGGTATCTATGCATAGAAGTGGCCTACACGAAGAGACAGATGCCATGCTAAAGCCACAGCTTCACTCAGAAGCATCACTGCTTGAATGAGGCACTAGAAGATGGCAATATTCTAAGATCTAAAGAGGGGAAACACACAGAAACTGAGAAAACGTCACAAAGTGGGATGATGGTGACTTACACACCGTGGTGACAGGAAACAACCTCCACTACTGACAGGGAAAGCAGCAGCAGGGGGTGAGGGGCAAACTGAGAGACGGTATCATTAGATAAAGTAACAACAACGGGTTTAGCTTTGGGAAAAGCTTTTTCATTTTCTGAGTTATCATTGCAGTAACTTCTGCAATATGGACAAGAGTTGCATTGAGCTAATAGATACAGAAGACATCTATGGCTTCCACATTGCCCGGACATGAACACTCCAAAGTGGAGCCATGCTGAATTGGCAAGCTGGGTCATTTTGGAGTATATATGGTCATTTTTATATATAATGGAAGGGGAAAGAGGAGTCTGCACTGCTGTATTCACCAAGGTGCTCGGCATGTGCAAGCCACACAGCAGGATTTGCAGTGACACATCCATTGCTTGTGCTCAGAAAAGATGCAAGTTTGGAGGTATTGTATGAAATCGCAGAACCACAGAACATAAAGGCTTGGAAGGGACCATCTAGCTCTAACTCTCCTGCCATGTGCAGGGACAGCTCCCACTAAAACAGGTTGCTCGAGGTCTCATCCAGCCTGGCTTGAGCACTGCCAGGGATGGGGCAAGCACAGCTTCTCTGGGCAACATGTCCCAGTGTCTCACCAACCACAGAGTAAAGAATTCCGTCTTAATATCTAACCTAGTCCCAAATGGAGTGCTGCCAGCACCGTTGCATCCCTAGAAGCACCAATGAATTTCAGGATGAACCATATAAAATGTATTTGCTTTTTTTAGGCTCATGCTGGTTCTGAGAATGAAAACAAATTTTAGGGAATAAGTGCATGGTTGCTTTCTCCAAGGCACTCTCCTTGGTTACAGCTCATGTCCTTTGAAATGCTGCAACTCTGATGTTGATTTCAGTGGGAGCTTTATTACATTCATTTCTCTTGTGGAGAACACATGCAGGTTGTTTTTATTGCACTGAAGCTGTAATTCCACCTCAAAAGAGAGAGCAGATCACTTCAGCCCAGACCAGGACCCTAATCCTGCCTACCCAACCTACTCTGCCAGCACCAGAGAGGGGGAGCACAGGGACCCTCCGGCCAGCAGAGGAGATGCCAAGATAATGATGGGGGCACCAGCACCTCTCACACACAGCCCTGGGGCTGAAGGGCATCCCGGGGTGAGCTTGTTCCCTTTCTCCACTTTGCATAAATAATTGATTGGAACACAGATTGACAGAAAGATACCACTTTACAGCTCAGTGCTTAGACCAGTCACCTGGAATGCAAAGAGATATGTCAGAGCAGGAAGGAATTGTACTTCCATCAATCTGTGCTTTCAGAAGAGCTTGATAAAAGCAAACTTCACCACTACTAGTAGATATCACATTTCCTCTGGGACCTGCTATTGTAGGCTTGACAAGGAGCTGACAGAGTGTTGTTACAAACCCATTCACTTGCCCTTTACCCTTTTTTGTGGTTTCACCACAGCCCTGTGCATCCACTCACTCCAGCAGGACTGGGGACAGAATCAGGAGGGTAAAAGGTAGAGAGCTTGTGGGTTTAGACAAATAGGGAGAGTAAAAGCTGAGTAAGCAAACAAAAAATCAATTCACTGTTTCCCATGGACAGGCAGGTGTTCAGCCATGTCCAGAAAAGCAGGGCCCCATCACATATAATGGTTACTTGGGAAGCCAAACACCATCATCCAAACATCCCCCACTTTCTCCTTCTTCCCCCCACTTTACATACTGAGCATGATGTCATATGGTTGGGAATATCCCTTTAATCAGTTGGGGTCAGCTGTCCTGGTTGTGTCTCCTCCCAACCTCCCATGTATTCCCAACTTTCCTTGCCAGCATGGCAGTACAAAAAACACAGAAGGCCTTGGCTATGTTTAAGCCCTACTCAGCAATAACAAAACTATCTCTGTATTATCAACTCTGTGTTCAGCACAAATCCAAAATACAGCCCCACACTAACCACTGTGAAGAAAACTACCCCAGACAAAACCAGTGCACCACTCAAATTGTCTGCACTGCAACTGAAGGCAGGTAGTAACCGACTGGGCAACTAATGGGGGATTCTCTTACTGTTAATCCCATCCATGGCGGAAAAAAAAGCTACAGATGCCTTTACAAACACCTACAGAAAACATTCTGGCTTTGTAAATCAGTGTATTCAGAATAGGAGCTGAGAAAAGGCTGTAAGTGCTTTGGAGAGAGTCCAGCTGCACAGAGCATTTGCCTGACCTTCATCCTGATTTTCATTCTTCACAGTTGTATCAAATGTCTTTTTTGCACAACAGCATCCAACAGAAAATCAAAGTATTTGCTGGCTCAAAAGCCAAACTAGTTTTATTGTTTAAATTATTTCAGCCACACAAGAGAATTAATTATTTCAGGACCACCAGTTTTAATGTTTGATTCAACTTTGAGTCTGGTACTGCACTGGAGAAGTACCTATAGAAATCTGTTACATTCTTTGCCTTTTTTAATGGAACAGTAATGTATCACGTAGCCAAAAATTGGCAGTTTCTGCTCATATATCTCTATCCTTCATTTGAACAGCACCTCCCCATCTTGACAGAGAAGTTTCCCATAGTTAGTATGTAACATATCTATAGCAAATACTGCCTTCAAAAACTTTGACATGTAATTTACGTATGACTGCTTCTTTTTAAAGAATCACTTATTCTTAGTTTTTTAGTGTCCTTTTCCTTTAGCTCAGGGGTCAGTCCCACTCTATCTTTAATTTTCTTTATCTACAGTGGTATCAGAGCTCTGTGGTCATTACTTTTAATTCTTTCATCCCTTATCAGTGCTACCTTTGCTTTGCATGTCCTTACATTTCACCACTCAAACAAGGTTTTGTCTTTACTTATTCCACTCAGAGATTAGCTTCTCAAATAAAATCCTTTTAGAAGCTTACCTGCAGTATAGTATCTGTCTAATACATGCTGGCTTATGGATAAATGAGAAGAAATGCTTAAAGAAACATTTTTTAAAAATCAGTAAATGTAGCTATTATTAGCTATTTATATTCCTCACTAGAAATACTGTGTAAAAGAGAGGTTGAAAGTAAAAGCAAGTATCACTTGCTTTTAAGGGTAAACGCACAAATAATTTAGTTATCTCAAAACTATGCTTGCAGGTCCCCCAGAAAATTCTGATCAATTCCAGATACCCTTGAAATGCCTCCCAAAATTCCCACGAGCAACCATAGCTCTGTTCTGTAAGGAAGCTGTGCAGTAATTATGGAATTGAACCTAACAAAGGTTAGTAGTTTTGGCCTTCAATTAGATTAAATCAATTTAGAGTAAACTATAGCATACTACACACTGATAACATCAACAAAGTAATTGAAGAACATTTAAAGAACAGCAGTAGTCTGAGTCAGCTGGTCCAGTAGTAAGAATCCTTTCTACAAGGAGTATTTCTAACAATCATAGAGCTGAAGCAAGTTATATGTCAAGAAGAATTTGGATTTGCTGCCTTTAATGTCAGAGATTTCACTGAAAGCTTTGTGATCTGCTCCTTTGACCTTATCTACGGAGTGATAGAGCTGGTGAAGCTAATCACCAGTTAATTCCTCCACATATAATTTATGTACATAATTTCAGTTATTTTAGACAACGTAGAGAGAACGTGAGATCTCCTTATCACACTGATATTAAGTACATTTAAGTACAAATGGTCCTTCATAAATTAAAACCTGCATACTTTAATTGATTACTGGAGTACCTAATTAATCATCTGAAAACTTGCTTCGAGCTTTAAGAGTAAATGACCTTAAGCGTGAGGAGGACATATTTTCAGACAACAAAAAAAAAAATCCAAAGTAATACTTGAATCAAAATTTAAAAATAAATTTCTTGGATCGACATCTCCAATGCTGTAGATTTGCTATCTAGTGTCCATGCCTAGACTGGGAAAGTGTTGTGTGAGATGCAATGCAAACCTTTGGTTAGCCCTAGCCCCTGCACAAAGAATTTACAATATAAACATGTGTGTTTGCACATGAGGGTCAGTCCACCCTCTGTAATTGCAGCTGCCCAGCTGTGCGTGCCAGGCTGCAGCGCCTGCACATGTCAAGGCCACCTTCTGTGTGGTTTGTGCTGAAGCATCTTGCGTGGTTGCATTGCCTGGGGGGCTGTGCAGTCACAGGTGGGGGCACCAA
The DNA here is from genome assembly GCF_035770615.1 of Melospiza melodia melodia. Lineage (NCBI taxonomy): Eukaryota > Metazoa > Chordata > Aves > Passeriformes > Passerellidae > Melospiza > Melospiza melodia. The sequence continues at coordinate 26,399,807 of NC_086196.1, forward strand.
AGGGGAAATGGAGAGAAAACAGGCAATATCTAACAGCATCAAAGGATGGGAGAAAATCAGAGATGGTAAAGCAGGAAAAGGAGTTAGAGAAGATGATTACAATGTGCCTGTCTAAAGCACACTCCTTTCTGAAAGAGAGGAGGGAGTTGTCCATTTGTACTGATACTTGAACAGCCATACATTTTTGGTTGTCATTACAGAAAATTTTTGCTGACAAACCCCAGAGATTCTGGTTTTTATATTTTAGGTGATTCCTGCCTTCAGGCCTAGCTAGTTCATAGTTGGCTGCATTTTACAATCCATGGGTGCAACAGTTTACTGATGACTATTCTGAATACCCACTCCCTATTGCTCTCACAGGTCACTTTTCAGACCAGCTTTTCTTTTTTAGAGTGCTATTGTGATCTTAGTCTCATGCTTCTTTCTATGTATACACTTAAGCTTAGCTATTTTCATTCTGAATTTTTGTTTTGTTTTAACAAATGAATGAAAGACATGACAAAAATGTTCGGCTTTACAGCATGCAAGAATGATACCCTCTTTCTATGCACACAGTGTGTATAATTTAAAAATTGCTGTTTCAGAGTCCTGTGCCTTGCAGTTTGAACAGCAGACAATTTTTACAGTTTAAGCTCCATTCTGATTCCGTTGGATGTTCAGTTATGAGCAGGCTGCTTTAAAAGCTAAAGATATTCACAGGAAATGGAAGGGCCAGAACTAACTTACTCCCTACAGGACTAGCAAAGTTCCATTGATTTTTCAGTTCCCTTATTGACTGGATAATCTTTCCCTTCTACTTTACTTTTAGGTGGTACTGCACAAGACACGGTCTCACATACATTAATTACAGATCTTATATAGCTCTTCACATACAAAAGACCTCTGTGTTTAATTCTAGGCTGAAAACAGACTCAGCCATCAGATCTACCCTCTTTACTTCCCCCCTTTTCATTCCTTTTTGGAAATTACTTGTAATGTCATTAATAGGAAACTGTCATTATACCATACCCTAATCTCTCATTTCATGGGCAGAGCTCTCCGTGGCTCAATTAATGAAAAACATTCCTCCATCAAGTGGATGCCATTGCCTACAATACTTTGAAGGGCAGTTGCAGCATCATTAGTGGCATATGTGTATGAAATTATGTAAATTGACATCCTCCAGGAGGGTTGTTTTTTGTGGGGTGCCTGCCCCAGATGCATCTGATCTGGGCTAGAATCCCTTAGTACTCATAAAACTGGCAATAAGTAAAACTCCTCAATATGTGGATTTCCATTTAACAAAATTTCATTCCTTTCAATCTGTTTCAGCGTGCTAGCTCCTCTGGAATGCAAATGTGCCCTGGACAAGCGAAATGCAAGAAATTCCTAAGGGGTCGTCGTTTGCATCTCCTCTATATTGCCAGCATGGAGGAAGAAAAGGAAACCTACCTTTTTGTGTGGAAGAAAAATCTGCTTTAACTCATCCAGCAGCTGTTTCCAGGGTATGAAGATGACCTTGCCTGGAGTTAGAATACACCTTTTCCACATACTATGAAAATGGATAAAAATAGTTCCACAAAATTCTTGGCTTAAGAAAATTGAGATACCTTTTTTTTTCCAGACAGGTCTCTGATTGTTTTTGTGAAACTCTGCTTTGTAAGATTAAAACACAAAATAATTCTTTATAAATTTATAACCTGTATATTAATTACGTCTTAATAATTGGCCTAGAATCCATTTGCTGACATTCTTGATTCAGTGTAACCCTCTGAGGCTCTTTGTTTAGGAAACATTTCTGTAAAACATTTCAGGACATTTCAACAGATGATTAAGAGACTCATAACATTTTGAAAAACAATGTTATGATTGTTTCCCTTAGCAGCCTGATCCACTCTGAAGAGAAGTGCTTGATTGGAGGTAACCTTTGCAGCAGACAAATGCCATTTGCTGTCCCTATGAAAAACTGGTCCAAATCCAAATTAAAAAACTCCAGCAAAAAATAATTATAAATTCACACGTACTCAGTGGCAGGCACTTGATAGCATATGGCACCTGAATGTGCCAAGGATTCTTTAGAGCATACGCCATCACTTAGCAGTTCCTACTTGCCAAACTGCTTCTGCTTGTGACATCCCTCAGGGATCGCGCTCCTGTCTGTGCCCTGTGCAAGCCCTGAGCTGGACTTTCGCTGCAATATTTCCTTTCCATAGGCAAGGGACACCCCAACTGCAAGAGCTCAGCTTCTCCATGTCTTTTGTGATAAGACAGCATCTTCCTTTGCATGGTCTGTGCCATCAGGTACATTACAAGGGATATGCCTGTGGGTTTGTGGGCTTTCTTCAGACATTTCTAAACACGCCATAACAAGAGTTCTGCAGGTTCATTCTTCCAATTTTAATGTCATCTTACTTTTATGTCATTTTCTAAATCTTAGATTATAAAGTTATGCCTTGACCTGAATATGTGTGTTTTGTCAAAAATGTGACTTTGGTGAAGAAAGAAAAGGCCCATACACCAGTACTGCTGAAATATTGTATGAGGAAAGGTTTGTACAAAAATAGCATATTTTTCTTTGGCTAACTGATATATTTGAAAAAAATCCACCAAACTTTACAGTCCTTTATGAGCCCTACTTCAGATTTGAAATAAACGCAGCAATCCTGAAAGATGTAATTTCCAGCAACTCAAGCTTGTGCTTTATGCAAATTTGTCCAATATATTTAATCAATGTACTTATTAGCTGCCAACAAGACAATGTCTTATGCAGACTTGGGATTTTGCAGGTTTTGATCTGAAGTGCTTACCTTTGGTTAAAGCACACACAGTGTAGGATGTGCCTGGGACTTCTCCCAGGGGCAGGTTTGGGGGCTATTGCTCATTCCTTCTGACACAGAAGTCATGGAGTGCTACATGATGCCTTTAGTCCTGCAGAAGCTGGGGAGAGTTTGCATAAAAACTGCTGGCAGGAAATGGCCACAGTGATTCATCTTCCTAATAAGGTTGTGCAACTCATGGGCCAGCAATGCCACGTCCTGTACAGAGATTCTGAAATGTTTATAAATCTTTTTTTTTTTTTTTGGGGGGGGGGAGGTTCATTTTGGTTTGCTTTTTTTGATTTGTTTTGGTGGGGTTTTGTTTGTTTGGTTTGGTTTGGTTTTGGTTTTTGGTTTTTTTTTGTTTTTTAATTATTGCATAGTCCACAACTTCCTGCTAAGCTTATGCTCATACAGTTCTGGGACTCTTTGTCTGTTCTGCTGCCATCAGGTCTCCTAAAGTCAATAAATGCCTGCAGGTCATAATTTTATGCAAAAGCAAAGTCATCAGCTCTGGTGTGAAAATTTGTACAAAAAAGGTTTAATAGGACATCATCTTTTATAGCTATTGCTTTAAATTACCTAGCAGCCAAAAGCAGACATATATGAGAAATTAATGGATATATAACATCATTCTTGATTAAATCATTGTTGTAAATATAATGGAAATGAACTATTAAACCAATAACGTTTCCTTTCATTAGTTTGAAAAGACCAAGGATAGAGACATTGCACAAAAATGCCAAGAGCCAAGAATATTGCACCTTACTATGGTGCAATTACCTTGGAACCACAGCTGGGAATTCTGACAGCAGCTGATTGACATAAAATATACAAAATAGGGAAGGATGCAATCTGTGATTCTTACAGGGATTTGACTGACTGCAGTACTCTAGAGTCTCAAAACCAAAACATAGGGTTGGATCTTCCTTTCTTTTTTACCCTCCGTGAGCAGAAAGCAGTTGGTTTTGACGACATTTTTAAGCAAGAGAAATTCCTACATAGGATGCTGAGCATTAGAATGTAAGCCCAAATCAGTGGAAAGATGGAATCAAAGAAATATACCACAAGTAGCTGTCAGTATGCAGAAAGGATATACACTCTTGTCTGAAAACTTTGACTCTTGTAGGGGAAAAAAGAAGTCAAAGCCACAAGCCAAGTATGAAACCCTAGACTGAGATACATTAAAACACTTCTTTTAATGCACAGCTGCTAAAGCTGCCCACTCACTCATTTTTGCTCGAGTGATCACTATGGCATAAGTCAGGCAGTATTTTTCTGCATAGCTTGTTAAACATGCCAATTTCACAGGCTGCTTTTGGAAAAGGTTTCTGCTCTTGTTGCTTGGTTTAGCAGATGCTGGCTTGCAGTTCTGCACTCACAGTATAGAGGATTAAGGAAACAGAAGGATCTTCAGGAAGGAATATGGCAATTGTCCAGTGTAAGCCCAGCTGCATCCAAAAGGCATTCCCATCAAGGACTGCTATCCATTTGTCAAATCAACTTGACATTATCTGCTTGGAAAAATAACTAGCCTAGTCTGCATTTAAGGAGTAGGATTACCTGCTTCTCAAGATATGATGGAGAGGATGGAGGCGAGCAGGTAACAGTGCAAAGCAGATCAGTGTGATAAGATACAAAGGTTTCACACTGGTTTGTATATTATAAACTGCTTGAGTGCAAAGGAAAATGATCACAACCAAACCCTTCAAAACTTCACATCTCCAGCTGGCACAGCTAACAGATATGTCAGAGAAGCACTAATAAGCACAGAGAAACCTCTAGGGGAAATCTTTCTGTTCTCCATCTGTCATGCAGTAAATAGGTCTTATTGATTATCTACCACTTGATTTATACTAAATGCTTTCAAACATTTCCCATTTATAATTTTCAAATACAAGAATAATTAAATTTTGATTTATGGGAATTGCACAAGATGATGTGATTTTTTTTGTCCAGTCAGCAGCACTCAGCTGTACCACAGATATTAAGAAAACTAATAGAATGTTTTAGCTTTAAAATAGTAGCAGCCTGAGTTTTGAGGTTTTGGGTGGTGGTCTGAATAATGCAAGAGGAAGAGCAAAAAAGCTTCAGTGTTGGCTGTAGTTGTGTTTTTACTGTTTCTAATTCTGGGTCACAGAAGATACAAAGGTTTTACAGCCCCACTATAAAACAGCTCTTTATCTTTTCTCCACTAATTCCGTGGTGTCACATTTAACAAAACTAGGAAACTGAAGATAATATGGATGTTTGCAGATTAGCTGTCAGGTAATAAATAACACTAATTTCACATACCTACAAATGTAAAGGCACCTTATCACTGTTTAAGTTTCTCACTCTTTGTAATGCCTGCCAACATTTTAACCCAGGCAAATTACAGTATTGTTTTTGCTGTTTTTTCACTGGGATAAATACACAGTCATAATATCCTTTTATCAGATTTCATGGTATAAAAGGGCTTTGGTGCTTAATTCAAGCTGTATATTGCTGAGGCAATTCCAGAGTTCCTGTTTTGGAAGATGTATTTGTCTTGCCTTTTAGTTGCCTTGTCTTTTCACTGTGCTCTAAGTACCACTTGCCCGAGAAGATGCAGCTGTGACCCTGCCCAGTCAGTGCAATGCTACAGGGCTACAGAGATCCCCAGAGAAATTCCTCTTGCCACCAGGAGACTCTTCATCAGCCACAGCAAAATTAAGCAACTCCAGGTAAGAAAACCCAGAAAAAATACTTTTTGTAGTGCACTGTAACTGAAAGTTGAATTTCCCAGATGGTGGTGGCATCTAGTGAGGAGAGAATCTTATTCCATGTTCTAAAAACTGATGAAGTGCTGCCAGATCTGGTTTTATTTTTACTTACTCTTCAAGGATATGTAAATATATTCCTGTAGTGTTTTCATGTTCCTGCAGTCTCTAAGCACACAGTTCACACTGTCAAAATTATATTTTGTATGAAACTCAAAAAAAAATAGTATTTTACAACTAGCAGCCAAAGGTTGACTTGTTTTATACATGACCAAATAACTATTGACTTTCAGAGTAATTTTTAACCTGTTAAAAGCTTTTTCTATTGTTGGTACAATGTAATACTTTTTCACAGTAAAATGAAAGGGTTTATGTCATTAGAACAATTTCCCTAATGAATGAAATTGAAGCTCTTTTTTCCCCTCTCGAGCTGTCAGGTACAACTGCTATTAGAAATGGTAGAGGAAGTAAGTTTGAGTCTAAGGCACAGCATGAGATATTTCTAAAAGCAAGGCCAGGGCCTATCTAATAACCCACATAAGTGAGATCAGCTTCTAACCAAAGCTGCCAGCTATTTGTGCTATGGAAAAAGTTTATTCTGGGTTTCTTGAGGCACCACTGGTTTGCTTTATTAAAGGCATCAGCTTATGCTCATCTTGCACTGCACTCTGGAATGGTGCTTCTTTGTTTCCTATCATGGAATAAATATCTTTATTTAATAAATTCACCTTGTATAGATAGACACAAGGGAAATAAAACCACCTGTATTACACATGCTTGCTGTGTATCAATTTGCTACAAATAATAAGAAATGTGCAATTCAAATGAGATACATTTTCTCTTACAAAAATTTAACTGCTCTGAAATGCATCTTTGATTTTGCCCTCAGGACCAAATGGAAATAGGCTAGAAAGCAGCTTAGAGCAGCATCTAGAATTCCTGTTGCCCACAGAGAAATAGTGATTGTAGTTTTCCTCTAGGAAAGTTTACTCTTTTAGCTGCTACTAGTATCTTTGGTTTTTTTGTTTTATCTCACACACCCACAAGAGTCAAACATTGGTGTGATTTAGCTATACTTGGGGTAAACAAAAGGTTTGTGAAATGAATTCTGTACTAGGAAATACATTTTCTGTGCAAACTCTTCCCTCCTCCTCCCCATTATTTTCTTTCCAAGATAAGTAGGATGAGCCATTTTCTGTTTCTTAGGCTAGTTGTCCCTACCTGTCAGCAACTCCTCAGTTACAAGTGAAGTGGCCTTAGGTTCTGACTAAAGCAAAAGACAAGTGTCATAAAGCATTTAAATGTTGGATATAAGTGAATGAAGTGGTGAGATGAATGTTTTATGGCCAATCAAAACAAATGGTGTGTGAAACCATCTAAGAAGAGAGTTTTTTCACTTTGTACATTAATTCCACTGGCTATGAGTCTGCCTTACTGCTGCTACTGACTGCACTGAAAGGAAAAAGTCCTTTCACACTACATCCTTGTAGTTATGTAGGCTGTTTCCTTGAGATTATACTGGCACTTTGGATCTATGTTTTTCTTTTTTTTTCCCATGCAACAAATTATACTTCTGAGGTCTTGACATCATAAATACCTATGCTTAATTTCACACAGCTGAGCAATTCCCCTGGCACATATTATAGTGCTTAGGGAAACATTTCTGCTTGTAAAGTACCTGTCTGCAAGCACTGAAATAACTCTATAGGATTTTAGGGTTTTGGTGTAGGATTTTTGTTCATTTGGCTGGAATGATTTGGGTGTTTTCATTTGTTTGGTTTAAAAAATTCCTTTATTTACCTATTCATAGAGAAAATAACATTTTTTTCCTAAAGAAATTGAAGGGAAGCCTAGAGCTCCCACAGCTGACCTCCCAGAGACTTTTATATCTAAGCATTCACAAATATTATGGTTTGGCAATTAGCTGCCTCAGAAGAATAAAAAAATATTGTTTCAATTACTTCTTCATCTTAATTTGCATTGATTATTATTACAATTGTGAAGAAATAGTATTGTAAAAAAGAATATATGTTTGCATGCTAAATCCATTATGTAAAAAAACCCCAAGAAATATAGTCGATATTTTGGGGGGTTTTTTTGGTTTTTTTTTTTTTTTTTTTTTTTTTACCCTGGTCAATTTTGTATTTGTTCTGACAGGGCTCATCAGTGTTAAAAACAGTGGCTGGCACTTTTTCTTTTGGTAATTTTACAGCCTGGGGTTTGTTATAATAAAAGACTTAATAATATCCAAACCAGATTAATTTTAGCATCTTTTTTCAATATTTTCTGCTCCCTCCTTGACTTGAAGATCAAGTATAACCTTTTAACTCTTAATTTAAAATTTAGTTTATATCTTACTATATTAATAAATGGGGTTTTATCTGCTAAAAGAAAATTATCTACCTTGCTTAGAGAATAGGGAACTGTTTTAAAAAAACTGCTTATAACATATCCCAGATCACAGCAACTCAAAAGCCAAAAAAAAGTAATTAAAACATCAAATTCCTCAAAATGTTTGTATTAAATAACAGCATATTAGATCCACTTTCAGGAGATCAAGGTTTTAAAATATAAAGCTATAATAGTATAATTTTACAGGCAATCCAGTTAGAGAATAAAACACTGTTTCCTAGCAAAAAAAGATCTGGTGGGCTTTCAAATATATTTTGATTTGTATTAGAAGGACTGGGTGGTTTATAAGAGTATGGATAAATATTTAAGTCTCAAAACAGCATGGTCACAAAGCTTAGCAATGCATACCAAATAGGTCGAAAATAGAAATTATAATAATCCACATTAAGAAGCCTAACATCATTACAGAGCAAATGTCTGAACATTAACCTTCATGTAGCTCTCTCGCTGTCACTTAATAAGATGAAAATTAAGCCTCTCAGAGACAAACAGAAATCAACTGAGGAAAAGCAGAAAAAATTACTTTTGTAATTTCTAGGAGTAAATGTGTTGAATTGTGAAGGTTCATAATTGGTTCAATTTCCATAAGATGGTTTTATAATTACATGTGATTATGTTTTTGTGCTCTTGACCAATGCAGCTCATTTCTATGTACAAGATCATCTTCCTAATCATGACCAAAACTGGACATCAGCAGTTCTGATATTGCTATATACCTATATATACACAAAACACTGCATTACAGAAAAATAAAATTATATCATTTGGATAACTTTGTTGTTTACTGTTGAAAATATAAGGTTTTTAATGGAGGTACATTCCCTCATTGAATTTAAATATAATTTATGGAGAAACCTGCTTCAATAGAGGTTCCATATTTATACTTTCTCAGTAATTGCATCAAAATTTGCAATTCAGAAATTGTTTTGCAAGACAGAATAAAGTTAATCTGAAAGATAAACTAAGGATACCACAGCAAAACGAAATCTGACTTGTCCTTCACAGCTGTGCAGGCTTTAATTTTAACAGAAGTTAAAATGCAGAGTTTGTAGCTGAAATAAATAGATACAGCCCAGAAATACGCAAGAGTTGGACAAATGAAGCTGTAAGACATCTTTTGGCAGTCACCTTTATGAGCTGATTTCTCTTACACAAGTATGATAGTCAAATGTACCCAACCAGGACTATGGAACAAGATGACTACCCAGCACCTGTACTGCAGAAGGACTTGTACTGCCCTCCATGGAGATTCCTGACTGGAATGAGGGGTTGTGCTGTAGAATAGGCTGCATAGCTTTCCCCACTGAGAGTAAAATGTGCTGGGAGCTACCAAGCCCTGGGGGAAATGGCAAGAAGAACCTACTGTTACCTTAGCCTCTCTAACTGGTGTGGTATGCCTGAGACCTGTAGTGAGATATCTTTGGACATGGGAAGGGAAAACAGATGAGGACACTCCTTCCCACCACTCCTGTGCAGAACACCTGCTCATGTTGCTTTTTGGGGGGGATTCCCATATGAATGATTTTTTAAGACTCAGTCACTGAGGGAAGCATATTTGGTAATTTGAGAAAACCAATGTTTTAACAACTGGTGTGCTTAGAGAACTCCCTGGCTCACCCTCATTGCACACTTCTCCTATCTCAGCTTAGAGAGCGCTGCCAGATTCACTTAGATTTGCTGCTTAACTTGAGACACAAGATGGCAAACTTTGTAAACAAGCACCTTCCAACAGAGCAGAAAAAGAATGGAACAATTGGTTGCCTCTCGATATTATAGTTATAGTCAACATCTAAATCTCATTTACCACTGCTAAGTATCTGTTTATTACCACCTAATAATAACTAAGTTTCTGTGAAAACTCTGTTCCACAGAGGTGGTTTTTCAGGCCAGGCTGATCTGACACTTTTGGTTTGATCATATTAAAATGTGAGGTTTTTATTTTAAAAGAGGAAGGTAGTGAGGGAGAGAAAAGTGTTGAATTTTAGTCTTCCCCCAAACGAGTAGCAAGAGGTAAAGATATTTGTGGGTACTCCCTCTGGGGAATACGTGCTGCAGTGACAGCACTGTTGATCTATGGAAATGACTGTATCATGAACTCAAAAGTGCTCTAGCAAGTACCATTGAGCACAATGAACATTAACAACCACCCACTCTCTGCAAAGATTTCTGCCACTGGTGATGTTAGCTTTCCATTTAATATAGGCTATCCACCAGGAGGAAATAAAAGCAGTATTCCTTCTTCAAATGTATATGGTTGCTCAAACCTAACACAGCATAGACTTAAGCCACAAAATTCTGGAAATGTAAATAAATACTGGCAAGCAACAGGTACCTATAGTAATACCTCTACTGTTACCACTTATTTTAGTTTCACATTCTAAATATGTTGTTTTTCAGCATATAATAGCAATTGTCCAAGCATCCAGAAGGAGTAACCAGTGAGGATATCTATAAATGTGCTATCATATTAATTGTTTCTTTTTCTCTTTAAGTTTACTGACTTCAGGAGAATGTCAGTCCTTGAAGAGCTGGTCCTGTCATGCAGTGGCACAGAATCAATAGAAAACAACACTTTCAAAGCTCTGAGCAGCTTGAAGTCCCTGGAACTCTGCAAAAATCAGCTAAAGCAAATACCCACCTTTCTCCCATCTGGCCTTGAAATTTTAAGACTCGCTGATAACTCCATCAATGCTCTGCATGCATCTGATTTTGCAGGTTTGATGAAACTAAGAGTGCTCGATCTTCGGAACAACTTGATTGTGACTCTGCCTCCAAGTGCATTTTCTTCCCTTTACAATTTACAGAGTCTGATCCTGGATGGCAACAACATGGAATCTGTGTCTGCACCACTTAGGCTTCCTAGGCTGAAGTATCTGAGCATGGCTGATAATAAACTGAATTCGTTTCCAACCAACTTCTTTGCATCTTTCCAAAGCCTGCATTTTCTCAGCTTAAGTGGTAACTTTCTGACAAAGATGCCTCTTGACCTACCTAAATCCCTGCTGTCACTGAAATTAGAGAAAAACCAACTTAAAATAGTGAGACTTCGAGATGTGAAACACCTAGAAAATCTGTCTGAGTTCCTTCTGTCAGAAAATCAGCTGACATCAATAGATGGTGCCCAGCTTCTTCCTAACTTAACAACACTGGAGCTCTCTAAGAACCAGCTCCACACTGTGCCCCTCAGGCTGCCCAGCAGGCTGCAGAAACTCGACTGCAGCAATAACCTGATCCAAAGGGTGACAGCACAGGACTTTCAAGGACTCCAAGACCTGAAGCACTTGTTTCTCGACAACAACGCTGTCAGCACGTTCGAGGCGGGAGCTCTCCAGCAGTGCGCGCAGCTTTCCAATCTGGCGCTGGAACAGAATCTCCTCAGTTCTATTCCGCTGAGGCAAGTGAATCTCAGGACTGCTGGTCCCAAGGTGTCATCTCTCCTTCCTTGCAGTATGAGAGACAAAAATTGGTATTCAGACCCAGTCACGGTAGAAGTCTGTCCGTACCATAAACCCATTGGCGTAACCAGCACAAATTAACACTCCTGTTAGCCGTCTCAGAGTAGAGCTGCTTTCATTACATCTGTGGCCCCCAATGAATCTGCTCAGTTTGCATCTCTCCCTGCCAGTGAGACCACTTTATTTAATTAGCACACCAATAAGAAGAACCTGCTAGGAGAATACAACAGACTTACTACCAAGGTTATACTGCTACTTAGATTTACCCTCCCCCACAAAAGAAAAATAATTGAGCATTTGATATAAAGGATAGATAGCAATTTTAAAGCTGATGTTTCTACCAAGCCACACCAAGTTTATTATTATTAAAATATTAAGATTTGGGGAGCTGAATCTGATCAAAAAGAATGTGCTTTTCCAGTGGTATTGGCATTCCCAGCTTCATTAAATTCACACATTACAAGGTACTTGGAATGCATATAAACTCTCCAGCTTCAGGCTATAAGAAAAATTCCAGTCAACAGAGCATAGAAGAAACATCCTTTGGGCACACTGTGTTCATTAATGCTCTGCTTAGAGGATCTCTTACATTCATCTGAGTATTGGAACTGGCCATTATCAGAGATGGCCTATTAAGCCAAATGGAGGCTGTTCTGATATAAAGTGGCAATTTTATTATTACAAAAGGCTGTGCAATAAGATGGCACAAAAATAGTGAAGTAATTCCATTAACATAAACTTCGTTAACAAAACTGGACTGTTACACTTTATTTTTATGGCTTGTAGACAGGTTTAACTAGCCTAAATAAATAACGCAGTAAAATTTCAATTAATTTAGTATCATGTCCTTTAGCATTTGAATCTATTTGGCAACAGCTTTATAATCAGAAACTGATTTAGTGGTGTATAAATATTTGATTTCAGTCTAGCTTGACAGGAATGTTTAATGCTTTCTAGTTACTTTAGTATTGTCTAATCTATCTTATTTTACAACCTTCATAGTCAAGAGAATTAACAGCAAGGAGTTCTCCACTAGCCTTTAAACACTACGACTTTTAAGAAGATATTGGGGATCTTTCATTCCAACAGTAAATACAGACTTCCAGGGAGGGCTGTAAACATAAAAGAGGTGAAAAAATTGACAAGAAGTAAAACTTATGTACTTAATTTAATTGTCTGGTGATGACTAGGTATGCATGGATATACAGAAAAAGAAATTATTACTTTTGACTTCTATCTGAGAATTCTGTCAGGTGTAAAAGGTTAAAAGATATGCCTGATGTACTAAAGTGAATAGGTCTTAGCAGGTTTTTGGCAGAAACGAGGAGAATGAAAGCTCCTTTCCCTTCTTTTCTGAAAAGAAAATAATCCACAAGTATTTTCCAAGTATTTTCAGGACTTTTAGAGAAGACATGTACTTCATAAGATCCTACAGGGTGTGGTGAAAACACAAGGAAAAACCTGATGCTATTCCTTAGAGTGGCAGTAGCACAATGTGGCTGCTGATGGTCAGCTCCCAAGTGAGTACAGCTCCTCTTCCAGCTGCAGGGCACTCAATCATGTACTCAGTGGCATTATTTTCTCTATTTCAACACAGCCTGAAGTCAAACAATATAGCCATAAAGTTTAAGTCTAACATTAGTACAGTAAGACTCTTCACAGGTTTAAGGACTTAGTGGTCAGGCTTTGGACTGTAATCAGTCCAGATAAACCTCTTGGGTGACTTCCCACTGCTTTTGACATCAGAGTGGCACTAGGGTATTACGCCAGAGTACCCTTCTGACATTACAGTGTCATATTGGGCAATTGTCTGCAGCTAAGTTTCAAAACTGATTTACTGCAGTCACAACCATTTTGTGAGGTCAGATTTTGTGAAGTGAATCACCATATCAATATGTGAAATTCTCATCTCCCCAGAAAAAGCAGCACAATACAGAACTGGCCTACTCTTGAAATAGTAACATTGAACTTGTCAAGTTTTCACAAATCTGGAAACCATCTTTCAGCTTAAGAGGTTCAAACTTGGCTTCACAAAAAACAGTGAGGGTCACCCATACGTTTACCAATTGTAGTATACTGCTGTTCTATTCTATTCTAAATGCTATTCTATTCTAAATGCTGTTCTATTCTAAATAGATCTTGGTAATATGATTATCATTTCCCTGGGAGGTTCAGTCAAGTTTCCTTAAAATCTGTAACCTTGACTCTTAATTTAATCACCTTGCATACTACCATAGTAAGGTATTTTTAAGTTACTTTCAAATTAATTTTATTAAAGATATTCCATGCCTATGCTTTTCTGTTAAGCACTTGTCACTAACTATATCAAAGGGAAATGAAAAGATCATAAATGAGAAAGACTTTTGAAATTAAGGTATTTTAATATAAATTTGCAATATATACGAAAATAAGAATTACATTGACCTGTCAGAATCATATCCAGAGATTATCAGCTTTTTCTCTGCTAAATGTAACCAGTTCTAATTCTCAAAAGTACTATTTAAAAGCATTTACATTTTCCCTGTTGCTGATTTCTTAGCAGCTTATCATCAGATGGATTACTGCTGTGATGATTAATGTTTGAGTCTTATGGGAGCAGGAGAACAAATGGAAAAAATATAATTCTTTACGAACTACGAAATGTTTTTAAACATAAAAGTAGTTGGAGGAGCAGCGCTGCCACAATTGTCTAAACTTTTGATCTTTCATGGCGCTGTAATTTGGTCATTGGCACTGAAGAGTACGAAAAGCATTTTTAAACTTGACAATTTAAATTAAACAGCTGATTTTCTTTATAATACAGCACAAGACTGCTGTTCAGTTCAGCTGCATGAACAGTCAGTACAGGTCAGAACTGCAGTAATTTGGGAAAACATTTCAATGGTGTGCACATAGTACATCTATAACGTAAAAACAAAGAACAAACAAACCCAAACCCAATGTGAACATCTGTTTTTGCAGAAGATTGCAATTTTTTAGTGATAGCTTTATTTTAGTACATCAGATGTGCCTGGACAAATACCACTTAGCAGAAACAGTATGATGAACATAACACCTTTCTATTGTTTTATTTTTGCTCAGACTTCCAGACACCCTTGCTAGATTGGATCTAAAAGGAAACGACATAGAGGATGTTGGAGAACAAGAGCTGAAGGACTTGAAACAGCTTCAGGTTTTAAATTTACGGAATAACAAGATATCTCTCTTGGATCGCAAAGTCTTGGAGTATTTGCCTCGTCTCCGTCACCTGTATTTAGATGGGAACCCTTGGAACTGCACCTGTGACCTCCTCAGAACCAGGAGAGCGCTGGTGGCCAAAGGGACGGATGTGCGGGGAGGGCAGTGCGCGGCGCCGGCACACAGCCGGGGAGAAAGCTGGATGTCTTCCAAAAAGATTCTGCAGCAGTGCGAGGACAATCTGTCCTCCACGGAAAGAGGCAAAGAGGACAGGAAGAAAATGAAACCCAATGAGGCCTCCAGCATTGGAGTGAACACAGATGATGATTACTATGATTATGAATTAGATTAATGTCACATTTGGTCTTTAGTGAACCTTAAAGTTGTCTAGAGCTGCCCACTGCCACCAGTGTCTCTACTGACAAGCAGTCTTCTCATCTTCTGTCATTAGCTTTTCCTGCTCTATTTGTACTACATGAAATAATAGCCAGTGACAGAAGGGCTATAGTAAGGCTGTCATTGTGAACTAAATGTAAAAAAAAAATAATTTGTTTTTCTATACCATTAGCATTATGTAGTTTGAGGGAAGCAAGAATACAATTATTGTATCTTAGAAAAGCAGTCTGTAACTCTGTATGAACCTTTTTGTATTAGAACATTTCTTAAGTTGCATAAAACCCCAACAAATAAAATTCTGCAATACCACAAGACACTAACACAAGGAGTCTGGCATTCAACATATTTAAACTCACAGGTCTACAGGTCAACATGGAGAGTTACACTGATGTGAGCAATTTTTTGAGATTGTTCGGAAATTCTTGCTTTTGAGAAATTTATTTTGGTTTTCCTGAAATATTTCCCTTTTTTGTTTATTTTAGACTATTTTAAATTACATTAGACTAAATTAGCTGAGCTCTAGACAAAACACAGAAGGCTTATCTTCATCACAGCAAGTGAAATAAACAGAAGAATCAGTGTCCTGGTTAATGAAATTTAATAGTAGTTCTGAAATTAATTAATAGTGAGGAAGGAAAACACTGGGGTCAAGTTGACTGGATTCTGTTGTTGTAAACAAAAGAAGGGAGATTCTCAGGAAATAGATCCTGGCAAATATTAGGATTAGATGAAGTGAGGTGAAACTTTTTTAAGAGTTTATTTTGGTATCTGAATAGCTAATTTGCTATAATATAGCTCAAGATACCTTGTGTATACTTTTAGGTTAGGTATACTTAATGTGCAAGTACACACTGCAAGTGTCCCCCTTCACTAGCCAGAACTTTCCAGACTTTTATTCACATACACACAAAACAAGACTAAATGCTATATAATTAATGCATTAACTCTGATATAAGTAGAAATTTTATCAAGCAGTTCCCAAAGTGCTTGAAAACTAAACAAAACTGGATTAGTGAGACCACTAAAACCAATGACTTACAAACAATCACTTGTTAGTTCGTGATCTCAGGTGATAACTGATGAGTAATTACATCAGCAAATTACTTTTCAAAGCAAACAGTTTCTATTATTTTTTATCTCCCATTGGCATTCAGTAACTGATAATCCCTCATCTCCACGGAGGCTGATTTGCCAGGTGTCAGAGAGCAGCTATTTGGTTATGTCTCCTGTGCAAATGTGACTGACACGAGCGTTTCTTAGGTCCCCAACACATTAAACTATACAATTGGAATGGGGAGAATGGAGCTCATTTTTCTTTATGTTCCCTTATCATCAGACTCTGCAGAGGGATGTGCACAGGTTGGATCAATGGGCTAAGGCCAGCGGTGTGAGACTGAACAAGGCCAAGTGGCACGGCCTGCCCCTGGGTGACCACAGGGTGACAACACCCCCCTGGCAGCACTACAGGCTGGGGCAGAGGGGCTGGAAAGCTGCACAGCACCAAAGGACCTGGGTGTGCTGGTTAACAGCTGGCTGGGTAGGAGCCAGCGTGTGCCCAGGTGGCCAAGAAGGCCGATGGGATCTGGTCTGTGTCAGCAATAGCGAGGCCAGCAGGACCAGGGCAGTGAGTGTCCCTCTGCACTGGTGACACCTCTCCTTGAATGAATGCTGTGCTCACTTTTGGGCCCCACACTACAAGAAAGACATGGAGGTGCTAGTGCCTGTCCGGAGAAGGGAAATGGAGCTGGTGAAGGGCCCAGAGCCTGAGTCCTGTGAGGAACAGCTGTGGTTCTTTAGCCTGGAGGAGGCTCCAGGAGACCTGGTCGCTCTCACAACTCCCTGAAAGGAGGAAGTAGCGAGATTGGGGTCAGTCTCAGGAAACAAGTGAAAGGGCTAGCGGAGATGGCCTCAAGCTGCACCAGGGAGGTGTAAATTGGTTATTATGAGAATTTTTTCATTGAAAGCCTTGTCAAGCATTGGCACAGACTTCCCAGGGAAGTGGTGGAATCACCACCCTGGATGTGTTCAAAAGATGTGGAGGTGGCTCTTAAGAATATGGTTAAACGGAGGACTTGGCAGTACTAGGTTAACAGCGGGAGTTGATCTTACAGGTCTTTTCCAACCTTAATGATTCTGTGGTTCTATGGTCATTCACCAAATTTTTGGTACCTAAAGATTTAGATATTTATGAAACAGCACAAGCCTTCCTTGCAGTTTGACTGTTATTTTTGCTGGCTAATGCTGGTCTGTATTAGAAGCCAGGAAAGTAGCTATTTTCTGAGTACGAGAAAAACTTTTGCGATACAAAATTCTTCATTCAGTTTAATATTGGCAGAATTCTTTTAACAGAGTGCTTTAAATATCCCCGTGCCGTCTCTGCCCACCGATCTGTCTGACAGCATCGGGCTGGCACTAGCTCTCACTCCATCTTTCAGCTATGTTTCATCTTCGGATCCGTGGGCCCTTACAAGCCAAGGCAGCGAAAGCCGCGGCTTTTGTGGAGGACGCGAGTCGCGGTGCGCAGCCCGAGGCCGCTGTCCCCGGCTCCCGAGCCGTTCTGTGGAACCCCCGGCGAGCATTCCCAGCGCGCTCTGAGGGTGAAGCCTGCGTTTCAGTAAAGACACCCCTGAGGCCCGACTGCTTCTGTGGTGTTCAGGCGCTTTCTCCCTCCACCTCCGCTTCACATACCAGCCTAAAAGAGGCATTGCGGGCGCCAGGAAGAGTAAGGCAGGGAGGGAAGGGCAGCGGGAGGGCCTGCAGAGGAGTCCGTGAAGCAGCGGGAAAGTTGGGCAGAGCCCGGCTGGGGGCAGAGCCCGCCCCCGGCCCGGCCCGGCCCCGCCCCGGCGCTTTTTCCCTCCCGCCCCCGGCCCCGCAGGGCCATCGCCAGCAGCGGCCGCCAGGGGGCGCGGCCCCGCCCCTCCCGCGAGGCGGGCCCGCCCCGAGCCGCTCCCAGCCCCGCCTCCCGCCCTCGCCCCGCCCTCCCCGTCTCTCGCGGCCACGTCATTCGCGCTCCGCGGGCGGAAGCGACGTCATCCCGCCCGGCGGCCAACGGGCGGCTCGCGTGTGGCGGGTTGAGAGGTGAAAGATCAGGCGGGGCGGCGGGAAGATGGCGGCGCTGGCGGTTGCCGGGCGGGGGACGCGGGCTCCGTGAGGGGATGGCGCGGCGGGCGTGGCGCAGCGGCTGAGGCACCCCCGCGGGCCCCACGCGCTCCTGTCGGTCGGTCCCATGAGCGGGGCGGGCGGCCTGGCGTGGCGCGCGCTGCACGCGCTGCTGCGCGCCTTCCTCTGCCTGCAGCGCGCGCTGCTCGCGTGCCTGCGCGGCCGCGCGGCCGCCGCCGCCGCCACCTCCTGCGCGCTCCTGGCGCCCGCCGCCCGCGCGCTCGGGTTCCGCGAGGCGCGCGCGGCCTGGCGGCGGCGGGGCCCCGCGCGCGGCGGGGCGGCGCGCGGGCGGCAGCGGTGGCGCGCGGACGGGCGCGCCCTGCGGAAGCTGCCGGTGCACGTGGGGCTGGTGGTGACCGAGGAGGAGCCGAGCTACGCGGACATGGCCAGCCTGGTCGTGTGGTGCATGGCCGTGGGCATCTCCTACGTCAGCGTCTACGACCATAACGGTGAGCGGCCGCCGCCCGCGGTGCCCCAGGGCCCAGCCCCGGGCCGTGCCGGGGACCGGAGCGTAGAGCCGGGGGGCCGCGCTCCTCTGGGGTCTGCCCAAGTCCGGTCCCGCCTCTCTGCTGGCAGCTCCTTTCCCATCCGCTGGAGCTGCTTGGCCGCTGCAGAGCTTCCGTCCCCGGGGAGCCTGGGCAATGGCCCGGTTGTCCTTCTGGCCCAGCTCCCGTGTCGGGATGACCCGGCCCTGCCTGCTTTCTGGAGCCTTGTCCACAGCCTCGGGCTCACAGGAATGCTGACATCGAAGTGTAGGGCAGGAATGTTAGTAGGGAAGAGCTTGAGGCTACCCGCTCTTCTGAGTGCTGTTCATTGAGTTGGGGCTGAACCTGCAGAAGTGAATGAATGAAAGTAGCCTTCTATTTTCAAGTACTCATGTGTGAAGAGACAGGATGGACAAGTAGTTAAATGTAAGCATGTATGTCCTGTGTGCTGTCTGTATTGTGAAGTTAAATTATGTGGTCTGTATTTGGTCCTGCTTGGCATTTGAGTTAACTCTGAGCCAGTGCTTCTCTGAGCTCTGGACTTTTTTCACATCTGCTGTGTGATTTATTTATTACTGAGTCCCAGGTGTAAAACTATTGAACTCTGGCTCTTGCAGGTATGTTGATTCCACGTCACTGACTATCATAAAGATAAGATCAGAGTTTGGATTTCACATACTGTGAGGAAGTTGTGGAACAAATCTGACTTCCTCATACCTAAAACCAGCCATATTCAGGATACTCTTAGTTGAAGCTTTCTGTCCAGCTGATCATTGAGAGATGATCTGTAACCTGTGCTGGACAAGCTGTCCACTCAGAAGGGATAACAATACATGGACTGTGTCCTTTTTGTGTCCTGCAGAGGAAAAGAACTTCATGCTGAAGATCCCTGTGCTCGTGCTGTCAGGGGCGAGACTGTAGGAGAGCAGGGTTTGACTTGTTTTGAGCCACTCCCAATGGCTGTTTAGGGGTGCCATGCAGTTTAGGTGGACTCTGTAGATTTCTGCCAGGTTAGAGGTACAGTTGTCTTCTAGTGCTCCTTCAGGAAATGCCCAGCAGTGCAGCCCATGTAATTAGGGGAAATCTTTTGTTATTAAGTGTGCAAAAGCGTCTAAGATATTCAGGCCTTTCCTTGAGCATAGGCATTTGTGATTTTTAAATTTTTTCTGCTTCATTTTAAACCATCACCATTTATATTTTGTTTCATGGTTGATCCTTCCTATGTGATAAAAGACTTGGAAGACTTGACTTTCACTAAATTACTCTTAAGATCATTATGAGAAACTGGGCTTAGTACCAGTCACTTAGCAGTTTAAAGTGGCCATCTCTGCCGGGCTGTTGTGGAACTTGGTTATGTTGTGTTTCAGAGGCAGAATGCTTCCTCATTTGGAAGTCAAAGGATGATATAAAATATTTGCATAACATCTCAAGCACACAGCGAACAGCACCTTCTGAAAAGTCATTTATGTGTTGACAGTTTTTACTCCCAACTTGGAAAGCATTCAACCAGGTGAAATGCTGCAGAGCAAACAGTACCAAGGAGCAGAGTTTCCCTCATAGCTTGAAGAGAGACATTTTTAATGTACAGGATCTTTAACTTCAAATTTAAATAAGGTATGGGCATATTGCCTAACATGTTTATGTATGGGCTTAGTTCCTTCTTCGATTCCAGCACTGTGCTCCACAAATTATATGTATGAGAGCTGAACTGAGGGGCAGATCAAGCTGAGAATCATGTTTCTTGGTCGTCTTGGCTTTCATCTTGCCTCCTCTGCAACAGTGAGGAGGGAGAAGGCACCAGCCAATGCTTAGGTAGTCACTGCTGCTGAGCTCCTGTCTCACAGTGGGGAGCCAGAGCTGTAGCAGTGTCTGAAACATTTTTTGAAAACCAACTACTGCTTCTCCAGCATGTGTTGAAATTCAGTCACATCTAAGATTGACTGTTAGAAGACTAAATATGATGACCAGAAATGACAGTTTTGTCCTCTGAAGAGCTGACATAACCTTGCAGAAGAATTGTTATTGCTGGCAGTTCAGAAAAACAAAAATCTTGGGTTATTTGCTGCTGTATTGTTTCATTCAATCTAAAGTTACGTATGTTAATTGTTTGCTTTTGTTCTGATGTTATTTTTTGTTTTGGTGTTGGGAATTTTTTCTTTTGTTTGGTTGGTTTTGTTGTTCTACATTATGTGATGCGTGTGGATTTTAATTTTTCATTCTAAAGTTGCATGTTAAAGAGGTTTTGCTGTCACTGCTGAAAATATAGCTATTATCTCATGATTTCAGTATCGAAGCATAGTTTTAGTAGCTTGATCTTCTGTTGATCCTCTGATACTGGAATGTGCTGGTTTAATTGCTAGCTTGCTTTCCAGTTTGCTGGAGCAAAATCAAAGAAGGCAGAGCAACGAAAAAGTTTTAAATCTGTGGCTTTTGCCAAACTTGTAGGGTGCATGAGCATAGCCTGCCATTGCACATCATGCTCCACACAGGTGTTCAGTGGGTTGTCCAGGATAGCAGCTGCTTTGTGCACAGCTGAGCTTTTCAGCCTGACTTCAGCTTCAGAGAGCGAGCAAGCAGTCATTCATACAGCTCTAGTGTAGCTTCCTGCTGGTACTAGCACATATGCTGCCTTTCTTGTGGTGCTGAGCTCCTTAGGGTGCCTTGATTGGGCATACAGCATTTCCAGATAGACTTGTCATTAAGTGGGATGCTGCAGCTGTTGCTAAATCCAGTGCTCAGTGGTGGTGGTGGTGTGGAACCCTCAGCACTAACACTGCTAACAGTGAATGTGACTGAAGTCAGGTACAGCTTGCTTTTACCAGAGGGTGACCCTTAATTGCAGTGTGCACTTGTTTCCATCCACTCAGATGGTGAGCGGTGCTTTTGGGCTGCTGAGCTGCTTCTGGGGGTTTGTGTTCATACAAGTGTACCAACTATTGATTTTGTGCTAGCTGTGGTGGAGAAGGAAAACTAATTTTGGGTGCTCTGGATCAGTGTTAGCTGTGGTGAGATACACCTTAATTTGTTTCTTTTCCTTCACTGCATATCTGTAGTACTGAGATTCTTTTGATTGCTACAGGAAATCTTGTTTACCAGCTTGGTCTTCCATGGTTGCCTTCTCTGCAGGAAATAGTGTGTCAATTTCCTGCAGAAGGATTAAATTCAAAATATGTCCTTAAACTGCCTCTTCTATAGGAGGAAAGGGAAGCATGAAGTTCTTTACAGAAGAAGTGCTACATAAGCTGTTTATTTGTTTATAGTAAGGAATTTCTGTATTTTTTGCAAAACAGCCAAACAGAAGGTTGTTCATGTATTCTTCAATGTCAAAATAAGTAGCTGCATACCAGCTGCACCAGTAACTGTAAAGGCAGCTTTGCTGGGGTTGTGCAGGGCTCAGAACTGAGACTTTGTTTCCTCAGCATGTTTGGAGGCCCAGGGTGGTCTGGCTTTACTGGCCCTGGTGTGTGGAAGCCCTTTCTCTCCACTTTCATTGTTGTGCAACATGACAAAGCCATAATAAACTTAATGCTACTGTGCACACCTGAGTTTAATAATGCAAACTAAAGTTTCAGGCTTTTGATCAGGAATTTTTCTATCAACTTCTGTATTGCCAGTTATTTCTTGGTAGAAATCCAGCCATTCTTTGGAGACCTTATCTGAGGAAATACTGCAGCTTTGTTGCAGTCAGAAGGCATTGATAATGCTTTCAGGTAATAGTGCTTAAAATACCTTCTGGGGAGCAGAAGCCTTTTACTAGTACTGTGTACTTTAGCTTTCTTTTGGTAGTTGTTTTGCCTTTTGGGAGAGCTTCATTGAGTTTTACTTTTGTGAAGCTTTCCTGCTCTAGTTTAAGACAAGTCTAGAGTGCTTTTTGGGAGCTTGCTGAATCTTGGCATTTGGGTACTTTGGACTCCTAGATAGATGCTTCATGCTGAAGGTTTCTTCAAGCCCATAGTGTGACTGTATTGAGAATTTGGAGTTATTCATCATAGCTTTCTAGTGAACTGCTTTGCTTCTGAGCATTTTTCACTTAAAAACTCTTTGAAAGGATAGACTATGGAAAAGAAATCATTTAATTAGCCCCAAAGTAGGCTTCTAGTCTCTTCTAGATTTCTTGGTAATTTAGCTAATTTGATCAATCCATAAAACCTTCTGGGTGTGCAGTGTGTTTATTTCCCTGGGCAAGATAAATATGTTCCAGGTTTTATGTCCCTGGAACACTTGTGAGATACCAGTATCACATCTGCTGTGGCACCTGCTGTGGGCCTTCACCCACATGAAATTTCACGTTCCACAATTTCATTTTGGTGTTTAGTTGAGAGGAGTTCTCAGACCACATTTATTAAAAGGGATAACACTAATCTGTAGAAGGTGATCTTAAAGGAATGGGAAATATGAAAGAGGTATCTTTTCTCCTAATTGCTGATGAGCCCCTGTTCTCTTAGTGGAGAATGACCCTCCAAGAAGAAATCTGGGCGGAATGGTCACCTCTGAAGTTCTAAGTCAAATTCTTTGATTGGTTAGTGCTGTCTGAAGTGGCTTTAATGTGATTGAAAGTTAAGTGACTTTAGTTACATTCAAACTTGGGTTGCTTTTTTTCCTAGACTCTTGGAAAGAAGGAGGTATTTGTAGCTTTTCATGTCCTTTGAGGTCCTGTATAATGGCCGTGCTTTCCTCCCTTATCAACCAGTGTGATCCAACAGGATGTAGGCAAAAGTTGTTCAGGTATTAAAATGGTTTCTTGCATGTGCATTCTTTGAAGTGGTTTATTATTTGATGTTCTCAAAATGTTAATACCTGATAACAATTACAACTTTTGATTACTCTTTCCTTGTCAGCTCTGGAAAGAAGTTGAGAAAGCAAATAACTGAAGTGTTGTGGAGATATGTTCTTAACTAGACTCCGCTTTTGTAAGGTGCTCCCTTGCAAGGGAGAGCTAACTGTTATTCTGTGTTTTACCAGATTCTGCTGCTTTAAAAAGCAGGAAAATTAAAAATGGTGAACTTTGAGATGCCATTAACAGGTGGTGGCTGTGGTAGTCTAGTCAGACAGACAAATGGTTGACATCACCTGGTGTTTCTTTGTGCCAGTTGTTCACTTCCAGTTCAAGATTCTTGTCACTTCTACACTTGATGAATTAATGACAAACTTCATTTGTCAATATCTAACCCTAAAATATTGCAACACCATGGTTGCAAGCAAAGGGGCATGGCTTGTAGTTGCTGTAAATCTGAGCAGAAGATCTGTGCCCTGGAAAACACCTGTGTAATGGAGGACTGCTGCAGGAAGCTAAAACTTCTGGTTTGCCTCAGCTCTAATAGCAACAAATGACAGACAGCATGCTTGCAGCTTCTGTTGTAAAAACAAGTAGTCTCCCTGAAAATAGCTCACAAGTTCTCAGTAGTTAAAGGAAACAAACCAGGACAGAGTTTGATACTCTTTTTCATTGGGAATTTTAGTGCTTAAATACATGTGATTCTTAGAACACTTCATTTGCAGAACATACACATTTGCGCCAGCTTACAGAGGTTCCAGAGTTCTGACCAAGCAAATGTTTCTGCTCTTCAAAACCAGAATATCTTCTGATGAAAAATAATAGTGACTACTTCATGTTTGTGTTCCGTGTTAGAAACATGAGTAGTGCTGCATTTTTTTTCATTTAACAGCAAACAGCTGTTGTATTGCCAAAATTTATTAGGCCTTTGTCAAACTAATTTTTTATACTGTTAAAATTATATTGTGGACTAGCTTTAATTTTGTGAATGAAGTTGGAGGGTAGCAGTAAATCAAGAGTTAACTTTCACTGCCTAGAAGCACATAATTCTGTTACTGAGTTGGCCTACTCATGCACTTGTTTGCTATATTTGTCATGTTTAAATTAAGCAGCAGCATCTCCCAGAACTAACTTGGGTGCATTTACAAAAGTTTTTAAAAATGATCCTTATAGATAAATGGGGTTTTGAGATACTGTAAGGGAAAGGAGAGTATAGCTGAGTCATGACCATGTAAAATTTTTGAAGTTGAATATGGATTTGGCCTGTGAATATTGCATTTGGCAGGACTGTGTTTGCAGTGATGTGCCTTCATGAGTCTCTAGTGCACTGACTGAGAGACAAACATTGAAGGAGTATTCCCAAATGCTGTTGGTTTTTAATTAAGATCTGAGTTAGTCTGAATTTTTACTATATTCTGTTGTGCTTCAGGATCTTCTCTTCAGGAAAACTGTGTGTGTGTCAAGGTTGATGGATCAGTGGGAATTTAGGTGTGGAGGCCTTTCCAAGGAAGGCCTGCTGCAGCTACATGGTACAACTACAGTAGCTTCCTGTTTGTTAAACTGCTGTCCCAGTCCCCAGGTTTGAACAGCTGAGGGGGTGGGTGAGATAAACAGGCAGAATAGAAGGGTGGTACTCAGATAAATCTTAAGAACACATTTATTTAGCAAGTCTTCTGTGTCTGTTGTGTGTGTTAAGGACCTTCACTTTGGAGCTGGACCAATTCAGTATATGATATCCAAGCAAACACCTTGGTCAATTCTTCTACTTGTCCTCAGTGTCTTAATTTACTTTAGAGCTGGAGTGTGCAGTCTTAAACTAGTTCTTCCAGTCTTTGGCAGGAATAGGCAAAAAACCTTCCATGAGAAAGGATTTGGTATCATTAGTATTGGGTGAGAAAGGGGAAGAAGAGCAGCAGCTTATTTCCCAGATTGGGAGCCTTTCCTAATTATGTCACATGTTTGTCTGGATATTGAACACAGTTTTATTTCTCATATCTAAAAGTGTGTGGAAGTCAAGTGACTCCTAAAGGTGAGGCACATGCAGCCTTGTCCAGATCTTCCTTGAAGAGGGTACAGGATTGGCAGTTTCAGGGGCTGCGCTGCTGCTGACCTTGGGAGTGAGGAAGACAATTTGTGTTAACCCCAGCACGAAACAGCCCGAGCCAAGCAGAGTTGTATCAAACAGGTGTATTTAAAGCAGCATTCTCAATTTCTGTTATGTGTAAGTATATGCTAGAAAGCAGGAGCACAGGAAGCCACAATTTAACTTGAGTTTAAACTTAGCAGAAACATTCTAACACACCTTCTTCTGTAGAGGTTTGTGCCTTACCGCAACTTGCTTTTTTGTAAACATGTGAAATTAATTATAAGCATCACTAATACTTCTATAATGAAATAGGGCTTTTTTTACAAGAGCTATCCAGGATGAGAGGAAAAAGTAGATATTTTGCCACCTAGTGAAACCTCTAATGAACCCTGTAGAAAAGTTTTAATTCATTAGACCTAAAGGCTAGCATATTAAATAAATGCATTGAATCACTTCATATTGCAAACTAACTCCTAGCGTATTATGGTCTTGATTCTGATGGTACACATTGGTTTGACCAATGTGGGAACTCTTGTAGCAGTTCCAGATTCTATAGTCAGGTTGTGGTGTTGAATCCTGAGCCTAGTCAAAATTTTATGTCTTACATTCTTTTGCACTGTCTACATTGTAAGATTAGTGTGTGGACATTTTTAGACTGGTCAGTGGAAATGTTTGACATGAGGCTTCTGAATGAAGTACAGTAAAAACCTCTGAATACCCAGTGAAAAAAGCATTATCCAATTCCTGAGTGAATATGCCTAGTCATGCTTTTGGATTGTAAATATTTAAACTGTAACATTTAGTTTTTGCTGTGGCATTTAATTAGAAGTAGAGTTATGTTTTTCAAAAGCTAGAATTTATTTTAATACAAGAAACCAAGTATGTTTGAAGCAGGCTTTTGTGATTTCCTGCATTTGAAATTTGTCTGCTTTAAATATGTAAGTATAAAAAGGCCTTGGGGACTGCATGAACTCCTTGAAACATACAGCTTGTGAAATTCTCTTATTAGGAAATCCATGCTGTTGGATGGCTTAAGAGTGGATACTTACTGAGACCCGAAATGTTGATTTAGTGGTGACTTGCTTTGTTAGCCTGCAGCCTTAGGCATGTGGCAGTAAGTGGTAGCAGACTTAAGCAGTGTGGGCTTTAAAGAAATTTGGTGTTAATCTGACTTGGTGTTCTTTGCTGATGATTGCTTTCTCTATTTGTAGCATACCAAGGACAAGGAAATAAGTCTTAAGCTATCCCCTATGCAGTTGCAACTTGCTGCTTATTCAGGCTGGGTGAAAGAAGAACAAAAGCACATGAGTTGTCTTTCCAAGGTCACTCACATTAGTCACATGCAGTAGCATTTGCTTTGAGTTCTTACCCACACTTGTGAACTCCAGTCTGAAACCAGTTCTGACTAATTTTTTCTGCTTGCCTAGTGTTAGTTTTATTTGTAACACCCTTTATAGGAGTTGGCTGATATGCAACTTTTTTTTTAAAGGTATTTTCAAGAGGAATAATTCAAGATTGATGGATGAAATTTTAAAACAGCAGCAAGAACTCTTGGGACTAGATTGCTCCAAGTACTCTGTGGAATTTGCAAATCACGACAAAACTGGTCAAGGTAAGATCAACTACAAGAGGGGCTTGGAGTGCCCCTAAATAGCTGTATATCAGTCATAAATCTGCTTTTACTTAAACACATCTCTATGTACAGTGACCTTTTTCTTCATGTGTGTGCTTCAGTTTTTCCAAACATAAACCTCAAAGTGGGGAGGAGAAAGGGAAAGAGCAAGACTGCTGGTTGTTATGGCAAGGTATAATGCTGTCAGGAAGGTAAAGGGCACAAGTCAAAAAAATGAATTTGGTAATAATAGCTTTTACCCATACTTAGATGTGGGAAGCAGGAGTAGGTTTCAGGCCTGATGTTCCTTACACAGCACTATCTGCTATAAGAACTCATTTCCTCATCTGCTGCCTAAGACAAATGCTAGAAGTCTGTTCAAATATAATAAATCACAGGCACGTACTTGAATCAGGCCTTTGTCTAAAGAGATGGGCTGATACAGCTCTTCTAACTACAACTCATAATACTAAAGTAGATCTTGTAAAAAAATACCTAAACAACCCTTATGTTTTAAGATCATCATAATTCAAAGAGTTATGAAAAGTTTGCACAAGTTGTGGTACATTTAGCTGCATTGAAAATGCTGCTTGCAGGTTTTGCCTGCCCTATGAGAGCTGACCAAATACTCAAATCCTTTGTGCCAGTTTTCCAGTACAAAGTATAATATTGTAACATGAGCTTGCCTTATGAACCACGTAGCCTAAGATGCTAGCATTTATGTGGAAGAACTCAGGTTTCATGCTATTTTTTTTCTTCCTGTGAAGGTTGAAATAACCAGCAGAAGATGGGGTAGACAGGCTATTAATATCTTCAACTCCAGCATACTTAGCTACACTTACCTAAGTTGGGATATTTATGTTCACACCAAACAAACTACTGAAAGACTTCTCAGACTTGCTGATGGGAAGAGTGCTTTTAAATCTCAGGAACCCTTTGTGCTGGAAACTGTGAAAAGCAGAGGTGTTTTCTGTTCTCTTTTTAAATTCTTCATTCTTTTTTAGAAGGCTTCACAGTCAGATCAGATGCTTCGTGTTTTCAACTGAACAAACTGACATCTATGCAGTTTATTATTATCTGCAGTTTTTCCCTTCTGCATAACAAAATTGCATGTATTGCAATTTAGGGATACTGTTAAATATTTTTTAATGTAGGACATTCGATGCAAATTTGCAAATCAAGCAATATTAAGGAACAATCATTTTCCTTGTGATGGCTTTGGATAGATGAACTGAGGAGTTTTAATTGTTCTTATGAATCTTGACTGTGCTGTGTGGTCCTTTGCCGTCAGGTTCTGCAATTTTAAGAAATGTATTTTTAAGTATCTAGTAATAGCTATCCTAAGTTTGGTATCAGCTTAAAAAGTTGACACTTTGATACTTAACCCACTTAGCTTCAAGCCAGTATAGTGCACCATCTCTAGCCTTGAGCTTTCTTAACAAGTTTACCTCTTAGGTACCTCACAGTACTGACAGTGATGGGAGTCATGCAGTATGGGAAGACTCTTGCCTGTCAATTGTGTAGGGTTAAGATAATTACTGTTGGGAAATGTCCTCTAAGTCAAGACATCATTGCAGATGAATAGATGAATTCTGAACTATTATCTTGTTCCAAGCTTCAGTGTAGCCATCTTTGATCCTTACTGTAACTCTTGCATCAAGATGCTGTGATCAGAGCCCCCAAGCTTAATACTTATGTCACATGAATGTACACAGTAGCTGTTAAAAACACCTTCCTCTTCTAGGGTAGAAATTAGTTTGTTGTTGTGGTTTTTTTGTTGTTGTTTTTTTTTTTTATTTCCCTAAACCCCTTAAGTTACTATCCAGGCACCTTTCTTCTCAGTGTTTTGCCTGACAGTGTAAGAACCAGTCAAAATTTCCTGGAAAACTATGTCTGAAGACTGAATTAGGCCCCTTTGCACAAGACTTCTCAAAGTAGTTGTCTTAAGCTTGTGTTTTAGTAATACAGCAAATACAGAAAACTCTTACCCACTTGTCTAAGTGACAGATGAGGTGGATCTGTGACTAGTTGTAATTCAGGAATTAAACTACAAGTTACTTTCAGTTGTATCTGTGACTATCTAAAGCACATGCAAAACAATTATATTTCTGTTGCTTTTAAACTATGTTTTGTACTTTCAGTTTTAAATTGCCAATCTACATTGAAGGTGCTGTCTCCGGAAGATGGAAAAGCAGACATAGTCAAAGCTGCTCAGAACTTCTGTCAGTTGGTAGCACAGCAGCAACGAACACATTCAGACCTGGATGTGAATATGTTAGACAACCTATTAAGTAGTAAGTATAATATGGAGGGGAAAGAGTACTCAATTCATAACAATTTGGTTACTAGTGTATTCATTGCTTGCAATGTATGCATCTTGATGCTTAGTCTATCAGAGTAAGTTATGATTATTGCTTTTAGGCTTCTGTGAAAAAATTCTTTCTTGTTTATGCCTTTTGAGCTTTTTTTTAAGCAGAAAAATTATTTAGCAGAAATATTAAGCTAAATTGCAGTTTTGGCTTTTCAGAGTTTACAGCATCTGTGGTATATTCTGTAATGAGCTTTCTGAAAAAAGTACTTTTGGGATTACCTGAAACTAGACTATTCTAATTTAGGTTAACTTCCTGCAAGCTGCAAATATGGATGGGCAGAGTCTTTTCCAGATCTGGTTACAGCAATTAAAGCTGTTCTTGCTGCCTGACTACTATCCTGAATGCAAATGATAGAACACTTGCTGTTCTCTTGCTGCTCTATAACCCACACTAGCTTAGTTGTCTTCATTACTAATTCACGCAGATTACTGACTGCACTGTGATGTGTGGCTACATGCAATAGCCATGAACAGGGCAGGACTGCCCTAATAGCACACCTGGGAGAAGAAGTTTAGAATTAGCATCCACTTTTCCAGTGGTATCATGGAGCTATAATGAGTTGCTCAGCTTGCCTAGGTGATCCATGCATGTTAATTGCAGCTGCAATTGGCTCATCAGGTTTCAGATTGCACACGTGAACTTGGGTGCCTTTGGGCATGTTGTTGTAGTGTGGTTCCCATTAATGGGACTTTAGAGAGTGATGATTTCTTCTTTTTCATATGGTTGATCAGCTGAATTGTTCTGCAGATGGACTTCCATGGCAGTTTGGAAGTTTGGAATTCAAACTGAATTCCATCCCTGTTGTCAGCATCCTCCTATAATGGAACTATTAAATGTATTTAATAAGGCACCTGAAGAACTTGGCACATCTCTTCTGTTATACCCCAAAGGCAATTAAAAGAAATTAACAATCACTCCTTCAGAACAGTTACTAATTTAATGGAAAACCAGTGACAGTTGTTACCTGTTGTGTGTATTTTGGTCAGTGATGCTTAACTGGAGCTTTTCAAACTTGTTGATCTTCTGTCTGGATATGTTAAAAGTATTAGGTCTAATCTTAAAATTAGTGGATTTATTTTTCAAGCATTGCATGCTAGCTGAGCACTGAAAGAGAACTCTAATCTGTCAAAACTATGAACTTTGAAACACGCTGCTTCATGTATGTGTCTAATAATTAAGGATAATATCTGTAACATTAATTTGTTTACTTAATGTTTGGGACATTGTTGGAGATAAAGTATTTCATTACTTAGCAGCAGCTTTTTAAATTTTGTTTTACTTGTAGGCAAATTTAGTTTGTGTGCATTTTTAATGGAACAGTATTAAAAATATGCATCTGTGCATTATTGATTTGAGAGCATGTTCTGGAAAGCAATACTTGAATAGTTACGTTCTTAGAGTTTGTATTAATGGTGTCTTCTGTAAATCTTTAGGGTTTTACATTTTGGTTTAAATACCTGTTAATGTAGTTTTTAAACTTTTTGTTCATGTTTAGGGTGCAGTTATTGAAGCCTAGTCCTAAAATGGTATGATTCTAGCTTGTCATGTGGCTTTTCTTCTTAATTCAGTCATGCACTTAATTCTTACAGTTTGAGTTTTCTGCAGTGTAAAAGTACTTTCTTCTGAGCAATGCCTCAGCTAACCAGCTTGTGTTCAGAAAAGTAGGTGCCAGCTGCATTTTAATATTGCTCTGCTTGCTGTCTGCCTTCCAGCAAAGAACATGACTATCAATTGAGGCTACTCAAGTTGCTCTGTAAGATCTCTGTGGAGAAGGGTATAGTTATCAGCTCTAAAATTCCTTCATGTTCCCCTTGCAGAGCTCCTGACCTAGAAGGGATGTTGCCAGATTGGCATCCTTTGAGTGTCCAAGTCTTTTGGCCTCTTTTGTTGTTTAAAGTTTGCTCCCAGATCCTTGTATCTTGTGTGTGCTAAACTTGACTGCTGTAACTCTGTCAGCTCTGAGGGAGCTTCCACGCACTGCTATGTTTAGGTAAAGAAACGGATGCAGGCTGGAAAGCACAGTACTGTGTTTTCTAGTAGGCTGTTGTGACAGTAATACTACAGTGTGCATTTTCATTTTCCTTCAGAGAGGAACCAGAAGGAAATGTTAGCATTAACTGGGCTCTCTGAAGGTCTTTTCCTGTTTGAAAAGCCAGGTTGAAGATCCTGCTGCTGTACCAGCTGAGGAGTACTCAGCTATTGAATCAGCTGATGAGTAAAGCTGTCCACTTCCTCCAGAGTCCCCACTTCTAAGTATTCACTGCTTCTCTGCAAAGCTCTTTGATACTAACGTGCTAGCTTCTGAACAGCAGAGTGGCTTTTGCTTTGCAATTTTTTTCTTAACTTTGAGATGGGATTTGGACTGTGGCACAAGACACCCCTATCTAAAGGCTTTCTTAGAAATGCACATGCTTAGGGAAAATAGCTTCTCTACCTCTGGTAAAAGGTGTCATCACTATTGTGGTGATTCAGTGGGGAGGGAGGATGTGAACTTTTTGAAAAATCTCCAGCTTCAGTTTCAAAACCTGGGTGGAGCAAAATCTGGCCTTAGTTTCCTTTTCTGTTACCCCCGAAGTTAAGTTCCTCTACAGTTTTTCTGAAAACTGTAAAAGGCTCTCGACTGCTTTTGTGTAGTGGGTTTTTTTCCTCATTTAAGCAAATGAGGAAATATTTGAGAAATAACATAAGTTTGGAGCAAGTAGGCTGTATTTATCTGCAAAAGGTGGTCATTACCCAGTATAAGCACTTTTGCACTTAACCTGCAGAATTGGTGAGTAGTGGAAAAGGTGACCACAAATTACCTGCAATAATTGTGACTAATTACAGCTTTATAGCAAAACAGGGTTCTGACTGCTGGAATGCTTTTCAGATGAGCTAGGCAGGTGCAAGAGGAGCAGTTTAGCTTCTTGGGTCCCCTACTCTTTTCCACAAGATGCTCTAATCAACTTGCTAGAATTAGCAGGGAAAGCTGGACTCAGACTGCTCATTGTAAGCCTATTTCCTGTCTGTCAGTTATAGCCCGGAGCCGCTTAGGCACTGCAGGAGTATATGGAAGGGAGACAGGGGCAGTGGTGTTTGGTCACTAATTGCCTTCAGCCTCAGAAGATGAGCAGGATGCTCTCATGAGGGAAATGACCGGCTGGGGTTTTACGGTATGGGTAGTAAGAGTGTGGGCACTTAGTGGAATTCATCAATGTTATCTTCCTCTGCCCTAGAATAGGTCAGGTTGTCCACATAGTAACAAAAAAAAGACACACTGCGCTGTTCTTCCTCACTCATTTAACCAGAAGGATGCCAGCTGCAGCAGTATCTTTGAAATTTTATAGTAAGTTGATTTTAAAATTTCTGTCTGGTCTCATACTGAGAAAGAGACAAGTCTTCTAACAAGTTGGGGTTTTTTTTCCTTGATGGTCTGTAGTACCAAGGTGTTCTTCAGTGAAATTTCCTTTAGCTTTTTTTTGGTGTCCTTTTACTCTACTTGATTGCAGCTCCACGTAGTTAAGTAACAACTATAGTAAGTAGTCAGGGTACAGCATGTTCTGTGCTACTAAAATCGAGTTTGCCAAGACAAAACTAGAACAAGTCAGATGAAACAGCATTGTTAGGGTTTGCTGTTACTCAAAACAATGTAACTGTTCCTGTACTTTCCGTAGAAAGTCTTTGAAAACTACCTGACATAAAAATAGCAGTCCAGCTGGGCCTGCATTCAGGTGTTGCAAGACCAGTCTGTCCTCTTGGGCTTTTAATTGTTAACTTGTCCTTGGTACCTTCATTTAAAAAAAGAAAAGCATTTCGTGAAAAAAGCAGATGCCTTAGGGTTTAAAACTAAAACAAATCCTATGATGAATTTAATAAAACTTAGTGTAACTTGTTATTACAGGTACACATGGATTTCCTGATCCTGATTTAGTCTTGAAGTTTGGTCCTGTGGACAGCACATTAGGATTCCTTCCATGGCACATCAGACTGACAGAAATCATGTGAGTTGCTTATAAGTGTTATAAAACACACTGGAATGAAAAATACCTAGCTAAGCAATTCCTTATGACATAACTTATGGAACTGGCCAAAAGAGGTGATTCAGCTAAACAAGTGTCCAGAGAGTGATTTGAGGATATTTTAAAATTATTAACTAAAACCTGTCAAACATTCATTGTTTTTTCAGCCCTGACTAGCAACAGCAAGCTTCATGCCCCAGGTTTAAGGAACAACTTCTGTCACCACCTAGTGTGTGCTCCAGTCCCATTTGACAGCGTTCCTTATATCAGTGTTGATTTTCTGTGGCTTATAGGTTCCTAAAAGGGAAACTAAGGATACAAGGGAAATGGAATAATAGAAGATGATTGCACCAATGGATTGCTTTTCAATTTTAACAGTAACTGAGCTGACTAGATTTGCTGAACTTCTTAAATCCAAGCACATTTATAGTGCACTGAAATGTCTGGGCATGCTGTGCTGCTCCAGCTTTTCACTGGTTTGAAGGGCCCTGTGTACTCTGATGGGAGGCTTTGGTTTAGAGGGTGACTGGTTTAGTTGTTGGAGTGACAATAACCATGTTGAGAACAACTTCACAAGGTTACTCAGACAGTAGCTTGCTTTTAGTGATATTCCTGAGTGGCTGTATGAATCGTGTGGTGTTTATAAAAGCTTATTTTAATGTTTGTAACTTGCTTTCTCAGTTCTTTGCCTTCCCACCTAAACATCAGCTATGAAGAGTTTTTCTCCGCCCTCCATCACTATGCAGCCTGTGAGCAACGGTGGGGAAAGTGACTTCGGGCTGAGTGCATGGAGACAAGCTTTCTGTGGGAAGGAACTGATGTCTGTTTACAAGCACCTGCTACCCATAAGTCTGGTTCATAGTCCTTTCTTAATTTATCAAAAAAATTCAATAAAGTGTCTTACCTTTCTAGAGAGTCTGTGTGAATGCGTGAGAATCTGTGGGGAGGGGAGTTCACAGATTTCCTGTTTGCAAAAAACAGTTACTAAAAGCAAAGCTGAATTGCTCTCACTTTGGCATTCAAGTGTCAAAATGAACGTGCAAGAACTAAGTGTTGTGAAATCTACAGGACAATGTAAATAGGAGTCTATGCCCTGAAGATCCTTAAAACTTAGAAAGAACTTCCGTCTTTGTTTCTTAATTCTTCATGGTCAGGCATTTCAGAGCTAACGGTTTATCTTCAGATATATTTACTATGTAATATGTGAATTCTAGAGAAGTTGGTTTTGTTAACTGAAAATAGAAACTGCAGCTCGGCTGGGATGACTAAGCCAGCTGTAGGTGTTAAGTTCTAGAAATACTGAGAAGATTCCATAAAAGGGGATGGATGCTTCTATGGTAAGTGGATTAGGCAGTCTGTGTTGCAGTATCCAGCTTTTTTTTTTCTTAATGGTGGGATGAAAGTATTTCTACCACCCTGAGTGAATGCAACATCTCAACATGAGGTCGGTTTTCCATTGGGAATAAGCATAAACAGTACTATGTATTGTTTGTATACCTGTTCTCCCCATAACACGCTCACTCAAAGTAACAAGCAGGAAAAGGCTCTGACATCATTTGCTGAAAGATTTGAAAAAGGTCTGAGTCAACTTCTATGGCTAAATGTGATTTGCTGCTTGTACTTGTGTGCCCAGCAAGGGAGTCTGCTTAAGCCTTTTTTAATTTTTATTTGTTCTGAACTGAGCATTAGAAGTTTGAATGGAACAAAACGGACAAAGAAGGAAGATGAAATGAAGCTGCCCTACAGTATTTCAGCACTGACATAACTTAAGTAGAGATATTGGCTAAATGGTCTTCATCCTGGAATGGCCTGTTGGAGTTATATTCTTGTTTTGGAAGTAGTTTAAAATTACAAGTTTATGGCTACACTTGGACAAAGCAATATCTTTAGATCTGTGTTACTGAAGTCAGACATTGATACTGCAGCCTTCTGCCCTGCAGGCTGCAGAACTCTTGAATGCTTCATTCTGGAAGTGTTTTCTGTTTCCCCCTCCCTCCCTCCACTCTTCAAACTGAGCCTGGCTTTATCTCCTTTGGGATAGCCATGTCACTAGAAGGGAAAACAACTGTTTTTAAAAGGGAATTGCCAGATTTTAAATGAATGTCTGCCTCATTGTGAAATGGTGTATTTTAACTTGTTGCTTGATGTAATGTTATAAAGCAGATTGCATAAACTCTTAGCTGCGGTTTTTTGTCATCATAAGGTTAGATTGCAGTTACAGAAAGACCTGTGGTCACTTTATCTCAGAAAAGAGCAAGGGATATTCAATAAACTAACTAAGGTTTTTGACATAAAATAGCTTTCCATAGGAGCTGGAATATTTTGAGTACACTTTGTCAACTGGTCTCTGGTGTGTGCCAGGTCCTGTATTGCAGAGACGGTGAACAGTTGTGCAATGTTTCCTGGGCCCTGTCATTGACATGGGTAAATTTTCTCACTGAGTGTTAAGTTCAACTTCTTTGTGGGGAGTGGGTAGCCTGTTGAAGGGTATCTGGAGTATTGACATTCATCTGTAATATGAATTTTGTTTCATTAAAATGTAAGGTTGTGTTTACGTTCCAATATGTGTTACTGTGTCCCTGAAGCAGTTCTGGTGCTGGCAGTAATGGGAAAAGCTTAGTTTAGCCCTCAAAAATAATGTATTTTTTATATTTGTATCAACCTGCCAAAGAATACTTCTCATACCTGAGTTCCCTCAGTCTTCAAACTTCTGCATATCTCAGCTAAAAAGATTTGTTTAATATTGGAGACAGATTTCAAGGCCTAGAATTTGTCTACAGAGGGTTGCTTAATAAAACTAAAATGATTAGTTCAGCTGCATTTGATTCAACTTAAATCTCTTCTGATGGCCAGCTTAATTGTGAATTAAGTGTTCCTCCTGGAATTAATGTAGTTGAACTAATCCATGTTATGACTTAGTTGGGATAATTTTACTGTCCCTGCGTGGGCAATCTTCAGTGAGGTGTGCCAAAAGCACTGTGCATATCCACGACTCGATCTCTGAATGTACGTCCTCGCCCGTAGCGCCTCTGCCCAGCTTGTTCTGTGTGAAGGTCTGTGCTGTGACATATTGGGTACCTGTACATAATGTGTAAAATGAGTTTTTATGATTAGGGAATCGATTTATTGAACTTTATTATTGAAAGCTGAATCTGTAAAACAATAAATCAATAAAAGACTATAATCTTTCTACAGGCTATGGTGATACATGAATACTTTTGGAAGTTCAGCTGGGGTGCTGTAGCCCCATTCATGTTACTACATCTCTCTGGGGAAGTAGGGAACTTCAAATGTTGTATTCTAGTAATAGTGTAAGAACTGGGCAAATTTTCATCTACCACTTCCAACTTCTTAGATGCTTTTATGAAAGCTTTCATAGTAAAGCATTTACTGTAAAAATATGTCTTTGATAGTCCTGGGAACCTGCTAAACTTGTTTCTGGCTACTAAAAAGCTTGCTTCCTCCCCCTGCTGCTGAGTCAGTCCTGGGCCATGGGCTGTGCTGGGCCTCCTGCCAGCCCTCTTGTGGAGCAGGGTGAAGTGAGGGTGTGGTGTGGAAGAAGCCTCTGCAATCTGAGTGATTTCCATGCTCAGTAATAAAGGGGAAGCTTGTGTTAAGGTGAGTTTTGAAAATGCACTGGGAATCAAGCTGACCTTGAGGCAGCCTACAACAAAGGCCAGCAGTTTCCCAGGCTGTTAGGAACTGTGTTGCTGGCACATCAGGGGTGATGATCTTTTCTGCAGATCTGGTGAGACATCTGGAGTGCTGCATTCAGAGCTAGGCTTCCTTGGTACAAGAGAGACTCAGATTTATTGAACCTAGGCCACCAAAAGGCTGTGATGATAGGAGATGGAGCATCTGTTGTGCAAGGAGAGGTTGAGTTGGAACTGCTCAACTTGGAGGATGCTGAGGAGGGACCTTACCCACGCACAAATGCATGATGTAAGGGGGAGTAAACCCAGCCAGGCTCTTCCTGGTGCTGCTTAGTGGCAGGCTGAGAGGCAATGGGCATAAAATGAAATACAGGAGAATGCTGAAACGTCAGAAAAACCTTTTCCTATGAGGGTGCTCAGGCAGTGGAGCAGGCTGACCCTAGAGGCTGTGGAGTCTCCTTCAAAACCAGTAAGTGTGCATGGGGATGAGCATTGGACTAGATCACTGCCAGAGATGCCTTCCAGTCTCAGCTGGAGCTGGCTGTACAGCAGTGGTGCTGCTGGGCTCTCTTACCTCAGCTGGTTTTTAACAGCAGCGGAGGCTTGCTGTAGTTAATTTGGCATTTCAATAGCAAAGAATATTAGAATTTTCTGTACAGTGGAAAATTCTTCAATTGCACCAGTGTGAGAGCTCCCCTTCACAGTGACTCCTTCTCATTAACAAATTACTCACATTTCTGTGTATTTCCTCTTTTCCCCTCTTTCATTTTGCCTGGTAGTTGATCTGGTAAGGGAGCTAGATGAGTTTCTGAAATAGTTGCTTTAGAGCAGGGAATTTGGGGACATGGAAAATAATCCAGCTGTTACAGAAAATAGGCCTGCAAAGCAGTTCTTGAAATTATAGTGCTTTTTAGGTCTTCTTGTATGAACATGCACCAAGCAAGTGCACAGCATAGCATGCTGCACTGAGCTAAAGATTGGTGAGTAGCAGGTAAAGTAAAGGTGATTCTTTATAGAAGAGAGTATGCTCTTACACATTTGCACATCTGTAAGTGCTTCCTAAAGTACTTCACAAAAATAGCAAAAAAATAGAACCTGCTGGTTTGATTTCCTGTGTGTTTCATGAATTCAGCTTT
The DNA here is from genome assembly GCF_035770615.1 of Melospiza melodia melodia. Classification (NCBI taxonomy): domain Eukaryota; kingdom Metazoa; phylum Chordata; class Aves; order Passeriformes; family Passerellidae; genus Melospiza; species Melospiza melodia. The sequence goes on from NC_086196.1 coordinate 26,438,058, forward strand.
TATGTGAAATCATAACTGCCCTGAATAGTCTCTTATGTTTAAGACAATGATATCTTTGTCTTTACTGTTGAAATAATGTTTCACTATTATTCATGCTTATTCACTGCTTGTGAGAGACAGGTCTATAAAGTCAGAGGGTAGGTGCAGACAGTTTTGGTCCTTGCTGATCCCAAGGTAGCAGCTGCCTTGCAGGTAGGCTTAGTCCTGCATGGCTGGCCTGTGCTGCCCAGGCAGTGCTTGTGCAGGAGGAGCTCTGGGGGCACGGGGCAGGTGCTCTGCTCCATGCTGGCTTCCATGCTGCCATCCTCCCTGAGGGCACAGCCCCCATCAGTCACTGCTCCTTGGAAAGATGTTTAAAGATGTTCTCTTTGCTGCTGCCAAGCACTTAATGCAACAACAGCAGCTTCAGCTCCAGGGTGAGGAAGGTACTGGAGAACAAGGCGGCGCTGTCGCCCATCCTTTGCAGAAACTTCTAACCAGTGTTGCTGTTGCTGTGAAGGTTACTATTTGTCCATTTTTCAGCACACCATGGGTGTGTGTAAACAACTCCTAGCTGTCTGCTATGAGTTAAGCCACTTTGATAAGCTTGAAATGTTCAAGCAAATTAATCAAAGGCCATGCTTTAAAGCCCACAACGTTTTTTCCCTCAGATCTGCCAAATTAAAAGGGAGAGAGAGTTGCAAGCCCTTCTTCTGCTGTATGTTTGTCTGTGTTAAATGATGTGAGACCTCCTTGAATTCCATTGAATCACTGCTGAGAGCTGTAGGATTATTCCCTAATTGCATCCTAAACAACTTTTTTAGATGATAAATAATATCATGTATTATACAGAAGCACGCCTCAACCTAAACTTTGAAGTGCTTCACAAATTAATGTTTAATGAAACTGTTCGCCTGGAGGTTTTTGCTGTACTGTGTAACTGGCTGAATACACACAAGCCAGGGCTCTTTCATCTCCCTGACAAGCCTTACTGCTTTAATATAGCGTATTTTCTCCAACTGTGTGCAGTCAGTCAGTTCTCAGTTTTCCACACATCTCCCTGGCGGCAAAAATACTACCTTGTCCCCCCAAAAAGCCCACACATAGGAAACCCTAATGGATGGATCTTATAGAAAACACACTTTTGGGGAAATGTTTAGTGAAACAAAATATGGCTCATAAATGGTTTTGTAATACAGTTAATGGTGGTGAACTATGCTATGTTATTGTGTAGTGGGGGTGCTGTTTGACAGCTGGCTGAAGATGAACCTGCAGTGTGCGCAGGTGGCCCAGAGGGCCAGTGGCTCCCTGGCTTGTGTCAAAAATAGTCTGACCAGCAGGACCAGGGGAATCATTGTCACCCTGGTACTCAGCACCTCAGATCTTGTGTCCAGTTCTGGGCCCCTCATGACAAGAAGGACATTGAGGTGCTGGAGTGAGACAGAGAAGGGAAACAGAGCTGCTGAAGGGTCTGGAGCACAAGTCCTGTGAGGAGCAGCTAAAGGAGCTGGGGGGTTTAGCCTGGAGAAAAGCAGGCTCCAGGGGCACCTTATGGCTCCCTGCAGAAAGGGGACAGGTGGGAGTAGCTAGGTGGGAGTTGGTCTCTTCTCCCAGGTAATTGTGATAGGACAGATATAGCCTCAAGAAGATACAGCCTCAAGCTGTGCCAGTGGAGATTCAGACTGGTCATCAGAAGAAATTTCACAGAATCACAGAAATTCAAGGCTGGAAGAGACCTGTAAGATCATCAAGTCCAACCCATGTTCTAACAATTCAACTAGATCATGGCAGCAAGTGCCACATCCAGTCTTTTTTTGAATTCTTCAAGGGATGATGACTCCACCACCTCACTGGGTAAATGATTCCAGTATCTGACCACTCTTTCTGTGAAATATTTCCTTCTTAATTCTAACTTGCATCTCCCTTGATGCAGCTTGAGACTGTGTCCTCTTGTTCTATCTGTTGTCGCCCGGAGAAAGAGGCCGACCCCCAGCTCACCACAGCCACCCTTCAGGGAGTTGTAGAGAGCGATGAGGTCACCCCTGAGTCTCCTTTTCTCCAAGCTAAACAACCCCAGCTCCCTCAGTCGCTCTTCATATGGCTTGTGCTCCAAGCCCCTCACCAGCCTCGTTGCCCTCCTCTGGACACGCTCAAGCATCTCAACGTCCCTCCTAAAGTGAGGGGCCCAGAACTGGATGCAATACTCCAAGTGAGGCCTCACCAGTGCCGAGTACAGGGGAAGAATGACCTCTCTGTTCCTGCTGGCCACTCCATTTCTGATACTGGCCAGGATGGCATTGGGCCTCTTGGCTACCTGGGCACACTGCTGGCTCATATTCAATCGACTGTCAACCAGCACCCCCAGGTCCCTTTCCACCTGGGCACTGTCCAGCCACACCGTCCCCAGCTTATATCAGTGCAGGGGGTTATTGTGGCCGAAGTGCAATACTCGGCACTTGGACTTATTGAAGTTCATCCCATTGGATTCTGCCCATCCATCCAACCATTCCAAATCTCTCTTCAGAGCCCCACGTCCCTCTAGCAGAAATGGTGGTTAAGCATTGGAATGGGCTGCCCAGGGAGCTGATGGAGTCACCATCCCTGGAGGTGTTCAAGAAATGATGGAATGTTGCCCTTAATGCTGTGGTCTAGTTGACAAGGTGGTGATCAGTCAAAGGTTGAACTTGATCTCAGAGGTCATTTCCAACCTCAGTGATTCTGTGAACATTAGAAGCCCAGGAGCTACAAACTGAAACAAGACATTTGTCATACAACTTGGCTGCAGGTGTTTATTGTGATTTGAATGGAAAATTTCTCTCTGAGTCAGCTATCAAAGTTAAAAGCTTCCCATTATGCTTTATATTCTATAATTCTGCAAAAGTTGCCACTTTGTTGGTAGGGTGCCTAGTATGTCTTTGCAAGCACAAACGTGTCTGAAAATGGAATTTCTAAGGGGCTCTCTCTCTAAATGTGTCAGTGTAAGGATGTTTTTGTTAAATTGATACAATGAGTCATTCTGCAATTTGCAATATTTTAAGTTTGACATCCAAATAAAATCTCTTTTTAGAGAGACAGAGGAGTCATGCAGTTGGAATTGGAACCCTAGGAGAAGATACTGGCATTATGAAAATAACAATGTCTTACAGAATTAAGTACTGTGCTGGTCCTGATTCTTGCTAGTACAGTGATACTGAAAGAAAACAGAGTAAGATGGTGATGAGAATTACAAATAGCAGGAAAATTTTGCTCAGGAGGAAGGTGGCTGGAGATCACCTAGTCCAATTTGGATTTTGGTTTTTCATGGTCCTTTTCCAGCACTTCATCCCTGCTAAATCTCTTGCAGAGCTGGGCTGCTGTAATTCAGTACCCTGAACTGGCAGCTTTAAGGTGTGAAGGAAAACTTGGGAAGGTTTTAGAAATGAATCCAAGTGTTTTGCCTTAGACACTGTCAGATTACACACTTCAGGGTTGCAGAGGAAACATCAGGGTCTGGGAAGCTGCCCTGGAGAAGCACCTCCTGGTCCTCTCTATCTTTTAGAGCAGAAACTTCGATTTTCACACTCAACTTGCAAATTTTATGGGTGGCTTATATATTTTAAAGTACTTTTAACTGATCAAAACATCTGTAATCTCTTTCATGCAACAACTGAGAGCTCTTGCAGTCTGTCTCAGAAGCTCCCTGGCAAACCCTATGTCAGCTCTGGGGTGGGCTTAGCTCACTGCCATCCCATTGCTTCAACACCAGGGATGGTGGCACCAGACTTGCAGGACTGGCAGTGTCCAGCCATGACAAGATGCTTTCCAAGCCCTTGGCTTCATTACTGAAGCCCTGCTCAGTCTGAGGAGCCTCTCTGTGCGAGCATATTCAGGAGGCATAAAACAGCATGTCTGATGATGATCACTACCTTGCAGTTATCTCCGTGTAGCTGCTTCTGACCACATTTTATTTAGCTGGCTGCCTACAACAATCTCTGCTCTGCAAGCCTGCAGCCTCCTCCAGCTCAGAGCAGTTCCTCTGAATGTTGTGCTGTCCCAGTGCTCTGACTTGCTCGTGCCCAGGAGGGAGCTGGGCAGAGCCTGCCTGTTACACCTCAGGGGAAGGCAGAGGTGAGGGCAGCGCCTGCCAGAGCACCAGCAAGGAGCCCTTCATGGCAGTGCCTTGTGGCCCAGCCACAGCTCCCTTCCCCAAAGCCACCTGTCACCTTTTCCCTACCTTTGCAAAACCCTGCCTTTCCTGTGGGCAGAAAGCCTCTGCTGGTCCCATATGGAGGGATAGAATGTAAGAGAATAGTGCAGAAGGTTTTCTCACACCTGAGGAGCTGCAGCTGCACTAATCAGCAAAGATTAGGAACAGGCCTGCCCTTAACAGGCCACAGCTGTGTCTAATAAGAAGATGAGTGCTATAAAAGAGGGGGGTCAGCTGGGTGAGGAGAGAGCTGGAGTTTGTTGGCTGTGCTGTGATGAGCTGACCATGAGAACTCACCAAGAAGGTATGGAACTTTTGCAATAAGATGATAACTGTCCCATTTGTCCCTTCTGCTCTCACGTGATTCAAACCTCCTTGATAGGACAACTTGTTGAAGACCAGCCTCTTTCCTTGGAGGCCCCTGATCCTGCAGGATCCCTTTGTGCAGGCAAAGACAGAGGAGGAAGCTCCTCTCCAAGAAGCAGGTTCCCTCCCAGCAGCAGCAGCCTCTCATGCTGCAGCTGCAGCTCCTGTGAGTAAGGCTTTCAAGTTCTCCCAATTAAGAAGTCTACTCTCATTAAGAAGCTTTTTTTTTTATTTTTTCAAAATAAATTAAAAGCTGACTTACTTTGAATGTGTGTTTTTTTTATTCATAGTGAATCTTTAAAATATGTGAAATGTATGTGAAATGTGTGGGAGGTGACAGCAATGCTGGAAGATGAGTTTTTGGGGGATGTCTTTCTTTTCAATTGAAAGAGAAAAGAAAATTAAATTTCAATTTATGCATCATCTCCAGTATGAATTTAAAAGTGCATAGGAATGGGAGTAAAAAGATAAAACTTATTATACTGACACCAGCTCAGCTGAATTGCACGCATTGTCTATGTGCAAAATGAGATCATTAATACCACAACACTTGTGCAATATAACGAGTTTAATACTGCTGAGCTTTATTGCTTCCTGCTCTCCCTCATTTTACTGGTAGTGGCATTTAAATCCTGATGCACTGAGATTGTGTTTACCCAATTTATCCTGTGTTTTTATTGTGACCAGGTCAAATCAATCCATTTTTCTTGCAGTAGAAGCAAGACCTGTGATTGTTGCTGTGGTTGAGACTGCTTACAGGGTGTTTTGCCTTCCCAAGGCATGTACAGAGATGGGAACAATGGTTGCAGCTGTTTGCATTGCACACAGGCTTGGGCAGCATGTGAGGAAGGTTGTGGAGACCTGCAGGCACAAGAGACAGCAGCTTTCTGCAAGAGACTTTTGCATGTACATTTATTTGGAAACCTCTGCCACACCTCTGCTGGCAGTGTGCTACTGACCGCAATCCTGAAACAAGCTTGCTCCTAATTTCTGCTCTTTTTCAGGTTTGTAAAACGCTGGTTTTCTGGGGGACCAGGAAGGTGGAAGTCACTTTGAACACCAAGCTCCTCAGAGTTGTTAGGTTGCCCTATGTATGGACTAAAAAGAAATAAGATTAGAAACAGAATCACATAATCATTAAGATTGGGAAAGACCTTCAAGATTGTCTAAGTGCAGCCTTTGACCAAACACCACCATGCCAACTAAACCATAGCACTGAGTGGGGTGTCCAGTCATTTCTTTAATGTTTCCAGGGATTGTGACTCCACCACTTCCCTGGGTGGCCTGTTCCAATTCTTGACAACACTTTCTGTGAAAATATTCATCCTGCTGTTGGACCTGAACCTCCCTGCTGCAGCTTGAGGCCATTTCCTCTTGTCCTGTCACTAATTTTCTGATACAAGAGGCTGAACCACACCTGGCTCCAACCTCCTTTCAGGGAGTTTTGGAGAGCTATAAGGCCTCTTCTGAGCCTCCTTTTCTCCAGGCTAAACAACCCCAGCCAGCTTCCTCAAATGCTCCACATATGATTTATACCCTAGACCCTTCACCAGCTTCATTGTCCCACTTTGGACACTCCACCACGTAAAGTGCTTCTTTTCTTGAAGTGAGGGGCTAGATAATCAGTGAAACACCTCCTAGAGTCTTGCTGGAAGTAATTGTAGGAATCTGTGGGCAGCAGAGCTGCAATCCCAGTCATAAAGCAGAAGCAATGCTTTCAGCTCTTGAAGGCACTCTACCCCACTTCCCAGCACTTGCTATTTGCCCTGCAGTGCTGCAAACCTGAAAGGTCAGAGCTGTATGTGAGGATAGCAACACAAGAAAGGAACTATCAGCTCTGAAAAATAACTGCAAGCTTTTAGAGAGCTCCTTGTACATGATGTTTGTAGCCCTTGGCAAGCCAGCAATACATTACTGTAGTAGCTGTGTTAAACTGCAGAAAGATAACTATAGGGAAAAAGAGAGCATACAAATCTCAAGGTCACTTGCATTTTATTCATAAAATTAACTCTTTCTCATAGTGTTCAGATTTGAGAATGTGCCATATTTCAAAATGTGCAGAGCTCCCACACCCCAGACAGGCTGTTCTAAGCTATTGATTTATCTCAGGTCTTTTTTTGCATGATATCAGGAGTTGATTTTGTTATAGCATCTTATAAAGCCCTGGAAATGTTTTAGGCTTCATGTTTTGGAGATTTCAGGAGATTTTTTTCTTCCCTCTGCAGTATGCAGCTAAAGCAGGTTTTGGGAAGGTGTAAATGCTATTTAGGCAAAGCTGTCCCACTTCAAACACTCTGCCAAAATCTGTCTGAGCCATCACAACCCTTATGGCTCACTCTGGTATTGTTTTTGGTGTGTGGGCTAGGTTTTACCCATCTTTTCCAGTTTTTAAGGAGCTTGCCAATGTGGCTATGCCCATTCTAATCACAATTCCAAATCACTGTGTCGTGGGCTCCTGTTCCTTCAACAACAGCCTCCTGCATCTTTAGGCACCTGAACTTGTTGCACATCCGATCCCAAACCTTGGGAGAATCCATAGGAATGTGTCTGCTTGTGACAAAACCTGATAGTTGTTTGCATTTTTTCACCATCTGAAGAACTGGTATCAGTGCCTGTAAGGGTATTATACTATTTTTATTGGAGAAGTGTGAAAAAGACTTGTCGTGGTTTTGAGCTGGAATCCCATTTCCTCACACTACATCCACAGTCCTACCAGGGCAACACAAACTGCTTCATGGCCTCTGGCTGCCACCTTTCTCCATGGAATCTCTCAAAGCACTGGGGAATTAACCAGCCCTGTATTCCTGGGAAGTATCAGTGCTGTCACCTGTCACTTTGTGCCCATGGTTTCCGCACTGAGCAGAAGTGCAACCCTGGCTGCCAGCCCAAGGCTTAGTGCAGACACGGGCACAGCAAATCTTTGTGATTCCATGTGTCATGGAAACATCCTACCTGTCCCTAGGGACAGCAGCTGGTGTGAATTACAATGCAGTGGCTCGAGGGTGAAGGTCAGTGCTCCAGAAAGACCAGGCAGATGGCAGAAGTGCCCAAATTCTGCTGGGACAAAGTAGCCAGAAGATAAAATAAGGGCAAATTTAGGATACTTGCATGGGTAGACCCAGTCTTACTGCATCCCAAAGGATCAGCTCTTGCTTTGACCCAAGGAGAACATCTCCTCTTCAAGTCCTCAGCATTTTACTGTCCAATGTGGAAGGATCAATTTCACCTTCAATTATTGTTTTGTAAGCAACTAACTACTAGAAAATATAGGTCACCAGGACTTTTAGAGTAAGACATCCACCACCAGATAGCATCAGCTTTGACATTAAATCGGTGAATGGGAGACATAACCTACTCTTATTCATTTTTATTAAGGTTGTAAAAGAGATGGCTCAGGTAACTCAAATCTCCATGGCCAGAACATATTATCTGCCAACAGGCCCACAAGCGACCGATCATAACATTATTTTGACCTTAAATTGTTCACAGTCTTATTCTTCAGGGCATTGTGTCAGCTTATCTTGATCATTACACCTCCTGAATTGGGAATCAATTAAATGTCATCTGATCTCTCCAATCTGTAGTGCACGGTTTATTTTTATGCAGGAAATGAATACTGCAGCGTGATCATCCTGCACCTTCAATTTTCACTGTGTACAAATACTGAATAAATACTGCTGCTTTGGCATGTTTAGAAAAATACCTCCCAAAAATATATGTTTATTTTCAGCCCAGTTCTCGAGGTGAAAAAAAGGTTGTACTTTTATTGAAGCAGAACTACAATATTCCTTAAGAGTGTGATAACATATTCTTATTAATAGAGTTGATTACCTATCTAAGAAGATAATGTCTGACGAGTCAAAGAGTAAACTGTTGTGCAATTGTGGTTTTTTTAGAAAATTACCTTGAGTTGTTTTGGTATGTTAGAATACATCATATGTTAAGCAAAACTCCAGCTTTTAAAGACAAAGACACTTGTGTAGAAAGAAGTGCTAATGTTGAAGTGTTAATGTGAGCCTAGAGGGCACCAGCACTGCTCTAAAAAGAGGAAATTCTAGCAAGGCTGTTGAAAACAAAGTAAGCCATAATATGCTGAGAAAATGAAATTCTTTGGTTTAAATCTGTACCATTTTTAAGGCACAAAAGTCTGCAGATTTCAGAGGAAAAAAAAAAAAAAAAAAAAAAAGGCAGCATGAACCAGCCAGAACAAGAATAAACCAGAAGGTACAAATGTTTGGATGTGAAACTTTTGTTATCTGACTTTGGGGAAGAAGCATCCGTCTGCAGAGCATCCTCTGCTGCTCCAGAGGGAGCAGGATCTCTGCAGAGGTGACTGTGAAGGTTATGCTATTGTCAGACTGAAAGCAGCAAAGTGCAAAGCAGGAAAAGGAAAGAATAATATCATATTGATTCCAGATCATGTTTGGGGACTTTTTTATATATCTTTTTAGCAAAAGACCCGTGATGAAAGTCCATCTGGGGCTGTCCTGTGGGAACATAACATTACATGTGTGAGCTTAACTCAATCATCTCTAGGCTTTGCAGCCAAGCTCCACCATTCTAGGGGATAGTGTCCAGTCCCCAGACTATTAAAAAGTGAATCTGGCTTCCTCTTCCTTTCATCCTTAAAGCCTCTTTTGTTGTTTGCAGGCTGATAGAAGAAAGTCACTTGCAAAGGAATGGAGCAAATTTCTTAACATCAGAAGGGCGACAGGAGGGCATCCTATGCTGCAGAATCTGCAAACATGCAAAAAATGAAAGTTAGTGATACTTAAAAGGGGAAAAAGGAGTAGGTTCAAAGCAAATTGCTCAGTAACACTTTTTTAATCAACAAACAATTGTGAGTGGGAATGGGTATAGCAAGGTGTTAAGTTTAGAGATAAGACAGAAATTTAAATTACAAAAGAATAAAAATTTTCTGTATAAGAGAAGCTGCAAATCTAATACATCCCATCCCCACTCCCATAAATAAATAAAATGGAAAAAACCCCTTAAAGGTAAGTTTTTTTCCATGACTAGAACATAACACTGTTTTTTATGTTTTGCACAGTGCTGAGTTGGCATCCAAAAAATCCCTTGCTTGCAAGAAATGAACTTCCAAGATCCATTCATGCTCTCAGGGACCCAGCCTGAAATAAATATGAGTTTTTAAGAAGCAGTGAGCTTCTTCTTCCAGAAACACAGGTCTTTTGGGACAGTAAACATTACTGACAATTTTTGAAAAATTTGTGTGGAGCCTTAGCTGTCCTTAACACAGTGCCTTCCTTTGTACTGCCCAGAGCAACAGCAAACCTGAAACCACAAGCATCAGAGTGCTTTGGGCAATTTTCCTCATCTAAGGAGCTGCCAACTTTGGGTCCTGCTGCTACAGGTCCTGTGGTTTAGTACTCCAAGATTTAGTACATCCAAGATCCCCTTATTATGCAGTTTTGGTCAACAAAGGGTTGCAATAGTAAAATATATGGAAAAAAAAAATAAAAGATTGCCCAGTGTAGCAGATTTCAAAGCTATGGAGAATGTGCTGGGTCTGTAAGGAGTCTTGGGAAATGTCTGACATTCCTGGGTTCAGCACTAGAATTTCTAACATTACAAATCAACACATAAAATGAAAGGGCTGCTGTGGGGATAAAGGAGGATGGAGATTGTTGTTTGGTGTATCCCTATTGTATACAGTGTTAGAAGTTGTCCTGCAAAAAAAGGGGAAGCTGTGAAAACTGGCCATGTGCTCCCAATTCATAGTGGGAAAAAAATCCTAGTCCAAAGTGGCTTTCAGCTTTCAAAACATGCTTTTGGAAAATATCCCTACTGGCACTCAGAGGGCAACAGAAGATGCTCTTTCTCCTTGCAGTCATGTCTTGTCCTCTAGCTGGGCATGCATGCTGTGTGTGGCCACAGCACAGCAGCTTCCCAGTGCCATCACACTGAGTTTTGAGAGAGGCAATTCTGCTGACCTTGCTGTGCCTCAGCTCAGCCATTCAGGGACTTGGTCTTTCTTACCTGGCCTAAGGTCACTGTGGAATTTAAAACCTGCCTTCAACCTCTGAACAAAATTTCAAAGGAATGCAAAGAAAACACATTTTAACTTCAGTGCTGAATACAAGCAGAGGCCGGAGGGCACCATGTGATGTCACACAGGTCGTCCCTTGTCACCTGCTGCAGGCCATTGCCTGTCACCATATTGAGTGACTTTGGGTTTGACCCAGCAGTGCCATTCTCAGGTTCTTATTGAAGCAAACCTAGAAATCTCCTTGAGCATATTAAACATTTGGCTGACATGCTCTTCCCCTCAGGGGCCAGAAAAGCATCTCAAGTTGTAGCCTGAAGAGTAGCAAACATCCTGAAGGCCTTTTGGGTATTTTGTTCAGTTAGGACAATGTATCCTCAGTGACTAAAATCTGGGTAATGCCTTCTTTTCAAGATGCTTGTTGAGGGCACACTGCATTTAAAACATGAGCTGAAAGCTCTTCAGTCATTTGTTATTTTAACCCTAGGGACTGAAGTTGAGGTTTGCACCACAAGAGATGGATGTCAGCTGGATAACAGCTGGGTTTTGTGGGGTGAGCTGATACACACTGGCTCCTTCAACAACTGCTTCCCAGGTGTGCAGATATGTTCTGGAATTTTTGTGGAATTTTTCTGTGGTATTTTTTCATATAAAAAGTAATATTGTGTTTGGCTGGTATCTGGGCTCCACTGGAAAAGAAAATCCATTTTCTTTTAATTTGAAATTATGTTCAGAAATTTATCAGCATCTCTTTTCACTTGAACTGAGGCAGCAGAGGAAGGAAACTTAAAAAATAAAGAAGCAAATGAACAACAGAGGAAACCTTGAACATTATTTATGAAAGAGCAGGAGACAAAATTAATATCCATGTACTTTAGACACTTGATTATATTGTGTTTCTTATTCTGTGTAATTGTGCCTCTAAGTTCCCTCTCTCACCTTTCCTTCCATCTGCATTAAGAAAGAACTTTGTATAAATGTTTCTAGGATGTACAGCTCTGACAGATGTTCAAGTGATAAATATTTGCAGGCAGGGTAGTTTTCAGAACTGGTGTCATTTTGTTGATTTAGGATTTTTCTGTACTTTGTATTTGTGTGCAAACACATAACTCTGGGAAATAAATTTGTCTTAATCAAAGAAAAAGTAATTAAAAGGATTGTAGCTGAAACTGCTGATGTTGCTTCTGAATGTCACAAAAAATGGGATTTCAAGTGAGGCATGATGCTTCTCAAGTAGATTTAGGATATACAAAATGGATTGGAAATTTTCTCTGTTTGAAATGATGTATGGACTGGAAAGCATGGACACTAATTTACTGCAAAAAACTAGTAAAGCAGAAAGGAGAAAAATATAGATAAAGCAAACAAAGATAGAGATTGAAAGAGATGAGTAGTCAAAAGAGAAACTGCCTTTGAGAAACAGTGCTCTGCAGTCAGGAAGACAACTTGTACACAGCTGAAGGGAACAGTGTTAGGGGATGGCATCCCTGCTGCACTGCTCTTCCCAGTGCACTTCCAGGCCAGCAAAGCCACAAACAGTGTAAAAAGGAATTTTCTTTTACCTTGCAGTTTTTCCACTTTTTTCTTAAACTTATTTAAAAAAAAAAAAAGCGAGGAGAGATATATTTGTGGTCTTCTAAAACAATTATTTTCTGTCTAAATGTTTCATTTTTATTGTTCCTGACCCTCCAGACTTCTGAGTCAGGGTTAAGCAAGAGTGTTAACAACAGCTAATATTTGGGTGAAGAAATTTTACCTAAGCCACTGGCTGAAACTTCACATGGACTTTATTCATCAGACAAGCTTGATTTTCCCTGTCTTGTAAGGGTCTAAAACTTTCGAAAAATTCTTGTCAAAATTTGCTGTCAAATTATGACAGCATTTGTAAAGACCCACTTCCTTTTTCTTTTTTCCTTCCCTTCTTTGAGAGGAAAATCTTGTGGCATTTGCACTGCAGAGATTATTTGTCAGACTGGGTTAATTCTTTTGCAGGCATCCAGCACTTGTTCAGTACAAGATTTTTGTATCCATGCAGTCAATTAACACCTCACAAAAGCCTCTCTTCATTTTAGCCTTCAGACAAAACTTCAGATATTTGTCTTCTAGAATAGAATATTGCCTCTTTCTAGGCAGTGCTAGAGCATTTTCTAGTATGAGCACACTGTATCAGAGGAGCTTTGGTTGCCCCAGGTTGGTGAGTGGAGTTATCTTCAACATGATATTGTAATGGTGTTGTTGAGAGTAAAAATTGCTGAGGCTTATGGTAAGCAGAAATTTTATTGTTGTGGACATTCAGGCAGTGAAAGCACTGCTTTGCTTTGTTTTGGTTCCTTTTTTTTCCCCCTCCCCAGAATTAGATGAAGGAAACAGAACATTTGAAGATGACACTGCAGTTGCAATTCAGCTACTGAGACTTCTTCACTCCTTTCCACTGAATGAAGAGTGCTCTCTGAAACTGAGATTACAAATTAGTAGTGGCCATGGAGGAAACACAGGCAGAGTGAGATGTACTGTGACAGGACCAGGGGTAACAGTCACAAGATGCAGCAGAGACTTTCCATCCATATCAGGGAAATGGGAAAACAGAAGTTTCAATGAGTGGGTCACATGCTGGAAACAGGACCCAGGGTACGGTCTCTGCAACCCTGAAGATTTATTACATTTCAGTAAACAATGTCCCTAAACAACCTTAGGATCCCTACCTAACTTTGGAGCTGACTCTGGTTTGAATAGCAAATTGGATTACATCACACCCACAATAACCTAAATCTTTCTTGGATTCAGTGGAATTTTGGATACATTTCTTTTAATGGCATTGTTTCCCTCCTGATCCCACTCATTTCCTATGAAAATCAAGTATTTCAAATGAAAATTTTCTCTTTCCTAAAAAGCCTTAACCAGCCCTGTTTATCCTTTTAAGGACATAACCTCTCTCCGCTTAAGGATGCCCATATCATATTCAGCTTTCATCTTGTTCTTCTGGGCAATAACCATTTCTTTTTGATGTGCCTTTTTCAAGTTTTGGGGCCTCCGGGCGCTACTATAGCAATGAAAATGCATTTCTCCAGGCATGCCCCAAGGGGAGGACTGAGTGTGTTGCTGAAGAGCACAAGAAGTTTTCACCAAATCTCCTGGTTCTTCTCGTTCCCCATCAGGCCCTGTGTTCCCATGCAGTCCTTCAGCTATGGAGTGCACATGGGGCAAAGGAGCCCTAAATACCCAGTGCCATGGGACAGAAACGCTCAGATGCCCGAGATTCTCTGGGGGCTGACTCTACACCCTGACCCTCACATGCATGAGAAGGACAGTCCTGTTTCAACATCCCTTTTTGAGACAGAATCAGCAAAAACTACTTGAACTGGCATCAAAGCATGCTCAGGATCCCTGTCCTTCCCCTTGGAGCAGCAGTCCCCGAGGAGCAGGCTGTGGCAGAGCTCCTGCCAGCATTCCAGCCTGGATTTCTCATCTGTGTGGTATTTCAGGGCAGGTTTGGAGGGAGGCTGCATTCATTTTGGCCTGGGGGAAGCAGTCCAGAAGAAACAAAGGGAAATTCTTACAATTGACAGGGTGGCTTTGAAATCAGCACAAAAAGCTGGGTTGCTAAGTAAGGGAGATCAAGGTGAGAGCAGAATGGGAAGTGTTGATTCAGCCTCTCCTGTGACAAAGAGAAACAGCCTGTCAGTGCCAGCCGGGAGTGCTTAAATCACCTGTACCTCAAGGAAGCCAAAACCCAGAAAGCACCCAAGAGGCTGAGAAGCAGCATTGAAGGTATTTATGTGTGCTCACACTTGGCTTGGTGAAACCTGCTCATGCCGATGTTCAAACTGAGCGTGATGTGTGCGCAAGGCCACTCCCACCCAGCCATGACACAGCTGTAAATAACCACAATGGCTTTTTGCGCTTTGGCATCTGTTGGGTGCCACCTGCCTTGGAACTCTACCTGGGTCTTTTCCAAAAGCGTTGGTTCTCCTTCTCCGCAGGAAAAGGAGGGGCAAGGGGGGTGTTTGCCTTGGCTGGGAGCCTGGGCACACCTGCCCTGCAGTGCTCTGCTGGCCACTGCCCCAAACCTGCCCGGCTTTCACGGGAACCAGCTCGGAAAAACAAGTTTGTCCCGCATTTTCCAGAAGATGGAGCTCAAGAGTCTCCCATGTGAAATGGTAAAAGGTTGTCTGCGTCTGGGGAATACGGGAAGATAGACGTTGCTCCTGGAGAACTACCTGAATAATAATTTTGTAGCGAAAGGCTTAAAATATCTCATTGTGAGAAAAGGAAGTACACTCCCTCCCCCTGCTCCCCAAGAGTGTGTCTAGAAATGATACAGAAACAGTGAATTTTAGTCTATGGTAAAAGGTAAATGAAAAAGTATAGTTTATTTGGGAAAAAAAAAACAAAAACAAAACAGTAGGAACTAGACATTTTCTGAAGCAATTTGGTGCCCTACATCATCTCCCCTCACAGCCTTTTATATCCATACTGGCCAGAAACTGCATTCCCTGGAAAAAAAACCCACAAGAAAACAAGGGGGGGATTCTTATTTTCTTGAGATTGAGCCCATCACTAACAGAATATTTCCAGAATGGATTAAAACATTTTCCAAATGCTGCAAGAGGAATGACAGACCAGGCAGATTGAACCACCTCCTCAGGAGAGAACCATGCACGTACAAGAGGTCAGCAGGAATTTGCAGAGATTAACAACTAAAACCATCTGCACTCTGGAAAAAATCAAACACATACCATATATTGTGTGGGAAATCCATGCAGCAACCCCAAAATCCCTGGGGGCCCTATTAGCCAGACCACAAGATAGCCATGAGAAAACAGCTGAAATGAAAATTATTAGCAGCTTGCTCTCTCCAGGTCCACCTTAGAGCAGTCTAGTATAGCTTTTGAAAGAAAAATATGAGGTAATTCTCTGTTAAGCTCTTTGGGCACTGATAACAACTTCCTCCAAATCCAGATGGATTTTTATATCCGGTCTCAGCTGCCCAGTTCCATAGTTAAGTAAACACACTCCCAATCTAACTGAGATGGTGTGGATGTAAAGTAGTAAATATTTATTTTTATGCTACTGTTATAGTATCCATGTTCTATTCTATAACATATAAAGAAACATTTCTAGAACTTAACTTTTAAATAGTATTGATTTAAATAGTATTTAAATAGATCTGAGTAAAGCTGAACTAATAAAAGTTGGAGGGAATTCTGCTCCTATAGAATATCTGAAGGCCAGATACTGAGAAGTTTGAAATCTCACAATTTCTATTTTGCAACTGTGAAAAATACTATCTATATATCTATAAATCCATAATGCCAAATAGGCTGCTTTTACTGCCTGGGGTTAAGAAATTCCCAGACTTATTAAGTCCTGTTTCCTTCCCACTGCTAGACTGAAAGAATGTAGAAATCTCTGATAGGTCAACTCTCAGGGGTTTCTTTCCTCCAATTCCTTCCTCCTTTGGGTTTTTCCCATTATAAAAGACCCAGTGCACCTGCCTGTTTTCCCTCTTGGAGGAAATGTGAGTGCACATTGCCAGGTCATGTCCAGCCCTTCATCCACCAGTACCCCCAGGGTTAACCAAGAGCATAACTCAGGCATAGCTCAATCCCACTGTATGATGGGCCTCTCCTTTCAGCAATATCACCTCCATAAATTTGATCAGAATTCCTCCCAGGCGAGCTTTGTGAGAATATCTTTGGGCTCTTAATACAAACCTTTACCCAGAAGGAGCTCATGGAAGGAATGTAACAGACATCAGCCATTTCTTTTCAAGGAGGAATGCAGACACTGCTGCTACAGAAAAGAAATATCCGGGACTAGGGCAGGGAATTGTCCTCTGGAAATGCTTTTTGCTCAAGGCTGCACACAAAGAAAGTCCCAAGTACTGACTGAGACAACCAGCCTTTAGATATTCAGTGCTGGTGAGCAGAGGCCCTTCTTTTTTGGTCAGAAGCATCCTTTTCCATATTTCAAGAACAATTTCTATGATGCACATTTATTATTGTATCTTTTATAGGCACGTATTTGATGTAAAGTCAGCTAAAGACAAATCAGTTTACTTACTTTTGCAACAAATGGTTATTACTTGACTTTGCTACTAACCTTTTTATTTCAAAATTGGTGTTGAAATTCAAGATTTTCAACAAACTTCTTAAATTTGCTGCTGGAGGCCAATTAGTGTGAGTTTATGCAGAGATCAGTGCAGAAGCAGACTATTCCTGAGATACTGAATAAGCAGTGCACTTTCAGGAACACTGAGTAAAGATGATAAACAAGGTTGAAAGCAGAGAAACATCTGAGGATGATTTTGCCTGCTGAAAAGGGGTGTGTAAGGGGAAAAAAGTAAAACAAAATGAGATTTAATGAATTTCTATTTTGTAACTAGACGATAAAATGGACAAGACATATACGTCAATTATCAAAGAAAAAATTAAGCATCAGACTACACTGAATCAGACACCGACAACTTGGAAAGCAAATTAGGTGAAGAAAACTTTGCTTTTGTCTGGCTGGAAAAAGATTTATGTCAAATATTTATTAAAGCACAGACTCAGCATCCTGCCCTAGTTGTGTGGAACTGAATCTCCCTCCACTCCCTAAACCTGCAGAGGTGATTGTATTCCTAAGATTTGAAAACAAAGGTAAAAGCAGATTCTGCCAGAGACTTGGCCACCTTCACCCAGTGCTAGTAGAGAGGCACAGATTGAACATACCTTTCCCTGTAACCCACAGGTCTTTTTTGGAAACCAGCCAGTGAAGTGTTAATTACATGCCCAAAAAAGTGGCAGATTAAACCTATGGGGGAAACTGTGTTTGAGTAAAGATAAAACATGATTTACTGCTCTGTGATAGCTTGTACCTTGCAGGAACGTGCAGCTGACCATGCCTTTCACACAGCTAAGGACAGTCACCCCTGTTCGTTAAGCATATTTCATTTGTTTCATTTTTGTCCTCCTTTTTTTTGCCTTTTTTGTTTTTACTGTGGGGAGATAGAATGCAAGAAAATAGAGATAGTGCAGAAGGTAGTCTCACACCTGAAGAGTTGCAGCTGTGCTAATTATCAAAGATTAGGAACAGGCCTGCCCTTAACAGGCCACAGCAGCGTCCAATAGGGATGAGTGCTATAAAAGAGTGGGTTAGCTGAGAGTTTGTGGGCTATGCTGTGAGGAAGAAGGAGTCATTGCTGTGAGGAGGTGACCATGAGAAATCACTGAGAAAGTATGGGAGCTTTGCAATAAGGTGACAACATTTTATGGCAAAACTTATGTGGTTTGCTCAATGGCACCCAGACTGATAATCTGTGATACAGACACACAGATAGATTGATTCTTAACACCAGATATAAGAAGCCTTAAGATGGACACATGCAGTAACTCTGCCTGCATGGTGAAGACCACAAACTCTTTGCTCATGACTGTGCTGGGGGAGCTGGGGGTCACAAGAGCAATATCTTGGACTGTCTCTGAAACTACTTCAGATTTCCTGTTAGAGTGTTCGACATGACAGCTTCTCTCCTTTTCAAAATGATGACCTATTTTTCTACTGTCGCTGCAGAATACATTATCATAAACTACAGTTTTCAAATGTATTGCTCTGGACCCTAGAATCATTATTTATAAGAATAATAAGGTTGTCTACATGTTTTATTTTTAGCATTAAACATGACTGAAGCTTAGAATGAGCTATTTTCCATTCTTACCTTATTTTGTAGACCAGAAATGCTGTGTGGGTGCAAAATACAAAAGGTTTCACAGTTTTCAAAATTATAGCACTTTCCAAACTATTTCTAATGTTAGGCATTAAAATAAAGTAGAATACCACTTCACATGCATTTATTTTCTTTCTTAAAATACGAAATTAAAATATCTACTTGCAGGGTGAAATAGCAGTATATTAGGTGTTTAGTTGGAAAAGACCTGAATACTACAGTGAATCAGTAATTCTGTGTTGTACAAAAATTGTTTTCAAAACAGTCTTTGAAAGAAGTGTGGCATTAGAGCTATGCATCTTCATATTCTTGAAGTATCCAAACAGCCTCACCTCTGTCTTTTTTGCAAGGTCAAGCCCTTTTTCTCTACTTCAGATATGCCTGTCTGTCATTTGGATACATGTTCTTCCCTTGCAGGGAAAGAGCTCTCCCACTGAATGACCTCTAGACTATGGAAAACTTGGCTTGGAGTTTGTTCTCCTCTGCTGGCAACTAATACTAAAAGAAATCCTGGAGCATGAGCCTTGCTCTTTTCTTGGGAGAAAGTGGAGAAGGAAATATCTAGCTCCAATATCTAACTTTTTTGTCCAAACAAAGGGGTGTTCTTAGGAAAAAAAAATCCTCTCCTCTAGTTCAGACTTTTGAAGCAGTGAGTCAAAGCTGGCTGGGAGGCTTCCTTGGCAGCCAAAGAGAGCTTTACACTGGTGGGATGTGGTGTCTTTTGGAAGTGCCTGAATATCCATGTACATGATGGCTGGAGAAGGAGCCCCTAACTACGAGGTGCTAAGACAGTGTCTTCTTCTGCCCTCAAGGTAAGTGAGGCTTGTCTGGAGAGGAACAGCAATAAACAGGCTTTCTGCCCCAAATACTGTTTCTGTGAGTGTTTCAAGATCAATCTCTGGAGTCAGAATTAGAAAAAGCTCAAACCAAGTGCTTCATGGTCACTGACTGGCGCTTTTGCTCTTGGCTGTTGATCAATATTGTGACCAGGTCGGACAAAGGCAACACGTCACTGATCGTCTTGGGCTATTGTTCACTTCCCTTTCACTGAGCACTCCCACAAATCTGTGTTCTGTTTGTTTTACCAGAAATCTGGGGCTACAGAAACACCCCAGATTTTTCTGGATTTGTGAACCATGCCGCTCTTAAGTGTCTACATTTTGACACAGAGACCATCAAACTATTCATATGGCATTTAACAATTTCCTCCCCAAGGAACTATAAAAGTTAAAGTGTTCCCAAAACCTATGGTTTTGTAAACCAAACAGTTCTTCAAATGGATCCTGTACACTGCAACATGATAATTTTATCTTTATCCTTATTCATACTCCTGTCCTACCATGGAAAATTACATTTCTAATTGTTCTACTGTGTGCCACACTTTGACAGCATGTTTTGCTGATAGCAGACTTCTTTAGCTTAAGTTAAGAGTTGAAGAGTAGAAAAATATCTGGAGCCCACAGACATTGTGCATGTATGAAATTTTAGAGATATTTCACATTTGTCTCTATTGTACAAATGCTTGAGTAAACACAATATATCTGTTCTAAGAAGAGTTCATATACTCCAGAACACAATCTGACATTTACTCCCATTTATTTTGAAATGCAAATGAATCTAGTTTATTCAGGATTCTTTTGCAGCTTACCGTCTTATTAGTGATCATGCTGATAACTTGAATTTCTGAGATGTTGTTGCTAAGCAATGCAACTTCAGGCATGTAATGAGGCTTTCCAGTGGCTACTTGAAGATGAAGAAAATTATCTCAGCTTCACAGGTTGTTTGATCATCAACCACATTATAATGGTTGGATGATAAATAGGTTTTCAGCTTGCCCTCATTCTCCTGCAAATAATTAATTTTTGTATGGTAACTGGAGATCATACAGTATCAAGAAGAAAGTTGTGTATTTTGGGATGCAAAGGCAGAACCAAAGAACTTGTGTAGTTCCTTTGTGTAAATTTCTATAAAAAGAAAATTCTTCCCTGCAGCTCATTACTTCAGAGAACAGTAGAGGAAAATTGGGATGCAAAGTTGTTCCAGCAGGACCCCTCCCCACACAAGGTGCTGCTGCTGCCCCTTGCAGAGCAGAGCTCCTCTTGGTGGGACCTGACAGAGGAGACCCTCCAGCTGTGACAGGAGCAGGCAGCTGTGCTGGGGCAAGTCGTCTTGCACAGGCTTTGTTCTTGAGAAGCCAAATCCATACACGGAACCAGGACAGGTGAAATTCCTCTGATGTGGCCCAGCCTGGAGCTCCCCAGTGCATCCAGGCGGAGCTCCTGCTCCAGGCACCCCATAACATGGCAATACCAGCTGGAATCTGGCTATTCTTGAATTATATTTCCTTTGTTTTCCTTCATCGCTGCAAAGTCCAGTCACTTAAGCCTACTGTCAAGAATCTGACATTCCCCTTTTACTATGGGATGATCCTGAAGCTCTTCCCTTTTTCTTCCCCCTCCACTGTAGACATTATAACATGTCTACATGTGGTGTTCACATGCCCTCTGAACAGAGACAAGCAGAGAAAAGAATGATCAAAACAATTCTTATCTCCCTTGCTGCTCCTGTGTTTGTGCCCATGTGGAATGTGTTCTGGAGATTGTTTACCTGAGGTGATTGCTTGATTGGATTCTGGTGATGGTGTTTTGGATTCATTGACCAATTGGATCCACGTGTGTGTGTCAGGACTCTTGGGCAGAGAGCCACGGGTTTTCTAGTTAGTTAGTGATAGTTCTTGTTAGTGTAATAGTCTGTAATATAGTTATTGTATGATAAATTAATTAATTAGCCTTCTGATATCATGGAGTTCTGTGCATCATTCTTCCCAGACGTCAGGCATCTTAGCACTGATAGAAGTACATGGAACCATGTCCTGAACAGCTAACCCACTCTTGTGGGTGCTGCTTGGGAGAAAGAAGGTCCACCCTGACCTTCATCTCCCACTTCCTCAACCCTCCACCCACCAAAAGAGGCACTGCCTACAAGTGAAACCAAACCAGCATTTGAAGTATTCAGAAGTAGTAATAAGGCTAAAGAAAAGGCCAGGGGAAAATAGATGAATCTTTATTCAGAACTGGTTTGAAAAGTCTGCAATAGACAAGGCCTGGGGCTACAAATTGGAGAAAAAAATGAAATGAAATAAAATATTGACCTCCTGCTCAAAAAGTGCCTTACCTTCTCCCATGCATTTCAAACTGCAGCAGACCAAGTGAGAAAGGTTGTGTAAGATTGTGCCACACGAGTCATGCATGTGGATTGAGTTCAAATTGTACAAATAGCTGTCACATTGTCTCTTCAGAGCCTCATTTTTGCAGATTAATATTTTTGAAGTAGGTGAGTGTTTTGTAGATGTCCGTGGTATTGGTGTACAGAGTTTTTCTTGAGGAATCTTGCTAGAATAAAAGTAGCTCCTACTACTGAAAGCTGATTTTGCAAAATTAGAGCAGTGTTACATTGAAAAGTTAAAAGTGTAATGTAAGATGATGCAATTTCTTGCCCTGAAGGATTTATTTTGATATACTTTTTCCCCTGAACATGTCAATATTCAAAGTGAGGCAGTAGTTTTGGAGTAGTCGCCCACCCAGCCAGGACACATTTTTCTGTGGGTGAAGGAGTGACATTTTTCTGCCCTCATCAAGGCAAATTTTTGGCTGCTTAACAATTAAAACCTTAAGGATTTAATCCTGGAAAAGAGAACATTTTAAAGGTTGTGGGTTTGAGCATCTTTGATTTCATTTCTGGCCAAAAAGCCACTAAATCCATACTTACAGTGTGTAGACACGAACCTAATCTAAACAGCAGATTAATTTCCTTACCTGTGGGCAAGCAAGCCTTAAAACTCATGCAGCCAAACATTTGTGTTATATTCAGTGCACTGTTCTTGTCACTGCTAAATGCTTGTGCTCCAGGAGAGATTTCTGTTCATTTTGCTCCTGCATGTTCTATGGATGCCACTGACAGTCAGTAGGTGCACTGTTGGCTGCATCTCATTATAGTCACAGCCAGCTATGTTGAATCATACAAGAGAGGGAAAGCATGTGGGGAAAGGTGAGATGATGGGAAGATTTTTTTACTTTTAAGGAAGGAGGAGAAATTGGAAATTTAAAAAACCAGACACCAAAAGCTTAATTCAGAGCTGGTCGTGCAGCAGCACAGGATATTCTCATGCACATAAACTTGGCACGAAAGCACATATCCCTCCTTTCCTGAGCTGAAAAAGCCAAGAGAAGACACAGGCTCTGAGCTTCTGTGGAGAATGTCACCCCAGGTAGGCAGCAGACCTCGTATTTCAGCCCTGCAGCACCAGTACTAGGCAAGGAGCTCAGTGACTTTGATCCTCATAATGATTTTTGTCTTATCGCTGCTGTTGCTGGTGCAGGAGCAGTCAGGTTTTATTGGTTTGTGCAGTTCCCTTTCTCAGTGGCACACACGGTCTGTGGCTATCTGAGAAGGGGATTTATTTTCTGTATCTGTGATAAAATGTTTTCAGTTAAGTCATTAATCTTCTAGACTGACATTTAACCCTATACAGGCCCAGGATTCCAGCAGCTGGAATCCTCTGCATGAAAAGCCTGCTTAATTAATATCCTCCATTTCCAGTCAATTAGGAGGAATATATTTTCTAACACAGAAATAGCACCGTCAAAAAATAAAAAAAGATACAACAGCTAACATTCAATGAGAATAATCTGATAATGTAATCAAAGGTTCTCTCTAGTGTGGCAGTTAAAATTAAGCATTGTGAACAGTGCATAATGTTCCCATCTCTTAACAAGTTCACAAATACTTTAACCCTTAGTAGCCTGGATAATTCCAGCATGTTAAGCTTGTTGGACATGGTTGAGCCACACACACAAACATGTGTACACATACACACACACACACAGACAGGAAAAAACAATTAATTTTAAAAATAAAAATCTCATTCTGTACTGTTTAACACTTTTACATTTCTTTACATTTTTAGATTGCTTTCTATCCTGTTTTACTGTTGGTGTTTGCTTTCACTACTAGCACCCCTGTGTGCTGCTCTGCTCTGGCAGGCAGCAGTGAAGGAGATGGGCCAGGGAAGGCAATTGGGTGGTAGGAGGTCCCCAAGCTGGAGGCTACCCTGGGGCCAGCTACAGGGTTAATGGGGAGTGGAATATGCAGAGAAATGCAGGAGAGGAGCCTGAGGAAAGAAAAGGATCCATAGCAGCCCAAGGACTGAGCTTAGTGATCTGTATCCTGATCCTCCCGGGCCACACAAATGATTGCTCTGCGCCATATGGGAGGGAGCGACTTAAGTGGTTCAGGCAGGTCTTGCTGGGGACTCCTCATTCATGAGGCAGCTGATCAAAGGAGTCAGGCAAACAGCCTCTAAACTTGGGGTGAACAAGAGGATTTGTATTGCCTGCGCCACCTTCAAGGTCACTGATTTCATTATGAGGTCAAGCTCATGACAATGATCAGTCCTCGCTGTGTGAATGACAAAGGCTGGATGGGAGAAAGTTTAGCTTCTGGTCCTCTGTGAATGAACAGAAATGCTTTTTAGCCATTGTAATTCAAGAATCCTCAGTCAAGAAGGAGCCGGTGCCTCTAGAAATAAGATTAACAGCTAGCGAGCTTCACAAGAGGGCTTGAGGATTGATTAATACACCGGGACTGCTCGATAGCATAGAAGTGCTACATAACAGTTTACCCAGGGAACTGCCAATGCTGCATAAGATTAGAGCATGAGCCCATGATCCTCAGATATACAGCCTTCCTTGAAGTGTTACATGCTAGACCTTGTAATAGAGTGATTGCAGATGAAGATGTATGGAGGGCTAGTCACCCAGGTGAGGAAGGTAAAGCCCACGACACTTAAACACAGAAAACCTTCAGCTAAGGAATAGTATTATATGTATTTGTATGTGAGTATTTGCTTTTGCATAAGTAATTGATAGCTCATTAACAACCCATTAGAGTAAAAACTCCTGGGATAAAGAGCATGCTTGCTGTTTGTATTTGAAAACCTAATACAAATAGAAGAAGGAAAACAATTTTGGAGTCTGACATAGTTGACTGCTGCGTAGCAGGATTCTTCTCTGGCTTCCACCTGCTCTGATCAGCTGACCTCAGGGAGACAGGGAGTTTCCATCCTGACCAGAGGAGCTCCAGCTTTGCTAGGTCTGTAACTTTTTTGCAGTAGGATTTTTAACAGTTTGCAGTGTAACGTCCTTCCTGCAGCTTAAGGGTTCTGATCTTCACAATGGTATAAAAAGGCCAAACGGTTTTCTTCTGGCTGAAAACCTAAGGGCTGGTAGAAGGAAAAGAAATTCCTGGCCGGAGACATTCCATATTTCAAGTACAAACATGAAGGGGAACCACCAGCCCTGTTGTACAAGGCTTGGAGAGGGTTAGGGGCTAAGGAAACAGCGGCTTGGGCCCGGAGCACCTTGTGATAATCTTGTGCTCAAGGCTGACAGAAAGAAAATGAGAGCAACCTCTCTTTGCCGGGTGGCTGTATCCACAGGTCAGTGCTATGCAGTGTGTAAAATTCTTTACCAACATTTGTCTGAAGGGCTGAGCATGGTTGCTGCCTGTCAATGGAATGGCTGCTCCTCTCTTGCTGAGGGCTTGGCACAGTCCCCAAGGAAATGAAAGATTTAGGTCCAATTTGCACCACGCACCATCCATTTCATCCAGTAACTGCAACATAAGCTTTGAAACAAGGCAGGGTGAAGGGATCAAACTCAGCTTCCCCCTCTCCACCCTCCCAATATCCAAAGGATGGACTGCTACTATCCCCACTCTTCTCCTCTTGACCCAGCTCTAGGCTTCTTGTCCATGAGTGAGTGCAGAAAATGTGAGTGCCTTCACAAATGCAGCTCTCAAAAGACACTGGGGTAAATAGGATGCATTTTCCAAAAGAATTAATTCTATGCAATTATGCATCTGACCAACCAAGGTATCTCACTTGAAAAACATTGATAAATGAACTAGAAAATAATGCTGATCCAGGGTCAAAAGAGATTTCTTGCTCTTATGTTTATTTCACAGGAGATCAGGGAATTAGGGGAAGACTGATGGAAGAAAAAACAGAAGTGTGTACCTTATGAAATATGAAATATGTCAGACAGAAGTTTTGTTTTTGTCTTGCAATAGAAAAGATCACCATGTCTTCCACTTTGCTATCATGTAAATCGTTTTCAGATTTTAGCATAAATAAATTTTGCATAAATGGAATCTTTTATTTGGCACTGAATATGTAAGACAGACAAGACATTTAAAAATTATGGGAAAATTATTCAGTTCCTCTGACAATTTCTAAAATCAAAGGCATGTATTTTGGAATAATACATACTAACTAGGAAAATAATTTTTAAAAAGTCTTTCACAAATGTTACCAAATTAAATACAACCTTCAATGCTGTTTCTGAAACACATATTTTCTTATCAGATGCTCGCTGTGCTCAATTTATTCTGTTGTGCTTCTTTTACATCATAGCAATGTAATAGTCAATGACTGGAAATACACATTTATGCGGGAGAAATAGGAGCATCAACACTTTCTTCTGAGTCTTTAAATGCTCTTTATCAATGTATTTAGCAGACAAAAGCAACATCTCGTTCATAACACAGGAAACTTAACAAAAGGCAAGCAGATCTCCTTGCTACTTGATCCTGTAAAATATTCAAATGGAAACAACAAGTTGCAGGTGAAAAAATCTTAAAAAGAGAGAGAGCGCTATTTTTGACAACTAGACCAAACCTAGTGATACATTTATTTTGCGAGGAACTGTGACAGGGCAGAATGTAAAAGGTCAGTGTGGGGATTATCTGCAATCATTGCAGAGCAGCGTTGTCGGGGAGGGCTGGGCTCAGTGGGGCACCACAGGCCTGTGGGAGCCTGGGGCGAGGCACAGAGCCCAGGAGCCAGGGCAGCCCCAGCTCTGGAATCTGAGCAGGGCTGGAGCATGACAGGCGTGTGGGAGCCTGGAGCCAGGCACAGAGCCCAGGACAGCCCCAGCTCTGCAGCCTGAGCGGGCCTCCAGGCCCATGGGGAGCTCAGCCTGCACCATCCTGCACTGTGGTGCAGGCCCAAGGGAAGGAAGGGCCCCTCCTCACCCAAACACAGATATTCCTTTTGGAACTGTGAAAGATAAATACAGAATTATTAATGATAAAGCCTGCAGACTGTGGGGAAAGTGTGAGGGCATCTACCCTGGAAGGCTAACTAGCCCTGGAGATTTCTAGCAAAACAGATGTGGCTGCTTTGCAGCTGCATGCTGGCTCCAAAGAGGCAAGGAACACAGATTTTAAATCTCACCCCTTTCCAGGATAAGAGCTATTTTTTTTTCTGAAGCTTTCCTTCTGTTATAGTGAGCACTTTTCTCAGTTCAAAGTTTCAGTTCAGATTTCGTATTAAGCTTCATCTAAGATCATCACCAGCAAAAGCATTTGCTGAATGCCTGGAATTAGTCAGAAATTCCCCTTTCATCACGAGTGATTCCATCCATCCATTATTCAACCATCTCCTCAGATCAGTTTTAACCCCAGAGAGGAGCCAGATAAGACAGTCCACCACTCTGATCAAGCCTGAAAATTCTGGTAGTCTTTCTAGCAGTGTTAATACTCTACAAATCACACAGGCAGTTTTTTTTTAAGGTATTTAGGCACCTAACTTGCGGTGTGATAAATTTAAAGGTCTTTGAACAAATTCTTGTGCAAGAAACTCATATTAAGGAAAGAATGCTTGTCCTTCTCACTTAAAATGAAATAAAAGATCTAAAGTCTGCTAATGAGCAGTGATATTCTTGAGTGCCAATTTAAATGGAAAAAATTGCTTTCATTATGCAGATTTTGATGCTGGCCGTGTCATGACACTACTTTCTCCAGAGGATTAATTTAAGTCCAGTAAAGCAGAAAAGAATCCCCTTGAAAGTGATGAAGTGAACAAGAAGTGAAATTGATTTATGCAAAGTGAGAAAGTCCTGAAAGTGTTGTAGATTATGCAAATGATAAAAAAATAAAAGACCAGGAATAAAGTAATTTGAAACTTGGAGGGGAAAAAATCAAATTACATTATACAAGAAATAGTAGCTCTTCAGTTAAAGGTCTTTATTTGATTTTGTAAATGGAATAAGTTAATAATAACTTTAAAAGAAATTAAGAATGCAATGCATATTAAAATGAGCCCCAGTCTTGCCTGGGACTAGACCTTTGCCAACTCCTGTGACAGAAATATTGAATAAGAACACCCATGTGTGGTTATTTTTAAACAGCATCACTGGCTGCTGGCAGCTCGGATTGCAGTGCTTTGGAGCGAACAACGAGAGGAATCTGATTAGTATCTCGCACAAGGTGCAAGTTCAGGCTCATTAGCCAGTGGTGATGAAAGCATTAACGCCCTTCAAGGAGTGCCTTTACTCTGAACACATTTGCTCATTAGGAGGATGAAGGCCTCTTTTTTCACAATGCATCTGAGCTGTGAAAGGGTTTAAGGAAACTCTTTGCTTTATCAGGAGCTTTGTCTCCTCACGCTGAAAACCAAAGGGAGGTCCCAGCGCACCATCATCAGGGGTGGGACTGAATTCTCTTGTTAGTGCCTCTCACAGGGCAGCTGCCCCAGCAAGGTTTACTAAGGCACAGAGAGAGGAGCTGGAACTTCCAGTTATTTGAGATGAACTCAGTAAAAATGCCCCATGTGGAAAGAGAAGGCAAATTGTTATGAGCCAAAGAGTGGTTTAGATGACCGGTTTGCAGAGAATTGTCCACATTAGCCCTGGGCAGATGAGTCGCAGCCCTTCTGCCTAGCACAGAGTCATTGCCACTTTAATCCAGCCACAGGTACAGCAGATCTTATTTTCCTGTGGATCAAGCCGACTGTTAAAGCCAACAGGAATGGCAACCTCCTATTGCATCCTGAATGGCAGCCTTCTACTGCATCCAGTCACAGAGCTAGAAGAAATGAGGGAACTAATTTGAAAGTGGACCCTTCAAATACTGTTAAAGACATTCAGGAGTTTCTGATCTGTAGCAATGCCACCAAGTAGTTGCACACATTTGAAAGAAACTTTTGCCCCAAGACACTTGCCATCTTTGACGTAGGATCAAGGCTGGACAGCAAAACAGACAATTAATTGCTCATAGGACATGTGTCCTTGCTCCTGTCCTTATTCTCCTTCAAATAAGGGGATTTGCTTCCAGACCCACTTGAGCTGACTACCCTTTTCCTCCTTGTCTTCCAGAAAAGAATTCAAAAGCTATCAGGAGAAGTGTGGTCGTAGAAAAGGCTCTTTCTTAATTATTAGTCTCACCAAATTTAGCCAAACTATTGTGTTAGTTTTCTGGCACATGGCGGAGTAGTTATACACACGGGAGACATGCAAAACAAAGGAATTGTTCCATGTTCTTTCAAAGCTGCTTAAAATTTCTTCCCACTCTGCAGCCTATTATTGTTCTGAGAAATGTGACACACTGACACCCCTTGCATGAATACTTGTGCACAGCTTTGTTAGCCTGGTACAAGTATTTCTACAAAAACACTGACTTGTAAAGAGGGTCAAAATACAGATACATTTGCCCAGTGAAAGTTCAGAGAAAAACAGAAATTGCAGTCCATGCTGCAATAAAGAAACGCTTTTTTGTTTTGTTTTGATTTGTTTTTTTTTGTACATTAACCCTCTCTTTCACAAGCTTCCAATGTCTTTGATAGCAAAATCTTTTCTTCAGACATGATGAACTGCCAAACCATTGTGTTATTGTTGGGAAAGATGCTGTCTTCATCAGCTTTGTCAGCATTTTGTCTTGCGAGTTCCATTATACATGGCAAAAAAAAAAAAAAACACACTGTGCAGGGAAAGATGCATATATATGTGACACAAAATCCCTCTACTGTGCCACACTAAAAAAGGGGAATTCAAGAAAATGATCCTATCTGTATCTTTCATCCTTCTGATCACCTATTAATTATGCATGGAATATATTAAGGCATTTGATTATTTTGGGGAATGTTAGTTTACTACAAAGTTACATATGATTTAATAATCTCGAGCTGCATCTCTACAAAGGTGGTGACTTTGTGGGAATTGTCACAACAAGTGGTTACTCCAATGAGAGATTTCTAATGAAAGGGAATTATACTGATTATTAATGAGTTCCAAATGAATTCAAGTCCCATGGTAAGCTTAAAATAACACAGGCAAAAAATACTGCAATGGAAAATGGTTGATATGATCAGAGATGTATGGAAATGTAGCTTCAAAAGAGTAATCAGTCAGAACTGAGACAATTTTACTTGCGAAAGTAATTATTTTGCTAATGTCATACCTCTGAAAACTGTTCAAAAGGGAATGGTTTTGCTTTACCAGTCCATGGGTTCATATGATTGCTTCACCAATCCATGGATTTTTGTACCTCCACAAGAGACAAATGCAAAATAATAAAAAAGACCAAAAAAAAAAAAAAAAAAAAAAAAAAGAAAAATAAAAAAAGGGAAAAAAGAGGCTCAGAAGAAGAGAAAAAAGAATGAGAGGGGAGTAACAGACACTGATCATTCTCAAAATGTGTTAAAACTAAAGAAAGAAGGTGCAGTATGGAGGAGGTTATGCCCCCAAGCAGCCCAGTGAAGCCCGAAGATAAATGCAATGTATTGTCAGCACAATGCCTTGCTATAAAGAAACTGGTGCCAGCACTCAGAGGAGGCAAAGATAAAGGAAATAAAACTGTTAATGTGGCCACACAGTGTTTAGAACAGAAGAAATACTAGTTTTCTATCCTGGGAGGCAACTTCTGTCATTGTAAGATTTGCATGGCTGGCAGCCCCAGGTGCTGATGTTACAGTGCATCCTATGGTATGGAGGTGAGCCACCAAAACTGCAGAAACAATTTTGGCAAAATAAAGCTGAAATTTCTGGTACCTGGAATTTCTTGTTTGGGTTGAAATGAATTTCTGCTGCCTCTGTTTTCTATGCAGGGCTGTGCAAGGTGTGCTGCCTTCAGCATCAATCCCTCCCCTAGGCAGGATGCACCATCCCACCTGGAATGCCAGGAGCCCTCCATCCTCTGACCCCCACCTCCACAAAGAGCTGCCAAGGAAGATTCAACAACTCACAAGTCAATTTACATAGAGGGAAGGAAAATGAAGCTTCCAGAATGAAAACAGAACATAAGTGCCTCCATAGCACCTTTCCACCTGTGGCTTCACTGGAATGGGCAAGGAGTGAGATGCATCTCTGCCCATGGGTCTCTGGGTTTTATTTGCTTTTTCTTTGAGGTTCTTCCAGAGAAAGTGGATTGTGCCATTTCTCTGGCATTGGATGCTATGGTCCCCCTCTATGGAAAAAGGCTGTTTGAAGGAAACAACAGCCTAAACCAAGGGTAGTGAACTTGGTAGGGCAAGAGTCTTCTTCTGATTTAGTTGGGCTCCATGTACCACCTGGACTTGAACCAAGTAAAGGCACACTGGAGACAAAGCAGATTACTGTGGGGTTTGGCATCACGAATAAATTAATTACTGAGCAGATCCCTTGAAAATCCCCTTTCTCCTCTTTTTTCTTTCCACTCCTGAGTTACTCATCCAGCAAGCAGCCACCTGGGGCAGGCAGACCTTTGGACACACAGCCACTGTGCAGATTACACTCAGAATTGGCAGCTTGTAATTTAGGTTGCTAAAGACAGCATTAATCTGTTGGTGATGTAAGCATTCCCAGCTAAGAGTGTTGTGTCAGTAAACTTAATCTGTAATTAGCAGAGTGCACAACCTTTTTTTCTCTTGGCATTCACAATCTGGATTCTAATGGCTTATGAAATATAGGTATATCCCTTCCTTTTATAGCAAAGGATATTTCCAGTTTGTCATTCCTGCTCAGTCTCCTTGAAGTTGTGGGATTCCAAAATCAAGCAGATAAGTGTCTGGCAAGAAAGCCCCATCTTCCTGTGATTTCTTAATATGTGCTAACATTAAATTTCATTTTGTTATGGGAGCTCCTCCTCTCAGTATTGCATGAAATGCTGAGGAGGAATACTTGTGCTCAATAGTATTGCAATCCAGATATCCCATGGGGAATCAGATAGTTTTAAATGTTAGGAATTTGGGAAATGCCGAGAATCTCAGTTCTCTAAAGCACACACAATGTATGTCAGGACATGCAGCTTACCAATAATGATGGATGGATACAATAAACTCTCCAGAGAGCAGTGGAGTACTGAAGCACATTTTAATTTGAAACCAACAGCAGCATCTTTTCTCACTCCCTGGCAGATAAACAAGGTATCTTGGTTGCATTTCTTGTTGTGTTGACCTGTCTCTCTGGAATTCTGTGTAGTGCTTAATAGGCTGGCATGGCTGTGCTACTGTAGGAATTGTGTGACCTTCATATTCTTCAGAGGGCTGAGGTTAGGACCTGTTCCTGGCTGTGCACAGTTGCTGGGACTGCCTTTCACAGGCTCATCCCTAGTGTATCCATCTCCTTTTGCACTTCATGGCACTACTGAAGTAATTTGCTGGTACAGAAAGTAAGCTGACAGACACAAGCCTGCAAGTTTCTTGGTCTTTATCAATCCTTTTTGACACAGGGAGTGTGTGTGGCTGTGAATGACATTTTTGCAATTCTAGTGCCTGAACAGAGGGAAGTCATGCCATTTCAGGCACACAAAACATCTGCACAAGGCTGAGATCCATGGCACAACACCTGCCACACAGCTTGGACCAGCACCTGGGGACTGGTGTGATGCTTTCCAGCAATTGAGACAGTCCTGCACAGCTACAGTTAAGTAATGAGAATCACCCTTGGAGTAAAACTTGGAAAATACAAGATTTTGCAAAAATTAAACATAAGTCCTAATATTTCAGTCATAATTGCTCTCTTTGTTTTCCCACATTCCAACACATAGTCTCAATTTATTCCTCTGGATATTCCCTGATTCAGTATCAGTGGGCAATCAAGGACAAATTGAATTCTGCTTTGTGCTTGATAATTACTTTTTGAAGAAAAAATTATCTCACATAAGGAGAAAGAAGAACTAGACTAAGAATTGATAGTCCTGATGTCTGTTTCCCAGTTAGAATTAGTAGATATTTTGCAGTTACTTGTTCTTTTATCTATATCTACACGTGTGTGTGTTTTATATTTTTCTTAAGCCATGCTTCTATTAGTAACTTTTAAAAAGTTAACTTCTTTTTGTCATTTGTCTGTCTTTTATTGCTGAATATGAAATATTAGTAGTAGTATTCTTAGAAGTGATTTATAGTCTGGTGTCAGCATTTTATTTTTTCTTTGGGAAAATAAGCTTTTTCATAGTTATTTTAGAAGCTTAAATTAACCAGGAGAGGACCAGTGATTTTGAGAAATAAAAGAAAGAGTCAGAAGGGAATTACTATTATGAAAGGAAGAGAATAAGAAATAGGAAGGAGGCTGAAAGAAAGGAGAGAAAGCTAGGCATGCAGTTTAGGCAATATTTATAAAAACCCTGTGTTCTGTCACAGTCTTGCTTCTACCAAATGCAATTTTGACAAAGTAATAAAATGTAAGAAGGGTATGGAGGTCTGGCTTCAGCTCTCCTGTTCATAAGGTACACAACAACTCTTATTTTAAAGAAAAGATAGAAATGTCAGCGTTTCTATATTTGGGAAAAATGAGAAGCAACAAGGTGACTTGTCACAGATCTGTCATCACTATAACTATCTTGTTTGTATTCTGCAAGCTGGCTTTGAGCTTTGTGTCCATTTGGTGATCAGCTCACAGGGATGCATATCTGCTCCACAGGTGGGCATTGCTGTTATTTTTAAGCATCCTCAGGAAAGATGGGATCAGCTGGAGACAGTTCAGAGGAGAGGCTGTAAATGGGCAGAGAAAACAGGAACATCTCATTTGGCCTGACTGATACAGAAGTGTTGGCAGCTGGGCTGGGACGTGATATACAGAGGGAAACCACAGGCTGAGGGAAGCAGCATCTCCTCGTGGCTGGGCAATTGTAAGGCCAAGGCTGGAGCACTGTGTCCCCCAGTATGAGAGAGAGACTGACAAGCAGGAGAGGACTGGGAAGGTCAGGGAAGCCTTTACCACGTGAGGAAAGGCTTGAGAGGACTTTTACTTGCTTTTTACTTGCCTGCTTGCTAAGAAGCAGGCATTATCACAGACAGATAACTGATAAGGTATAGAACTGAAATTACAGGTGGTTAAAGGGGTGCTTTAAAGACTTTTAGATGGCTCTAAAGCAGGAAGAGCTCGGAGTCTGAGTGCCATCCCTTCCCCTTGCTCCTGTGCAAAGCCACCACCACACACAAGGCTCAGGCTGCAGATGTTTTCTGTCCATGTAGCACAGAGTCAGGGATGTTCCTTACTGCCTGAACTCAGAAATACTGCAAGATGAAGGTGGTTCATTGCCATCATTTTTCCACTCCTGTATAGTCAGAGCTGGTTTCCTCAGTGAGGGACAGCTCTTCCCAAAGGGGCACGAGCTGGGACCTCTGGGTGACTCCAGTGCAGGCCACATGCTCTCCAGTGGATGCTGCCCCACAGGCTGTGGCTGTGGTGGGCAGAGACAATGGCTGTGACAGAGTCCACCAATGGTCCCTGACATGGGAAGTGATAATGGCCAGGGACCATCCAGGAGCTCCCATCAGGAGCTGAAGGAGAGGATGCAGGAGACAGGATCTTAGAACAAGGCTGCGATGTACAACTGAGGGATCCCAACACAGAAATCAGCCTGAAATGGGGCTTCTGGCCCCAGGTGGATCCAGCAAAGGCTGGGCAGGAGCAGTAGGGCCTCTGGTGCCCTCAGGGGCCTGACATTTGTGTAGCCATCTCCTTGTGAAGAGAAGAAAGCAAGAAAGCTGTCCAGTAGCTGCTCAGAGTGTGACATTGCTTCAGGCACAACTGGCAGGGAAAAAAAAAAAAAGAAAAGTAGGTCTTTTCTCTCTCACTCTGCAAGTTCCTGGTGGATGAAATATGCAGGAATCTATTTTTGGAGGTGATCAAATAATGAGTGTTAGGAACTCTGTTGTGCTCACTGTATGGGGAAAAAGGAGAGTAAAAAACACCCTTGCCTCACCAGCTAGTTAACCAAGAACATCATACACACTCGCCACTTTGTTCATACTTCACCTCAACAAAACTGAAATATCAAATAGGTTTTATAGACACCTTCCTAATGATTGAGATTTAATTTTGTGGGGAAAAAAATAATTCATGGTGTTTCCTGAAATGTAACACCTTTGTGCTCTGGTTTGCTGTGTAGCTGAGGTGTTGGGCAGATTCAGAGATGTCCACCACGGAGCAGACCACAGGAAACATTTACTATAACTGCACCCTAATATTGAGGTTCCCCTGTGGGCATGCAGCACCTGGAGAGCCACACCACAGCCATCCATCCTTGCAGCTGGCTCTGAATGCTGGGGGTCAGGCCACAGCCTGGCCTCAGCCACAGAAGCTGTATGGTGTGAGGAGATGGTGTGAAGCCCTTAACACAGCTCCTCTTCACAGCACAACCTGGAGCCCTATTGCCCCTGGGCCACAGCCTAGTGTCAGCTCAGGTAGGTCTCTGCTGTGTTTCCATCTGTCCATGGAAACACAGACAGACCTGAGCTGGGCCCCACAAGACAGTGCTCCCCTGGCAGCCTGACTCTTTCTAGGGGCTTAGGACAGTTACTCCAAACCCCAGCTGCTTTTAACCTGAAGCACCCAGAAAAGGAAGGGGAGAAGGCAGGGAGAATAGGTAGCTGGGTCTCCCTGAACCTCATCCTTTCCTTTCAGATTTTAGTTAGAATGGATTCAGCTCCACTTTTGTGCCAGTGGATGCAGAAGCAGGGGATGCTCTCGGCAGCTGCCAAAACCTCACTTTGAGCAGGTGACACTCCCTCCCTCCCTCTGTCCCTTCCGGCAGTGCCGTGTGTGCCTGGATCTGAGGTCTGCCTCTGGGAAAAATAAGCCTGTTGGCTTGGCTGGTAGGTAGGCAGGTACTTTGCAGTGAATTACAAAACCCCTGAAGACAGAGGCCTTCTCCAAGCTGTGTCCACAGCCTCAGGCACGGTTTAGGGGCAGCAGGGGCTGGGACTGGCACTGGGACTGACACAGGGACCAGCCCTGCCCAAGCAGCAGGAAATGGGTGGCATGGCCAAGGCTGCTCCCCTCCCGCCTTTCCGCTCCGCTGCATGCCAGACAGAAATTATCCCTTTGTTAATTTAAATAAACAGAAACACAGTGATGACAGGTTGTTTATTATAGGCTCTAGGCAAGAATCCATGTTTTCAGGATCACGTGGAATTCTGTGAGGCAAAGTGAGGCAAACTGGGAGAATGCCTGCACAACCCTTTCATTAATGCTATATTGCTCCTCCTGCCCCCTCCCCACATTTCCTATTGCTGTGTTTGAATTCATAGAGTTAATTGAAAGCAGGCAATAACAGGACTTTTACAGATCTGAGCAAGGAAAAGTAATATAATGACCTGGTTAAGCCAGGCTCAGGTACTCCGCTTCAAAGGAGTGAGGATAACAATGTCTTTTCTCTACTCAGACAGGCTGGGAGACTCCTCCAGTAGCCAAGCCTGCTTTCAGAGGAGCCCCTAACACCTCCAAGGTTCCAAAAAAGGGCAGGGAATTATGTGAAACAGAAAAAGCTGACAGGCTAAAGATATGTTTAAAAAAAATATAAATTAATCTCGGGAAACAGGCTGCAGGCCTGATAGCCAGCTTCCATGTTGGGGAAAAATACCATGTCTGCCTATGTTCCATCAAGGAAAATTAAGGATGAGTACAAATATAATGTGTAAGGCACCTCTCTTGTATATGTTCTACTAAGAGCTGTGCAACTTTTTGGCAAAATAAATAATAATTTTTATTTCAGTTAAGCTGCTGTTGCAGCCTACCAGCAAACTAGTGCTGGCAGCCCCACATCCCAAATTAGGGTGTGAGAACTGCAGAATTTCATGCAGGAGGTATCTCCTGGCTTCTTGGGGACAGAGAAAGGGAGAGGGGATCTTAGAGATGCCCACAGCCGGGATGGTAGCCCAGCTAACCCAAAAGCACTGGTGCAAAGGGTTTAGGGCATCCTAGGTGACATTGTGCATGTTCTGTCTAGGTCCTTCCTGGACACCGCAAGACCTGTCCTTATAATCCCACATTGTTGTCCAAATGATAATTTTTTTCCTTATAAACCAGCCTGTAATTCCTCATAAATCCATCTCGCTGTCTCACGGAGATTGCATTGACTTTTCATTTTTCACTCCCTGTGGCATTCTGTGCTTAGAGAAAACACTGTGGTGAGCTGGTCACACTTCAATAGCTCTCTCACAAATGGACTTGTCAATAATTAAATTAATATATTTTCAGACAATGAGGAAAATATTTTCAGCAGAGCTGTGAGCTAGTAGTGCTCTGCTTTCAGAATATTTTGAGATCACAAAGGCCACTGCAGAATCTGAACCTAGCGCACTAAAAAAAGAAACAAAAGCAACTGAGTTTCCACAGTGTTCATTAATTTAATTTAGCTTGAATAATTCATGTAGCACAGCTTCTCTGTAGTATATTTTATCTGGAGATGCAAAGGTTCTTTAGAAAGTTGGGCAGTATAATTATCTTTTTACAGGTGAAGAAGCAGAGATAATCTCCTTACTCAAACCTCAGGCAGCAGGCAGGATTTTCCTGAGGCGGGCACAAAGGCCCTTTCTGCCAGGTGTCATTCTGTGAGAAGGCAAGCCTGGCCTCATGTGTTAGGAAAGTAACTCCAGAAATTTGGCTTCTAACCCTGAATGTAACACACACACCTCTGCAAATGAGGCCACTTAATTGACCTTAAGTATTTAATTTAGTGCCACTCTGTCAACTGAATGAGCAGAAATGTGCAAACCACAAGTCATGGGGGCTGTCTTGGCAGACTGAGGGCACCCAGCCCTTTGGCAATCCTCTCCTCAGCTGAGGTTTCATGACACAAAGTCTCCACACTGCAGCATGGTCAGCGGTGCTAAGGGGCTGCTGCCCCGCTGTTGCTGCTTGCCCAGCTCTGCTCACACACCAGACCTTCAAGCAAACCTAGCTCAGAACTGGCCCAGCCCAAAAATGACCAGCTGGAAACACTCTTGGAGGAGCTCTGTTGATTCCTTCATCACATTCACAGCGTTGTGGAACAACAGTGCCTTGGGCAGAAATCTGTTTGAGTGGAACAGAGGGGGAGATGGGGTGGTGAGGAAGAGGAAAGGGAGGCCACCAACTCTTCAGGCTGGTACTGCCACCAAGGACCTTATCTTACAAAGCCACAAAACCATAGTCCAACTTTTATTAGCCACTCTCTCATTTGAAAACAAAATTTTCAATGCTATTGAGCTTACTGGTCCGCGATACCCAGATTTGGGGTTGCATTCAGCAGTCTAAATTTTTAGAGCCCAGCTGAACAAGACTCCAGATGCATTTTCCTAGCTATTGCCAAGAGTCCAATATCTGAGCCTGTGCTGTAGCTATCCAGACTGGTACAAGAGATGGAGCTCTTTTGAAGGTTGTTTCTCGATAATGGAAAACACTCAGTGTGAAACTTTCATTTTTTGCCAATCAAGGCAAGAGCTTGGTGAACCTTTAAAATGCATTCCACACAAAACTCAAGCTGGCAGAGGTTACATGTGACTTTGCTATGATAGACAAAATAATTTTATCCTAAACTGCATGTTGCCAAGGAGGGGAAGAGGAGCAAATAGGACACAAGAAAAACGTTTCCTAGAAGAGGATGGACAAATGCATCACACTACTATTGCAATAGTAGTGGCCAGTAATTAAGGATTCTAACACTAACAAAATGTACCTATTTGTGGCATACAAATAAGCAAAAAAGATAGCAAGCACACCTGAGGGAGCACTGTGATGATCAATTCTGTTAGTAGGATAAAAAAATGATAAACATGGTAGGAGGGACTCGAGTGCAACACTGATGGTTTCCTAGTCTTGTCTTTTTCCTTTTGTGCCTGTTTTACCAAGCATTTCACTTTCTTTTTGCTCAAATTCCCATCTTATTCCTTTTGCTGTTGCTCATAGTGTCAGCGTAGCAATTAGCTGGACAAGACAGGAGCTATTTGCTGTGATTTGCTCCTTAGACATCAGACAGACTCGGGAGAAAAAAAATAAGTCAGTAACCAGATGGGAAGAAGTCGACCACATAAAATCAGCCATCAGAAAAACAGAAGTAGTTGTATGAGAACACTTGTCAGCTAAGGTGGAATCTTACATGTGCTCAAAGACAAAACCCTGATTTTGAATTTTTTTTTTAGGACTTGTTATCATTGAGTTTAGAATAATTGGGGTTTTTTTTTTTTTCTGGGAAATAGGACCCAGCTGAATTAATTTAGTCTCACCCAGAATGAGAAACTTCATGTAAACAATCTTCAATCCTCATGGTTTTGGGGCAAGGAAGGAAGGGCAGACAAGCAACAGAAAGCCACATCTATGTGACACATTCCACCAGGTTCATACAAATTATCTGTGCTTTCAAAGTGGATTGTGCACTAGAGAAGAAGGAGATGTTATTTTGGGACCTAGGGAATAATAAAGCAAACAGGTTTGTATCATTAATGGTCTGTACACAAAATTCCCAACCCTTCTACAGGGAAAAATTTTAAGTTGGTAACGTCAGCTTGGTGTTTGATGTGAGCCTCTGAGTGGCCACAGTGCAGGCAGAGGGACTGCCAGCAACAATGACACGACAATAAGTCAACTTTGCTGTAATAGAGGGGCTTGAAAATGATGTTTGCTTGGAGGTCATCTGTCAGCTGGAAAGGAAGGATGATGAAGAGTTCTCACATAAAGTCATTCTTTGTCTTATTGCTGCTGACGGGCTCTGCAAAACTGGGTATGGTAAAAATGGCCCCAGCCATAAACAAAATATTCTCCATGGAAAGGGCAAGACTTCATAGCCTGCCATGCCTGTGAGCATTTCAACCAGAGATCTCTGGGGTTGCATCCCAAAATATCCCATGACACAGTAATTGTACATAACAGTCTGCTTGAAAGTATTGCAGAGAGGCAGCGAAGTCTAGGTTGGCCTAGAGAGTTTAGGAGACTCAAACTACAATTTAGGAAGTTTTCACTAACAATCTGAGCTGTACTAAATCTCCAGGTGCCCAAACTGATATAAATTTTACTTTAAAACTTGTAGCTGTATTATTCCACCTTCTCTAGGGGTGAGATTTACCCTAGAAACAAGTGGTTTCAAGGGGAAAGTGATTTAAACCAGTAAGTTTTGCTTTGTAAATTGGCCAGCTATTAACATGCAATGATCAGCTATGCTGTCTCTGTCAGCATGCAAGGCTTTTTACTCTGCTAAGAGGCAATTTTCCACCAGAGGCAAGTGTTACAAGGATATTGATAATGCACAGGGTTAAAAATTCAGGCTTTGTTTACTACACAACACTGCACTGTAAGAGAAATTTCTTCATTCTGATTAAACTCCTCCTTTTAAAATCACACCCAGATACCTCTGTATGGCTCCTTCTCCGTGACACTACCAACCACTCATCATCTTGAACCTGAAAGTTGCCAGCTACCCCTTTCTTATTATTTTAATTCAGTCAATGGATTAAAGTTGGCACACTGTAAAGCCTTGTCTCTAGCAGAAAAGTGAGTCAGTTTAATTAAATTGATTTAAATTTAGGAAATTACTATGATAGATGTACTGAAGCTGGTTTAGCCCATGCTGCCATTGATTTATCTTGCATCAGTTCTGTTCCTGTCATGAATGCCAATCATTATTCTCTTTTAACCAGTCTACTCAGACTGGCAAAGTCACAAGGCAAAGGAAAAAAGTCAAAGCTTAGGTTTTCCTCCTTTGCAGGAGAAAAATGGATCTTGTTGATACCACCTTGTGTGTTGCAAAAAGCAGTGAAATGGTGGAAGAAGAGAAAGAAGATGTCAAGAGGCATAGAAATGGGCAAAACATACACAGTTTGGGGAGTAAGAAAATTTCAGGACAGTGGTGATGGTCATAAACCTGCATTTTCCATTCCATTTAGCTGTCATTTCTCATCATTAATTTTTGCTGTACATAGGCAGTACCCTGTGCTGAAAAAACCTTTTCACCTGCTGCAAAATCACCCCAAAATACCACAAGAGACTCCTGAAAAGCTCTCTGCGTCAGAAACAGCAGTGCTGACCTTCAGGCACATGGTAGGGATTGTAAAAAAAAATATGGTTTGGCTTCCAGAGTATGCTCAGGGTGTCTCCAAGCTTTACGCTGAAAGCCTACAAAATTGCCACACTGACATTTCCTGGGTATGTTTTGTTGCTATACTGTAGCTGTTAAACCCTCCAGACCTTTCAGAAAGCCACTGCAGCTGCTTGCACTGCTTACTGTGACATAGCCTCACAGCTCTTAAGGGGCCTACCCAGATTTCTATCTTGCTCAGTGCACACATTGCTGCTGCATTATCATTGGACACAGCTCCAGAGCTCATGTACAGCTACTCATTGCAAACACCTCCTCTGGGTACTGCAGCCCTGAAATAGTCTACAAAGCAAGAAGACAATGTCTCACTCTGTCTGACATCCAGCCCCTTGGGAAGGACAGGCACACAGCTTTTATTTTACTTGTAAAATTATTTTATTTTAAGTAAAATGACTGGAGTGTGACTCCTGTCAATGACTCTTGAACTCATCCCCTTATAGCCGAATGTGTGTCACCCACCACGACTCCTAGCCCAGCAGCTGGTCCAGCAGGTGGAAACACCATAATCAATTATGGTATTATTAAGAGAATCATAGAATGGTCTGGGTTGGAAAGGGCCTTAAAGATGATCTAGTTCCAGCACTACTGACATGGGCAGAGACACCTTCATCTAGACCAAGTTGCTCAGGGTCCCATCCAACCTGGTCCTGAACACTTCCAGGGATGGGGACTCACAACTTCTCTGGGCAACTTGTTCCATTGCCTCATCACCCTCACAATAAAAACCCTCCTTATATCTAATCTCAATCTCTCTTCTAATTTGAATCTATTTGTCACTGTCATATTTTCCAGAAAAATCCCTTCACCATGATTTCTCTCCTGGGAAGCTGAGAAGCCTCAGAGAAAAAGGAAAATAATATTATCTCATTCGCTTCTCCTGTGTTTTGCTGCTTTGGAATGTGGTTGGAGATTGTTTATTCAACATGTGAATTGTTTTGACTTAATGACCAATCATGGTCAGGCTGTGTCGGGACTCTGGATAGAGTAATGGGTTTTTCATTTAATGTTAGGTCTTCTGTAAGTATCCTTTCTCTATTCTTTAGTATAGTTTTAGTGTAGCATTCTTTAATATAATATAGTATCATAAAATAATAAATTAGCCTTCTAAGAACATGGAGTCAGATTCATCTTTCCTCGCCACGACGGGGGACCCCAAAAATACCACATCCATTCTCCCTTTTCCTGTCACTACATGCTCATGTCAAAAGTCCCCTCCATCCTCCTTGCAGGGTCCCTCCAGGTACTGGAAGGCTGCAGTTAGGTCACCCAAGCTGTCTTTTTTCCAGGGTGAATAAACCCAATTCTTTCCGCCTTTCCTTGTGTGAGAGGTTCTCGATCCCTCTAAACATCTTGGTGTCCCTCCTCTGGAAATGTTCCAGCAGGTCCATGTTCTTTCTGTGCTGGGGGCCCCAGAGCTGATGCAGCCCTGCAGATGGGGCCTCACCAGAGCAGAGCAGAGCAGAGCAGAGGGGCAGAATCACCTCCATTGCCCACTGGCCACACTGCCTCTGACTCAGCCCAAGACACAGTTGGCATTCTGGGCTGCAAGTGCACATTGCCCAGTTGTGTCCAGCCTCTCATCCACCAAACTCTTTGAACTGCTTTCAGTACAGGTTTTGTACACTTTTGTACGCTCTAGATTCAAGGTGAATGAACAAGCTGCTGTCTTGTCATGACATGTGGCTTGGACACAAGGCAGATTTTTATCATACAGGGGATCCTCATCTGGAGTGAATAAATGTCCCATGTGCAGGTATTGTACTGACCACTTAGGGTATTTTGAAGAACAGAAGAATCTCT
This sequence comes from Melospiza melodia melodia, assembly GCF_035770615.1. Lineage (NCBI taxonomy): Eukaryota > Metazoa > Chordata > Aves > Passeriformes > Passerellidae > Melospiza > Melospiza melodia. The sequence continues at coordinate 26,480,268 of NC_086196.1, forward strand.
CTTTTAATCTACAAAGCACTGAACTGCTGACACTTGCTGAATGGCAGATGCTGTGCTGCGGGGGGCTTGTGGTTTCTTTGCTCCTGGACCACAGTACTGAGGTTGCATCTTGCATCAACCCATCTGCTCTTCCTTGTAATTTCAAAAGGACTCAGATTCAAATCCAAAGGGATTTAAGCACAAGGTGGGTTATGTTTATTTTGTCACAGATTTTCACTTTTTACTAGAACTCTTGGATGTAAAATATGAAATGTCTTTGTTCATTTCATTGATTTTGAAAGGACACTTCCCCTTCAGTAACATTAACTTTGCTGCCCATTTTTTTTTTCTGGTAAATTCTTTGACAAGATTGAGGTGGAGGGAGTTGAATTTCAAACTGCAAATGCAGTCTGTGCTTGTCCAAGGAAGGGGAGCAAGCAGAAAGGCTGGCATTATCTGGCAGGCTTTTCATGGGGCAGTAAGCAGTGGTTTACAGGATTACTTGTCAGGCAATACATTTTAATGGGTGCAAGTCAGCCTTCAAGTGATGCTGTGAAATATTTTGCATGTCTACTATCCTTCTGGTACTTTCTCTCCAGTTCTGTGCTGGGTTACTGAGTCAGAGAAAGCTGAAAAGCAGTCCCAGACATCTCAGCTGGATTTAAACTCTGTTACCCAGGCTGTGCTTCCTTAAGAAGGATTTCACAGTATGTACAGGAGCACATTATGGTGGGATTTACTTGCTTTTACTTCAACATGAGCATTATATCTATCTGCTAAGTAGTTCTTATCACTGAGAATAGCTCTTGCTTCTGTTGGCATGACAGTCAAATACTTTTCAGAATATGATAGACATGTTCATTAATCCCAGTGTAGGAAGAAGCAAATCCTGGCTGCTTGTACACCAGGACAAGCACATTATTCATCCTGTTTCCTTGCTCTCCATCCTAAGTGCAGAGAAGGGTGAGGTTTTAGCTCTCCAGTTTGGTACAAATGTGTGTAGAAATCAGAAGAACAGTGTTTGTGAGAAAACCAAGTAAAATTTCCACCTGCATCAGTTCAGCATGGGAGCTAGTTGAACATGCTCTGAGAATAATTTAAAATGACCAAGTCAGGAGAAGGTAACAATTCAGTCAGCAAAAAGAGCTGAATTTGGTCCAACACTTTTGCCCATAGACTCTGGCTTCCATATCTCTTCAAAATTCAGTGTTCATTCAGATAATCTATTATTAACCATTAGCATGTTCTCAGACTCTATGTGGGACATGACTCTCTAATCATCAAATCTAACTTCTGGAATGAATTGGGGTTAGCCATGGAAAAAATTCCACTTTCCATGCATCCTTCTCCATCTTGAACACTGCTGATGATGCTGACATAATGACCTCCTTAGGTGGTACCTTCGTAAGCACAAGTTGTCCTGTTAATCATGTCTCCTTCTGCTATTTCAGTAATGCAGAACTAATATATTAAAGAATAATTTAATAAAGCCTTGAACCTGACAGTAACTTTCATTAATCACCCAAAGAGTTCACCTATTTGCAAAATGTGACTAGCAGATGTGACTTTCTTGCCCCAAAATGCTATGTATTTAATCTTTAATTCCTTCTGCACACTAGATTTTGGACTTGGCTTAACAACAATCCCTCCTCTCGTTCACTCACAGAATTGCAGTTATGTCTTGCCAATAAGGCCTGCAAAACAAATTGACACATGAAAAAAAGATAACATGGAAAGGCACTTTACACTTTGAAAGGAGAGCTTGTTAATACCTGGAGATCAATCTTTATTTTTGAAAGATTAAGACATTTCACAAAAATGTACCAGATATAAAGAATCACCAGAAACCAACAATAAATATCCCTAAAGAGTGCTGCTTCCAAAGGAAGTATTCTGATTTTTATCTGTTTATTTTTAGTTGTTACCCCTGCTGATGGATACACTAAAACAGCCAGTCAGTGACGTACATACTGAATCTTACTGAGGCAATAATTCTAAGTGCTCCTCTCTCCAGTCTATCAAGGAATATGGCAAGAGAGCTGAATCTCTGCTATTCCTTCCAATAAATTTTAGTAATTAAGAATTTGCATTTGTCAAGCGCTTTGTTGTTGCTTTATTTGCATACATTTTATCTTTGTTCTTGTAGAATGTGGGAGTAAGTCACTTTATAGATCCTTATCCTTTCATGTTTTTCTGTAACTTTATCCTAATAAAATGAGAAGTAGTGAAAAGGTTACTCTTCCCATCTCTATTCCCTTGTGGATTTTTCTGACCCCACAGTTACACATACACGTACTACTGAAACATAACTTGGCACAACTAAAATCCTGATTCACTGGACTGTAGGGTAACTTTCCTCAGAAGGGAACACAGAAAGACTCTGGTCCATCTGTGGTGGTGTTTGAGGGTCCCCAGGACGAGGGAAGAGATGAGAATCTTGACTCCATGTTTCAGAAGGCTGATATGTTATGTTATGTTATGTTATGTTATGTTATGCTATGTTATATTTTAACATTATATACTTAAATGATACTAAAGAATAGAAGAAAGGATTTAATCAGAAAGCTAGAAAGGAATGATAATAAAGAAACCCATGACAGGCTCAGAAAGTCTGACACAGCTGCTGTGATTTTACCAAGTAAAAACAATTCACATGCTGGGTAAACAGTTCTCCAAATTACATTCCAAAGTAGCAAAACATGGAGAAGCTGAAGCTTCCCAGCTTCTCAGGAGAAAAGATCCTGGCAAAGGGATTTTTCATGAAATGTGTCAGTGACATCCAATCTCCTGTGAAACCAGGTGCCTTGTGATTTCACTTGCTGGATCTTGAAAACCTCCAAGGATGGAGCCTTTCCACCCTTGGCAGTTTGTGCCATTGCTTGATGGAGTTAATAAAGCAGCTGGCTTGTTGTAATCTCTATGCTAAACTTGCTCTGATTTGGCGTCTTTAGAGCATTGTCATGCTAGAAAAAGAGCAGGTTTGTTCTTGTGTTTCCCACACTCTAGGACAGGCTCAAGGTGTAACCAGGATTCTGACAGTCCTGGGAAGCTGGGGAAGTTCGAAATGACAGAAAGGAGGAAAGGCAGTGCAAAGGTCAGTCGTTCTCCTCCCCTGCAGCATTAACTAAAATGTTGCTGTGTTGTCTGTCACAGATTTTTGGATCAGCTCTGAGAAGGTGGGACTGTGCAGGGGAGGTGAGGCAGGTGGGACTAGAGGTACACAAGGCCAGGGAGAGAGGATATGGGAAGTTTGAATAGATGGTGAAGGGCAGGCAGTGCCAGCAAAAACACAGATGTGGTCACAGCAGCACTGTCCCAAATGGCCGGCGTGTGCAGGTGGAATGAAGAGGGAAAAGCCAAACCTGCACCACTGTCATGACCACTGCTTGAAGGCACAACCCTTCTGCTCCTGTCTTCTGCAGCCTGGAGCCCTCTGCCACGGCCCTGGGGGAGGAGGGAGCACCACCCTGCACCTGCACTCAGCCAGGGCTGGGGCTGCACTCCCTGGCACCTTGCTTCCATCTCCAGTGGGTTTAATTTAGGTTTCAGCCCTACCATTTTGTTTCCCCCTGGGAGATATGACAGCAATAATTAGAAACCCACAGGCCTCTGGTGTTATTAACCAGGACAAAAGTCTGTCAATGAGATATATTACAATACTGCTAAGGCATACAATATGTATGGTTGGTTTTCTCTAGAGGTTAACACATTTACTGTTTGGGAAGCCCCTTTAATTTCTCCACAGTCCATCTAATGGCTTTTCTCCCTTAGAAAATGAACTCTCATTTTTCTCCTGAGGTGATTTGCTTTAAATGTTGAAATCCTTTTTCCAGATGGAATTCTTGTCCAGCAAAACTGCCGTGTCACTTTGCCCTGGAATCTGGCAGTCCTGGCCTGTATCAGAAGCAGCGTGGTCAGCAGAACCAGTGATTGTCCCCCTGTACCTGGGACTGGTGAGGCCACACCTTGAATCCTGTGCTCAATTATGGGTCCCTCACTAATAGAGAGAGACATTGAGGTGCTGGGGCATGGCCAGAGAAGGGCAGTGGAGCTGGTGAAGAGTCTGGAGAACAAGTCTTACAGGGAACAACCAAGGGAGCTGGGGTTGTTTAGCCTGGACAGGAGGAGGCTCAGGAGGGACCTTATTGCTGTGCACAGCTGCCTGAAAGGAGGCTGCAGCAAGGCAGGGGTTGGTCTCTTCTCACACATAATAAGCACCAGGCTGACAGGACAAGTTGCTCCAAAAGGGTTGTTCAGCATTGAAAGAGGCTGCCTAGGGAAGTGGTTGAGTTACCAGCCCTGGAGGCATTTAGAAAACATATACATGTGGTGCTTGAAGCCATGGTTAATGGTGGCCTTGCCAGTGCTGAGTTAATGGCTGGACTTGGGGATCCTCAAGGTCCTTTCTGACTGAAATGATTCTGTCATTCTGCATCTCTCACCCTAAGTTTTTGTTTGGACATTGTTTACCCAGAGAGGGCATGGCCAGGAGGACCTCAAGATCACCTTAAATGATCTCATGTACACCACAGGCCTCCACATTCCACTGAGCTACTGCTGTATGGAGATGGTGCGCTGAAACCCGGGCAGTGAAATGCCTCTCAGTCCAAGGGAAGCTTCATTCTTGGAAATCCAGGCCTCTCCTTGACATATTGACAATTATCTGACTTGCAAATGGACTAATAAACCACCTCTGCTGTGAGGTGTGTCATTTCCAAAAATATTTCCCAAGTTGTGTGTTGAAGCATCCCTCCAACCTGCTCACCGAATCCCCCAGGCAGAGAAGATCCCGCAGGACTGGGGAGTTTTCTATAAAGTACAGATAAGCAAGGAAATAAAGCAATATCAAATTGTCATATTTCTCCTGAAATGGACTTTTCAAGACTTGCTTCCTCCAAATCAACACAAGTTGGTTTGATTTTCCTCATCTTTGTATCACATTTTCTGATTGCCAAACAGTAACATTGAAAAGAGTTATTGTTCTTCCATAGAAGAACATGATTATTTAAAAAAACTTGTTGTTTCTGGACAAGTAGAGACACTTAAATCAGGGCATGCTGTAGGCTAACATTTAATAATGCAACGAGGAAGGACAAGAATCACACAATCAAAGAAATTAATCTTAATGTGTTTTTGTGAAAAGAACAAGTAGATTGAAAATGCTACTGAGCTGCACAAAACCAGCAATACATGATTTATTATAACTTAATTTCTCTTTTGGTACCAGGTTAGGGACTTCTTCCTGCTTGCTTTTCCAGTGCTGAATATCAGCAAGGGAAATAGCAGTCTGCCTCCCCGCAGCTTCCTGAGCTGATGAGCTGATGAGCTGTTGCTTTCGAGATTCAGCTCTCTTTCCAGTCTGAGGTTTTGAGTCTGTGAGTGACCTATGCTACAAGCAAAGCAGGAAAGTTAATACTGTTCTTAATTAATCTCTGCAGGATTCATTTATGTTTATGCAAATTAGGAAGAGGACAAGTAGGTAAACGTCTGCAACTGTCAAAAAGCTGCCGGTGATTGCACGGCGGTGACAAAGTGCTGAAATGATTGCTGCAGCAGTGAAGCAAGGAGAGCTCAAAGAAGAGGCAATCACATGTGAGGCAGGAGCTCTCCCCATTCTCCTCCTTAGAGAAACAGAGCTATTCCAGATGTTCTGCTTCTGAACTGCTTGTGAACCTTGTACTATTGTAAGCTCAGGCATTCGCAGATTATTTATTGTACTTTTTATTGTGCATTTGCTGCTCACCGAAGGTGATGGAATTGAATAAATTCTATTTAATTTTACCTTTTCTGTATTGTATAATCTATCTTCTTTATATGGATGCAGCTGCTTAGTCTCAGGCTCCAAAGGCATTGCAATGCAATTCTCCCTGTCTCTGCTCGTGTGTGTGAATATTCCCCTACAAGAAAGAAAATTATTAGCCAGTTGTTATATTCCCTTCTGAAGCTAATGAAAAATATAAAGTATTTTTATGATGTGATGTGAATAATAGACATCACCACCCACAACATTCCTCTGCCATGCAGGTGGGGTGTCTCACATCATGTGCAAGCAAGGAACAGAGAACCAGTGGGGAGAGCAGCTCTGTCTGTGCCTCCATGCTCCTCCCCTCTTGTTCCATCAGATGCAGAGTTCTTGGCTGGGTACTGTATGTGAGTTGTGTGCTGATATTCCCCACAGCTACATTGCCTTTCCATAGATCATCTGACATGTATGAACAGACACATTATGCTCATTGTTCATGACTGATGGCTTCTCATCTTGTAACCCCTTGTCTTGTGAGGCCACGATTACCTGTAATAATGGTGCCAAAATGGGACAGTGGTGCATGGAGGCTGAGGAATAACATGAAGGCTGTGCTGCTGTGCTCTACCCTTCCTTTTTTCTGTCATAGTCTACCCCCATGTTGGAAATTTGTCACTTCTGTGAATCTGGCTCATGTGTGTTGGGAAGTGGTTGGGGTTGTTGGACTCTCCTAATAAACTCTGCCCAAGAGGGGGCTGGGAAGGATTTTCAGCAAAGGACTTTTGTTGACACCAACACTTTGCCTCCATGGCTGTTGCTTGACCCCCAAAAGAAGGCAGTCAGCATTTCCCAATGCAGCTCTGACTTTAGGGATACCTGGGTTTCTTTCAAATAAGCTAGACAGAAGCACTACAGCTTCAGGATAGTGCTCAACCCAAACTCACCCGAAGTATGACTAAACCCTCTCTGGAGCACCATGCAGGAATAAGTGGGATGAGCTAATGCTGATCCATCTGGTGTTGCAGCAGAGTGTGGTAATGAAAGATCTCATTCCCTCCAGCTGCAACTATTTCATTCCAGGGATGAAGGAAAAAAAAGTAATATTTGATTTCTTAGTCATAATCAAGCAATGTTTTAATAAAATAAAAATGTTTAAGATAAATAAAATGTTAGATCAAATATTAAAATTTACATATCAACATAAAATTTATATATTCTATACAAATCAAACAGGAAATATATAATAGTCATTCAGAGGGAGGAAAAAGCCATCATGATTCTTCCTGTTGGCATCCTTGATGGCTGATTGAGAAATTACAGCGCATGTCCTGTCTTGGCTGGAGCTGCTTCAGTACCTCAGTTTCCCATCCTTGAAAAAAATGTGACAGAAGAGTCTTCTTTGTCTGGCTGAATCCCCACAATAAGACAAGCAGCCTTGAGAGCTGCTTCAGAGCTACAGAACCCAGAGCTTTTCCACAGAACTGCAACCATTGGAATTTGGGGTTCTTTTCTTTGAGCTGGGAACCAAGGGGTGCCAACAGAAAAAGCAACTTCACCAATTCTAGGAGACTCAGCTGGAAAAGCAAAAAATTGAGTTTAACATCTCTAAAATTTGGCTAAGCAGAGGTGAGAGCCCAAGTCCTTGCATCCAGGGAAACTGTTCAACCTATTTGTAGGTATAGGGGCATGCCTTTATAAAAATTTCTTCTTTGTTAGTACCGCTGCCCTACTTACAAATTCTACTGGTACTGTGCTGTCCCTCTAGCTACTGGTTAGCCTCTGGTCCTGCCACAATCCTTCCAGCTCTCAAGTGGGACTACAGCACAGCTGCAAGATTGGAGCCGCAGGAGAGGACTTCCCCATCTAGTTTAAGGATTGTGCTTCAAGGATTTAGGCTTAGGCCAGACTCCTGGGTAGTGTGTTAGGCAGTCACTGAGGCTGCTGTGCTAACAGCTTTGTACATCTTTATTGACAGAAACTTTAAAAGTTAAAAGGAATTGATCCCCTGTGAACTCTGGTGGCCATGGAGAGTTTTTTTCCTTTATTCATGGAGACTGTTGGAGAACAAAAAGGCTGAGGCAGTTCAGTGCCTTCAAGAGCCTGGGTTTAAGCTCATGTGACAATATTGGAAAACCTACACTTGAAACCAGATTCAATTGCTGGAAGGTGAACTGCTTCTTCAGGGTAAATGACAAAAACGAGTCATCAGACTAACCTCTAGCATGTTCACCTGGGGGGTGAAATGCTTAACATAAAAGAAATTTTCACAATTATACAGATTCTATGCCTATATTCTGGTAAAACTACTCCTGTTGGGTGTTACATAAATGAAAATGTCGGAGGTGCCATAGTTGAATGTCAACATGGAAAGTCACAGTTACAAGGGAGAGGAGCATGCTTAGCACTTAGTTTGAAATCAGGCCAGGAATGCTGGGACTGAGGGATACTGAGCCACAGGAACAGCATCTTGAGCAATTATTAAAATGTTAAAAAATGCTGCTCTCAATCAGTGCCTACTGATTGTATGATGCAGTCCACTGCTGATATTACTAAACGGAATGCATCCTGTGCAATTGCTCCTCCCAGTACTTTTGTCTAACCGTGGAAAAAGCCCTGCACGGCTAAGCTGCAATATTAAAAGCATGAAGCCATGGGATGGTGTAATGCTCTGTGTGTGGTATGGTGTGGTGGTGAGACAAAGTGAAAAGTAATTGGAAACAATTTCATTGGACACAGCAAAAGTTTGGCATTGCATTTATGATGGACCTGCACGTGCAAGAAATCCATTTGTCACAATGGCAGCGGGGCTGTCTGCACAGACCTACAGTTTTTCTCTGCATTGCCAAAATGGGGGCTGCTAAAAAAGGGGGCTGCTCTGAGGAAAGGGCCTCCCTACAGCCCCCCCGTTTATGGGCACATCCCAAATTGGACTCCAGGTATGCATTCACTTGGTTTAATCAGCGGGAATAAAGTTACACAAACACTGTTGTTCTGGTCTGCTCAGCTGTCGGATTAGTCTGCAATGGCCACTGAGCACCCAGAAGCACACACATCTCTGACCTCAACCCTTTCCCATCTCACAGCGAGCGCTTCCAGAGTACTCACCGAGCCGCAGCGTGGCGAGACAGCCTGTTTAACCGAGGGCACGGAAACATTAACAAACAGGGGCGAGAGTGCGTAGGGCACAGCGGAGTGTGCGAGCGGGGAGATGCTGCAGCTGCAGGGAGCCTGGGCTGCCAGCCCCGCAGATAACCAACCCTGCACCGCCCGGCTGCGGGGCACTGCAGCTCCCCAGCCTCTGCCCCTTCCACTTCAAGAGCTGCCAGGGAGAATGAACCTCATCCTCTCTCCACTTACGGGAGCATGTGGTTGCCATGGGGGGAATGGGAGACAGGAGAATCGCTCAGTAGCATAATCCGATTCAACTGAGATTCGGCTCGCGCTGAAAACAGCTGGCTGTTTGCCCAGAACAGAGAATGAACTTTACAGGATTTCGAGTGAGCGAGCCCCATCTTCAAAAGCATTCCTCTGGTAAAGCAACATGCTCCACCGGATCTCATCTGAAGACCTGTTAGACGGAGGCTGCTCAGGTACTCAGAGTAAACCGACGCATTAAACATTGATATTGGCAAAAGGAAGAGTTCCTACAAACAGACATTACCGACCTGAAACATAAAGATAAAAAAAAGAGGCAAATATAATTTTGAGTATCACATCTATCTGATTTCCCTGGGAGGCACTGCATGGCTTTACAACCACATTTCCCTGCTTACCATGAATGTTCATCTCATCTTCACAGCTTTGTGTAAGGTTCACACAAACAAATATGCGGAAAGAATCCTTGACAAAAATAAGTAGAGGGGAACAATAGAATGAAGAAGGTGAAATTTCAAATGTATGTCACTTAAAGGCTTAGCAAAATTATCATGTAATATGTTTCAGAGAGACATGATCGATTGAAAAGACACGTCCTCTGAGCCTAATTCAATTTTTGAAGTGAAAGATCTTTATGTTTAGAGTAAGAAATATTGAACCCACGTTCATTCCATTTCTCTTTGGGGAGTCTCCCAGTATTTGAACGCGAGAAACACAACACTTTAACAAGCCTCGCCCAGGCATGAACTTCAAGTGCACTGTCTCTATGAAAAATGTATGGAGCTCTGAACTTTACAGCGACTGCCATGCCTCCCTCAGTCCCTTACGTGCCTCTGGCAGTGTGAGAGCCAGGGCGTTGTTCAGAGGCGATTTCTTCTTTACGCTTTTCCCAGTTGGCTGAAGATGACACGGGCTGTGCCACGTTTCAGAAGACAAGTGTACGGCAACTTTCGGGCGTTCACACAGCCCCGGCCAGGGAGGAAGTGCCGTGCCGCCCAGCCGTGAGCGTCTCCAACCCAAAGAAACAACACCCCAAAAAACCCACTTCAAAAAGACAACTAAACACCCCGAAGAAAACCGATGAGGGTTTAATGGGGCAAAGTTCGGGCCCCGCCGACGCGGCTCCCCCTTTTCCCCCAGCACGGAGCGCAGCTGGAGGCGGCAGAGCCCTCGGGGACCCCTCGGCCGGGACCCTTGCGGACCCCTCGGGACCGGCCCGGCCGCGCTGCCCCGGGGGCGCTGCCGCCGCCGCGGGCTCCCCCTGGCGGTCCCGGCCGCGCTCGGCGGCGGCTCCGCGGCGCGCAGGGCTGCGGGGTGCTCCGGGGGGCTCCGAGGGTCTCCGCGCCGTGCTGTGCTGTGCCGTGCCGTGCTGGGCCGGGCCGTGCCGCGGCAGCAGCCGCGCGTCAGGGGAGCGCGGGGCGGTGGCGAGCGGGAACAAAGGGGATCGAGGCGGCGCAGCGGCGGCGGCTCCGCCGGGGGGAGGCACCGGCTGGGCGCGGGGGGTGTGGGAGGAGGAGGAGGAGGAGGGTCGCCAAACTGCTGCCACTTCGTCGGCCGTGAGCGGCACTCGCTGGCGGCGGCGGCAGCATCCCGCCCCTCGCTGCATGGCAGCCCAGTGAGGGAGGAGCGGGCGAGGGTCTGGAGCTGCCCGGAAGCCGAGGGAGCCAGCGCCGGCGGCAGCAGCGCCCGCCGCCCTCCCGCCGGGATGCGCCCCGCTCTCCGCTGAGGCGCAGCCCCGCCGCGATGCTCTCCCCCGAGCGCCACCGCCAGCACCGCCACCCGCCGCCGCCGCAGCCGCCGCCGCCGCCGCACCACTCGCCGCAGCCCAGCCATGTCGTGGCCACCATCGAGAACCTGCCGGCGGAGGGCGGCAGCGGCGGCGGCAGGAGCGGCATCTCCGCGCCCTCCTCCAGCGTGCGCCAGAGGATCAGGAAAGTGCTGAACAGGTGAGGCCAGGGGATGGAGCGGGGCTCTGGCTACACGGCACGGTGCCGCTCGCCCTGAGGCGCCCAGGTCGGAGGGGCCCCGACCCGGCCCGGCCCGGCTCGGCTCCCTTCGGCTCCGCCGGGCTGGGCTGGGCTGGCAGCGCCTTCCCCCACAGGAGCCCCGGGCGGGCAGGGAGCGACGGCGCGGAGCCTCCCCCGGCCCATTGTTGCCTGCGAGGCGGCGGCGTGAGCCGGCAGCCCGCGCCCTCCCCGTCGGTGCCCGTGGCACCTGCCGTGCCCACGGGCACAGCTTCCGCAGCGGAGCCCCCGCGCCTCCCGCCGCTCCCGCTGTCCCGGCCGGTCGCGGACAGGCGGGAGCAGGCAGCAGCATCCCCGCTGCCGCAGCCCGGGCAAGTTGGAGTGCGGGCGGGAGCGCGGCGGGAAGGGGCGGCCCCCGGGGCTCCCGGCCGGGTCCGCCAGCGGCGCCCGGCGCGGCCTGATGCTCCGGGGTGCCGGTGGCGTCGTGTGGCATCTCTGCCCCGTTCAGAACGCTGGGGCTGCTGGCGAGAGGCGAGCCGCTCCGTTCGCCCCTGCGTGTGGCTCAGAGCGGTCAGTGCAAAGATGGGAAAACTGCAGGGTACTCGGAGTAAATTGTTTCACCGAAGGCACAAGAAAACGCTGGAACCATCTTAGTTAATCCTTTGCGCTCCTCTCTCTGCCGGTTGTTTCTTTTGCATTGCATTTGATGAGGGCAGAGGGTTTTACTACAGAACAGAGTCCATACAGTGCCCAACTGGTTGCTCGTCTCCAGAAGGGGCTCCTGTCTGAAAAGGCAGCTGGAGCCATCACTTCTGCCTAATGACTCTTACGTGCTGAACAGGGCGGTTGCAGCAATGGGATGGTGCTACCAGCCTTGGCCTCATTGTCCCGATTTTAGTTTCAGATCCATGTAACGTGGACGAGCTACTGAACCCAGCTATTCTAAATGGGTGTGTTAGGTTTGAAGATGAAGCTTTTAAATATTAAAAAATTACAATTCCTACAAGTGTTGCATTGTTAAAAATACGTGAAGCTCTTTGCTCTCAGAACATCCCTATTACACGCAGTTAATTAACTGTTACAATTCCAGGAGTATTCCCCAAAGCTTCAGTGACAGAGTTCCCTCTGTCTTATCTTATCTTTGTTATTTGAGCATGACAAGGGTTGAAAAGAAGTTGAAACAAGTAAGAGCTGCTTCAACTCAGTCACACATTTTCTTGTACCACAAGCATTTTGCAACTCTCCCTATTGAAAGATTGGCTCAATTCCTCAACCCGACAGTCCGTGTCATCTTAGGCATCCTGTGCTTGCAAGATCCTCCCCTCCTTCTGCTTGGTCATTCTGAGGTGTGTGTCAGTCCTGAAACAAGACACTAGAGAAAAGATGTTTTTCCAGGGGCACCAAGAGAAACAGGAAGATGTGGTGAAGAGGTCAGATACAAAAGCAGTAGGCTCTCCTGTGCAAGGGTGGTAATAATGACCTCTGGGGAGTCATCAGACTGACCACAGTCTTCAGGGAGGTGTTGGATGAAGTCATACAGTTTAAACAGTTAGCAGGCTTATGCATGTATATGAATGAGTTGTAGATGAAATGTCAAATTAGTTGTTCTTTATATAAGATTGTTAAGATTGTATGATTGAAATGAGAATACGTAGGTGGGGTTTTGTTTTGTTGTGTTTGTTTTTTTTTTTTCTTTCTTTTTTTTTTTTTTTTTTTTTTTTTTTTTTTTTAGGAGGGGAAGGATAGAAATTTGCTCTGGTGACCGAAGTTCAAATCTGTTTGTTCTGATTCGTAAACTTGAACCTAGAAATGAGATCTCACATAGCACAGAAGAGCAGCCTAAGGAACAGGAGTCAGTCTCTTTTTTTCGTGATTGTGTTCTTACCTCCTCCTCAAACATGAAATAAGAGTAAAATTTTTCCAAATTTATGTGGTTTATGCAGAAGGAGAAGACATGTTACTGAGGTGTTTTAATTCTTAGCCAGTCTCACATTGTGTATCAATGGAAATTTTTCAGAAGTTAGATTTCCTTAAGTTTCTTTCAACTTTACATGGGAACTGATGTCTCCATGAAACATCACAGCTTTCATCAGTATTTCTGTTGATGCAGTGAAATGAATTCTGACACAGTGTTTATATTTTCATTCTCTATGAAAACAATAGTCTGAAAGTACATGTGGGAAAGAAAGAAACATGGATGCCATATCCCAAAAGAAGTAGGAGACCCCAACAAACCAAACATTGGCCTTTCCAATTGTTTTTGCCCTGGAAGAGGGTAACACTTTCTCTGTGCTATCTATACTTTGTGTGCACCATTTGCTTCCACCCATTAGTGGAAGGTTCCTGCCTGATGCATTGTGCTTCTCTTTTCTGCTGCACAAAGTAGGGGATATTGACAACAACTGGGGCTGCCAGAAACTTGCTTTTGGCTGGTGGAATCACAGAATGGTTTGGGTTGGCAGGGACCTTTAAAGGTCACCTAATCCAACCCCTGCTGCCATCAGCAGGAACATCTTCAACTAGATCAGGCTGTTCAGAGCCACATCCAACCTTACCCTGATTGTTTCCAGGGATGAGGCATCTACCACATTTCTAGGCAGCCTCTTTCAGAGTTTCACCAACCTCATAATAGAAAAATTCTTCCTTACATCTAATCTTTTAATTTAAAACCCTTGTCCTGTCACAAGAGACCCTGCTAAGAAGTCTGTGCCCAGGGAGGGGACAGACTCTGGAGTGGTCAAGGGGGAAACAAGACATCAGGAGAAAGGACGCAGACCCTGGCAGAAACTGATCATTGTTTCTTTCTCACTTTCTTTGTAGTAGTTCTGTTACCCAGGCATTTTCTGATTCCTGAATTGCCTTCCATGTCAATTCAGGAATTAAAATTAAACAATTAAACCAAATTAAAACTGTTTTCCAAGCTATGGAAGCTTATTTTAACTTCACCTTCCAACTTCTCCTCTCTGTTCACGCAGTAGATTCCAAGGTAATAGAGAAACACTGGAACAACCCCTGCAGGGTATTTGGGAGAGAACACACTGAAAGCAGAGCTGGCTGCCTGTAAAAGTCTATTTCAGTGATCACAGAAAACACTGAAAAAAGTTCCTAACAACAAAGCAGAAAGTAATTAAAACAAAAAAGTCAATGGTTAGAATTATGAAGGACTGGAGATGCTCAGCACAATTATGGGATCTACTGGAATAGTTTGTGTATAAATTCTGGGCTGCCAGTGATGGTGAACAGGACCTGCTGCAAGAGGATCAAACTTGCTGTTATCCTTGAAGCAGTTGTGGTGCTTAGGGATGTGGTTTAATAGTGGACCTGCTAGGGCTGGGTTAATGGTGGGGCTCCAGGATCTTGGAGGTCTTTTCCAACCTTAATGATTCTGTGGTTCTGAGTTGGGATGGCTTTGAGTTGCTGTAGCAGCTCAAAGGGGAAATGTTGTGCTGCAGATATGTTCCTGGACCTGTGACTCACACCCATGGTCCATAAATCCCATCTGCAGGGCCCTGCCTGGTACCTGCCTTGTGACATTTGCTGAGCAGGTGTCCCTGACTGACTGTGCCCTGCTATCTGCAGGGGAGAGCAAGAATAATGACTGCTTGATTACTTGCTTCCCCAAATTTCTGTGCAGCCAAAATTGGACTCCACAAACTCTGTCCGCTTGTAGAGGACCACTTAATAGGCAGTGACTTACTTGCTCCTCATTGACTCCCACCTCTAGTGGGGAGATAGAAGATAAATTATGTGGTTTGGAGTTCTGTGGTTCTCTGTGCCTGTGCCCCAGCAAGCACCTGTGTATTTCAGATACCTGTTGGTGGGTCCCAGCTTGATCCATCTGGCTGTATTCCAGCACAAGAGGCAGCTTGTGTCCCTTTCTTGCACTCCCTGGGTGATCTTTCAGAAGGGCAGAGGCTCACCTGGCAGATTCTCCTGTGGCCCCTGAAACCTTTTGAACTAATTTTCAGGTTGGTCTCACGCTGGGAAGTGTGGTTATCATCTCTTGAGAGGAGCTGGACAGACAACAAACGTTGCTGAAACACAGGGGGAGCAGGTTGCCAAGGAATCTCTTCGGGGGATTCTTGCAAATTGTCTCCAAATGAAAGCCAACAGGCAAGATACCTGCTTATACATGGGCATTATCTCTGTAGTCCTGGGCAGCAGGACAGGGGGGAAAATGAAGTTTCTGCAACCAAAATGAGTTAATATCTTTAGGTACTATGACAAAGTTATTTTAGCTAAGTAAATGAGATTATTCCTAGAAACAAAAAAATTCCATAGCTGTGTCGACAAACTCAGGTCTCCAGAGACGTGTCTAAGGCACTGCTATTGTATTGCTTTCCTTGACAAGGACTTTTTTAGACAGCTGGATGGCACATGCATTTTTCTGGGTTTACCTACTTCTATCTCTTAGAGCTTCCTTAAGGAATACAAGTTATAAAGTCTGGCTGTGCCTTATCTTGCTGTTTCAAGGTTGTCTTCATGGGCTTTTTATTGCTGGCAGTTGCTGAATGGCACTTTGTGTTTCTCAGAAGTTTCCTAAAAATCATATCAGAATGTTAGAGACATACTCAACTTGAATCAGAAAATGGAATAAGAGTTATTTCAGGCATTCAGTCCCATCTCATCTTTTAAATAGCTTTGTTCTCTGCACCAGTGAATTGCAAAAGTTATCTATGGAGCAGTGTGACTTTCTGTGCTTCTTTGCTCACTTTTTTACTTTGTCAAGTAGATTTCAGCCTTCTGTAAAAGCCACTGCATGGTCTAATTCCTGTCTTAGGAAAAGGAAGAGAAAAATGTTTCTAATGAGTATAATTCATTAAATTAGGTAATGATGTACTGAGCAAAATTATATGAACAAAAGCAATTTAGATTCTTTTTGAAAGAAAGACTGTCTGTTTGGGTTCAGTGTGAGTAAAACTTGATCTTTTAGTGTGTTACAGGCCCAGTTCCTCCCTGATGCTGGAGTTGAGGAAGTTTGGCCCACTAGCTGACTAACTTTGAACTTGGCCTGTGTGTCAAAGCTACTAACACTTAGGGATGGGAGCTGTTTAAATGGCACTGCAAGCATTGAAAGCTATAACACAATGTGGTTTTTTCCCTAATAACACACACCTGCATAATAAATCAGACATAGGGATTTTATGTACTTGGAGCTGAATAATAAAAGAACTTGGAGCTGAATAATAATAAAATTGAGATGAGATGTTTCATTGCCCCAAAGCAAAAACGTCATTCAGTTGACTGATCAGAGAGGCAAACAAACCAAATAATTTATGGCATTTTTCCTTAATGAAAAGCAAGTCAAGGATCAAACATATCATTTATGAATCCAAAAAAAGAGTGAGTATTCATGACCTTCAGTTGCTTTGCTTTCTTCTTCAAAACAAAAGAATTTGCTTCCTTTGGGATTTTTATTCTTAAAAAGTACAAATAGCTCCTCAAAGTCCACCCAGAATAACAGTGACTGTAGAAAAATGAGCCCGAGCTCAATTCAGATAGCTACAGTTCTCCTTTCAGGTAAAAATATTTATACCATTCTGAAGTAAGTAAAAGAAAATGAGATCAGAGCATAAATAAAGTAACTAGGTTGGCTTTCTTGTGCCTGTTAGTATTATTCTTTTTGGTTGAGGAAGTGGGAAGGTCATATCTGCCCGTAGGAAAGCATCCTGGCAGAGCATAAAGAAATGAAGTGATGAAAAATTGTCCATTCTTTCTTTTTCTCATTAGTTAGCTGGTAATCACCATTTTGTAAGCAAACAGTTTCTGCAAACTAGCTGTGTTCCCAGTGACTAGGGTGCATGAGGGAAATACCTGTAAAATGTGAGAAAAAGATGCTCTTCCTCTTCTCCAAACAACTTATTTCAGTGAATGCACACTTACTTATTGGCATAGCACACCATATGCCATAGCATAGCACACCCAAAATACTTTGATTTAGGAGTGAAGATCAGCTAAAGTACAAACGCCTTCCATGTTTTTGCTGTAGCGTGCACTGGAAATCTGTCCAAGTTTGGTTTCAAAGTGTCTGAGTGTCATTTCCTAACAGGTTTAGAAGCCAGGATTGGGAAGCTTTGTCCCTCTTGCCTTGTTTTGCTCCTGAGAATTTGCACTTTTGGTGATTTAAGCCTTGCTGGTCCTGTTCTGAAGTAGGAGTTGTTTGAAGTGATGTGATATCATAAGTGCTCTGTAATCCAAACCATACAATCCCTGTACTGAGTGGGAAAAGATTTCCCTGGGAGGGGCAGTTGGGCAAGGCAGAATATGTGGGTGTCTTCTGTCCACCTTGACATTCAAAATGCCACTCCTTACTGGGTGCCTGTCTGTAAGTGGGAATTTCTGACACTGGCTGTGCTGTGGGCTTTGGGAAGGGGTTACTGCCTCTTGAACTAGGGGGGTTTCAAAGGAGCAGCACCATAAATGGCTCCATAGAGAAAGCGGGAGGAATGGACAGAGTGGCTCTTATGGGATGGACAGAGCAGCTTTAATGTGCTAATGAGGGGAAGGCCAGATGCCAGCAGCGATCAGAAGGGCTCTTTGTGGCTCTGTCTCTTTGGAGATGGCTGGAGTCTCTGTCCTTATCGGGGTTGTTTCTGCAGGCAGAGGGAAACACTGGGGCTATTAGTGAGGTGTTCCCTTCCTTTAAGTCAGCAGATAGCCTGACAGATTAGCACTTGAATACTGATTAGGGCTAATTACCAGGAAAGCTGAGGAAAAAGAAGTTGCTGAAGAAGCTTGACATTAAAAACTACAAAAATTAGCCCCCAAGCCCAACAACAACAGAAGTCTCATCTCAAAGGCTTGTGAGCAGAGCTCAAACTCAGCTGAAATCACCTGTTGCAAGAACAGCTGTATGGGGACTCATAAATTGCTATGACTGTAAAGTGTGTAAGTATTGGTAGTTTTGAGATTCATGTTGTGAACTGCCTGCTTTACCTGTCTGCGCTTATTTATGTCTGTCATCCATCTAGCTTAGATTTTTACTGAAAACGCTTCAAGCTTTGAAGTTCGACTTTCAGCTTTCTCCGACTTGGTTCCTCTTGTGATTTAAGAAAACATTTCTTCAATACATGTTCACTCTCGGTCATTTTTCTCGGGGACACCAAATGACTGAGGTAGCAGGTTTGACTCCCATGCACCTCCTTTTCCTCAGTGCAGGAGGGAGCATCCCCACAGCCTGGCTGTGCTGGGTGAGCACTCCCATACAGCAGCACACTGCCCTACATCTGCAGGGAGTGTGCTGCATTTTTGGGAAGTGCCATGGCACACAGGGATGACCAAATAATTTCCTAGAGGAGGTGGGTGACACTTGTTCTCACCAGAATGGTCTGTCCACAAATGATGCCATGCAGGCTCCACAGTAAAAAATATGGATGCTTAATAAGCCAGTCTTCTGTTTATAGCTGATATAGTAACTTCAGTCCATAATTTCAGATTTGTAGGGGAGTAGAATATAAGTAAATGAAGGTAGTACAGAAAGCAATCTTACCCCCTAAAGAGTTGCAGCTGAGCCAATTATTAAAGATTAGGAGCAGGCCTGACTTCAGCAGGCCGCAGCTGTAGCCAATCAGCAGAGTGTTATAAAAGAGTGGGTTGGATGGCTGAGGGGAACTGGAGTCAGTGGCTGCTGTGAGGATGAGGAGGAGTCAGTGCCCAGAGGAGCTGCCTACAAGAAACATCAAGGAGGTGTGAAACTCTAGCAACAAGGAACCCTTGCAATATAATAACAACGCAGATTCCCTTTGGTGTGGTGGTCACCTTTGCTTCCTTACACTGCCTGTTCCTCGTGTAATATGAGAGGTCTCACTCCACTTTCCGATGGGTCTGACCTGTGGTGACCTGTAGGAACTTTAGAGCTGGATAGTGAGTCTTTTCTTTTGCTGCAACTTATTTTTTCCTAACAGAAAATGTAGACAAGTCAAATCCTTCTTGAGAAGGATTGTTCTTTCTTGAGACTGTGTTTAGTAAGGCTTCTTATGTCCTAGATTTTTCTGGTTGGAGAGCAAGTAAGACTTCATGGTAATCTGGTGGAGGCAGCCCTTATGTAGGAGACCATGATTACCTCTGCTTTGCTGCATCCCTGAAGACAGCTGTGAGCACATGTACTGTGAGGTTCCCTAGGGATGAAGAACCTCAAAAGGTCATGGATTTGTCTTGATACAAAACATGAGAAATCTTGAAAATTGAAAGTTTACAACTGG
This sequence comes from Melospiza melodia melodia, assembly GCF_035770615.1. Classification (NCBI taxonomy): domain Eukaryota; kingdom Metazoa; phylum Chordata; class Aves; order Passeriformes; family Passerellidae; genus Melospiza; species Melospiza melodia. The sequence continues at coordinate 26,499,530 of NC_086196.1, forward strand.
AAGATGCTTTCCCCCCGTCCTCCCCAGCTCATCTTCCAAGGCATTTCAGGCTTCAAGGTGCTCATTTACAAAAGCATGCCATGCTTGAAACAGATTGCTGCATCTCTAATACAGATAAATGAAGTAATTTATGTCCAATAACAAGACCATAACCCTTGTGTTAATTTGAACCTGTAAGCCAGTATTAGCTGATAATGGAATGAAATCAAAATTTGAAGCATCTTTAGTGATGTCCACTAGTTTACTTAGTCCTCTTTGGTGTTCATTTGTCAAAGGAGCTGTTGTGTGTGTGTCCAGAAGTATGTAATTTGGCTACGCTGATTTTAAAAGGGTGCTGTCTTCTGGGCCACGTTTATTCTCGTTAGTTTTCTCATCTTGCAAGTATTTTTTGATGGGAGTTGGCTTTTCCTGCTTTCCATTTGGTAGAAATGGAATATGAGTTAGGAGGGGTGTAAATCTTTCCCCCTCTTTAGTGAGATAGAGAAGCAGATGTTGATATTGCAGGAGGGAGATGCCAGAATCTGTTCCTGCTCTGATACCTCTTTATCAACTCTTCAAAGCAGAAGAGAGCTCCACAGCTCCACTCCTGGATCTCTCCAGCCTAATAAGTAAAATTCTGGTCCTTGATGTAGCCTTGAAGTGGCTGTCTCAGAGCTTTTCAGGGGAAGGGGGAGTTTGAGGGAGCTGGGGTGGGCTGAATAGGAATGGTGGCTGCAAGGCAGAAGAGGGGGGGAATTCTCTCTCCTTTTTGTTGAAGAGAGGAGGTAGATGTCTAACTCTTCAAGAGGAGGCCTGAAGTGAGTCACTGAAAGGTAGGGGTCAAATGCTCCAAGGAGGGATAAGGCACAAGCTGTACCCTGCACGACGCTTTCTGGCTTTTACCAAGGTTTCAGTCTTTGTCTACCCAGGTGCCTCTGTGGCTTTCCCAGGGTGCAATATTATTCTGCATGGATCTTTTGTGGGTTTTTTTTTTGCCCTATGATGGTGAGACAAATGCTAAAAAATACTTATTAAAATTAAATTAGTTACCTTGGGGTTTTTTTAAGTCCTGGTTTTAATTTTATGGAGTTTAAACAGCTTGGTATTTCTGGTGGCTTCTGCCATCTGATCTGGGCCATTTGCCTTCTGAAATCTCTTCTTACTTGAAGTTGAGTGCTGTAATGAAACTAAGGGTTTCTTTCCCGTTGCTGCTTTCCTTTTCTCTCTCTGCTGCTGCAGACATGAAATGCTTTTGAATATGTTTTTTTTCACTCCCTCCTGCCAGTATATTGAGGTCTGTAGGGATTTTCCTGGGTAGACTGAAAGTGAGAAAGGACAGAAAATAGCAAGTAGGATGGGTAGAGTTGAGCAGTGAGCTGGAAAATATTTTAATGGGTATGTGATTTCATACTTGAAGTAAAACTTTAATGTTGTAGATATAATTTTCATCAGGCTGGGTATGAGGATTAAGTACCCTTAGGCAGAAAAAAGTTTTCGAGCTTCATCCCATATAGTGGGGGAAAAAGCCATCACCCAAATATAATTAATGATCAACTGAAATGCCTCCTTGTCTTGGTTTGGGACAAATTTGGAAGGAAACTTCCAAAAGGATGATTCCACAAAGGGCAAAATTCAGCGTCCCTTCCCCCCATTTGTTCAGGAGAAAAGCTGAAAAACTTTATTTAACAAGCAAAGTATTCAGAAGCATAGAATATGAATAATATTAAACAATAAAACCTCTTGCTGTTCTGAAGAGATGGCAAATTCAGAAACTCCTTCAATAGTTCAGAGAGTCTTATTGGCTCACAGTGTCTCTCAGTCCCTCTGGTGCTGGAATGCAGTGTCCGGGGCCCTGGACCCCGGTGTGAGCTCCCAATGTGTTTTCTGGGTTTTTGGTCCAGGGCAGGTTTGAACAGTTGCAGGAGAGAAAAAAAGCCACAGCCCAGGGAACTTTTCTGCTGCAGCTAGCTAAAAAACACTAACGGAAAATCAAAGGAGAGCTCTCTCCTGCTGTCTGTCCATGCTGCAGACAACACAGTCCATGAGAAGGAAAGCTGAAGCTCTTATGTCTGTGTTTTTGAAAACACCATGAAAAAATTCCACCTCTTCTCCTTCTCGCCCTCTTTATTCTCAGATCTAAAGGCACACAACTTATTTCTGGACTAAACAGGTGATGGGGGACACAATTCAGCATCAAAAAGTCACCCAGGACACTCCTTTTCCTGCACAACCAACCAGACATGCACAGGTAACTTCCAGTCAGATTTTGATACCTGACCTCTGCTGTCAGGTGCCTCATGTGCTGAGTGGGATGCTGTAGAAAAAGGACTTTCAGCATTGGCAGAGGTGCTGTCCAGCTTGTGCCAGAGCAGATAGGGTAGCCCTGGAGACCTTGTTCCATTGCTGCCTCCTCACGTTCTTCTGCCAGAGCTGCTTTTTGGTTGTGCTCACCAGCAATTTTTGACAGTATACTTAAGGGGTTTATTTTTGGGTCCATTGTGGTGGGGGAATCATGTCTTCAATAACATCCAGTAGATTCCAGAACATTTGGAGGATCTAACCTAGAAGCACAGGGGTAAGGTGGTGTCATGGTTATCATTCATGTATGAAGGTACCTCTTCCTGGCACTGAAAAGGAAAATTCCGAGTTTTCTGTCATTTAAACATAATGATGACAGCAGAACAGCTGTCCGGTAGCAGAAATGCACTCCAGGACTGAGGCAGAGTGGTGAAGGTAAGATGCAGTGCCATGATGGTGATTGAAGGGTTGCCAGAAATGAAATAGTTACATTGGATTTGTGTTAACCACAGAGTTGGTCCTGCTCTAGAGAGGTTACTTGAGTTTAAGACACCAAGTAATTCCCTAGTAATTCACTTGAAAAATTCTGTCTGTGACTGTGTGTTAGCATGTAATATCTTTTAGTTACCTAAAATCAACTTCCCATTATAAATAAATAAATTCTAGGTAATTCTAACTTGTAGAAGAATTTCTGTTAAATTTGATGTCTGATATTGTCCATAAGTATTGATTTGGTATGCATTACTGTGTTAATGGAACTTATTATTACTCAGCCAGATTAATTTATTAGATTTATCCCTACATTACAACCTATAGATGTATTGAGACATGAGCCCACAGAATCAATACCAATTTCTTTCCTCATTTATGAATGTTCTTACTAACATCCGAAACAGTGTTACACTCAAGAGTATTTAGCTGCCATTTATTGTGAAGCATTACACTCCAACAATTTTAAATTTGTCCTTTTTCTTCGCCTTTAATGATTATTTTTTCCATTTATCTGGGCGCTCGTTTGGACAAAATGCCAGGCATCAAGCTTCAAATGAGTCACGATCATACTCCAATCATTGAGTCTAGCAGTAACTTAGGTGTGCAAAATCAGGGCTCTGAGACCAGACCCAATCTTTGAGATGCATTTTGGCTGCTGTTCCGTGTGGCAGGCCCAGAGAGGGAGAGTGAACAAAGGTACAAATGTAACTTCTCCTAAGCTGCCTGCCAAATGTGCTGTATTTGCATGTTTCCTTTTGAGCAGCGGCCATGCGTGCATTTATCTCTCAGAAGCAGCAGTGTTTGGCTGAGGAGCAGTTGCAGAGACCAGCTGAAATGGGCAACTGATGTGGAGCTCATTCACTTGCTCCCAGAGCCTGAGCTGTGCAAAGGTAAGTAAAATAAGTGGGGTCCAGAAGAAATATGGGGTAAGAAAGCTGTTTGATCACTTCTGCCCCTGCTGCAATTCAAGGCTGGTAGACAGCACTGATGGCAGGAAGAGGCAAGTCTTCAGACAGTCCTAACACTGGCATTTCTATTCCCATCATAGCTCCAGTGGTGCTTGGGGATAATGTCCTTTCTTCCTCTGGACGGACCAGAAATGTTCTGTAACTCTCAGGAAGAGAATTGTAGAGACTGGTCTCAGCCTTTAAATGCAATTCTAAGCAGCTCACCAGATATTTATGTGGAGAAATCTGCAGCAGCTGCCTACACACAGAGATAATGTTTCATCCAGTGATTTGTGAGGTGAAACTCTGTGAAACTCATTCTTCTCCAGACAATTTTTCTTATTTTCCAGTTAAAGTTGCTGGATTCACTGAGTATGCTTCTTATCTGACCAATTTTTGGCTTGTATTTAACTGTTGCTGCTGTAGCTGCTGCTTGTGCACCACTGCAGTTACTGGGCATTAAAACCTCAAGCCTGATAAATGAAACACAGCATGTACAAAAGGATCAACCAGGTGATAAAGGAGGAAAAAATCACCCCCAAAAACATCATATAAGTAGGCATCAGAGTCAAAAAAGCAGTGAGTTGCCTCATGAATACTGTCTGCCTGATCCAGCTGTGGGGTTGGGACCAAAGCCAGAGCAGGATGATGTGTGTCATCCTGACTGTGCAAGACTAAAAGTTACAGGACAGCTGGTGGACAAAATGCAGCTTTACCAACATGTGCAGGACAGGGAGGGGTAGGCTTTGTTTTCAGGAGAAGCTGTATTGCAGTAGCAGATGAGGGGAAATACTGTGTTTTAAAGGTCTTGGAGAGAAATTACATACAGTAGCTTCTGATTTACAGTCCAGAATAGGACACCAATTGGTTTTTTTGGCCCTGGGTGAATCTCTCAACCTTGCTGGGTCTGGTTCAGCACCTGTAAAATGGGGACAATTAAACTTAACTACCTGGAGGAGTTGTTGATTAGTTAATGCTTGTGAAATGCTACACAGTGCTATAAAACCGAGCATAGTACTCAGAAACATCTGGTTTGCAGTTACTGTAGTGCTTCTCTGAAACTTTATGGGCAAACTTTGCCAAGAAACAAAATGATTAATGTGTGCAATACACGTAGGCATTGGGAGATGAGGAACAGACGGCTTTTCCAAAGCATCTAACTTAACTCAGGTACATTCTCTCAAAATACAAGAAGCTTCCCAAGAGCACCTAAAGTGGCCTGGGACTGAAAGCGGTGTCAGGTGAATTTGGGGCTGCAGAATGAGGCTCTGGCAGGTGGCAGAAGAGCTCCTTGCTCCACTCCTATCTTGTTGTTCTTATTCTTGACCCTGCCCAGCTTCTTCCCCCATTTGTTTTTCTGATGGAACTGTTTGCACGGTACCATTGAAAAACAGGTTGGTGGTTTGATTCAGATAGGAAAAAAATGGGATAAAAATGGTGAAAAGTTTCTGCCATTGTTGGTTTGTGTTTCCAGATGAATCTTATCTTCAGTGCAGTTTTTTTGTCATGTGGCTACACACACACAGGCTCTGAGGCTGGTAAATAGTGGAGTGTGGGGCAGTTGGAATTCTCCTGGCACTGGAGATGGTCCTACAAGCCATGTTACCCAGACACAAAAGATGTTGCCACCACAGAGCTTAGAAAGTGTGCTAGTGAGCTAATCCTTTATCCTGCCTCCCAGGATAAGTTACACTGATTTCACTGGAGATGTGTATGGCAGCAGAGAGCAACCATTTGGTGAGGAGCTGATCCTGGCTGAAGCTCATCACGTTGTGTGTGAAACTCTGCTGACAAAAGGGACAGAGCTAAGAATGTGCTAGAGACTGGCTTGTAATTTCTGAGATTTGCATCTTGACTATTATTTGAGATACTTACAATGTGAATATGTGCACTATATTGCACTATAATGCACGTGCATACATATTGATTTGGTTTAATACGAGACTGTTAAGAAAAATAGAAGTAGTGGTGGAGGGAAGAAACCATTTCCAAATCCATCACTCTTTCACTGATATCTAGAAATTATTAAGAGAAGGTCACAAGTTACCTCATGTGAAGATTCAACTTCTCAGTCCTTTTACAGACCTAGGTAAGATGAACATGAGCTAAGGCTGAGGAATGAGTTTGCTCACAACAGAATATCATGAACTGCCAAAGAAGGTTGCACTTCTGTCTCTTCCCTGCTCCTGGCCAAATTACTCCTTCTGCTTTTGCTAAGCCACGTCTGGTTTCTGTCACAGGCAGATCACTAAAATCACAGATCATTAACCCAGCTGAAAGAAGTTGCTGTTGTAGATGGGTTTTGGCTAACTTTTGATTAAACTAGTGCCTGGACTGATGATGAAAGGAAAAAGGCTGTGAGCAGGGAGCAGAGAGGAGCAAGGGCAGAGGAGGTGAGGAAAACAGGGATGGGAAGTAAAAAAAACTGGAAAGAAGGAAGGGAAAGTATATCTTTCTATGACCTCAGGCTTTTTATTCGGCTCATCTGTATTGTAATATGCCTGAGCTAACTACTTACTGCCAAAGTCCTTAGCTTCCTCCTGCCTTCTTGTTGCAAACCTTAGTGTGATGTTCCTGATGAAATGAACACATGTGAGACCTGTTGGCTATTGACAGCTGGTAAACAATCAGCTGTAGCCAATTCCTCCCTCAGGTAGGGGGGGAGAGGTGTGAGTATACGCAGAGAGGAAAAAGAAGGTTGCCAGAGACCAGGTAGTGTGATTTTGAATGGGGTAGTGGAAAAATGTGTGCTGTTAGATGTGTAAGTTCTTGCTGTTGGAGGTGATGGTGGAGGTGTGATGCAGCTCAAGTCTTTTTTGTTACAGGTTAAATTTATTTGTTTTTAGGCAAGGCTGAGTTCAGTGAGGATAGGCATTTGTGAAAAACCTTAGTGTAAGTGTGCTCTGTTTCCCTGTTGATAGAAAATGGAAGGGGAGCCTTACTCACGAAATAGGTTCTTTTTCACAGTAAATAAAAGAGCAGGCACATGTTCAGCAGGTCATCATTATGTCTGGTGTGCAGCAGTGCTCCTGTGTGCTTTGTGACTCACTTCTGCCTCCCTGCCAAGGTGTGCAGTGACTTCTTTGCTGTGGCTGACTAGCAAAATAGCCCAATCAGTGGTGGCCAAAATTGGTGGCCACTGAACTGGATTGTCTCCCTTTCCATGATGGCATGTGATGTATGATAGCATTCTGCTATAGTCCAGTGTGAACTGCTGTTTTTATTTGGCTGATGTGGTCTTGGAGGCTTAGTGCCATTCCCTGACCTCCTTCTTCCTGGAGCCAGCAGCCATGCACAAGCTTTCCCAAAACCGCCTCTGATCTGCAATCCTGTAACTTCAGTTACCAAAATAATTCTTTAAGAGCAAAATATCCACCAACTTGGCCACCTGGGGAATGGTCATAATATTGTACTGACACAGATAGTTTTCTGGAAGCATTTCTCTGTTAGTCCTGCTTCCCAAATTGATCCAGTGTCCTCCTAGCTGTTGTATTTTCACTTGCAGTACTATTGTATAGTGGTGCTGCACAGTTCCAAAGTATCAGTTCACCACCAACTTCTTTTCTCCTACAGCAAGCAAAGCTTTTTTTGTATTTAGAGCACCAAAATCATAGGTAAGGAGGAAAAGGGAGTGATCATTTTCAGACTGGGAAGGTGTAGGAGTACAGGCTCTGTCGATTTTTAAAGAAAACAAAATAACAACACATCACCCTTCTCACCCCCCCAGGAAAAAAACCAAAACAAACCCCCAAAAAGCGAAACCACGCAAGAAATACCACCAAACCCAGCAATGTTGCTACAGCCATTTGTGTTTTGATACCAAAATGAGTGTGCAGGAAGGTAGGGAAGAAGCTTTCAGGTAAATTCTGCCAGTGTTTGAATCCCATTTGTTGGGAGTAGAGAAATGCAACACAACAAAGACTTACTTTGGCTGTGTTCAGGCATGCTTCTGTGGCATAAAAATAAATTATCATGTAGAGAAGGACCTGCTTCTTGTTGTTTTGGTGTCTCCTGATGACCATGGCTCTGATCTTCTGTAGGCAGAGATAGACAATGAGCTAGCTTGCAGGTGTGCTGTGGTATTATCACATTGGCTGTTTCTGTAAACTCAGTGATGGTGTTGTCCTGAAAGAGGGAAAGAAGACAAAAGACTTACGGTGGGAGTAAAGAAAATGTTATCAATGCAGGAAAAAGTGGTATGTCAGTTCTTAAGATGAATTCCTAGCTGGACCCCAAAGTACACGATAATCCCCAGTTTTGTTTCCTTTGCCTGCCCAACTCTCTCCTTTGCTCCTCCTCCCCCGACATGCAGCCTCCCTCCACAGCCACAGCAGCGCCATGGTTTCAATATTTCCTGTAAAGGAAGGGGGAGCAAGGGGAGAGTCCCCCATGCCTGGTTAAGAGGGTCTATTATAGAGGATTAACTGTGCCCAAACAATGCAGCCCCTCGAGGAGCCGGGTACCCTTTTGAGATGCGTGTGTGGGTAAGAGGGCACACTGCCGGCCCTGTATCCCAGCCCAAGTGCGTGTGGTTCCATGCCCTGGTTGCTATGACAATTAATCGCGTCTTTTAAGGGCTGGTGCCGACTACAGATCCCTGTAAATTGCCTGAAAGACTAGTTAAAGCTGCTCCTCAGGCACCTTTATTTGCTTTTACCCTCAAAAATGGGATGGAGAGGTTTTCTGCTTCCTACTTGTAAAAAAAGCAAGAATAACTTGGTATATGCTTTTAGACTGGCTTTCACTTTCTTGAGCATGATGAAACATGAATTTTTTCTGAAGAACAACTGTAAAATAGGCAGGGATGTGGTGCCTTCCAGCTCTGTGCATGTAATCTTCATGTGACCAGCAGATTGTGCGTGCCTGGGAAATGTAAGTAGTATAGTCTTCAAGAGGCGTGCATGGACTTTTTTGTGTTTGTTTTTACTGGAAGGTTTGCACTAGGCAATTAATGTATATGTCTTTGGTTTTTCTTTGTACCTTAAAAAAGAGCAGCAGGGAATTACTGTGGTGTCTCAACCTACAGCAAGACCATGCTCTGTATTTGCCTGTTTGCCAAGGTAAGGGGAGAGAAATAGATGTTTCCCCTGTCATTAGTCCAGAAACCTGAACAGCAGTGAATGCAAATATTCTTAAAAGTCTTCCTGTAGGTTAAAGCCCTTTTCATTGGAAAGGCAGTCCTAACTCCCTCAGTACATTATTAGAATGGTTGGAAAAATATGTCCAGAAGTTTGAGAAGTTTTTTTTTATTCCTTGAAGGCACTAAAGTCTCTGTTACCTTTAATATTGCTTCTCAGGGAAGAAAAAAATACCAAAACCAAACCCCATGAAGGGAAACAGGTTTAAAGGGATAAGTTATCAAATGCACAATATTCTCTCTCAACCTTAAACAAAAGGAGAGGTGCAATTCAGCACAGTCTCACTTTTTTAATGAATGTCACCTTGACAAAGACACATTCATATACACAATATATATGTCTGAGGAAACTTACAATTGCTTTTACTGGAGAGAGTGGGCAAGATGTTGGTGTTGTTTGATATGTCATATCAAGAGTCAAATGTGCTACAACAGATTAGGTAACTTTGATCATCAGAAATATTAATAGCTGTTATTTATTAATCAGTGCATGCTATGTATCCTAGTTTTGGGTGACTAATTTTGTCCCACTGGTCACAGAGAAATGAATGTGCCACCTGCCATCGTAGGTGTTTAATATTGGCTTGCTTTTCATTTATAATTTCAGTACTTGAGGTGCATCAGGTACTACTGTTGATAATTAAGCTGTGGCTGAAGAAGTAGTTGTGTTCCATCTTGTGTATGGCAAATATGTGTAATCTTTCAGAACTGGTCAAGCCAGAGCAGCTACAGGAGAAGCAATCAAAATGGACCCAATTCCCAGTCTATGGCTCTGCAGCCATTACTTCTTTCTCTTATCAAAGAGTTTTTAACTGGAAGTGTGCAGTATTGCTGCTCAAGGCCTGCAAGCTAAGGTCTTGTTTATTCAGTTTGTCTCCCCCAGGATCAGCTTTCCTGTGTGGAAGAACAAGAACCAGTTAAATAGCAGTACACTCCCTTCCTTCCCATTCATGGTGGAAAACCTTTTCTCAAGACTACATTCTTCCTGGTCAGCAGAGGACTGGGAAAGGCCCCAGTGTGGTGTTTTTGTGGTAGTACCTGTTCAACTTACTAACAGCCCTGGAGGTACTATTCAGAGAATAAAATAACATCCTCTGGCCGTGCCTTGCCATTGACAGTCAGAGCCCCATCTTGGCATCTGGAATTGGCTTGCAGGGCATATGGGACAGAAAAGGTTTCAGTTCTGTCATACGTGTAGTGGCTCTGCATTGTGATGATTTGATCCAGACAAAGACCTGAACTTGTGTGTGCCCACACCCATACTGCTGCCAGGACTATTAAACTATTATCCTTTTGCTCCATTTTCCCCACGAAGCTCTGTTCAAGCCAGTATCTTTTAATTTTTTTCCAATACAATGTGTTTGTTTGGATTTTTCCCCTTTAATGCAGTGTTATAGTACAATGGGGCTCTTGCTTCAGACAGCCCTGTGTATGTGAGCAGTGCTTGCCTTGAATACATCACTGTGATTACACAGGCCCTGCTGTTGTGCAGTGCATCCTGTTCAGCCATCACTGTGTATCCTTATCGTATCCTTCAGAAGTCTTGAAACTTCTTTTCCTCCTCCTGCATCCACTGCAGTGCCAGGACTCCCCTTTGTGGAAATGGTGGGCCAGGTTCTTGGGGCTTTTCTTGGGTGACTTTCCCTGGGTCCCAGTGGGACTGTACCTGGAGGCTGGAGGAGGTAGCCTGCTGCCATGGCAGAAAGCTGAGAGTGCTCTCCAGCTGCAGGACCTTGAAACCCAGCAGAATGACAGACAGCAGCTTCTTTAGCTCTGCTGGCAGTGCAAGAAGAAACTTGCTCTTGTTTGATACCCCCTGAGTTCTCACTACTAAACCCCCTGTGTTCTCAACACTTTAGGGCCACCAGATGTCTGGCAGGAGCCACCGTGGTGCATGGCAGGAGCTGCTGCTGCCACTTGTGTCACTGCTGCCAGCCATGGCCCTGCTCTGCTCCTGCAGGGTGGCTTTAGCAGCATTGTGCCAGCTCCTTCTGCCCTGGGAAACAATTTTATTTTATCTTTGTCCTTTTAATTCTTTGTCTTTTGTGAAGCACTAGTTAGTCGTCCCTTTTCCCCTTCTCCCTGTGTGGCTGCTGTTCCCTTCACCTGCAGCTTCCCCTTCTTTCTTCTCCCCTGCCTGGCTGCCTCTTTTTCTTGCCCTTCCCTCAGAGGAAGATATTCTTAGGCAAGGGTCAGATGCTCAGGTCTCTTGGGGAAAGTGCTTCAGGGTTCTGAGACAGAAATAGCACAGTGGCTTTTGGTGCCTGCTGGGAGGAGTCACTAGCCTGTGATCTCTCCCTCAACTTCTTTGGGCTCTCATGGAGTTGTTTGGCCCTACTTAAATGTGTAGGCTTGAAGGGGCTCTGAAAAGCAGAAGTGAGCTGGGTCTGTTTCCCTGTGACTTTAATCTGTTTAGAATATCCTATAAAAGCAACGTGTCTAATTGAAATAAAAGCAAACTTGCATTAAGATTTGATTTTTTGCAATGGAAATTGTCTGATGTGGATTGCCAATGATGTCTGTGTGGCAGCAGCCTCACTCATCATCACCTGCAGGGCTTTGCACTCCTGTTCTGGCTTCATCTGCTCAGGGCTATGGATCTTCCAGCTGCAGAGAAAATCAGGTGAGGCACAGCATCTCCTCTTGTGGAAGAGCAGTTTTAACATAGCAAGGCCATACATAAAATCAGCTATTTGTAGTTGGAAAGATTAATGCTGTAATGGGATAATTACAATGCAGAAGTATGAACAAAGGAAAAAAGCTTTGGTTTTAACCTGTGTTCTGATATGCAGTCCCTGCCTTTTGAGCAAGGCATTTTCTAGGTTTGCTGCTGGTTTTCCCCCTGGGAAACAAACACTAGCTCTTCATCAGGAGACTTGGACTATTTAATGAAAAAAAAAAAAACCCAGGAAAGATATTTATAGATACTTCTAATTTGTATTGTAAATACTGGCTGGCAAGGAGAGCAAGAGGCTGGAAAGGCCATGGCACAGATATGGAAGAGTCTCTTCTATCTTTCACTGCAAGCTCAGAAAAACATGAAAGGGCAATGTAATTGGGATGCTGTTGAATTATGTATAATACTGGCATCAAGTTCTCTATCAGTTTAATTTTGGTAATGCTTTCTTTCTTGCCAACACAATAGTCTCTGTAAATAAGCTGCCTTCTTGTTTGCTGGGATGGCCTGATTATATACAAGTGTCCCTTGACTGCTATGACTTTTTAAATTAGTAGTGGGCTCAGCTGGGTAGGTATTCTAGGATTTAATCTGAAATATTAATTGCTTTAATTGACCACATAAATGCACATGGTTCCACCCCAAAACCGGGAAAAGCCATTCTGCTGACAGCTTCACTGCCTTCCTGCAGTTTCCTTAGCACTGGAATTGCTTGCCACAATGACTTCCATGGTTTTAAATAGAAGGTACCCTCTCAAGAGAAGTCAAATTGAGAGTATTCTATGAACATTCTAGTATTCTAGAGCTTTTACATTTTAAAGTTGACCCGCTAACAGTGAAACAAACCAGGACAGAAGGTTTTTGTCCAGCCTCAGATCCAGATGTATCTGCAAGAGCATTTTTTTGCCTACTTTGCAACACATCCACATCCTCCTTAACTTGTGGAAACCTCTGTTCCATGCCTCAGCTCCACATCTCTGAGGCATTGTTATCTTTACTGCTTCAGAGATGGAACACAATTTTCTCCCTTGTCAGAGGGAAATAACCATCTACAAATGCAGTGGTCTGGCCGTGATATGACAGACTAATATGTGTATTCATAAGCCCAGATAAACTAGATTGGGATTCAGATTTCAGGTTTCAGAAATTTTCTGCAGACTGTTGTTTGAACAAAAAGACAGGAGTTGGCAAATTCATGTTAACTGCAGTTAATGAACCTAAAATTTTAGTTTTAAATATTTGAAAAGGTTGTCTTCAGCATATAGAAAATAAAGATCAGTGTGGAGCATGTTAGAAAAAACACGTGTTTGTAGTGAAACTTCCAGTGTTTGGCCCTACAGAGCTTGGAAAAATCAACACTTCCATCTTATGTGGTGTCTGAAGAAGGTGAAAAATCAGAATACAGTTCCCAAGTGTCTTGGATTCTGTGTGAGGTGGTGTGGCATATTCACAAAAACTAGCTTCACCACAAAATTTGCCTGTTCACCATGTGCTATTGTAATAAGTTTAACACAAGATTTATTAACTTCCTAAATAAAATATTACTTCTCTTTATTTTGAGTTGAATGTTGGTGACTGATCTAGAATAAAAATTAGCCCCAAAATGCATTGAAAGAGATTTGTACCCTCCAGTATGTCAAAGATTGATTTAGCCCCCCAAAGCTCCTTAGTTTTTAACTACCTTTTCTCCTTGCTCCCTTCACTAGAAGTTTTTGTGATATCATCTTTTTCTGTGAAGCTCCAGCTCTCTGTGCTCTTAGAAAATAAGGTTATATTTATTTGCTGGTAGGGACACTGAAGGATGTGAAAGAACGTGTACTAACTGACCTTATGTGCTATGTATTTTTATTTTTAAGGGAAAAAATCTGAAAGTCTTATTTCTTTCTATGCTGTAGCAGAAGGCTTTTGGAGCATCTCAAAAAAGACATAATTAGAACTAGCAAGATAGGTACAAAAACTAGGTAGTAGAAAGCAGGATTTGATGGAGATGTCTATTTGTATGTGGACTAATCATTCAGAAGAAGAGGTATCATCCAAACTAAATCACAGAAAGCCCTCCCAAACCCATTTGGAGGAAATAATTCTCTGCTTATGGGAGGAAGAGAGGGGTACAGATGATATAACACATCCCTTGTAGCTCTGATATCGATAGCTCTTTGTCAAAACTGACATTTTAGGGTTATTAAAGAGAGGGGTGAAGGATCTGTATAAGAAGCATCAGGTCTAAATGTGGCTGTGGTGTGCCGCTCTCTGTTTCCCTTGGCACAGGAGTGTAGTTTGTCACCCTGTGCACGGGCAGGCACCAGACCCTGAGCTGTGGGCTCTGGTTGTCCCCTGTCCCTGCCCTTCCCCTGGAGCAGTGATGGGGACCGGGGTGTCATCCCAGCCCGGGCTGGCCTCCCCTGCAGGGCTTTGCCGGGGGCAGTGGGGCTGCCCTGGGCGGTGCTGCCGGCTGGGAGAGAGCACACATGGCCACGTCTGTCCCAAATTCTTCATACGTAGGAGCAAGGTTAGCTAACTATCTATCTCTCCACCTAACCATTAGTCCACAAAGCTGGAACTTCCGACAGTTGCTGCTTCGAAGGTCAGTATCAGTCAGTTTAAGCCTTACTCTCTTCAGTGACATCCTTCTGGTTTGTGTGTTAACTCCTTCTGTGGCATACAAAGAGATACTTACTTAAAATATTACAGATTGAGGAGTATCATAACACAGGTATGTGCTGAGTACTGAACACGTGCATCTTAAAATATTTTAATATTTTTGAACATAAAAATATTTATTTTTAATGGCTTATGTGAAAAATGTTTTGTTTTTAAAATTTTAAAAGTTTAATAGCAATAAAATGATTATAAAAATAGTAATACAATTAGAGTAAAGATAATTTGGACAATTGTGGTGGTGTTTTCAGGGGTCCCAGGATGAGGGAAGAGATGAGAATGTTGATACCATGTTTCAGAAGGCTTGATTTATTATTTTATGATATATATTATATTAAAACTAATATGTATTATATTATACTAAAATACTAGAAGGAAGGATTTCATCAGAAGGCTAGCTAAGAATAGAAAAGGAATGAAAGAATGAATAACAAAGGCTTGTGTCTCAGAGAGTCTGAGCCAGCTGGACTGTGATTGGCCATTAATTAGAAACAACCACGAGACCAATCACAGATCTGCCTGTTGCATTCCACAGCAGCAGATAATCATTGTTTACATTTTGTTCTTGAGGCCTCTCAGCTTCTCAGGAGAAAAAATCCTAAGGAAAGGGTTTTTTGTAAAACATGTCTGTGCCCGACAATTTGAATTAGGACATTATGAGACAATAGAAACAAAGAGTTGCAGACGTCTGGGTACCTTTCTCTGGGCAGCAGAAGCCCGAAAAAGGGCACACGTTAACAGAGGTTTAACCCTTAAAAACAATAGCCTGTTGCATATTCATACATCTTATACATGATGCATAAATTCCATTCAAACACAAGATTCTGTCTGGTCATTGACAACTTCTTCCTCTTAATCCTAAAGGCATCGTCCAGCCTGAGTGAGGTGGGAAGAAGTTAAGTTTCTTCTGATAAGAGGGCAATAAATTCTTTTTCTCTGAAAGATTTAGGTGTCCTGTGGCTGCAATCTCGCTGCGAGTCCTTTCTCTTAAAAAAAGTATCTTACCCAGCATAGTTTCTATTTTAACATTTTGTCATAACTCAAAACTATATTTAACGCGCTACTTAAGAAAATTAATACAGTGTAACTTTCTAACACAACGCACGTAAGATTCATTTTAATCTTTGCGAAAAGCCAGCCGTACAACACGCATTTTCCACAGTTTACTTCAAAGGAGGGCGGTGCTGCAGTGCCCCCCTTTGGAGTGCCCGGGTGCCCTCCTTGGTGGCACCTGAGCGGCGCTGAAAGCCTCAATGGGCGCCTGGAACACGCTGGGTTCATTGAGAGATCCCCGCCTGGAAGAGCCGTGAGGGCGCTGCCTTCGTGCGAGTGCATCACAGAATCACAGAAGTTCAAGGCTGGAAGAGACCTATAAGATCATCAAGTCCAGCCGATGTTCTAACTGTTCAGCTAGATCATGGCAGCAAGTGCCACATCCAGTCTTTTTTTGAATTCTTCAAGGGATGATGACTCCACCACCTCACTGGGTAAATGATTCCAGTATCTGACCACTCTTTCTGTGAAATATTTCCTTCTTAATTCTAACTTACATCTCCCTTGATGCAGCTTGAGACTGTGTCCTCTTGTTCTATCTGTTGTTGCCCGGAGAAAGAGGCTGACCCCCAGCTCACCACAGCCACCCTTCAGGGAGTTGTAGAGAGCGATGAGGTCGCCCCTTAGTCTCCTTTTCTCCAGGCTAAACAACCCCAGCTCCCTCAGTCGCTCTTCGTATGGCTTGTGCTCCAAGCCCCTCACCAGCCTCGTTGCCCTCCTCTGGACATGCTCAAGTAACTCGATGTCCCTCCTAAAGTGAGGGGCCCAGAACTGGATGCAATACTCCAAGTGAGGCCTCATCCAGGCCTCCGCCGCCAAACTCCGCGGCCCCGGCCCTCTGCCGCCCAGTCGGAGCCGCTGGGAAGTTGCCTCTTCGGATCACTTTGGGGTTTTGTGAAAAATGCGTGTTTTATGATTGGCTTTGCGTACATATTCAAATGAATACTATGTGTGTTGTGTTGGAAAGTTATGCTGTATTAATTTTCTTAAGTAGTGTGTTAAATACAGTTTTAGGTTGTAACAAAATGTTAAAATAGAAACTATGCTGAGTAAGATCCTCTTTTTTTTAAAGTAGACCCACAGTGAGATAGCAGGCACAGGACACCTAAATCTTTCAGAGAAAAAGAATTGATTGCTCTCTTATCAGAAGAAACAAACTTCATCCTGCCTCGCTCAGGCCTAAAGAGGCCATTAGGATTAAGAGGAAGAAGTTGATGATGGCCAGACAGAATCTTGTGTTTGAATGGAATTTATGCATCATGTATGAGGTGTATGAATATGCAACAGGATATTTTTTGAAAGTTGATCCTCTGTTAACGTGGGTCCTTTGTTGGGCTTGTGTTGCCCAGAAGAGGTACCCGGATGTCTGTAACTCTTTGTTTCTATTGTCTCATATTGTCTTAATTCAAATTATCCAAACTATTGTTCCTCCAATTATATTGCTATTTTTATGACCATTTTATTATCATTAAACTTTTCAAATTTTAAAAAACAAGTGATTGGCATTTTTCACACATTTTAAATTGCTTGTGTTAAAGCACTGTATCCTCACAAAACACTGCATGAACTTGGGGGCCCTTGAGGAGTTTTCCATAGAATTATGAGCATTGGGAAGCAGAAACATAGCAGAGACCTGCTGCATGAGGAAGTGAAACAGCATTTTGTGGCTGCTTTGAAAGATTAAAAAAGACCCCAGCAACCTACCGGACAAAAAGTAGTTTGTTTGGGGTTTCTTTTTACCCCCACACAAATGTGAAACAATGGTAATATCCTTGTAGCCAAACAACAAATGAGCTGAGTATGAGGTATGTGTTTCTTTGCTGTCAGCCTGAGAGCAAATATTGCATCTAGAACAAATGGGTGAAATTTGACTGAATTAGCAGAGAAGCACCATCTTGAGGTCTCCCTTTCCCCACTCTAATTATTATTTCTTATGGAAGCCCCAGTTGTGCTCCGAGGCTGTGGATGGGTGGAATTTTTCTTCCAAAGCAGATATTCCAACTGCTTGGCTATGAATGGAGAATTGCACGTCTTTCAAATTACCACACCAACTCTCAACACGCTACGATTTTCTGAGATTTGCAACTCTTAAATTAGTTTGAGATTTAAATGGAATTTTAAATTTTATTCCTTTGAGCCTTTTCTGGCTGCTTCTTTTTCATGTGCTAAGCAGAAAAATAACGCAGAGCTTGTTTTTTTTCCTTCCCTTTTTTTTTTTTTTTTTTTTTTTCCCCCACTGTAGTAGGGCTGAATCCATGATGCCTTGACCTTCAGCTTCATGGTGCTGATGGATAGAGGACACTTGGGAAGTTTTCCTTGTAGATATAGAACTGTTGTGTAGAGTATATGTCTTCATGCTGGAAGAGAAGAGGAAAACTTTAGTTTCCCAAAGGTTAGCCAAAGCAAAAAAAGGTGGAGAAGAAATAAGTGTAAAGGAAAGTACTTTTTTTTTTTTTTTTTTTTTTGTCTATCTCAATATGCCAGCTGTGGTGCAGCCATCAGTTTTACCATCTTTTCTTCTTGATGCAAATGTTGTGTTTTTCACCTAAGCAAGCTCAGCTACCTGAAGGAGACTTGTCACAATCAGGAACATGAGTTATTCCTGTAAGCAGGAAAGTGCTGACAGCTGAGTAATTTTCATTGACAAATTGCCAGTGTGATTTTTTTTTTTTGTTTTAAATTTACGTATTCTGAGCTCTGACTTTAGGTGCATTTTTAATAAACACGAGTGCCTTCCCCTCTTCTTTGTGGAAGAGTGAAGAGTGACCTGAGAAGTATTTTTTTTTTCAAGACTTAAGTTAGATGGGATGCATTCCACTCCCAAATTAATAGGTCACTCTTGTTTTTTGGGACGAATCAAAAATCTTTGATAAATTCTACTTGATGAGAGTCAGTCTACTTCCTCCCCAACACATACACAAGGTAAACTTGTGTTATGCAGGAGAGCCCTGAAATTAAATGGAAGTGCCTCCAGACACACCCACCCACCTACCCCCCTATCTGGAAGCAACTGAGTGGTGCCTAGAACAAGGTTTTGTTGTAATAGCTACAATATGGTTCCTTCTGTGCTATTTGAATTGGGAAAGAGCACCTTGTTGGCTTTAGCAGGAGTATGAAAGGGTGAAATGATGATGGCAAGAGCATATGAAATAAAAAGAAGATTGGTGTTTTTATAAAACCTTTTAATTGATTTTAATGTGTTGCTTTTAATGGCAGTATTTAAAAGCCTTTTAGTAAATAATTTCCTCAATACAGGCATTTATTTGGAGAAGACACATCTCCACGAGAGATTTTTAAACGACAGTGCTTCGTGCCATAGGTAAATCACCTAAATGGTGTTTTAAATACCCATTGATTTCCTTCTTTCAGCCCTTGTACTTCTGCTATATTTCATGCTGCCTTGCTGTGTGATAATATTGGGCTGTTATACAGCTAATACAATCTTACTGCTCTGAACAGCAAAAATAAACCCATCTTTTGCCTCATACTTGGAGACATATGAGGATTTTTTATATGCTGGTAGGTGAGTTATTGGAGAAAGCTGGTAGACCTAATCCTTGTTGCTAATAGGTAATGTGCTCCTTCAGATTTAATTTCTATCAATTTTAGGTAAGCTTAGGTGTGTGTCTGCTATGGAGAAGCAGCAGTGAGTATTAGACTTTAGCCACTTAATAATTCTCATAGTTTTAATGGGGGTCTCCCCTCAACAGAGCCCTTTTTAGAGCTTTCAGTGAGACCTTAATACTGAGTTGGTGGGGAGGCTGAGTGACACAGTCTACTTTTTTGGGGGTGAAAATTTGCTCTAATTTGGCCAAGATTCACATGTCTAAAAAGCCACAAGTCACAATGAGATGTGCTGTAATACAGCTTTGTGTCTGACACCATGCCAGACTTCAGTGTCCATCTAGTAACACACAGATCTATCTTCTGCTTGGAAGTGTGGTACCATAAATTTTTTGCACAAGAGAGCAAAAGGAAAATAGATTCAGATTTCCCACAGGCAAATAAGAGGGGGTGATTTTTAACAACACATATGATAAAATTTTCCATAATGTGAAAGTACCATCCTCTGGCCTGCTAATGTCAACTCTAGTATCTTGCAAAGTGGCATAAAGAAGATGGGTGCTGTACAAAGCGGCTAGATAAAATTAATTCAGCTACTAGAAAAATAAGCACATATCTTTACCTCAATGACTTTGCAGTAATTACCCTCAGCAACTGCCTGCTAAATCTTGGTTAGATCTTAATTGACATACTCAATTATAAAACTATAAATTTGGGAGAGGAAAGATCTCCCTTGTCTTTAGCTGCAATAATGTAGCTAATTCTAATAATGGTTTGTTATCTCGCCAAATACGTTTAGCAAAAGATTTTTCTAATAGTTTAATGTCCCTACAAGGAAAAAAGAGAATATCCAAAATCTCTGAAGAATATAAAACATCCGATCGATAAGTTAATCAAATGAATCCTGTCAGATGTAGAGAGGGGTTGGGTCTCCTGCTCTCTGACACTGTAGTAGCTGCAAATGCTGATAGCTAAAAAAACCAACAACAATGCAAAAACTGAGCTGGGGGTTGGTAATGATGCTCCTTTTAGATCTTGAGGAATTCCGTATTCTCTGGAATTATGTCCCATTAAAAGTTTTCCTGGTTTACAAATGGGATTTTATTTAATCATTGTCTTAAAATAAAACCTAACACCAACCAGCCACAGAAATGAAAATGCTAAAAAAAAAACAAACATGAAATTCAATGAGGAATTTTAAAGCCTTGTTTAAAAATTTCACAGTGGTCCTGTAAAATGTAGTTGTTACCCTCCAGAATATTTAGAGCAGCAGTTTCTATCTTTAACAAAATTGAGTTTTGTTTAGTCTCCAGAGGGGCGTGCTGCAACCAACAGCTTTGAAACCTTTCAGTGGAACTTTTCTAATGTGGGGTGCTTGTTGCGTGTTTTGAGAAGAGAGGGATAACAGATCAGGCTATTTTCTACATTTTTGAAATGTTCAAACAAAAAAGTTGTGATTTCCCCCCCACACTCCTCCCCCAAGGAGGGGAACTGTAACTCAGCCCACTTGTTGGCTCTTCTCCACTGAATACAGATCATATGGTGTAAATCTTTCTGAAAGGGAAGTTGTCATTTATTATAAACACATTTCTCTGAAGGGAGTAACTAGTGAACTGTAGACACCTGGATGTACTTGAGCGCGTGACTAAACATGTCTCTGTGTGCCTGCATACAAATTTTGGGTACTGTAAAGATTGATCACACAGCAAGCCTAAATAATCCACTGTGTCATTTTGGGGATCAGCATTCCCCAGAGGGGGTTTTACAAGATGAAACTGGCTGCTGCTTCCATCTGCACTCCATGTGCATGTGTTTTAGAGCGCCTTCTCCAGGCTGATCTCTCCAAGTGGCAGCCAGATGTGGCTTTGAACTACTCCCCTGCTCTTTCTGTCCTTGGTTTTGACTCTTGTGAAGCAACACAGCGTTCAAAGTTTGGGAGTCCCGCACTGCCAGGCTTCAGTGCTGGTGTATGAGGTCCAATTCCTGCTAACAAAATCCCACCTCCAGCACTGTTCAGGAGAGCTGCCAGTGCTGGTACCTGCTGTGGCAGCCAGGGGTTCATGCTGGGATATGAGCAGGCCTGGTACTGATAGAGCAAACCAGTGGTGGGCACCCGGGAAAGTGCTGTGGGCAGCATCCCTAGCAAAAGCAGTAAAATAACTGAGTGACCTGAGCCTCTGATGTTAGACACAGATGGGCTATGGGCTAAATTGGATTCTGAATCTGATTTGTGCTTTCAATTTAAAATAATGTTGCTACAGCTGCTTTTTTCTTCTTCTTTTTCTTTTTCTTTCTTTTTTCCTTTTTAAATCTCGAAGGGCTGTACAGGAGAACAGAGATTCTTTTTACTGAAGTTGGCATCACCCTTTTCCCCCTGCTTTTCTACGTGATTTTATACAGCAACCACAGCTGACTTTCACGTGAACTGGACAGAAACAGGAAGAAATTCTGTCTCTGGCATTATTAGCTGACTTCTTGGCATGGGAAAATAAGAGAGTGTGCAGACCGCTAACACAGGCAGCATTTCTTGAGATGAGTTTGAACAGGGGCAGCATCTGATGAAGTGGAAAAATGAGCTTTTCTGTTCCAAAGGTTTCATACTTTCTAGGGCAAGGCAGGAAGTGTTCTTTTCCAGAGAGAAAGGAAATGGGAGGGAAGCTGGAGAAGTGATATGCATGCTGACACAGGAATAAAAAACAAATAATACTTCCAAGCAGTATTATAGACACCAAAGTATATCTTTGTGGATTTTTTTATAGAAGTGATTTACTCACTTTGTTGCTATTAAAATGCAATAGATGACCACATCAAAACCTGTGATCTGAAAGAACAATTTTCTTCCCCTTGTTGTTTCTTCTTGTGTTTAATTTTATGTTCGATTATGTGTCTTGTAAAAGAGAATACAGAGTTTGAGCTTTGTAAGCAAGGACCATGTGTGCAGGAAGCATATGCCATATTGCAGTAGTTGTCAGTAATAGATGCAGTATTCCTTGAAACCTTTATCAGCTGGATGTTCCTTGCCTCTCCAGTATCATTCCACTTCTTGTTTGTCCAGTGAGTTCTCCAAAGACATATTTTGCTGTGGTTGAAGTGGTGCTGAATGCTCTTATTTGGAATTAAAGTTGCTAGGCATTGAGGTTGCTTGGTCTGTAGCTAATGCAGGTCTTCGGGCTGCTATAAATCTTGGGGCATCAGGAAAGTCAGCATGCACCAATGGGAAACAATGATTTATTCTCATTGATCCCTTCTCCAAATAGTTAGCCATTTCATAAAAATGTCTAGATACACAGCAGCATTGGCTCCTTGGGTTAGTAGCTAATTATAAAATGCCCTGCAGTTCTCTTTTAAAGCAAAATGAATTTAAAGTATTTATGTCTTATTTTTTGTGCAGGGTAAGAATTTAAAGTGCTCTTGGTTTCAGAGGAGACCTGAGAGACCTGCAGAGACTTGCAGAGGCGGCACAGCCTGTGCTGAGGGGCAGGCAGCTGTGAAGGGGCGCAGGTCCCATCACCTGGACAGTAGGGTCTGAGTCAGTATCTTGTGTTCCTTTGTGCATTTCAGATTTTTTTAATTGTCACCAGAAGCAGCAGCCTTTTCCTTGGCTTTAGTGGGATTGGGATCAGGTACAATGTGATTGGCTTTCAGTGGTGATGGAAGCATAAGAAGAAATTATTCTGTGCCCAGCATCTAGCCAGGACATGTTGCAGGTGCTGGATGTCCCTTTGTCAGGATGCTAATAAATAAGAGTGGGTCAGTCACTGAGGCTCTTGCTTTGTCAGACAAAACCCCACCTGCTGGGAGAGAACATTTTCTGGTGGTTGGTGAGGAGAATATTCCCTGGGGTTCCTCCCTGCTCAGCAGTAGGGTGAACATTATATGGGGCATCATGTTCCATCTCTGATTTTCTTTCAAATGTTGTACCTTTTGGTTGCCTTGTGAACTCCTGGTCCTGACCTGCTTTCTGTGTATTTTTTTCCCTGTCTTTGTGCCTGGCTTTCTACCTCTTGCTAGGTTCCCTGGTCCTCTCTGTCCTGCTTTTTAATTACCTTGTTATCTTCATGCTTCTCTCCTTTCAATTAACGAGTTTCTCATATCTTGTTGCTCTCATACTTCTACACATCTCTTTACCAAAACCAAACTGTTTTAAGAATAACAATAATTTCTAAATAAAAACCAAAGAACAGTCAGTCTCTCTTGCAGATTTCCTGTGACTTCAGTGCATTTAAAATGCACACAGAGGTATTCTAAGCTACACGTTCTGTTTCTGAAGGATGTAGCTTCTAACTCAGCAGGTGAGAACAAAATATATTTTTTTCATTTATCCTGGTGATAAATATAATCCCTGTCTATTTGGGAGAATTTGGAGGCCATGAGCAGTAGCTACAGATATCTCCCAGCTTGTTTTCCTTTGCTGTGTTTAAGACTGATTATATTTTTAAGCATTGGTATGAAGTAGGGTTACTCAAGATTTTATTGTTTGTGATTTATGGATTTGATGGAAAGGTTTTTGAAGGAGGGTCTCTCCATACATGTGTAGAACTTCACTAAAATTCAGACACACTAAAACTCAGACACACAACATTACCATCATTTTCTCTGTAAACTATGAAGGAAAATGAAAATAAGTTAATATTGCTGAATGCAGCTCAAGGGTAACAGGATGCATCTCAATGTACTTACTGATGCTGGATTTTGGCCAGGACTCCAAGCCAGTAGAGTACTGGAGCCCAGAATGGTATGGTTTCTTTAATGATCCTAAGTAATCGGGAGATTTTGTATTTGCATTTTATCTCGGAGGCAAGAGTTAGAAATAGGTGTAACCAACTGTCACATAATCCAGCTCAGAAGAGTGCTGCCTTTCCAGCTGCTGGATGCCTTGCTGGCTGGAGGGTTTTTCTGCACATTAGAAAAACCCAAAACAAAGCCAAAACACCACCTGTCAACAGCATATGAAAAGACTTCAGTGACTTTAATCTCCTAACTGTCTTAAACTCTGTTTTAAGGACTATGTGGTAGAAATAATTGGATTTTTTCCCCCTAAATACACACTAAAGTGTTGCATGAACCACAATGCAAAGCTGATTTTACATTGATACAAGCTGTTTGTGAACCTCTGGTGTTATTTTTAAC
The DNA here is from genome assembly GCF_035770615.1 of Melospiza melodia melodia. Lineage (NCBI taxonomy): Eukaryota > Metazoa > Chordata > Aves > Passeriformes > Passerellidae > Melospiza > Melospiza melodia. The sequence continues at coordinate 26,523,465 of NC_086196.1, forward strand.
CTGGAGGTGAAAATGGTGTATTAAGAGTGTGCTCCCACAGTGTTCCCTTTGGCTTGACTTTTCCTTTTACTGCCAAGATGTTTCACTGATGCATGTTTCAAATGCACATCAACTTTCTGTCAAAGATTGTGGTGAGAAAGAAAAACAATAGATCTTGCAGGGTTACAGGTTTATACATCTTCCATCTTGCAGTTATGGGAATTTATTGTATATCCTATATTTTATTTTTTCCCTGTCTTTTTTGTGCTTATTTAGATGAAAAAAAAAGTTGGAGAACTGCAGTGTGTTTATATATAACATAATAGAGACAAAAGTCAGTATTTGATGGAGATCCAACGTAGCTTCTGTTCTCTGCAGTCGAGTCACCTTTGTACCTTTGCATTGCCCTGTCCTTACAAACAGTAAGAACAGCCCTTAGGCCAAGCCTTAAATCTTCAAATAAACTTTTTAAAGTCTTTTTTTTTTTTTTTAATGTAGGAGAAGTACAATTTTTATTCTTCAGAAAGCAGCTAGTTTTCAATCTAAGTTGTCTTTACTTGGATTGGATTGTCTTTACTTAGTTGGATTGTCTTTACTTTTCTTTCACAAGGTCTTGCTGACTCAGAATGCTGATGTATTTGTAATTTTATTTTTATCTGTAGAATAAAATTCTTCCATAACATGCAACTACAAATTAACTTAGCTGTGACATATATTTGCTTGGTTGTATAGTTATCTCTTGCAAATTTTAGGCCTGGCTATGACTAAACTGAAGTGATGCAGAAAAAGCCTTGATTTTGTGGGAATTTGGGTATTTCCCAGCTTCTTTATGTAAATTGAGAAATGGCCTAACTAACTGCTTCAAGAATAAGTACTATAAGAGCATGTGTGAATTTTGGTTTTGTCTGCATTTCATTTTACTTTTGTTTTTAATTAACTGTAGTACTAATGGCTAATTATGTAAATACTGAAAAGAAAAAAAATTTGAAGGGATTGGTTTGCTTTTCTATAGCAATACAAAATCCTGGTCTGGTTTTGATGTGTACATAACACCCTCCCTTCATAGTAAGGGATTATCCATTTACTTTTAGAAATGCAGGCAAATCTCCTTTATGATGCCACCAGTTGTACCTAAGAATCCCTGACCTTAAGGCTGTGCTTTAGCTCCCCATCACACTCTTCTCATGGATGCCCATACGGTTTGAACTCTGCTCCACTCCTGCAGCTCAAGCTTTGTTTGCTCTGACTAGCACAGAGCACGAAAAGGGGAAGATAAGGGTGTTTTTTAGCAGGCAGAGCTCCCACAAGGCTGAAGGTACATTGGAATGGCTCGGAAGGCATGTTGGTTGGGGCTCTGGTGGGGGCCTGGCACTTCTCCCCCTTGACATAATGCTCATTTTGCTCTGAAGTGATGTCTTCCCCAGCACCCCCCTTCACATGTAGACAGGATATGACACAGAGTTCTGGAAGAAGCTGATTTTTTGGAGGATGAGTGTGGTATTCACATTCTCTGAAAAAATTCCTTCACCCAGGATTTTTCTCCTGGGAAACTGGGAAACCTCAGAGAAAAGGAAAACAATTCTGATCTCATTTGCCTCTCCTCTGTTTTGCTCATGTGGAATGTGTTTGGAGATTGTTTACCCACAGGTCACTGCTTCATTGGTTTCTGCTGTGAGTTGTTTTCACTCATTGGCCAATTGGGGCCAAGCTGTGTTGAGACTCTGGAAAGAGTCGTGAGTTTTCATTATTATTGTTTTAGCATTCTGTAAGTGTTTTTTCTGTATTTTAGTGTAGTATAGTATTCTTTAATATAATATAGTATTATAAATTAATTAATTGGCCTTCTGAGAACATGAAGTCAGATGCATCATTCCTGCCTTCGTCAGGGCATTCCCTGCTAATACAATAGATGAGGGCAAGTCTGAGACAGACTGTGCTGCTCCAGTGTGATAATTTGTCAGGGAGATTTGTGTGAAAATGAGAAATCAGAAAATATGATCAGCATGGGAAAGGAGAGCGATCCAACAATGGTAAGGAGGAGATGGAGACTGGGCACAGGGCAAAGGCAAGAGTGTAGGAGAAGTTATGTTTTCCAGATGTGGGTAGTAAGCATGTATTGGCATGGCAGTACTTTTATCCAGGTCTGGAAGAGGACATTTCTCTTTGCAGTGGTGATCCACCAAGAGAATGACAACAATTTCAATAATTTCATTAGCCCAGATGGCAGATGAGTAAGCTCCCACTGTGCTAGTGAACCTCAGCAGCATAGCAGGATGATCAGTGAGGACATTTTGGGTTTGAAATTTGTTATGGGAAATCTAAATGATTAATTGCAAACACTATACATGGAGAGGGAACTTCACATGTTAGGGTTGCGTATGAAGGATATCTCAGTTACCAGAATGAGTGACCTGTAAATGCTGAATTTGCTCCCCCTTTCTAGAGCAGAGCTTCTTATAATACAGGCTTGTGCTGCAAATTCCCTACCCCATAAGTAAGCAGAAGGATTTGCTCAGGACCAGTTTGGATACTGTGCTACAGCTTTGTGGTAGCTGCTGCCTTTTGAACCCAGTCCAAGGATCAGAAACTGGAAAACATGCAGCAAAGGAGGGAATTTCAGGGTGGCAGAGGAATACTTTGGCAGTTTGGATTGCCATAGGCTGTCTTGAAGGATGAGTCATGCAGGATTCAAAGTGACAAGCATTCAAGTACTTATGGATTTAGTGTTCTAGCTTGTAATGTTAAATACGGAGTCAGGGTGGACATCTGTTACACTACCAAAACTTACTGTGTTCAGGCAAAGCTGATGCTTAAGAATCTGGCCAGAGTGAACATGAAAAAAAAGAAAAAATGCCTTAAAGACATTGAGAGTTAGCTTAGGCAATCAATAATTAAGCATCTTTGAAGTTTCTAAAACCATGGAGATTAATTTCCTAACAGAAGAGAATTTCTGTGCCTCTTGTGGCAATATCTGGTATTGCAAGATAACTTTTAAGAGAACTTTTTATCCTTTGATCAAATTTTAATAATACTGTGGGTAGGCACATAAGCCTGTTATACTGTCAGGTCTCCAGAACCTCTCTGGGCACCCTATTCCAGTGGTTGACCTCTTTTGCAGTAAAGTTGTTTTAAGATGTTTCAGTACTCCTTGTCCTGCCAGTGAGCACCAGGGAGAAGAGCTGGGCTGCAGCTGCTTGCCAGTGGGATTGTGCCATTCCCACTGGAGGTTTCAGCACACTGAATTTAATAACTGAATTTAACTGTTTCCCCTTTCAGTGGTGATTAAGATGCAGTCTTGTCACTGTTAACTCCCCTCCATCTCCTGTATTGCCAGGGAATGCTTACACCATTTGGAAAGGTTTCCATATTGTCAAAAGATTACAAGATTTCAAGGGCAGGTACAGGATTTTTAGATTTCCATGAAAAAACACTGGTTTGATATTAATTTCATTGGAACATCTGAAAAGTTACTCGATTCCTTTGGAAAAAAAAAATAGTAATACCAACTTGCAGAATTACTATTTTAAAGAAGTCCTGTCTTTCAGTGTTGTAGTTTTCTGTGTAAATGGTGGCTTTCTGAGTTGCTTTTGGGAGTTGAATATTGATGGTACACAAAGGTAAAATAATTTTGTTTTGACACAAAACGTTTTGTATGGTGTAAGAAGTCTTGGTTTTTTTTTTTTTATTGGTGAAAATCTCATTAACTTTAAGCCAACTACTACTCTGCCTAATTTAAAAAATAAAGAAAAAACAAACAACCAAAAAAAAAATTCCTAGCAAAATCATGTGTCATACAGTGCATCAGGGTCATGACATGGAGGCAGGTGGGCTCCAACCTGTGAGGTGCTGGCACTTAGGTCTTCCCTGAGCAGAGCACTTTATTTTGAGCCAGGCTGTGATCAGTAAGTAGCACACACTCCCATGCTTTGCTTGAGAGAGGCCAGACACTCAGCACCCCGTGTATTGAGCCAAGAATGTGCTGCATATTAGAGGGGAAAAAACTACATTGTACTCTAAAAATACTACCTTTTTGCAGGTCATATTTCCTATGCCTATTCCCTTTCAGGTCTCTCTGGTGCCTGATATTATTCAGTGGTAGTAGATAGAGAGGATTGCTGGACAAGTGCAATGCTTTTATAGAAAGAGTCATTCTGCGATTTCAGATTGCTCAAAGCTTTTTCCCTTCACTGCACTTATTGAGAGGAAGGGAATCTAAATGTATGAGGGCAGAAATAATTTCCCTTTTCTTTAACAATTGCACCATGATGTCAGCTGCTGCTAGTAATGTAGAGTGATAAATTGACATTGAACTTGAACAGAATTCATGGCGTGCTGGAGACAATAAGAACCTCAGAGGAAATAATTATTTTGCTGCCAGGAGCTCATGCATCTCAAATTGGTTGGTGTGGGGACTTTAGAGCAGCCTGCCTATTGACTGGAGTTGAGAGCTGGTGCTGCCAGCTCTGTGTTAGTGCAGGAACTCAGGCTTTGTGGTTTGCTCATAGCATGTCAGAAGAAAGAAAAGAGAGTGGCAAAGGTCTGATGTTGCCCACTTTTACTTGCTTGCTTGCAGAGAGAGGCAGTGGGTGTTGAAAACCAAGTTCAGTAATATGTTTTTTCCTGTGAATACAGGACTTTGATACTCTCACAGCAGTACTTAACTGCAGACACTTGGTTATAGCACGATTCCTGATGAGTGGCACATCAGTTGCATGCTGCAGCCGCCAGAATTCAATTTAGTGTTCATGGGCTCAATCGATTTGGGGAGGGCAGAGTCCCTCTGATCAGTGGCACTTGTTACCAATTGGGGTCACAATAATTAAATTTCCCATGAAAGTAATTAGGTTGCATCGTACACAACACTTTGCTGGGTGTTTTTTTACTTTGTTTTGGGCATGGCAGTTCTAACAAAAAAGCCCAACCACCCTGTTCTCCTCCTCCCCTCATTAAAGTCAGTTTGAATGTTGAGGATGCTCCATGATGGCCTATAATTAAAGTCTTGCTTTTCATTAGAATAAAACATAAATGACAATGTGGCACTGAGTTCCTGTTGACTTTCACTGAGAGTCAGGCATCTTGATGTCTTTTCTTTGAAAATTTTACTCTTTATTCAAAGGTCATGTTCTTGCAGAAAAATGATCTTTCAGTATGTATTTCAGTTTTCCTGCAAGGAACAAGAAAAGATAACTTCCCAAAGTTTGTAGCTTTCTTATGTCTCAAAGAGAGTTTTCATTTGAACTTTGACCTCTTAAAGCAGGACATGTTAATTTATACAGGTCATAAAATTTTGGAAGGTTATAAATTAGTGTACTTAATCCCCATCTAAATAACAAACTTACAATATACAAGCTTGCATTTTCAAAGAATAGTTTGGGTCAGAAGGGGTCTCTAAAGGCACCATCTGGTCCAACCTATCTGTAATGAGCAGAAGCATCATCAACTACATCACTTTATTCTGAGCTGCTCTTGTAATATGCATAACAGACCATGGATCCTTGGTGTCATGTTGGCTCCTGATTTGGGCTTGGCTTCAACTAACTTCCAAAATGTGGGAAAGGAAAATAAAATTTTCATCTGTGAAAATCAACATCATGCCTTCAGTAACAATAACTTTTAATAACAGTTAGTGTTACAGCTCTGTGTTTTTCCAGTGGGCAATTTTTAACAATGAAAATTTCAGGCGTCCAGTGTTGTGTGAAACAGCAGCCTGGACAATGAGCTTGATGTCATCTGCTGAAATGTGGTTGAAAGCTATGTCTGAACTACCGAAGGGTTGTCTCCTCTGATATTTATTACTTTGATAGTCATAGGTTTTGAGTGATGCATCTCTGGTTATATTTGGTTTATTCAGTTCCATCAGTTATGGTGTTACACTGGTCAGAAAGAACTTTTTGGGTCTTTTTTAGGCATGTAGCAGTATAAAATCAAGCATCATTGATATATTCAGTGGTGGTGCTTCTGCTGTGACAATTGAGGCTAGTCTCTGGAACAACAAAAAAGCCTTCCAGTAACATCTGGGTCAGGAGAGTACCATATATTTAGTCTCTGACCGATCTCAGTTCTTTGCTTTGTTTGATGCTTTCAGAGAAGGATCCTGTGTTCAGTATCGTTCTTCCCTATTTTCATGGTACTGAAATCTTCAAAAATGGAGATGTTTTATAGTTTGCTTACCAAGGTAAATGGTATAGCTAAACTAAACAGTAAAATGTAAAAAAACTATTAGAATTACTAGTACCTTGTGTGCAGTGAGCTGGTTTGGTTACCTGCTGGTGAGCTGGCTTGTCTTACCTGATGTAATCTAGAATTTGATGTTGAGACATGAAGGCGTGAATGAAAAGGTTAAAAATCTGCAATACTTTCACCCAATAGAAGTGGCCCATAGTACTCTTTTTTAGGGGAGTTTTGGCCAGTCACTGGGGGAAGAAGGCTTTGATGCTACCTGTGCACTTCTTCTGTCACTAGAAAGTTTCAGTATGTCCTATCTATTTTTTCAGCTGAAGCAACAGTTCATAAACTGAATTCTTAGTTTTGCTTGGAAATCTGTGCAGTGTGTAGTGGCTTAATTTTTCTCTATACAGCTTCATGCAAACGCCCTGGGGGGAATTCAGAACAGGAGAGTTTTAGTCATCAGAGGATAATAAGCAGAGAGAAAATAGGGGCTTAAGTATTGTGTACTTCCCTTTTCCTTTTAGCAGTATCCCATGTAATGTCAAAGTCATAAAATGGTCCATGAAATGGAAAGGTGAAAGGGTTCCTTGTCCTATATAATTACTAGACCTTAGCTCCTGTTCACTTACTCCCATTGTAGGAATGCTTTGGCTCTGGTTCCCTGCGCATGTTCTTTAATGAATTGCTGGCATTTATACTGAAGACAAAAAAGGAGAACATTATCCTTCAAAACTTTTCTTCTATTTTCATTTAATTAGTGCTATTTACAGAACTAAAGAAAAAAATTTTAAAATCCAAATCTGCTAGTTTTTCCTTTTCTGATGTGGTAACAAATGTCTGGGATGCAAAGCACTAACTTCATTGATGCTGATAGGAAACTATTTATTTGTTAGTAGTCTATGGTTATCTGTTCTTCAGGCTTTGATATTCACTTTCTCTGGAGTCTCACTGGTGGCAGGATTATAAAGAGTTTTTGCATGCTCCATTGTACTGACCTGTGATTTTGTGCTGTAGCTGCTGGGTTTCTGAGAAAGCAGGAGTGAATTGGATTCTTCTCATTTTCGCAGGGGAGAGATAAGCATGTGCTAATATTCAGTTCTTTTTTTTCTCTATCAATCAACACGTGCCAGCAACACAGATAAATAAATGAAAATGAGTCCATAGTTAATCTATGAGATCTGGATATGAGATGAAAAACCTGACTGGTCTTGTGTTGCACATGAATTCCAATCATCAGAATTTTTTTTTTTTTTTTTTTGCAGCAAGCATCTGAGTGCTGTGGTTATTACTCAGGCCACCCAGTTATCTGAGAGATGCCTCTTTTTGGCTTCTTGAAACCTCCTTACCCACAGCAACCTCACCTCACCCTTTTCCTGAGTGGAGTCAGCCCCATCTTTTCCTCACATTTGCTCTTGTTTTACCAGGGGCAGTTTTGATGAGCTGGAGTCTGTTCATGAGCACCAGCTCTCAGTCTCTGCTCTGGGGTTTAATCTCTGTAGGCCTGTGTGTGCAGCTTTAGATGTATTTTGGAAGTGCAGGATGCATTGGTGGTGCCACCAGGTGAAACTACCCCTTCTGTTTGAATCTCTGTTTGTTTTGTGAAGATTTATTCCTTTATGATGCAGAAAATGTCACCACCATAATACCATCTGTGTGCTTTTTCCATAGAGGAATGCAGGTGAGATTTAACACTAGGGTTGTTCCTATTTCCCAGCCGGGTACTTTGAAACCTGCTTCATTCTTTTCATCAGTTCTGGGCAGAAATTTCATTTTGAGTAACCAGTGGAGATTGCTATCCATGTGGGAAAGAGAAAGATAGCCAGACAGAAAAACCATGTGTTGTGAATCTAAAGGTTTGATGAGGACCCTGCGTGTCAAGACTCTAGGAGAAACAGCAACGCAAGGTAAGGGTTAGAAAAAGAAAAAAAGAAGGTGGCTGCTGAACTAACATGCATGGGAAAGGGCAGAATTAGCACTAGGCAGTTCAGAACGTTGAATGAGGGAAACTTAATGATTATAACAAAGCAAAAAGTCAGTGTATTGTTTTGATCACTGAAGATAAATCACCTAGCTAGCTCTCCTTTACAAACAGTTAATGTGGGTTATTTTTGCTCCTGGAGTTGAGGGGCTCCAATTTATATTAAGATTGAAGAGCATTAATCATACTTCTTTGCACAGACTTTATCCCTGAACAGATTCTGGTCGATTAAATTTTACCCCATTACTGCTTTAAGTAATGACTGTGCTACATTTAGGCTTTGTTAGGGGAAGAGCATTATAATAGCTGAAGTTTTGTGTGGTTTTAGGCAAGCTGGAGTGTCCTGAAGGCTTTTGTGTAGTTGACTGTGATTTATAGCGTAGAAGAAACAAGTAGTTTTGCTGCCAATTCAGAAGATGCCAGAAGTGAATTTTGGTGAGGAGCCTGGTCACGTAACTTATGTGGGTTACAATAATATAAACTAGTGATTAGTTTTTACCTTTATCTAGTGGTATAGGGAGTTCTATTCTTATTTTCTCTTGAGTACAATGCAGCTCAAATGTAAAGCTGTGTTTAGCTATCAGGCAGCACAGGTGAATAATATCCCTGGGTCACTCTTCAGGAGATAATGACAATTTTACCTGTGTTTAAACTGGAGCAGACCAGCAGGTGGTATATCCATATCTGCTGCTTCATTGCCATGCCAGCAGTTGACAGCTGCTAGCTGCTCTTGGTGGCTCAGACAGCACATCATCTGTGGTATATTAAGTGCTGTACTTTAGGCTGACTGTCAGGGGTACCGCACACTGATGTCTGTGTTAAGTTGTCCACTAGTTAATGTACATTCTTATGAGTGGTTTATAATGTAAAGGAGTAGAGTACCTAATGCCAGTTGAGATGCATGTAAATGGTTGTCTGGATCCCTGATGCTGTTCTGAATGTCCTGTTGTGTGCATTTTGGCTGAAGTGTGGGAAATGCATATTTGGATTTTTTTTAATAGGAGGTTAATCAATGTGCATGTAGGCTGTGTGCCACATGTGAGCAATTTGTCTCAAACTTCACTACAACCAATATTTTCTCTCAGGCCAGTAGTATCTTGAGACAGCATACTTTTCTTGACATTTGTGTCATTATTTTGTTAAGCAAAGTTTGTCTAGTGTTATCAGTAACAATATCTATTAGTGAGTTTTTCCTTGCTTGACAATTTACTTACTTGGAGGTAAAATAATTTTGTGTTGCCATTCTATTTCTACAGCATTAGCCTATTTTCTGCCTCTTAAGTCAAGCCTGGGATTGTGTTTTTGCTTAGCTTTCTCTTGTATAGATGTATTTTAGCAGAGACTCATTAAATTAATTTGGGTATTGCACATGGACATATATATACATATATACTCATGCAGAGAGTTTTCTGTTAATGTATGTTCTTGTAGACAGTGACACTTAATTAGTCATCACAACTTCTCAAAATCTGGTTAGATTAGGTTATGGCTATGTGCCATTTAAAAGTGAGTGTCTTCAGATTCCTGTCTTTTTGTAGTCTAGCTAAAAATAATCTGAGAATATACACCTCTGTACAACTCTGATTCTAATGAAACAGTATGATTGCATCTGTTGTTATTCATATCTATTTATACATTCAAAGGTTTTAAATTTTAATTATATTTATGAAGATAAGTTCCTTATCAAGATACAGAGTATTACTAGACCTTAAATGCTTCAGGTATAAACCAAAGTCTCCAGTTGCTAAGAGGAGCCTGTTAGCTGCTTGCTAGCTTAGAACTGGGATCATCTGGCAAATATATTGAAACATAAAAATCTTGAAAAGATGCTGACTGTAGATAAGGAGCTAAGTGCTGAGGTCTGGCTCCTGCTCAGTTTACCCATTCTTGCATAGGAAATGTCTTGCAGTGTTGAGTTTTTCTAATAAGAGCATTGGCTAATTCAAAGCTCGGCAGATCCCGAGGATTCGAAAAATCTTGACCCAGAGGTTTTCTTTCTCCTACGCTTTTTCATGTAACCTGTAAAGGGAAGTTCTGTGATGTTTTGGTGGCTGTTGAAGTTAGCACTTTTGAGTTCAAAGGATTTTTTAGCAATTCAGAATGTTGTAGACTGACATTTGTCAGGGCAGGCACAAAAGGAGAGACAAAATCCTGGGCTGCTGCAGGTAATAGGTAGAAAGAAGTTGAGCTCTGCCCTCTCTCCAGTTTTATTAGCTCCCTTGATAACTCAAGGGCAGCTGAAGACATAACATTTTTGAAACATCGCCTCCTTGGAATGGGTACCTGTGTAAGCCCCACAGCAGTAACTTAAAAGTTCACCAATGTGTTGAGAAAAAATGGACAAAGGTCTGAAATGTATCATAATTGAACAAGCACTTCTAAGTGCCAACCTAGTTAAATTACAGGAATTTGCTCTAATTAATGCAGCTTTAATTAATACAGCTGTACTAGTGCCATAATTAGTATCTTTTTCAGCCATGGCTTGTGTTATGGAAACAAAATACTGTGTCGTAGAATTCTGTTCACATTGGATGCTGTGATTTAGCACTTGTTTGAGGGGTTTTTTTTTAGCTGATGATAGGAAGCTCTAATAGGAAGGAATCCAAAAGCCCTTTAGACACCATCTTAATTTTCAGCATTGCTACTGGATGTATTGCCTTCAGTAGAATTACTGTTTTGGTGCTTCCCTAGATTGAGCCTGGGTTAGCTGGAGTGTTTGGTAGATAGCCAGTGTACCTGCTGCATGCAATTGGGAGGCAGTGACTGGAATGAACAAGTCCTGCAAATCTTCTACAACACCAAGGTGGCCAGGGAGTAGGTGTGGCTAATTTGCCATGTACGGTGTTCATGGATTTGGGGATAAATTTGCTGGCTCTTTGTCCTGTGCTGTAGTTGAAGGCTGACCACTCAGCACCTTTCCTTACCCAGTTGTGAACCATCAGCATGCCTGTGCTTGGAGTCTGGCCATGAATCACATGCCAAAATAAGCAAAGAAATAGAAGAATTGCAAACCCAAATGCCCTAATACAAGCCAGAGCTGGGTACCTCTAAAGGAGTATTTTTCTATTTATGTTCTTTGTCTTTTGCTGAGGCACATAAGTGTCAGACACAGGATGCACACAAGTTAACTCTACCATTGTGATAATATGGCATTATACACTTACTAAAGCTTTAAAAAAAAAAAAAAAAAGTTTTTTTTTTGCTTTGTATATACTATTGGTTGACTGGAGTTCTCAGTTTTCCAGGTTCAGTCTATTGTTAGCAGAAAAAGTATTTCCTACTCACTCTCCCTTGGAAATGGTGTATTTCAACAGGAAATAGCATAATAGACTAACCAAAGAAAGTCTGAGGAAGGTGGCCCTGTCCTGGTGGGGGACTCCCAGTTGTCCTGGCTCCCACTGTGCCATGGCAGTGGGGAGAACACGCTGCTGCATTCCCTGTAGTATGACTCTCCCAAGAAACAACTTACTGATTAAGTAGTCTTACAGGCCATAAAGCGCTTTTTTTCATTAGCTACCTTGCCTAGCACCACTTGTGCAGTGTTTGAGGTATTTTTTGCCCCTGGAAATATCTTGCTATTTAGACCACATCTTTTGTTGAAGAAATTAGAAGACTAATGGTTGTGGTGGTTGCCTGCGTCCTTGCTAGTACGTGGATATGCCTCTGAGCTACTGTTCTGTCTGACTTGCATGGATGTCAGTAGTATCTGAAAGGCAACTTTTGTACTCTGCTGCAATAAGATTTGAAAATAAGGAGTGCTTTGTCATAAAGCTCAAAAAAAGTATTGAGATACAATTTATAATTAGCTTTTTTCCTGTAGTTGCCAGTGCAAGTACTCACACGAGTTCCTTTTTTAATCCAAGACATAAATGAAATCAGAAAATTGTCATGGATGCTTAGTTTCCTTGTTTGCTATAATGAAATAGTTTATGCTGGGTTTTTTTTTTTTCTTCTTTGTCTTGGAGAAGATCTATTAGGGTACAGCTTAAAGTGATTTTCTGGATGTTGTAGTAAAATTGCCAAAGCAGATTAAAGTATATTATAGAGACAGCAGTGTGATGAAGAACTCAGTTTTATTTTCTCATGAATTGTTATTCATCACAGGGGTAATTTAGAATCTCCAGGTATATTCTTGCTCATTTTGCATGTATCTTTGAGATTCACCTGGGGTTCTAACTCAAAAACACAGGAAGCTTTAATTAATTAATTTATTTCTTGATGGCATTAGTCCATGCTTCATTTCTGGTCAGATAACACAATAGTGATGTGACTTTTTCATCCATAAAAACTTGTAGATATGCACTGAACATCTGCACATAACGAATCCATTCATGCAAAGAAAGATAAGTGACTTATTTATCATGCTAGATTTGCAAGAATTTCTTCTTTTCTACAGGCAGCTTCAGATTTTTGTTGCCATTGAGGGCAAAACTCCACATTCTGTTCATCTAATGAGCAAGGTACAGATCCTTAGAAAATATCCATCTCGATTTTTAGATTAGCAGGTAAATATTTGTATAGTGAAATGAAAGAAGGGCAAATGTTTTTTGCTGTTGTTACTTGCTGATTTATTTTGACAGCCACAAAGCACCAAGTGGTGCTGGTGCATCCTGGCTGCAGCAGGTGTGATGTGGGCTGAGGTGAAGACACCCACCCCGAGTTTATACAATACCTGTACTGTTCCAGAGCTCTCAGCCTCGGTGATCAGCAAAGCCTTGGGAGCAGTGCTTCAGCTGTTTGCCAGGATGGGCTCCGTTCAATTACCTAAATATAGAATGGCTTTTGAGATGTGCTGTAGAGGATCTGGACATCTTCATGGACAGGTAGGTGCTGTACAGGCTTGCAGGAGACCTGCTCCATGCCCTTCTGGACAGGCAGCTGTGAGCTAGGAGGGGTATTCCAGGGCATATGACACTAGACAATTATGCCCAGTGACTTGTCTGTGTGCAGTGTTGGTGACAAGTGCGTTGTGCCTGAGGTGTTGACTTAAACATTAATTGAATCATTGTCCTGTGATTGACTGGATCTTCATGGATCATACTGGTCATGTACAAAGCTGGGGCATCCCTGGATACCTGTGCATAGACCCCTAAATGGAAAATGTCTTGCTGCCTGCCCACCTTCAGGTCTGCAGTAGGGAAGGATTGATATGGGTATGTGTGTGTTAGCACACCTGTGACATTTTACTTTATTCATGGCAGAAGAGGGTTCTGGAGTTGAGGAGAGAGAGTGGGGTTTGCTGAAATTTGTGTCAGAGGGTCTCCATGGATAGAATTAATCTTTCAGAGAGAAATAGGTCGGTGTTTGGATTCAGCCTCCATGCAATGGATCCAGGAAAGTGAGAACATGGAGGTTTCCCAAATACTGACTGAGGAGTGTTAAAAGTGACCAGGGCACAGTTAACTCTGTTAACACCAACTTCTGAATAGGAGCAGGTTAAATAGAAGGACATGATCTAGTCTGTTCTAAGGATGTGTGTGAGGGTGGTGAGGCACTGGAACAGGTTGCCATGAGGAGCTGTAGATGCCCCATCCCTGGAAGTGTTTAAGGCCAGGCTGAACACTGCTCTAGGATGCTCTCCTGGCTTCCTCCATCCCTTCCCATGTGTCTTCCTTTGCATGCCCTGTGGCTTGGAAGGTTTTTCCCAGCTTGGCATTGCCCACTGCTTTTGGGGAAGGAAGTTTTCCCCTCCCACAAGCGACTTCCACCACCTGCAGAATGCACAGCTGGGAACAGGCAGGCAGAGACCCTCTCTTCCCTGCATCCCACTTGCACACAACAAAGCAACCTTATAATGTACTCCCTCGAGGAACTAACTAAATAAAACTGATAGCATTCATCCCAGACTTGCTGAGGTGAATGGAAAGGGAGGAAGCAATGGAGAAGTCCTGGTGCTTTATAGGGAAATATACCAAGAATCATTAGACAAGACTCTGGCATTGAAGTAGCTGGAGGAGAGTAGATGGTGTGCATTGGGATGTTGTGTTGAGTGGAAACTGTTGAAAGTCATGAATGGGCCAAGGGACATGGAGACTAAGCCAAAGGCTTGAGTTTGAAGGAATTGCTGGAGACTTCAGTGACATCAAAACCAATAAAAGGGACATCCATGAAATTGCAGGGAACAGCAGATGAAATCCGAGGAGTGAAATGTAGTTTTTTCACTGCTGAATTTACCTTACAAATGACTGGAGGAAGGAATCTGAGATGCAGCAAAGCAGGGTGATTAGGATCAAATGCAGGGTTTTGGGGAAGGTAGGAGGTCCCAGCAGACTGGCACTTTAAATGCAGCTCCCCTGGATATATTGAATCAGTCTGCTAATGCCTTCACTTAGCTGGCAGCAAAGTTACTAGTCTTAGGATTGGATTTCTCCACCACTTGTAACAAAAGTCCATTCCTGCTGAGTATCAATAGCTTTTATTGAAGTCTGTGTCTCGGGAGACTGGGCCCAGAAAGGACAAGGGAAAGGCATCCCTCTGCTCTGACAGGGATGCCTTCAAGGCAGAGATGAATAACACAAACCTTGGCACTGAGACGGAACTAAGACAGGTGGAAATTATTTTCTTCTTGCTACATAGTCCTCTTTTTAATCTTTAATTGCACCAGGCTGTTAAATCTAGTCTGGACAGGAGAATTTCTCTGTCACAAAGAGTTTTGTTACTGTAGGATTTTGAACACATAGGTAATCTGTCTGGGTAATTTCTGTTTGTGTGCTGCACTGAAAGTGGCTGGAACTTTTTTCAAACTCCACGGATGGATTTTGAGTAAACTCACAATGAGTGGTGGTGTTTTGAGAGCAAGGGTTTGATCAAAGGAAGCAGCAAGAGTATTTTTTTTTTTTTTGCTGTCGTGGTCCTCTTAGATGTACTGCACTGCTGTAGCAGAGAACACAAATGTAAAAGGGAATGAATGAGGCAAAAATAGAATGGAGATAACTTTCTGTTTGGTTCAATGAGGAAATTTTGTCATGCAAATGTGCCAAGAAGGTAAGCTGGCTATACTCTTAAGATTCCAGAAAAAATCCAGTGATTGTGGACACTTCAATTTTTAAGATTCATGAAAGTCTGTCCCTGTTTCCATATGTCAAGATGGACACTCAGAAGCACCAGTCTTTTGGTAACATTTAGGGATTATCCCTTGATTCTGAGTCCAGGGTCACAGAGGTTGTCTGCAGTCTGGTAATTCACAACAGAAATAGGAAAACTAGGTCAGAAAATGCTTAAGGGATTCCCATTTAATGACATTGAGGCATTGGTGTTGTCAAACCATTTATGATTTCAAGTTCTTCTTTCTTGTCCTTCTGTGTGGCAGATGATTCCTAGAAAGTACAATCAATTGCAAGTTCAGGCAGCATGGGAATAAGTGTCAATAAGTGTGGAAAATCGTACTCTTGTATGCCAGCATACCGCAAAATCATCCAAAGTGTCTCTGTCTAGCCACTCTTGGAAGGTCTTATTTCATCACATTTCTGAGCTGAGAAACAGTTGGTATATTAGAAAAATCTGTTGGGAGAGGTAATGTGTGGTTTAAGAGTAGCAGAAGTGCTGGGAAAGATCAGCATAGAGGTAGACACCTAAACCTGAGCTCCTGTCTGGGCTGTTCCATACAGTCAGTGCAGAGAAGGCATCTGTGGGATTGATGCATTTCATGTAGTGTCAACCCACTACAAATGGGAAGGAGAAAAACCATTAATAAATTGTTTCTTAAAAGCACTTCTTTATCACCACTGAATTTTAAGTTTGTTTTAAAACAGCTCATGTGTAGTTGTCTATCCCTTGTCTGACATTTAGCAAGGAAACATCCCAGAATACAGGAGCCCAGAAGAGTACCCAGGAACAAAGTCTAACTGTTGATTTTTGGTTGCTTAAAAAACAGGGGAGAAAGCTTGAACCGCTCAGCTTCACTGACTTATTCTAGGTTATAGAACAGATATGTGCCTATGCTTTTTATCTTGATTGCAGAAAAAGAGCACAAAGAGGTGAGATCATACACAGCTCTGAATAGACTTATTACAAATCAGAAATCTTGAAGCCTTCTGCAACCCTTGCTGAAAACTGTCGACTTCAGTGTGACCGGGGTGGAGTATTTGGAATGTTATTTAACTCTTGTGTTACAATAACTCCTGCAGGGCCCAGAAAAGTTAGGGCTTTATAGTACAAATGAAGACAAAGCAGACCTATCTCAGAACATTTACAGTATATATACATTTCTGAGATGTATATTTACTTATTTAAGCTCTCTATTCTTGAGTTGAATGTTATACTCAAACAGAAAAGCTCAAAGAAATAAATTTTCTTGCATATTTATGAAGTCCTATGGGTTAAAACAAACTTTAAATTTCCAATTCTCATATATTAAAAGGCTGTTTGATATAAAACCACCACCTGTAACGATGGAAAATTTAAGTGTAAATAGATGTGAAGGCAAAGGAGTTAACTTAAGCAAGTACTTTTATATTTAATGTTAGCTGCTTCATCCACCATGACAAACTCAGTTTGGAGAATGTGTGTCAAAAAATATAAACCCATTTTAGAGCACCTTATAGGATCATTTAAACATCATGTTGAAAGGGATCTCTGACAGTCTTTAGTCCAGTCTCCTGCTCAGCCTTCCTTCAAAGCTGCAGCGGGTGGCTCATGGCCTGGTGTAGTTCCCATCAAAAGGTTTGCAGGAGAATCCTCAGCTTCTTGGGACACCTTGTTCCAGGGTTTGCCACCTACAGATCTCTACCCATTCACATAGAGATTGCATATTCTTTGGTTTTCTTTGAAATTAATCCATTTACCAGCAAGAGACAGTTGCTAAGGACTTGCTTCCAAACTTTCCAACTTTTTGGCCTGGAAATGAGGCAAGGCACATTTTGGTTGGATGTGCAGAATAACCTGTAAATGTAAATCCACAGGCTGAGAATTGTTGCAGGCCACTTTGCAAAGAAGTTGCTGATGCTTTTTGAGCAAGGCTTCTTTTTTTTGGATGCCGGAAAGATCAGCAATGGATGCAGGCTGGTGGCCGAAATTTGTGACTAGAGGGAATTTTCTCTGAACTGCTATTACCCTTTAAAATTGTTTTTCTTGAAAAAACTGTTTGTAGAGGTTTGCTGATTTAGTTCCTTGTCAAGAAAGGCCTAAGTGAGGAGAGCTGGTTTTACATTTTCACAAACTACTTTTTCTTTGAAAATACTGATTCAACAGGACCTCAGGATCTTGGGGAGCAGTCCTAGTAATGCTTTCCCCAGAAAAGGCTTTTAAAGTCCAATGGACTACCTGGTCAAGTCAATCTGTGGGGAACCAGGATTTTCCTTTGTAGTGATGGATACAGCTGTGCAAAACATGAGATTAATAACTCCCAGGAGAGATCTGTCCTATCCATGAACTATAGAGTATGCACAGATGCAGATCTTAGGTGAGACATTTAACTTCTGCAGGGCTGATGTCAGAAAGATCAAATTCTTTTTTTTGTCATATATTTAAATGGTTAGTGTCTAGGCCTTTAAATACTTTGTGGATGTAAATTGCTTTGGAAAACTACATGGCACAGGGAAAGGAAAGGAACTGATACAATGAGCTTCTTAAAGATCATGTGTTGTGAGGTGTTCCCCTCCTTAGAGAGGGCACAGCTGACTTGGTTGCACTTTTGTGACATTCACCTGGCACATGATCTTTGAGGACGCTATGGAGAGTATTTAATCGCTGTCACATACACACTTCTGTGTTCTGAGCAAATTTTTCATGTAGCAGTGTCTCACCTGTTTATCCCAGCCCATGGTTAGAAGCACAGAGGCCTCTGCTCCCTCAAGTAAAATAGGCAAATTTTTAGTAATCTAAGAGTTTTTCCATATGCATGTTCTTGAGAGAGTGGCTTTTCACATACATGATTGAACTGGGTTCCCACCTTGTACTGCTCAAATGCAATCCACAGCTGTGAGAGACTGAGCATGATTTTTGTAGGGATAAAGAACTGCATCGTGTAACTGTGGTTTCATGAAGAAAGCAAGTTGGATGCTTGTTTCATGTAAAACTGGGGTCTCAGAGCCTGAATGATCTCAAGTGCTATTTTAAGTTCATTCATGGGCTTCCATGATCTTGTTGACCTTTTAGTCCTGACATCTCTGGTGCCAAATAGTATGAAAAGCCAGATTCTCAATGAAAATGAGATTTTTGTCTGTGATTTAAGCTTCCATTAGTGAAACAGATGCAGCACTGAAGACATTGTCATGTGAAAAGGATGTATTTGACATTAGTAGTGACTTTTATCACTCTACAGCCTTGGCAGAGCTGGGCATATGGACAATATATGTGTTTTCAGATCTTTACCCTTTCATCTCCTCCAAACCCAGGATGCTGCTAGAATAATTTCAAAGCCAAGAGGATTAAGAGCTAAAACACAGGATCAATATGAAAGTATTTGTTTGTTGTTGTATACACAAACGTCTACTTCGTTGTTCAGTACAGATTTAAAAAAGCACCATTTTTCTTTTGAGTTACGTTTTCTGTCTAACCCACCCTGTTATTGGGGGTGTCCATCTTTCTCCAGAGTTTTGTGTTGTGGCTTTTCACATACATATATCCTTTAGAAACCATTCGTTCATTAGTGCAGCTGTAATCATGGAAATAGGTCACAGCCTCTTTGGAGTTAAGCTGTGACGTGCCCACAGAGAGCAGCACTTAAATATCAATAGCGTAACCGGGAAAACTCGGCAGTTATTTCCCTGTTTTCTGCAATTCAATGAGGAGTTGTTCCGTGCAGACCCCTTTGCACTCCAGATGAATGGTGGTGATTGTGAGAAAATGATCTTCTATTAATGCAAGATGTCACACTGAGAACAAAGACTAGTTCTTACCATGATGGGATGAGCTCACTCCAATCCCCAATTTGGGGGACTTTGATGCTTGTTCAGGTGCCAGTTTTTCCATATATGACATACCAGAAAGAACTTTAAAAAGAATGCTGAACAGGGCAGTGTTAAACTGATTCATGGCTCCCAAATCTCAAGGTCATATTGGGTGAGATGTCATATAAATATCCTTTTGCATGCCATTTCCCAGAAAACCACCTTCCCTATCAACAGTTTGAGCTTTCAGGGTGCTATGAAAATCATTCATATTAAATTTCCCTTAAGAAGTGCAGGCCTTTTTTTGAGATCCCGTAACTGTTTCAGTTTATCTTGCATAAATGTCTACAGTATGTCAGTTTAATTAAAACCAGCTTTGCCTACAGGATTTTTTGAATGGCAGAATTTGCACCCCCATCCTAGGATTTTGGTGTGTGGTCAGTGAAATCCAGGTAGGACTCCTTGTGCCTTCCTGACACACTGTTCCTCTGCAGTGCCCACCCATCCATCAGAACAGGAAGGACCAAAACAGTATGAGTGCTCTGTTTCATGAGCTATTACAAATGCTGTGATAACTGGAGATTTTTTATAAATTTACTCAGTTATAAAGTTTTTTTAAAAAGGACACTCTCATTGTGGCTAGAAGATTTAGAAATACTGAGATAGCCAGCAGGATTTCAAGCTGAATAATCCTGTAAGCTTACAGTTTCCTCTCTCTGTTTCAGTAGTGTTTTATGTTGGTTTCCCTATTCCACTAAGATGCCCCTTGGTTCATTATCTCTGCAGCACATAACTGCCTTTTACCCAAGATCCCCAAGAAGACATTTGGAAAGTCAAGCAGAAATTCTAATAAAAAAGGACGCGTACTGCTCCTTGCTCTAAACCTAACTTTTTTCCCTTGTGATCTGATGCCGGTGGCAAACAGAGGAGGGTGTGGTGGGTGCTGTCCCATTGTCCTGCTGTTCCACCTTTTTATTGTGACAAATCCTTTCTTTGGAGAAAGCAGGCAGAGTGCAGAAATATTTCTTATTCTGTACATCCCACAAGAGTAAAATGTGAACATTGCATAACCAACAGGATCAAAGGTTGTTAGAAACCTCAAAGAAACAGCATTATTTCTTTTATTCTAATTTTGAAGGTTATATGGAAGACTTTTTTGGGGGGTGTATGCAGGGTATCAAGAGAATAGAAAATAAACTCCCTGAAGAAAAAAGAAATAAAATATTCAAAATAGTGCTGGAACTGCCAGACTTGTATTCCTTAGAGGACATGAGTTTTTATTCTGTAGGCTGCTTTGTAAGGACTAAGCTCTCAAAATTTCTGTTTTCAGTTATGAGTTTATTTTAATGTCTGTATGCTGTGATGTAAAGTAGAAGCAGATCAATTAGTAAAGTAAAAGAACTAGGCTGATGTGCCAGAAAGATAAAAACCGAAGCAGCATTCCTTATTCCAAGTAAAGGCCTGTAAAATTCCAGCCTAGATTTGTGGAAAAAAAAAAACAAAAAAAAAAAAAACCCAAAGAAAATCAATGTCAGAGTAATTGGCAGTTCAGAAGTGCTATATTGGAAAGATGAGGCACATTTTGAATATGACAAGATTAGATTCAGAAGGGAGAAATTGCAAGAAGACATAAAAGAAGTCTTGTATTTACCTCAGTTTTAAAGGCAACTTAGAGTTATGATTTGTGTTTACATTACCAAAAGTGTGTGGTTAATAAGATGCTAGAATGAGTCTGCCTACATGACTAATTTCAGGAATGTTCTTTTGTTTACCCTGAAGACTATTCTTTTTTTTTTTCCTTCCTACCTTTCATTAACTCTGGATGCAGAATCTTTGTGGGTTACCATCAAGTTTTAGCTCAGGAACTTTCCTGAAGCTTTTATAATTATCGCCTTTAATTAATACTGTCACAAAGATTGTCAGCCTCTGTGGCTTTCATCACAATGAACAGAAAACCAGGAGATTGGAAAAGATGCAAAGAACAGCAATCCTGCTCAGAGATGTGTGTGTGTTCTTCTCAGGTGGCCCAGAAGGAATTTGACACCTGCCCTGGTGCCAGCCCATACTGGGGATGCCTGGCAGTGGAGCAGCACCTCTTGAACAGCTGTGTAAAGCAGGAACAGGAATTGCAGCACTCCTTCAGAGCACAGCTCCCCTTGCCCCCTCCTCCCCTCCCAGCGTGCTACAAAGCTCCAGGTCACAAACACAGCAGCAGCAAGGCCTGGTGTGTGATCAGCTAATAACATCCCTGATTTCATCCAGTGCTTGTGAGCTCCTCTGGGACACTCCTCCTTTGGTCACTACCGATTCTCAATTTCATGGAGTGTCAAAAGCCCAACTGCAGGTATAGAGGTCTCTTCCAAATAATAGTGATTTAAGCAATGCTGTGAACTCCTACTAATTGCATTTAAATCATCAACAGTAGGCTTTTTGTCTTAGCCCTAATATGGAAGTGGCATTATTCTGGTCCACTGGTGTTATTTGAGTGCTCTTCTGTAGAAAATACTCATTGCCTGAAGTGCTTGAAATCAACCCTTTTTATGTTGTTTTGCTGAAACTGTTGCAGTCTAAGAAGAAATTAGAGATATGTGAGCAAGGAACAAGTGGCTCCTTGCACTGCAAAATCGAAGGCCAAGCACAACTTAAATGCACGAGCAGGCAAGTTACTGTGCAGGATTCAGAGCTGACAGATGAAGTGGCATAAGTTACATATTACTAAGTGGATGTAAGTGGATCTGGCTGAGTCTGAAGGAGCAGAAATGATAACCTGTAAAAGAAGTGCTACTTACAGCAATGTAAGTGATGCTAGAACAGTTTTAAGCACCAATCACAGAGAAGATTAGCTTAGACAACAACATGCAAAAGTTACATAGAGCTGCTGGGAGAGAGCTACTCAATTGCCACATTTATCTTAGTTTCTTTCATTGCTGAAACTCTCTTCCTGTTTTTCTTCAAATTTGGGTTGCTGCATACATGGTGCTGTGTTCTGTGCATTCTCTGAGCCTCATCAGCCTTGTCTGATGGCTCACTTTCCTCTCTGAGCAAGTGGGATGTGTGTTTGGGAAGTGGGGAAGGCTGCTGCTCTGCTTTCAGGCATTCCTGGGCCAGCAGAGAAGCACATTGTGCTGCTTCTCTCCTGCATTTTCTTTGTATGTCATTAGCTGTTGACTCGCTGAGCCTTGCCATTTCTGTTTACTGTTGCAGAACATGTCAGCCAAGGCAATATAAAAGGTAGTAGATAATATCTGGGATGTTTAAGATATAGGAAAGTGTTCTTAGACACAAAGCATAAAACTGCCAATACTATGCTGTCAATAATAGTGTATTGATTTTGTGATCTTAATAGAAGTTTTCAAGGCTTTGCACACAAAAATGCCATATGAGACACTGTTTTTCTACCTCGTGCTATTTTTTGTGGCTTGCTTTTCTCTACTTTCTTAATGCAATAATAATAGAGTATGGGGATCAGTAAAGTAGTTCTCTTAGTTTAAATATGCCAGGTCAGACATCAGCATTGTTGTTGCTGCTCCAGTGCCCTTTCAGTTCTAGTTTGTGCAGGATTATATGAAACAAATGTGTACATTAGTTGTTAATACAACTAATTTTCTCCACTTCACCGCTTGACTAAGTTCTGCTGCCTCATGACACCAGCACTTGATTAGAATTAGATTTGTTCATACTGGGGCAAGGAGCACTGAAGAGGTGGTTCTATATTGGAGAAGCATGTGCTTATCCATGGATCACTGATGCATTTCATTTATTTGGCAAGATTTGTTTTGGATTGGTTTGGGGGATGGAGAGACTACTTCAACTGCTCTCCAGTTCTGACAGCAAAGACAACAGTAACCTTGGCAACTAAGGATGCTGAAATACCACTTAATCCTTACTCGTAAGTCAATAGGGTTTTGCTCAAGTAATAAATTATCAAACCTGTCAGCATGTGGCTGAAGAAACTATAAAACAAATCGGGTGCTGCAGTTGAGATAAAGTATTGGTGCAGCCACTAACTGCATGGCTGCACAATTGAAACAAACTTTGTCAGGAATTTTCCAGCCACGGGTTTTTTCTGTCTGAAATTGCTGATTCACAGAAATCAAAACTGTGGGAGAAGATTTGTTTTCAGGTTTCTAATTTCAAAGCAAAACCAAGTAGTTGTTTAAATATCTTTCTCTGACATTTTCTTAACAAAAACGTTAAACACTTAACAGATAAATATTTTGTTAGGCGTGAAAGACTGTAAATCTATCAGCTGTGTATTACAGAGTATTTTGGAGCAAGCAGATGCCCAAAAAGAAAAACCTGCTCCCTGTCTTGCTGCACAGGGCTCAGCTGGGTGAGCTGGTGGGCCCTGAGCAGTGAGAGTGCCAGGTCCAGGGGCAGGAAGGAGCAGAGTCACTCCTTCTGGCCGCAGCTCCTGCTTGTGCTACATGGAGGATAAGGTGAAGTCCTGCTTTGAGTTAAGGTTTTGCTCTGGATCACCCTTGGAAGACCTTCTCTTTGTCTCTCTCTCACATTTGTTTCTTTTGTCTTTGGGGTTTTCTTTTTAAAAAAAATTGACTTTTTGTCTCTGCAGAAGCCCTTAATATCCTTCTGGTCTTGGAGCAGTTTCCATTCCACGTTAATACACACAGTAAATAGTAAGGAAGTTCCTTTGCTATTTCTAGCAATGACTTCTGTTTATTATCCTGAGAGTCATTCAACATGATCAAAGGCAGTTGTTTCTTTATGGCCCAAACCTCTCCTGTGGGTGTGGAGTATAGCTGCCTGTAACATGACCACGAACATGCACAACCTTTCATTTACTGCCACAGCCTCTTAATGTGGAGAAGGTTGCAGTTGAAGTTAAGCTGCTGTGAACATTTTTACAGTGGGGAGGGGGCTGGGGTCAGGTCAGGAGGCAAAGCTGCCTGCAGTGAAGGTGGGTCGGGCAGGAGGTCAGGCAGGGTGTGCTGCCCCCACCTCAGCTTCCAGTGCCGCTTGCCTAGCCAAGGCTGGGGGCCAGGAGTGGGGAGACAGCGGTGCAGCACCAGCCAGGGGAGCACTGCTCGCTGAGGGCAGCTTTTAGTTGCCACTTTTGGGGACTGCCGCCTTAATTTAGCAGCCAGTTTGAGTGAAGCAAGCCCCGTTTGTTGACTTGACATATGTAGGTAAGTGGAGCTGATGTGGACAGATAGTTTTTGATGCAATATAAATAATTTTGAAATAAATACAGGTATGTTAAAAGTCTTGAGAAATGGCATGGGGTTTTAAGGTTGAGAGAACGCAGAACAACTACTTTGTTTTCCTTGTCTTTTCTGTATTGCTGTCTCCTTCAGTTTTGCCTTGGTTCCCCATTTCTTGCTTTGTTTTTAGGCTGTTTTCCTGAACAAGGTTTGGAAATGTTTTCAGGTCATCTATAAAGCCCCATTCCTTTGGCTTTTCCTGTGTTCATATATACACACATATAAAAGAGAAGTTACTATTACAGTTCCTGTCACGTCATTTTGAAAGGTATTTTCAAGGCTGGAGAACAAGATGTTTCATCTTTTCACTGTTGTACACTAGTCCCACCTTGTGAAGCTAATCCATCTGCTGACTCCTGTTAGCATTGTTAGACCATGTCCTTATTTTATTCCCTTGTTTTTTCTCTTTTAAACATCTGATAGGAATTCAGCTCAGCCATGGAGGGCATATTGAACCTTGCAATGCCTTTCTGTATTACTTCGGCGGTGGGGATATAAGGAGTCCAATATTCATATGAAAGATTTGATTCCTGTAGGAAAATCCTTAAAAACCTATCCAAATGTTCTCAGAACCAAGGGAAGTAAAGCTGGGATCTCAGGACAGCTAATTGGATCTTGTGCTACCCCTCATTTTTCAACAAAAGAAAAGCATCGTAGTGTTTTTATATGTTTTGGAGCTCCTTGTTGTTCCCCCTCAAATCCTTTTCTTGGAATGACTTTTTTTCTTAACAAACAGGATCCAGATGCTTTAGGAAAGAGTAATAGCTACTACTTAATTCTGACTGTCTTTTCCATTTATTGTGTGTTGAAGGCCTGTTAAGGAAGGTTTTATCACTTTAAAAAGGTATTCAAATAGACATGAAGGAATCATTTTGCTTTTGTAGATAATAAGTGTTAAAAATAATTTGTAGAGTTCATAAGGCAAAAAATTCTTAAGGATGATTGATTGTGGTGTTTTCACAGATTTAAGAAAAAAAGTCTGGAAATGGGAATATTATGAAGTTGTTAGATGAACCTTTTCAGTTGTGCTATCAATATCCTGCATGCCCTTCACTCCCATTTCTAAGGTGAGTTAGTGCTGGAAGGGAGGACAGACAGTGGTCCCTTACACTCCATCCTGTGCCCAGGCAGGGGCTCCTCACTCTCAGGCTGATTTGGCTGGTGCCCACATTGCTGCCAGCACTGTACTGGATGCCTAGAGGCTGCTGCTCATTGTTTTAGGAGAGCCAGCCAAGGTTGCAGCAGTGCTCCATCGCTCCCTTGAAGTTTTAGGGGGAAGGAAAGTTTAGTTTACTTTGCTGGTTGATCAGTGTGCTGCTGCTTTGGCTTCATACCAAGCATACCAGTGTGTCTGTCAGGTTTGCAGCTGTGCAAGTTCTGCCCTGGCCACCCAAGGGGGACCTTTCCTTCCCCCTGGCATGTGTTCAGTGCACGTGTTACGCTTGTGTTTGCACGGACATCTTCAGAACTGTGAGCATTTCAGGTCCCTGCAGAACGGAATTCCATTCTGCTTAATTACTACATGAGCCATAATGTTACTTTGTGCAACTGGGACTAGTTTGAACAAGTCCCCTGAATCTTTAGGGTTGTCTACAGCAGTACCTCAAGCAAGATGCTGTAGCCAAGGGCCCCTAGGACTCTGTAGCCTCCCTCATCCAAGTGTAGTATTACATTGGATATATTTGCTCACGCAGCAGGAACTACAGCTTGTAAAGAGAAATTAAATGAAAGGGAACTAATAAAAAGGTAGAGGT
This sequence comes from Melospiza melodia melodia, assembly GCF_035770615.1. Taxonomy (NCBI): domain Eukaryota; kingdom Metazoa; phylum Chordata; class Aves; order Passeriformes; family Passerellidae; genus Melospiza; species Melospiza melodia. The sequence continues at coordinate 26,549,395 of NC_086196.1, forward strand.
GGGTGGTGAGTTATTTAGAGAAAGTTTTTACTGTTACCCTAGGTCTAAGGCTGCCCTTAAAGCTGAGTCAGATTTGGTAAACTTTCACATAACAGTGCTGATCTGGAGCGTTGGTGGTTCATGATTGCACTTCTTAGATTATGACAGCAGCCCTGGTTGCCCTTTCCTCTTTTCTAGCAGGGCTGGGAGCTGGAAGAGGATGCTGCATAACATGCTGAAGCACGCCTGCATGTGTACCCCAGGGAAATAAGGAAGCCCAACAGACACTGTTTGAATGCAGGCCTTTGGTGTTCAGCTGTCTGTGCTTGAATAGCAGTACTGGTTCTCCTTTGCCTGCAGTGGTACATCAGTCTGGTGCATGTGATTGCTGTGGCAATTAGGTTCACTGCAGATCTTTAATCTTATGGTACAGATCTAAAACATTTTTCTCAAAGTTTCCTTCTCTTACATGGAGTTGCCTTTTTTTTTCTCTGTGTGTTTAGTGGTGGGGTTCCCACCCACCCCCCGCCGTCATTACAATCTCTTCATTTTACTGTAGTATGCAATGGGCACACAATTTGCAGTCTTGCCATTTTTAACAAATTTTTGTTTTATTTTAAGACATTTCCTACAAAACTATGCCTTTTTTGTCACTAAGTCAAAGGGCTGAAATGAAAATGAAAACTGGTGACTTCTACAACACACTAATCAAAATTAGAGTTTCCTTTATGATTGCTCAGACTTTCAATTGATAGAACATTTAAAAAGAGCATTGATGCCCATGAATAATAAAGTAGAGCATGCTAGAATTAGGCAGAAAGAGCATGTGTAAAATTGTGATGAGTTTTGAAGCAGCTTTTGGGTGTATGAAATTTCTGTCTAATCAGTTTCCTTAAATGAAAAGTGACAGGTAGGTGTTGTATCACAACAATGTCACTGATTCTAAGAGTCCTTCTGTAAGCAGCAATACAACATTAGGCAAACCCTACCATCCTGGATACTGTCTTATTTTATGCAGCCACTACACAGGCTTATTTGCTGTAGCGACTTCATTTTAGTTGGGATCTTCTGTTCAACATAAAGTGTCATATTTATTTATGATGAAACTGAAAAAAAGGGGAATTATTGCAATTGATACAACCTTTTTCAATTGATGCAATCTTTTCTGCTTTCTGAGTACACTTTAAAATTGTGGAGAAAATTTAGGAACCTGGATGAAACTGAACATTAATGAAAATCAGAAAGTCACTTCATAGATGGAGTCAAAAATTTTGGGGAGACCCTTGTGTCTTTTTGCTTCCAAATAAAATAAAGACACTAGTGACAAATCAACCTTTTAAAATATCCTCACTATTGTGCTTTCATTGGTTAGTTCTGAAAATCACCAAATCTGAGTTAGTAGAAGTTTTACATTTTTTTTTGGTCAGATTTGGAAGTATTTTTTCCAGGTGACACCGGTTTCTCCTGCATACCATGTAGTGTGCAAGGATGGGAAGGTGACCCTGTACCTTGGAAGAAATCGCTGTATTGTCACTAGGTAGACACTGACCTCTGTCCACTAAAGGCAGTGCCACTCATCTCAGCTCTTGTACTTTCCATGCATCCCTGAGTTTCATCACCTAGTCTCCCATTTGGGCAGAAGTAGCTCCATACATGCAGCAACTCAGGGTTTTTCCTCAGTTTGATTTCAGTGTGCGCTTATGGGCGCTGCTCGTGAAGTGGTGAACGTGAGAAATCTGGGAAGTGAGAGCCAGCATATGGAGCTAGCAAATGAGGATGGGAATGATGAACTAAATGTCGCTTTGGGGAGACATGATGTTAAGCATTTGGCTTTTCAGCTTTACAGCTTAGACTGTGTAAAGCTAATTTATACTCTTCGACCCAGTGATGTCTGTCTTCTAACTGTTTATTGGAAATATGATTGCAGTTTGTGAAGATGTTTTCATACAGTAACTGTGTTGTCAATAAGGGGGTTAGCATATCGCTCCCCCCAAAAATCTCATGGCTCACAGTTACTTTCCACATTTTCCTATGAGTACAATAAATTATTTCTTTTTTTTCTGTATATTGGAGTATCTCGTGTGCAAGATTCATGGACTCTTATGATAAGGCACCTAATACTCTTAATGATATGCAGTAGTAGGAAGAAGAAAAAGAAAATAACTTTTTTGTTATTTTCTACTAATGTTCAGACCATCTTTATACATTTTTGTCTACCATCCTCAGGCCATCTTTGTACATTTTTCTTTACCTTTCTTCAAGTTTTCTCAAAGTGTTAATAGCATTAATGCTGTTCTCAATTACTTTTTGTGAAAAGTGGGTTTTTTTAAATTTCTGTTTTCACTGAAGGAGAAAATGATCTCCCCTTTTTATAAGTATGTTCTTTTAACTTTTTCACATACAGAAATATAGCAACATAGTTTTATAGGCAAAGTCAGAGAGTATCTGTAGTTATGGGAGGAGGCACCAGCAAAATAATTAAACCAACAGTTGATCAGATTGAACCAACAAAATGCAAACCCCAAAAAACTTTGCTTTCAAGCATTTTACTGGGCTACTGGTAAAACTGTTCAAGTTAATGCCACTGAAATACATAATGAAATAGCATAACAGGACTTAAAGCAACATGCAGGTTTCCAGAGGCTTTATTACTCAGTACTTTTATTGGCAGAGTGAAGAAGGATGCCTGGTGGAAGGGTAGCCTTACAAGTAGTTACCCACCCCTATGTGTAGAGGATAATTTGGTCTCACACAATGCTTAGATCTGTGTCTGTGTCTACCTCTGGTTTTCATTAGTGCTGATAATATCTTAGTATCTGATAATATCTTAGTAAGTATTCAGTGAGTCACATCATATGGATCTGCAAATTGTGATTTAGGAGCAGGTGTCAATTTCAATGGCAGGAGTTTGGTTCCAGCCACCAGCCCTGCTGATGGCACCAAACAGCCGTGGATGCAGCGCTTCGCCCGGCTGGCCGCTTGTTAGGAACCACTGTGGTGAGGCTGGCTGCAAACCTGTCAGGCTGAAACTGCTCATGGGAAAGGAAGGAAAAGTCTTGTTTTAAACACAGTGACTTGAGCCTGAACCCTGTTATCTGCCTGAGACCACAGGAAACTTTCCTTGAGAGGAAAGATTCAGTCACAGGTGAGAATGGCTGCGCTTTTTATAGAGATTCACAAGTTTTATTGAAGTTTAGATCTGGTTTTTGTTAACCTCTGCTCAGTGCTGGATGATTTCTAGCCAGTGAAGATATTAAACGTAGTTCCAGAAAAATCTAATTTTCCCTGGTAAATTACCTGGAACCATTGTGGGTAAAGTTGTTTGGCTTGGCATAAACTGCTCTAAGAGGGTTTGCCTGTGGATATGGTGGCCAAGACTGATTTCTGCTGAAGGAGACTCTCCTTCTTACGAAAAATAAACAATTTAAATCTTCTGGAAGAGAGCCCAGATTGTTTATTCTTAGGCTTAAAATGACGGCCTTTCATAAAAATCTGGAGACACTCAATCTACATATTCAAGTAAGACTCACAGTACAAGTGAGCAAATGCGAGTCCATATGTTTGTTGCAAATCTTCAAGGAATGACAAGAGGGCTCTTGGTTTTGTTGCTCCGCTGGCAGCAGTGGCTTACTTTGGAGTCTGACTCCTTTATACAGGACAACTTTCCATGAAGGGTTTGGTGCCCTTGTGACAGTGGCAAGGCTCCTTCTTCCTGACTGACAGCCAGTCAAACACCAAGTACTTTTATTGAACTTTTACACCTTTTTGGTCTTACTGTCACTCTCCTTACTTCGTGCTCAGGATACAGACTGCTCTTAGGATCTCTATGGATACTGAGGAGGACTTGCTCTTTTTACAGTAATTGGCAGCATTGCCAATTGAAAGGTTTTCTTCTGGATTCTACAACTTCTGTGATCTTTCTCTTGTTCTTTGCATTTTGGTGGCTGTTGCTTGTTTGCCCCTCTTCAGAATGGGATGCATGTTACTGACAAAGTTGCTTGCAGGTAGTAGGAATCCATCTCATTATAAAGCTTATCTTGTTCCCTGCTCTGTGCACACTATCAGGATTGCCTAATCCCAGGTGCAGAATCCATCACTTGCCCATCCTAAACTTCACACAGTTGGTGATTGCCCAGGTCTCTGATTTGTTAAGTGTCTCTGCAGGGCCTCCCTGCCTTCCAGGGAGTCAGCAGCTCCTGCCAATTTAGTGTCATCAGTACACTCACTTAGTGTCCCTTCCAGTCCTGCATCCAAGTCATTTATGGAGATGTTGAAGAGCACAGGGCTGGGGATGGAGCCCTGTGGGAAACCCATCAGTGACAGGTCACCAGTCCAATGTCACCCCATTCCCTGTAACCCTTTGTGCCTGACTGGTGAGCCAGTTGCTCACCCATGGCATGATGTGCTTATCCAGCTGTGTGCCTGACATTTTGTCCAGAAGGATACTGTGAGAGTATCAAAAGCTTTACTGAAATCCAAAAAAGTTACATCAGCTGGGTTCCCTTGATCATCTAGGCAAGTTACCCTGTCATGGAAGGAAATTGGATTTGATGGGCAGGACTTCCCCTCATGAAATTGTGCTGGTTGTGACCAATGACTCTTTTGTCTTCCAGGTGTCTTCCTTTTTGTCTTCCTTTTCAATACCTCCCAGAATAATCTTTTCCATGAAAAGATTTTCAGGCTTTGAAGTAAAATGTCACATCTTCTGTAGGCTGGGCACCAGATGACTATAAAAATTGAATCCATTATCTGAAGTGGTCTTGATTTTGTTCTCTTCATTAGCCACTTATATGCAGTAGACTTTTTTCCTTGTGCAATCTCAGAAACATAATTTATATTCTACATTTTCATTATAAACCATTTGCATTTTATGCTGTCCTAACACTACTGTGTACTCCTTTACTTTATCTACACATTTCTTCTAAAATTGATGCATCTACTTCATATAACTCTCATTTTATGCCTGACATGCTCTTTTGATTGCAAATTATTGCTGTGGCGTGTTTTCAAAAGCTTAGTTTTTAACTGTATTCTTAAATCAATTTCATAAATATATTGGAAATAATAAGAAAATCATATTTCAAATATAAATTGGTTCCCACAAGGCTCTGTTAAGGATTTTGTGAAAATACTGCTTACTTCCTCATTCACTGGAAAAATCTTGAAAGAAGTAGTTAATGCTTGTGTCAGTTTGTGATTTTCCACAAAAATGAAGTGAGGTTGCCTGCTCTTGGTCTTGATCTGTTTATATCAAGATGTTTACCTATATGACAATAGTGCCAGTGCAAGAAGACATACATTTAAATTTAGATGCATAAATTTCCTCACAATCTGGGCTGAAGGTATTTTTGTGCTGATGGCTGAGCATTCACTCAGGAAGGCCCAGCATCAGTCAATGATCAGAAGTGAGGCTGTTTCCACAAGAAACAGGTGCTGGAGGTGGACCTGCTCAGGATCAAAGTAATGCTGATATTAAACTGTTAATGTAACTCTGGGACAAAAAGATGACTAAATGCCAGAAAGTAAGAGTCTAGCAACAGTGTTAAGAGGGTTAGCATTGTCTCATTTTACTTATTTAAAAATAGTGTTAAATGTAGTACACTGTTAAGATGTTTAGTTAATGAGAAAAGCAAGACAAAAAATACTAAAGATACGAAGTAAGAATGAATTAATATCAGTAGTGGAACCGTTGTTTAAAAGTTTACAGACACTTCTGACTATTGATGGGAATCTGTTAATACTTCCTTTTCTATTTAACTTCTAATCAGTAAAAAATACCCCAAACTCAATGTTGTCAGTTCCTCATTTGATAAGTAGAATATTGGGAAAAAAAATAGCATGCAACCGTATTCCTTTTTAATTAACGTAATTTAGGGATAGAATTGGCACTAATGAGATCCTTTCAAGCGATTTGAATGTTTGAACTCTTTGAAGGTGCAGTTGTTGGTCTTTGATGCAGTTGTTTGTCTTCATCAGGGTGGGACCGGAAGGTGGATCCATGACACTGCTGTGGGGCAGGCGCTGGCAGTGGTGTGTGGAGGCAAGGCCAGCCTCAGGGCACAGGGAGAGGGGCACGTGTCTGGGTGCCTCCTGCTCCTCATTCAGTCACATCGCTGCAGCAAGATTAACAGCTTTGATTTTGAGGAGAAAGCCTCAGTATGCCAAGCGTCAGAAGATTGATAGCTTGAAAATATGGTTATCGTTTATTTAGCAAGTATTAAAGGCTTGAAAAAACCTCCACTCTCTTAACTGTACAGTTTCTCTCTCCAGATTTTCAAATAAAATATACAATGTTGAGAAGAAATGGACCATGGAAATTTTAAATCTGAAATGGATTTATTTTTGAAATTATCAATACATGACTAGGAGCCCCTAATGGAAATTGCCTTGTAAATTCCATGCCTACTGAAAGTATTAGTGAAAGTCTGATTTGCATTTTTATTCCAGTCACTCTGATGAAATTGAAAGAGACAAAGATTAGCAATAGATCAGTTGGAACAGAAAACTTCCATTCTCACACTATATCAGAGAGCTAATTTTGAATTCCCACTTTCATCTGGGTGGCCATAGATGGTGGGACTGTTACCTATTAAGGTATGGGATGCTTCTGTTCCTCAAGCTTTAAATTGGTACACAGATATCACTTTACATAAAAATGTGCATAAATGAAGTCTCTGTTACATGCCTGACAAAACCAGCCAAGCTGCAGGGAAGCTGTGATGGAAATAGAGATTATCTGCTAAAACTGATGGATCATGATGGAGGAACTCCAGTGACAACTTAGAAGCTGACTACTGTATATATCCTCCTGACTACTTGTATATAAAATGTTCCTTTTGCCTATGAAATAGGGAAAGTGGTATAGTGCTTAAAAAAGAAGTAGAAATCTAGGTTCTGTTTCTGCTAAGACATTCTCAAATTATATATACATTATTTCTATATGTCATGTATATTTCCCTTACTATAGTAAAGGAATTAAAGGCAAGTCCAAAATAAACTTTTTGTTTATCAAGAAAATGTCAAGTTTCCATAGTGAAATCCTTGAGAACAGAAAGTATTCACTGTTGAGGTTGCCCAGGATCAGTATCCAACTCACAATGTTGCTCCTTCCTAAGTTTTGAAATTTTTTCTTTTTATTTATCATCTTCATAATGGTTTTTCCTGTAGACTAGCTAGAAGTAAATAAGCATGTGAAAGAGTTGAATAATGTCTTTGCAAGGTACTCTTTTTATCTGTGAACCTAGTGCAGAATTAGTTTTCATGTTAAGAACAGCAGAGCGCTAGAGCAGGTGATGGCATTCGTCCTTGTTGTGAGATTTGTCATTCTCTTTAAAAGCAGCAGAGCATTTCCAGTTTTGGCCTCCTCCAGGCAACAAATTTCTTGCTCTGCCTTCTCATTCTCAGGGCCCATCCATTACCAAGTAATTTTTTCATTTATTGCATTCTGAGGCACTATCAATTTTTCTTGCATAAAACCATGTATCCTGTTGGTGGCAGATTCTGCATGACCTTATAAGTTCCTGACTCCCACTGGCTACACACTTAAAATAACTTTTTTTGAGAAGCTACATCTTCCTGAAGGCCACAAGTACAATTTACATGATTTTTTTGGCCCTGATTACTGTATTGAGACTCCTTACCTATTTATCACTTCTTTTTGGACTGATTATTTTCGGAGGAGCATCCATAAAATGCCAAGTGTGATGGAAGTTGGCAAAGACAACTGGTGCTGTGTTGGAACTTGTGCTAAGCTGTTCAGCATGAGGTGTCACAGAAATAGATTATGCAGCTTTTTGAGGGGGGGCCTAAGCCAAAGAGTTGTGTGATGGATTGCTGGCTCCTCAGGAATCAAATTACTGATACATGCAGAGCCTTGCTACTGTTCTTGTCACTCATGTTGTCAACTGGAGGAAAAATACTTGAGTGTAGTCCTTTGATGGAAAGCCTACAGGGATTGCTGTTCAGATTGTTACTTGGGAAGGTAACTAAGAGGCAGAACAAGTTTTCATGAAAGTGGTATGAGGATATGGAAGAAAGAATTTTCATGTGATATGAGGATACTTGAGCACGTGTTCTCTGTAATTAAATCATTCATTTCTTTGTTTGCCTGCCTTCCTTCTTGGGTCATCTTTTTTCTCTCCTACTACCCAGTCTTCCTTGCATTCAAAATTGGTGAAGTTGTGATACATGTCTTCATGAAAAATGGTAGATGATACGTTTGTGTCTCCACCTGCACTGGAGTCTGCCTGCAGTTGTCTGCAGATACCAAACTGCATTAGGTCCCAGGAGCCCAATAGATCAAAGACTAAACAAAAATTTAGCTGGTTTTAAAATGAAATTTGAGAGACTGTCTAAGAGGTTGATTAGTAAGCCAATTTTTTCAGGACTGGGAGTAATACTGCCTGCACAGCTTTTCTACTACAACATCTTGCAAGACTGAAACCTGTAATGCCTTACTGACCCAAAAATTCAAACTTGCTTGAGGGTGATAGGAAAGAATATAGAAGATGGCCTTAGTGAGCCTTGTGGGTGGGAGCACCTTACCTGGGCATAGGATGAAGAGTTTTCTTTGTATTCTGCTAAAAGGATTCACAAGAGAATCAACTGATGTTTTTTAGTTTGCTGATCAATTAGATCTTTTAGCTTACCAGGTTTTCACTACTGGCACATTCCACATGCTTTTGTGCCATAGATTTCTCCCCACTATGCAAGGTGATGCCTGCCCTATAATGCTTTAGACTGATTTCTCCAGAGCTCCTTGAGCTCTCATGTTAGCATCTCAAGTGACTCATGTTTTACTGCACAGTTCAAAAGCAGATTTCTGGGTCCCTCTTGCAAAGAGCAGTGACACTGGATAAGTTGAATGCTGTCCTTTCATTATGTCCTTGAATGCTCCTGTATTCAGTGGTCCAAAAATTGCTAAAATTAGACATACATGGTTATTCTACATTTGGTTTCTCTTGGCTGCAGTAGACTAATTCTGTCTATCTTGTTTAGAGGGTGGGGCTGTAAAAGATTGATGAAATTCTTGAATGTTTGTCCTTCTTTTTTCCCCCTTTTCATCTATATTCTGTGCTTTCATTTTTAAGTCTCTTGCTCTTTGTCTTGGCTCAATGAAGCTCACTTCTGCAGCCAACCTTGTACACTGCAGAAAGCAGGAGGAGGTGTGCAGTGGTCATCTCAGGAAGCAGATCCAGAATCCTCCTCATACACCACATTTGGAGCATAGCCAGGCTCTGTTTGTGTGCTGTTTTCTGCCTTCTCATTCCCTTTTCTACGTCTGCTGGCAGGTGCTATTAAGCAACTGCTTTGCTAAAGATTGGAATTACTGGCCATGAAAAATTGCACTTAAATAGGTGTGATGTTTGTTGATCTGTAGCAATAACCTGTTTTCCTTAACAGGTTTTCTGATGTAGGTGATTCCTTTTAAACTGGGTTTTCTTTGCTAAATTTACCCTGTGCTATTTGCACTGCTGCATGTGCAGGACAGGGGCTGCTCTGCTTGCTGCTGACAGGAATGCAGTAATTACAGAGAGCAGAGGATGAAAAGGGCTCTTTATCGGCTAACCTGGCTGCCCTAAACACTGTGCACCAGCAGCTTTTTATTGGCAGATTAAATGTCAGGCACCTGGCTTTAGAACTGACTCCTGCTGTGTTTTGATGAATACTGGTACTTTCCCAGCTCAAAATAAAAGAGTGCCAGGAGTACACTAGTGCTTTAAAACCTAATATTTGAAACAGGCTGCAGTATCATGAGACTCCTGTCATCTTTCCTGTATAGCCCACCTGAAAGCATTCCTGCCTTGGAACAGATTCTTAACATGTACAAGAAATTAGCTTGAGCTCTACAAAAAACAAAGCCATGTGTTCTCGGCACAGAACAAGAACATTTGCAGTAAAAACAAGTTACGAGAATAAACAACTTTACCTGTCTCTTGAACACAACATCTTTATAGTAATTTTCACATCAGCAGTGGCAAAGGAGGTTTTCAAAGTACAGTCTTCTGAGATGTTAGTATAAGCCATAAAGGATAAATCTAAGTTGGAGAATGGAGATTCTGATTTTTATTTTTTTAATGTTCCAGATATTACCACTCAAACCCATTAGGACATTTGTTTCTCTTTTCGTAGGAGAAAGGTTCTGATGGTTGATGTGCACTCCTGCCCCAAAACCCCTTCTTTTCTCCACTCCTGCCCCCTGACAAGTGTTTCTCCAGTGCAGACAAATGATTACATGCTTGTGCAGTTTCTGGTACTCAGATGAGAACATAAATCACAAGGTTCACTGTAGTTCCACGCTTGATGTTGTAACTTTTATCAGTCTGCAGTGCAGATGCTGTAATTGCAAAGAGAAAATTACATCACTTTTCCAGGTGCTGCCTTGAAAAAAAAAAAAAATGTTTTTTGCTTGCTCATACTGTATTTCCATTAGATTGATTAGGAGAACAACAAGGAGAGGGTATAATGCCCCGGTGACCTTTTCACTTTTCTCACCAGTGCCATTTTTCTTGACGGTTCAGGTCAATATCTGCTCTGTGCCATGCTTTGTTGTGGATGTGTAGTGAGGCTTTATTCCCTTATAGCCAGGCAGTATAGAAAGGAGGGTTTTCCAGGGTAGGCAGGCATTTAAACAGGCTTATAGGCATAGCCTGTGCCCCTGTTACTGATACAGATACTTTACACTTGCTGTGTTAATCGTAGGCTCAAATCAGCCCAGCTGAAACCCTTGTCACCAGTTCTTCCCAGGTCTGTATAGCTGCTATGGCACCACTTTACACCTGTAGCTTACTAATGGTCCAGAGTGGTGGATAAAAAATGTGTCTGAAAAACCATGCTTGTCAAAATGAGACTTTTCAGTCATCCTAAGATGTTGATGAGGAAGACATTTGGTATGTTTTTCTAATGGAATGAATATATTTCTTCATTGCTTCAATTCAGTAAAGCTGGGGCAAATATATACTCTTTGGCACGCAGAGATTCAGGTTTGGGTTTTGTGGTGGGTTTCTTTTTGTTGGTTTTCTTTTGGTTGTTTGGGGTGGTTTTTTGATTTTTTGGGGTGGGGGGTTGGGTGTTTTTTGGAAGGTTTTAAATGAATTTGAGTGCAGTAATTTGAAATGCTCTGAAGCAGCTAATTATTTTACAGACTATTATCCAATAGATTCATAGGCCTATTTTTTCCCAGTGATTGCATCATTAATGTCTGCAGGCTGTTAGCAGATTATGGGGTCCAGTTAATAAATGCATTTATAGACACCTGACAGTGTAAATGTGCATTTGTTTGTCATTTGGTTTTACAGAGCTCTTGCATGTTTAGTTGTACACATCACACTGCTAAAATCAGTCAGGCATCGCACAGGCCTAATGAAGAACAGTGTTAACAAACCTTCTATGGCACATCTCTTAGAGGTCAGCACTTTACTTTGGGGTCTTAAAAAAGAACAAGTGAAGCAAGAGTAAATTTGACAGTCTTTAAAAATAATGAATATGAAATAAATGAGAAGTTTTGATTAACCATATTAATTACTTAGTTGCTTTTGCATAGCCTCTATAGCTTCCATCTGTGAATGTGCCCTGAAAGAATAATGTTTGTCTGTTGATTTAGATTCTTTGGGATTTTTGGAATAAAAGAATTATTAACTTGGTGACTTTAAGAAGAGCTGCTTTCAGAAATATTTTTTGCCACAACCTTATAATAGTCTTTGAATGATTTTCTAGTCTGCCAGTCTCTAATAGCTGCAGAAATACTGTGTGACAGGTATGTCAGGTGAGGGATCTCTTACAGCTGCTCAGTGCATTGGGGCACATTGTGGGTTGGTGCAATATCTCACTGTTCATCATAATTGTCACTGATATTACCTAGTGGTGTCAGTTTGAAGGTGGTTTTCTCAGCCAGGCTGTAACTTCTGACCAAGTGGGCTGAAGATTTCCCATCTGATTGCCTCTGTCAGTGGGAGCTTAATCTGGGTTTAAGAGGGAGATCATATCTGCTTGCTTGACTTCTACAAAAGCCATTCAGCTATATATTATAACAGATTTAGAAAAAATATATTTTAAAGTTATTAAAATGTCTTGTAATTCTAGGATCTGGGCCAGAGAATTGAAACATGCCAAGGTTGTCATACACACAAATTTTAAAAAATAATACTCTATGAGTAATACATTTTTTGTGAGTTAGCTTGCTCAATTGGAAACAAAAATATTTCAGGTCAGCTGCAGAATTATATTTTGTTTTCTTACCAGACTAGAAAAGAAAATGGTTTTGGATAAATATTTAGTTTAACTTGCCATGCTTTACCTGTATTTTTTTTTAATGTCAAAAGGAGTAGCAGCTTTTTTTTTTGTTGTTGTTGTTTTTGCAGATGCCTTTAAGTTTCTTGACAAGTTCTTACAAACTTAGCAAGTATTAATTGCCCAGACAGGTTTACCACGTTGCCTTTTGCAGGCAGGGCTGAGCAGATGCCATGGTGTGGTGTCTGGTGGGCTCAGTTGTGACTGACAAGCAGCTCTTCCTTCTGTAGATTCCCAACTCGTCAATACCCACAGCTTATTTTTAGAAGCTTCTGAAAATGGCAACCAATTTTCTGCCAATATTTTAATAAGACACTAAAGTTTCCATGATCTGTGTGGCAGCACCTCTGTCCAAAGACTCCTGCATAGTTATGTGTGGCTTGTACTCCTTGCTCAGTTCTAAAGAAAAGTACATTATGAAACATGACAGCAACAACTCCTGCATCTCTCTGGACCACACAGAGCAGCATCCCCCCAGCTGTCCCTGAGGGCCTGGCACAGCACAGTGCTGTCAGCCACAGGCAGGTGTCTGCCCAGGCTCTGTTTCCAGTGCTCTAGCTCCGGATTTGGGTGCTCTGTCAGGACCAGCCTTGGTTTCTGCACTGTAGCCGTAACTATTGATGTGCTGTTTGCTACAGATACACAGGGCAGCAGCAGCCTGGCCTCTGCGCTGGATTTGGCAAAATACACTTCAGGGAACATTCCTGCTGACTAATGAAATTGTGCTATTTTCATTTAAAACAATGTGTGTTGGAGCACACTGTGTTTCTGTTTTTTATAGGCACTGAAGGTGATCCAGGTTATCATAAACCAATGTGCCCTGTCTCACTATCTGGCAAACTGATTAAACTGAAAAAGAAAATACTGCTATCTAGCAGCTGGAAAATCATGATAAGATGGGGTCAAAATATCATGACTTCTGCAAAGGCAGCCTGTGCTTTGATAGTTAATCTTCTTGAATTGTTTTAATGTAGCAATAGAGGAGCAAATAAAGGTAAATGGCGGGTACAGTTTATGAAAATAAGAAAAGGTCAATGAAGCATAGAGCTATTATAGCAGAGAGCAGAACAGAAAGGAGTGAAGGCAATTAGACCAGCAGTATAAGACTGTAATATCTTTGATGCAGAACAACAACTACATTGCCTAAAATCTAAGACTTCCAGCTTCCTCCTTATCCAGAGAAATTATTGCATTTATTAATAATGGTTGTAGATTAAAAAAAAAATCAAATAATTGTACGAGGAAGACTGTGAAGAAAAATTGTGAACCATTTTGAATAAAAGTATTGAGGTGTTTAGGGTGAAATTTGCTTTAATGTTTTTAAAAAGTTGAATGGAGATGTTTCCCATACTGTGACTAACTTTGGTAATCTGTACCCATAATATAATAAAAATATACAGAAAATGTGAAGGATGCCTGTATTTGAGCTAAATTTTGCATCTGTAAATTTGTCCAAGAGTGGGATTTAGAAGTTCTTGGTCCATTATTATGAGCAATTTGTGTTGTGAACTTGACTTTTTTCACTCTAAAGGGTGATGCACCATAGCCACTAAAAACTGAAATTTTAATTTTAAAAGTCTTTGAAAAGTTACAAAGCTGCTGTTTTCTAGTTGTTTCTTCTTAGTCTGTTTAATTCATTTAACTCTATCTTGGCTGCTCTGTGCTTTTGCTGATGAGAAGTGTGAAAGCCAAGGAGGAGTCTCTGCTGCCAGTCTTCAGGAAGACAGTCCTGTGGTGTCTGCTTGGATGAAGAGGTGCGCAACCCAGAAAGTCATGCTGATGATGAAAGCTCATGGCAGACAATTTTGCTGTACTTTCCCCTTGTGATAGCACAAATTTGATTTGGAGTCAGGCATGCCTTCCAGAAGGGTGCCCAGCTTTGCCCTGAAGAGAGCGCCGTCGGAAAATGTGGCATTGTCCTCAGCTGTTTGGAATCCCTCAGCAGCTAGGATCAATTTATCTGGCTTTTCTCCCCATTTTTTCAACTTAATTAAAGGATACTTTGCCAGGGAATAGTCTCTTTTTATAAGAGCATTTATAGAGCATAATCAGGGGGTTTTTTTTATACTAAACCAATTACGCTTTCACAATGAGGAGTTTTCCAAGATCTGTAGCCTTTTTACTGGCTTTTTATTAGAAGCCTTTTCTGCACTTTCTGAGTCTTTCGAGAAGGGGTCAAGGGAATGCATCAAGGGAAACTTGGCCAGCAGGTCGAGGGAGGTGATTCTGCCCCTCTCTTCTGCTCCATGTGGAATACTGAAACCAGCTCTGGGGCCCCCAACGAAAAGAAGGACGTGGACCTGTTGTAGTGAGTCCAGAGGAGAGCCATGATGATCAGAGAACTGGAACTGGAACACCTCTCCAATGGAAACAACCTGAGAGAGCTGGGGTTGTTTAACCTGGAAAAGAGAAGTCTCTGGTGGGACCTCATAAGAGAGCCGGAGAGGGACTTGTGACAAGGGGAAATGTCTTTAAACTGAAAGAAGATAGGTTTAGGTTAGATACTAAAAAGGAATTATTGACTGTGAGGGTGGTGAGGCACTGGAACAGGTTGCCCAGAGGAGCTGTGGGTGCCCCATCCCTTGGGAGTGTCCAAGGCCAGGTTGGACAGGGCTTTGAGCAGCCTTGTCTAGTGAAAAGTGTCCCTGCCCATGACACAGGGTTAGGAATAGATGACCTTTAAGGTCCCTTCCAATCCAAACCATTCTGTGATTGTAAGATATGTAGCACAAGGATGCACAGCATTCCTCTGTCAAAAACATCATCACCTTTTCTTCCCATGCTTAGCCCTGGCTCTGGCTTCTCTCTTATCTCCTGTTTGTTTGGGATCTTCTTTTAAATTTATTTAGCACTTGAGTAACTTGGGTAGCTACTATTTCTGCATTTCTACCTGCCAAATACTTATTTTATCCCAGATCCACAAATTAAAAAGATTATATTATTATAATTCTGGATTAGATTTGGAGAGGATTATTACTTTATGTAAGTGTATGCATGCAAAATCACTGGATTACAGCATATTTTATTAAATAGATTATACCTTTGCAAAGGTTATCAGTTCAGTTCTTTACATGATAAATGTTATTTCAACACACCAAAAACTCTGAGTGTGAAATGACTTTGCTACAGCTCTAAAGCTGCTATCTAAAACCTTTAAGATCATGTTCTTTCTACAGCTCAGCTAAATGACAAGTTACAAAGCTAAACTCTAATCCAAAGCCATATTTTAGTGTGTAAATAACTAAGATTGTCCAGTGGAACTTTGTGGTGGTAGTGCATTACGACTTATCCTTCTAAAGGAAGATATGTTTATCATATTGTCAGAGATTTAGATATTTTGTAGACTCAGAGAAAAAGATTTTCAAATAGTCTGGGATTCTCCTTCCCTCCATCCTTGCTGTCAACTTTTGTCAAATGCTTTGTATTTCAGGGTGAAGCAGAAATCTGCCCCCAGCTCACTGGGACTGATGCGTGGAGTTGATTCATTTTCATCTGCAGGGAAGACTCTTACCCTCTTTCTCACTTTCTAGAACTAGCAGCAAGTGAAATGAGGTTTTGGCTTTTACTCAGAAATAGTTTGGTACTAATGTGATGTAAAGGTGTGTTATGCTCTGCTTTCCCTTTTGGTTTGCCTGCCTGCCACCACTTGAGAATTTGTGTGCAGTCATTGGAGGCAGCATGATGATGGTGTCCCCAGTGACCAAAGCCCTTCCTGCTAAGATTTCACTCTAAAGAACATTTTAAAATGTCACAAATTTAGTTTGATGGTTTGTCATTTGGGATTTTTATTCCCTCAGAAGTACAGTCTTGTTGTAGAAGCATGGACATCATGTGATTGCTGCTGCAATCAAGGGTTACAGTTTTGTTTTACAAATTAAACAGTTTGCCCAGATCAGCTGTGGATGCCCTATTCCTGGAAGTGTTCAAACCCAGGTTGGGTGAGGCTTTGAGCCACTTTTTTTGGGTGTAATACAAGGTATCCCTGCCCATGGTAGGGCGATTGGAACTAGATGGTCGCTAAAGGCTTTTTCAACCCAAATCACTCTATGAAATTTGGAAAAGAATTTGCTCAAATGCTCTCAGTTAAAACCTCATTGCTGATTTAAAATTGCTGTGTTCTGGCTGAGGGCTGTATTTGATCACAATAATATTTGGTTCATTATCATCTAATCTGCAGCTTGCAAACTGGCTGTTTTCCTGTGGCAGTGATATATGGTCCATGGCACGCAACTGAAGTTAACATTTATATTGAGCTTAGTGATTTAAGTACAGTTAATCTCTCTATTAATGCTGATTAATACTCTGCATGATCATGTTTTCATTTCCAGTTGTCAGAGAGATAGCATTTGGTTGATTCAGTGGTGAAAGCAAGAATGTGTCTTTTTACCCTAATTGCAGCAATTTCTAACAGTTACTATTGTAGTTTATAATTCATAACAAGAAGAAATAATGGAGAATAAAGCAATGTACCACATTTTAAACAATTACCATGTATCTCATTATTACCTTAATAGCTGAAACTCTCTTCTGCAGCTTGATAATATCACTGAAAAGCAAGCCAAGGTGCCTTACTCTGCTTTGGCCAATGTCTTTGTATGTAAACAGAACAGCACCAGATCTTCAAGTCTTTGCTCTGTCCTCACCAGATTGTGATGAGCTTGGGATTTCTCCAGGGCCTCTACAGTGCAGGCTGTCCATTCAAAGTTGGCCTGGCACACCGGTTTCTGCTTGCAGAGGGTTCCCCCTCCCTGCCCTCACCCTGTATCGAGAAGTGGCGTGCAGTCCTTCGGCAAAGTTGCCAACTCAATTAAGAAATGCTGTCAGTCTTGCCTTTCGTTTTGAAAAGACAAATTGGTACTTATACGTCTGGGAGCAAAACCAATAAAACATGTTACTGAATGTTAAATTTTCCATCTGAAGATTTATTAAGTGTTCAGAAGCATTTTGCTTCAGTTCTGAATATTAACAGGATAATTGCATTTCTGGAGTTATCAGCGTTTGAGGTACAAATCACCAAGTGTTTTAATTCAGGCCAGGTAATTGTGTCGCTTTGATTGATTGCATATTAAAGGCAAAAGAGTATTTTTTTAATCCAGGCTGAACATTTTAGTCAGTTTGCTCTTGATTAAAAGTGCCTCGTGGTGACGTCTTATCAGAAAGAGGTTCTTTCACTATATTCTTGGCTAATAAGATACCACAAAGTAACAACTATACAACATTTTTCCTGTTTCTCTCCGCATGAAAGGTATTGTGAAAATTTCATGTCCTCCTAAAATGGCTGAAAGGCAAAGCTAGGCATTTAACATATACACACACACACATACATATACATATATATATATATATATATATATATATATATATATATATATATATATATATATTCATTTTCAGAGGATAGTGTTTTCATGGACTTCAGGAATGTCACTGCCAGGCCATCACTACAGACTATGAGAGACCCCACTGCTGTGCAGTAACTGGTGAGAGTGCCAGGCTGTGCCAGTGGAGGGTGTTGCTTCCTCTGGATTCGCTGAGTATTGTTTTCTGCACAAGTTTTCTCCATTTTGAATTACCTGGATGTGTGCACTTCCTTTCCCAGCTGCCATGTGATGTAGAGTTGTTATTAGATGCTGGATTTGGATGGGTTGGGAGAAAGGAGCAGGAGGGTTCTATATCACATCCTTAAATGGAGTCAGAGCATCCCAAATCCTGCTGCTGGTGTGGGAAGGGACAGGTGCTAATCTCATTTGCAGAGCTTGAGGTCCCAGTGTTTCACATCATGGGCAGTTGTTTAAAAGAGCCAGGGCTGTAGAGGGTCTGTGAGATTACAGTGAAGGTGAGAGTGATTGTGATGGACACAGGACAGACAGAATGAGTGATCAAACCCAGCTGGAGTCACACTCAGCAGTGTGTTGGAGAAGATGAGAAGACAGCTGAGTGAAAAACCACTATGTGAAAAATTCCACTTTTGGGAAAAAAGAGCAGTGTGAACAAACGTTCATGTTAAACAAAGCCCAACTCAACCAACCAACCAAAATATAAAGAGAAAAAGCAGGCACTCTTGGGGAGCTGCTGATGGCCCTGGCAGAGATGGATGGATTGAACCCCCCTGCTATGTGAATAATAAGTTGTGCTGTTGTAAGTGGTACAGTCAATGTGCCAGGCAGCCATGGAAAGTTTTCCTGAGCAGGCAGTTGCCAGAGATGGAAATTGAGCAATATATTTCAGTGGCCATTCACGTGGTGTTTTCCAATTACACTTTTTGGCCAATGATGTGTGCATGACTCCTATTTCTGACTTCAACAGAGTCATCTTTCAGAAGTGTTTTCATACCAGGATCAATGCAGAGTGATGGTGGTGCTCCAACTGCACTGTTGTGGTTCAAGTGACAGCCCCACAACTGTAGAAGAGATAAAAGCAGGCTCAGCTGGCCAGTGACAGTAGCCTTTGGGCTTTGAACACAGTGTTGAGCAGCAGAAAGCAAGCAGTGTTACGTGGAAGAAAGGTGCAAGCAAAACATGGCCCAAGATCTCATGAGAGACCTCAGCCCAGAGTCTGACAGCCTTTCTATCAAAAGCTACAGAGAAAAGATTTCATGTCTCTGCCTCAGCTTGTCCAGATGCAGAATAGAGGTGTGAAAAATATTTTGTGCAATAATGTGGAGTGTGAGAAGTCGTCATGTGGAGAAGAGCTCCATGCTGATGTTTGTTTTTGGCAAGGACCTTTTGAAATTTGAGAGGTAACAACAAATGTTCACCTGGATACTTCTCTGCAATGTGGAGGTGTGTGGTAGACTTCTTAAAAATATATTAAATATTACTTTGGTTATAAACATGTTCCTCTTCTGCAGTGAGCTTTACCTACTAACCAAGATTTCAGTGTTCAGAGGAGATTAAATAGATTATATAAATATTGAAGAAGTTGGATATTTAATGTCTTCCTGTTGCTGGAGTTCATTTTTATTTCTTACAGATGAGTATGGCAACAATGAGGTAATTACATTTTCTGGTGATTAACATTGCCCTGGTGTAACGTATAAGAGCCAGAGCCTCCAAGAGCACTGTCTTCCAAAGTTACCTTATCACATGGCCCATTGGCAGAGGAAAATGAAGTAATTTAATTCTCTGTGATTAGCATTTAAAGCTGTCTACCCAGAAACCAATAAGGAGGTTCACAATTCATCTTGTATTATTTCACATAAGCCTTTAACAATATTAGTTGAAGGCAGTCTAGTTCAGAGAGGTAGTAATTCAATCTGTCCTCCTCCTCTGAATATCTGGTTTAAAGCAGTAATGAGCAACGAAGGTTGTTGTTAGGCAGCTGTTATAGGTCTGGGGGTGAGCAAGTAGGTGACAGCAGCCTGTTTGCTCCAGGACAGCTGTATGTGTGACAGAAAGTGTCATCCTGGCTGGTGCTGAGCTGCCACCTGGGCTGGCAGGAGCAGCATTCACCCTGGCTGGCCTCATGCCTCCACCTGGCATCGAATGGTGCTGGGAGAAGGTGTGGGAAAGGCTGCTTTCCTCCCACTTCCCTTGTCCAGGCTGCAGCTTAACACAACTCTGGCTCTCTGAATTGCAAATTTGGCTTCTTCAGAGCCGATTCAGTTAGGAAAGCCAGCACGCCCCATCCCACCCCCTGTCGCAACTTTAAAGGACGTGCCAGTTGGGCACGCTGCAAAAGCCATTTACAGTTGGAATAAAGCAGGACCTGGGGTGGCAGTGCCAGGCCCAGCTCCTTTCTGAAAGGAAAGGCTGCTGCAGTGTGGGTGCCTGTCTGTACTCTTTTGTGCATTAACATACGTGCCAACTGGGCAAGTGTGGGCACAGGCAGAGTCTGGCTTAATGGCACACAAAGCAAATGTCAGCTAAATAGGTTTTCTTTATCTTAATAAGTGATGAGATCTTGGCTACGGTACAGCCGTGCTGGATGGTGGTGCAGTGGTTTCCAGCTCTGCTCTCTGCCATCCATCCCAGCTGGTTGCTGAGGTGGCACTGCCTGCCTGGGCATCCCCCTCAGGGGCAGGTTAGTGCTGCCACCTGGATATCCCATTGGAAACACACGGGATGCACTTGGGAAAATTTTCTCCTGAAAGCCTCATTCCACAATTTTCTGCCAAGCCTACTACCTGACCCAAATGGCACCCTGATTTTCAAGTTTAAATGTACCAACAAACAGAAAAAATACCAAGGTCAAATCATACTTTAATGCTGTTAGGATTTGTCACTCCCAAAAAAATACCATGAGCAGAGCTGTTAGTCAAGGTGTTAATGAACACTTTAAAGGATTAATGGAAAATCCTATATTCTTTTAAATGCATTTTTAAAATTTTCACAGCCCTTCAAAAAAGCAGGGAAATAAAACAAGCTGCTTCTGCTCATTACTTTTTGCAGTGCGAGAGGTTTCTAGCCCTTTGGACCAGCTCTTGCTTTCCTTTCACTTCCCACCCAGTGCAGGGGAAACGGGATGTTGCATGTGCAGCACAGATGGGGACTCGGCATATGGGTCACGCCAGCGAGAATTGGGAGGGGAGTGAAGCGTGAAGACATGTTGCCCCTGACACCTTGGTGGGAGCTGCTGTGTGGGATGGTTTCTTTCTCTGCCCTGATGGATTGGCAGCAGTGCATGTTACAAAGCCTTTCTCTGATTTTCCCTGCCTAGAGGAGAAGGGTTTTCCCACTTCAACCGCCCCAGTGCCTTTTTGTAATCTCGTATGCCTGCCCAAACCCACCATTTCAGTAGCTCAGTGTATTATTTTTATACAGTCTGTAAGTATCTTAAATAGCCAATGTTCAGAATGTGCCATTTGTCTTTGTAATAGTGCTTTCCTTTTTAATCATGTTCCTTCTTTGCTGTTTTCCTGCCAGCCCTTGGCAGTGTTTCATTTTAGCTCAAAGTGAAAGAACATCCTCTTACAATATTCTGTAATCCTCAGCTATTGTTTGATCAGTTTTAATTCAATTTCACTGCAATGAAAATATAATGGGAGGATGAACTTCAGAACGTGCCATTCAAGGAAAGTTGCTGTCAACATTACCTGCAACCAAATTTTGAGACAGCAATGGAGATCTAAGCCTAGCAGTTCTTTGGTCTCATGATCTGCAGCTCCCTTATTTATCTGCTCAAGTGTGAGTCACATTTTTCAAAAATTGTCCAAAGTTATCTCTAAAGTTTTGAGTAGGTGCCTTTTGGGATGTTTATATGAAATGCCTTGTGCGTGCCTCTCTGATAGGCTTGATTGCCTTTTATTTAACAGCAGTGTTTTTTATCCTCAAGCCTCTTTAGAAGCAGGCTTTGAAGACTCCATCAAAAAAGTTAGCACTTGTTCAGTGTGCTTTCAGTGAAGATATAACTCAGAAATCTGTGATTATCAAGACTCCTCTGCTATTTTTTTTTTCTCTTTTTTAGCCTTCTGTAGGAAAGAAAGAAAGGGAAAAAAGAAAAGCCTCCTTCTCCCCCAGACTGCAGATATTCTACCTTGTCTGGGTCCTCTGATATTCAGCAGCATTGTCGTGACTGCTCTGTCTCTGATCTACATGTCCTCCATCCAGCTCCAGCCTGTCTCTTGCTCTGTCGGGATTCAAAGGCAATTTCTCACTTTTCACAGGAATTATTTTTGGAGCTTTAAAAATACTCCATCCGTAACACGGTGTTCCTACGCGGGCTGCCTGCCTCGGGAGGATGACTTGGGGGAGGAAAGCGAGGCTACAACCTCCCCAGCACAGCTGAAACAAGGCTGCCTTTGTATCTGGCCCCTATTCATGCATGACTGTGGCATAAAAGAGCAGCCCCAAACTAGTCCCGCTCTTGGGTCTGGTCCAAGACCTGCTTGGAGGTGAGAAGGGGGTGCCTAAGGGAAGGATTCTTTACAAATAACCTGTACTCTGCCTCCATTTCATAAGCAGCTGAAAGCTCTTGCTGGAAGATACAGAAGTTAATGTTTGGAGATAATGATGCTTCTTACTTAAGCCTGGTAGTAGCTCCTGAGTAGGAGTGCCTCCATGAATGGTGGCAGGGCATGTTCTTTTCTCATCTTCCTTTATTTTCTTTGGTCTTTAAATAGCTCCAGACAAAGAAGTAAAGATTAGGTCAGACGTCCAAGAAAGGTGTCTTTTCTTGTGAGCCCACCTCACAAGAAAATTGTGAGTCAGTATGCCTTCCTGAGAAAGCATCCCTGTTCATGCTGGCCTGAAAGACATACATGCTTGGCAATCCTGCTGCCTCCAATCTGAGTAACAGTGGAACTATCTTGGTGACCACTGGGTAGACCTAGAAACATCCTACCATTCTTCTTGGCTGGTCACAGCAACACGCCAAGTTCAAGGACTTACTTGTATGGTCTCTTCTTCCCATAATGTACTGAGTTTCTTTGTTAAGCCGTCAGTTGCTTTGATTCCACAAATAGAAATTAATCATCTTTCTGTGCAAAAGGCAGATACAAGAATAGCACTGATCCATTTGAGTGGCATCTTTTGGTTCTTCCATGATTTTTTTCTTTTGTTATATATGTGTGAGTGTGTGTGCATATATCCACGACTGCAGCTCTAGCAGGATACTGTTGTTCTGAGCAAGATCATTGATTCTGAGATGTTCAGAGGCTGGGGTGAAAGAGAATGGAAATCAGCTTTCTAAAACAGAGGCCAGAAGAGATATGTGCCATTGGTGAGGTAGCAGTGATCAAAAACTAGTGTGAAAAAAGGGTAGGTTCCAGAAAAATGTTTGCAGTCTCTGGGAAGAAGCATTGGTACTACACAAGCTGTTGCAGTGTGGATCCAGTTGACATTGGTTTTGGGAGTGGGGTATCCTCAGGTTTTTTGGCAGCAGAATTCCCCAGTTCAGAGGGGCTGACAGTTAGGTCTTTGAATCCTCTCTGTAAAGCCATGATAATTCAGGGGGTATGAGCCAAAATGGGCTCTGTGTGCAACCCACACTGACACTTTTGATTAATTTAGAGAAGGGCCTGCAAGTAAAATTTAGTGTGAAATGAGATTACTTTCATGAGTTATGCTTGACTCCAGCCAAAGAGTGCATGGATATAGATGCTTATCAGCCTTTAAGAAATGTCATAACACTGGAGGAATACAGGATCATAATATACAGTTAAAGATTGTGGCCCCAATTGCACTCCCTTGTCTAGGAAAACTACATAAGTATCCACTTAACTTTAGGCTTATATTCTTTTCACTTCAGAGGGATTTAATCCTGTGCTGGAATAATTTCCTGTACTAATACTCTCCAGATGCACAAAGGAGCAGAATCAAAATTTAAGACAAGCAGTTCTTTGCTGTACATTGTTCATTAGTGCGGGTTGATTCCTGATAAATATTTTAACCTAAGTTCATTAATACTATTTCTGAGGCAAATGTATTGTCTGTACATAAATGTGCAAAGCCTTCAAACCCATCCCATACTTGTAAACTCAGAATGAAGTGCTGTCTCATCTACTCACCTGATCAGTTTGTGAACTGTCAACCAGCAGCTGTGAAAACCTCTCCAGTTGCTCCATTGGCCAAGCATTGGTGAAGGGTGTTTGCATCTTAAAATTCAAAGAACACACAGAAATTCTATTTATTTGTCACCAGTATGGTTTGTACGGGGTAAGGCTGATGTTAACAATGATCAAAGGGGAGTTTAGGTATGTGCCTGGAACTCACCTCTGCTCCAGCCTGACTGAAAGCTCCATCATCAATGCATCACCTAGAATCATTAATGCACAGCAATCAGAGTTAATGAAGGGAAGCTGCTGATATCCTAGACATGCTGACAGCCCTTCTGTTTATTTTTTTTAGGGTAATGGAATGTGCAACGTGTGTTTTTCATGTTTTTCATTGGAGCTGTGTTTGTGTTTTCATGAACTACCTTTTTTTTTTTTTTTCTCCAGTGAGTTTAGTTCTTTTGCATCATGAGCTTGTGTGCCCTCAAAATTTGTTACAGGTTTCCTCAAGTTATTTTGTATTGGGTTTCCTCTTCCTGGGTTCACAAAAATGAATCTTTCCACCCTGGTTTAGGAATAGGAATTGTTCATCTACAGCTGCTGTCACACATCTCATTCCTGACAAAGCTGGTGTGGGTCTGCCGGCTCCTTAATTTTCCTGCTTTCTGTTTGTTCTTTGTTTTGGTGACTTATTCAGGGTGAATGGCACTTCCTTGCTTGTGTGCTTGCTGCTGGGGTGGCACCCACAACTGGGAGTCAATGGGACAGCCTCTCACCCAGCAGCTGAGGTTCACTTCTGGAGGTATGGACTCCTTCTGGGAGGATTTGGGGGTTGCACAGAATAGCTTCTTAAATACACCTTTTACATCTTACTTGTTTCACAATGGCATTTAAGAAGCCTTCCCCCCCCACTGCCTATTGTTCAACTGGATGCACAATTCTGACAAGCTGCATGAATCGCTCACATTGACGGTTAAAGCTGTGCCACTTAACCTTATGCTTCATCACCAGGAAAAACATAATTGTATTGGACATCTCCAGATGTTTGCACTTGAAAAAAATGGCATGTCTGTGTTGCTTTTACAACTCTCAGCTGAGACTGCTGCAGTCTTCCCAGATACTGGAGTAGCTTAAAGCAAACTTCTCTGCCATGGGTTCTGATGGCTTTTTCTGCAGAGCCAAAAAAGCTTCGTTAGTCAGGAGAAGGAGAAGTCTTAGGATCCCATGAGTGCTTTCAGGCTCCATGGCTGCTGCAGTAGGTGTGAGTGCATGCTGGTAGAGCCACTGCTGTCATTATTGTCTAAGCTGTCAGCAGGGAAGAACTTGATCATGAATTCTGGGATCTTGTCAGCCTTGTGGGTGTTACCCTGAAAACTCCAGAGACTATCACAGCATCGGCCTCATCAAAGCCCAAAACACATAGCCTAAATCTTCCAGGATGTATTGTAGGATTAAATACCCCTGTGCAGCAGGTGTTAAACACCTTAGTCTGCCTGTTTTCTCCAACCAGCCATCTCTGAGGTTCCCTCTACAGTTCTAAAGGCCATACACAATACAGCGAGCAGTTATTTCATTGTAAGAGGCAGATAGTTACCATCAGCTGTGGCATCTGGCTTCTGCTTTCTCTGTTTATCTTTTGGTTTGTGGAAAGCACAGTCCACCAGCAGTCATCATCTGCTGGGGCTGTTTTTTTTCTAATGGAACTCCAAGGCTTTGCTAACAGGGAACCTGGATTGTCAGAAAGTGAGAATTTTGGTTATGGGTTGTTGCAATCAGATGGGCCAGCAAGAAAATATTCCAGATTCTGAAAAGTCATTCCTGTACATTATTGGCTAAAATGGGTAATACATTTATAAGATACATATAAATGTAAATCTTAAACATCCCTGAGAAGCTTATATGATTTAATTGTCAGGTGACTACAGTAAATGAAATGTGAGGGAAAAATGTATAATCTTTTATTGGGAGGACTAATTTGGCTTGAAATGAATGTTTTACTAATACTTTTCATGTTTTAAATAGATCCTCTGATCATTCTGTGTAAGAGCATATCAGTAACAGCATAAGGCTAGAATTAGCAGGAAATTTAAAACCAAAACATTTGGGAGTGCAGATGCTTAGATTATACCCATTAAGCAACTTGATCTAATTATTCTTATATATACTATTCTTAGTGTTATGTGTTTCTATCACTTCACCAGCTCAAAGCAACACTAGTAGGTTAATCTAAACAGTATATTAAATATAGCTGCATTTTGGTGAACTTCCATGTAAACATAGAGATTTCTTTATTACTGCCTTGGAAGTCACTGGAAATAATTCTCATTTAATCACAGTGTGCATCACAGTCTTGAGATTCAAGGAAACAACCATATGCAAAGGTGAGTAACTGTCTCTCCTCAGAAAATTCTCTGTTTGCTTCATGATTGATCCCATCAACTACATTATATGGATGGGGATATCCATGTGTGTCTATAGAAAGAGAAAGCACTTAAGCAGCAATCTTTAACGAGGTACTGAAGTTTTAAATTACTACATTTAGATATTATAAAGATAAATTCCACCCACATAGGGAAGTCACAGTTAACTGATTATTGTCCACTTACTGTGTTCAAGCAGGAAATTGTGTTTCTCAGTTTGAAAAAAGCTACCTTATACATTAGGTAGAGTTGAAGAGAGAGACTTTTGATTAAAAAAAGAAAACAAAAAATGGTATGAACTCTTTTAGATTTACCTTCTTGACAAAAGGGTCTGTTCATATGAGGGTGGAGAAAGAATTCTTTGCAATTCTGATCTGTAACTTGAGAAAAGTTGATTACTGCAGCATGCACAATGTCTCTCTCCAATCATGTAAGTGAACATACATGTAAACATACATTTGTGCTGTTGAAACAAGAGGTTGAATATATACATGCTTTGACATTATAAATTGTAGAAAGCACTGGGATGTGGGTTCAAAATCTAGGTAATATCCAACTAGAGGTTGCATATAATCAAATAACACAAATTACAGAATACTTGTGTACTGTTTATGTGCATAATATATTCTGGTTTATGCGTAATCCTAAAATTGTTCCCTGTATCTCACACTACTCAAGTGCACAAATTCTTTTTTCTCATTTTTTAAAAAAAGAATTTAAGATCCTCAAGATTGTTTTTGGGTACTTATGGGATCTATTATAGTTAAATTCCAGAAGTTTTTAAATGAAAAATTTATCAAAGAAAGCTGAATAAATAAAGAAGTAGGCCCAGAACTGGAGCTTCAGAAGTTGTTTCGGGTGGTTTTACAAAAAACCCCACAGTTTAAAAAGCCACAGGGCAAGCCAGTTCAATGCTGAGCTTCTCCAGAAAGTGAAAAACCTGTCTTTCAACCATGAATTATAGCAATCTTAAAATATATACTACAAATGTTTCTAGTTTACCTTGGGGATCAGATTAAGCCAGACTACAAATATTTGCAGTCCATTACAAATGTTTGGGGAGAGTTCTAACTTGTTTTTCTAAATAGCTTCAGTTAATTGGCAGTCAATTAACTTGAGATTAAAAAAAAAAAAAATATCACCAGAGAGTGAACAGGCACAGTTCTACAGGAAAATTACTTCAGCATGAAGACATGCGCAAATAAAAATCTCAAAGACGTTATTTGCAGAAAAGGAAAACTTCAAAAAACTTCCCTTGGAGAGAAATGTGTGTTTGGTACCTTGTAAGTGCCATCCCATGAGGATATGTGTTTTACAAGTGTTAGCCTGTGTTCCTGGTGGGGTCTGGCTGTGGGGCTGCAGAGAGGAGGCGCTGGGAGCGCTGCTCCGTGCTGGCCCCACGTGTGTGTGTGGGGATGCTGGAGGAGATGCTGGTACGTCCTGGGCACAAAAGACACTGGGCCTTGAGCAAACTCTGTCAGAGCTCAGCAGACTTTACCCCACAACAGGAAATTTGGTGTTATTTGGCCCTTAGAAAACAGGAAGCCTAAGGATGATTTTTCTTCGATGTCACTTCTCTGAAGCTCATTTTTTGAAGCACAGGAGACCAGCCACATCTAGAAACAGTGTCCCCCCAGCTCCTCCCTTTCCCATCTTTCTCATAACTGTGGAAAAGAACTTAGTGCACACAACAGTTTGGTTTGGGAGTATATTTTTCAAGCTAATAATCCAGTTCTTTCCCATATAGTTAACTGCTTTGAGAGGTTTTGTCTAACCATGTAAACAGTTACGGCTTTTTTAAAAAAAATCCTTTTTTAAAGTTTTAATTACTTTTTTGTAATTACTTTGTAATTCAGTTCACAGCAGTAATATACAATATGGATACAATTAATTTTTTTTTAGCTTTGTGTGAGTTCAGCTACACCACTAAAAGAATGGTTTATTTACTTTAGCATGCAAAAAAAGGGGATAACTTGTTTTGGTGTGATTGTATTTTTCAGTAGAGAGATCTTGCAAGTTGAACCCAGCACAAGGACTATGTGTAGTCTGTGACAGTGTTCACAGGGGTTCTGGATGAGGGGAGAGATGAGAATGTTGACTCCATGTTCAGAAGGCTTGATTTATTAGTTTATGATATATATATATATTACATTATAACTACACTAAAAAGAATAGAAGGAAAGGTTTCCTCTTAAGGCTAGCTAAGAATAGAAAAGAGTGAATAACAAAGATCTGTGGCTCTGACAGAGAGTCCAAGCTGTCTATGGTTGGCCATTAATTGTAAACATTCAAGATGGCCCAATCAAAAATCCACCTGATGCATTCCACAGCAGCAGATAACCATTGTTCACATTTTGTTTCTGAGGCCTCAGCTTCTCAGAAGGGAAAAAATCCCAAGAAAGGATTTTTAGTGAAAAGATGTCTGGGACAGTAGTCGGCACTTCACTTGACCTTGAAATTCCAAGACATACTCTCATGTTATAAGAAATTAAGCTAGAGAAAAAGGTCTAAATGTCAGCAAGAAAAGGGACTTTAACAAATGAAACCATACATAAAATTTGTTGCTGCGTTATTTCATGGTTGGGACATTACTCTTTCATCCTGCCTTGCTGTCAGCTGGCCTGATATACTTTTGTTCTGATTAATTGTGGTACCCTTTCGGATCAGACAGGCATTGCTGGTGGAGGCTTGCTAGGATGTGTGGCAGAAAATTTGCAGTTGCTGTCTGAACTTCTAGGAGCAGAGATTGTATGGTGTAAGATGGAGAAAAACTAATCTCACCAAGGCTGCTGCCAACTGATTTGGAAGAAAATATTTTTAGTCTGACAGGGGATATGGCTGTCCTGGTTTCCTATTCCAATGCTCTGAGGACTGGATGAGAAATATCTGCAAGGAGTGATGGGAAATGTGGGAAATGTTTTGAATTGCCTGCAATATCCAGAACATAAGTGGAAGTCTTGAAAGCTAAAGATCTGGGGGGAAATTAAAAACAAAACAAAACAACAGTGTTTTTTTAAATTCAGAGCTGCTTCACACTGTCAGTAAACACCCTTCAAGATCTTCTGGTTGCTTCCCCCATGGATAGAAGAGGTGTTGAAGAGGTGCAGAAGAGGTGTCATCTCTGGTTTTCATTAATTTTTTTTTCTCATTTTGCTTGATTTAAGGTCCATGGCTAAGCTGTTTCCAGCATCCATGGGCACAAGTCCGTCAGAAGTCCAAGATGCTTTTTTATTCTACTTCACTTAAGTCCTTAAGTCCTCAGCAGTTAAGTAACATTGTGGTAGGTAGTGTGGGAGCATTGATCACTGTAGAGTTTGTTCTTCTGTCTCAGTGGAAGAACTGTGTTGTGGTCCTAAACCACTCCCAAAAACCTGACCATTGGGTCAGAGCTCAGACCAGGCTGGCTGTGTGTATATCTGATCTTCAGGGGGAATCCTTGTCCTTATTCCTTATTGATATTTTAACTATCACCTTACAGCCGCCATTTGTCCTGTGGACCTCATAAAGTTTGTGGATAGTCTTGCATGGTTTGCCAGCTTTTGCCACTCTTCCTAGTGGTCTGATGGAACTTAAAAGTCTTTGATTTTATTACAGATTTTATTGCATGCTTATGGCAAGTGGCAGAGGGACGTTTGGGGAGTGGGTTACAGTTTGACATCTCTACCACTAAGCTGCTAGATCATTGTCACTTGTGTTCTGCAATGATTTCTACTTCCAGTGGCTCTGTCTTTGGGTTTAGTCAAGAAGAATTAAAGGGGATCTGAGTTAAAAGCTCCCTGCTGTGAAGAGGCATCCTACACAAAGCAAATGATCTCTTAGACAAAGGAATAGCTCAGGGCACCCTTTGTTTTACAACCTGGCTGAAGCATCCTGAATTGGCCACAAAAATATTTTTGTTTTTCTAATATAATTTAAAGAAATGAACAATGGCTAATTTCTCCAGTGCCTTGGGGATTCTTATATAAAAATGTGAATTTTGAAAAGTTAAAAATGTGAAGCAATACTTCAGCCCGTTTGTTGAATGGCACCATACACTCACTAAAATGTCACTGCCTGTTTCCCTCCTCAGGTCTCAAAGTGTACATGTCAGGCATGATAGACACCTTCTTTCTTCAGCCTCCAGGGAGCTGTATAGTCCAGCCCAGTACAGTCAAGTCAGTGGAAAGAGTTCAACTTAAAAACTGCAGGGAAAAGAACTTTTTGCTCTTTCTGTCAGCTTTTCCAGAACATGGTTATGATGTGTGTCTCTTTGCCAATTTAAGGGCTCTGGTGTTAACTCTGGCACTTTGATAAAATAAAACTGCTCATTTTATTTAATTAAAAACATTCTGTTTTTTCCCAATGACAATCCTTATATGAATGGGTAGCTGTTAATTGGTACAGTTCTGCCCATTTGGAAAAAAAATCACAGAATCAACTAGGCTGGAAAGACCTTGGAGATCATAGAGTCCAACCTATGGCCTAACACCACCATGTCAACCTGACCATGGCACTGAGTGCCACATCCATTCTTTTCTTAAATAGCTTCAGGGTCAATAACTCCACCACCTCCCTGGGCAGCCCATCAGCCCATTTCTGTAATCTTGCAGGACTGGATCACAGACAATGTTAAGTTGGGCCAAATAAATTATTGTAATTAAGATGACGGAAAAATTGTAAATATCAATATGGAGAAATGTGATGAATAAAAATGAGTCACATAAGAGCAAATATTTAACAAAAAGAGTGGGAGGTGTCACTCTGTTCAAAAGCATCTCTAAGTCATCATACACAATGAAAATTTGCAGGAAATATTTGTCCTGTTGTCCTGAAAAACATTTGCGCTGTTTACAAATTTAAGTGGGAAATTACAGGCTTTGTACCTGGTAAATTAGGTGGTAAATCTTTGCAAATTCACGTGTAGGAATAGCTTTTTTCTGCATTTTTTGTCTTGTACTAGACCTAGAGAAGCTAGAACAGGATGATTGATCTGCCAGTCACCTAGGACTTTGCAGTCATTATGGGAGGTGGAGGTTGAGCAGTTCTAGGAGAAAACAGATAGTGGCTTAAAGTAACTTGTGCAGAACCAAAGGCACTGATTGCAGTGAGCCAAATGTGCAAAACCAAGCTGTAAGACAGCATCCTGCTCTGTGTGGCAGGGAACAAAATAGCCTGTGTGGGAAAAGGAGTTTTTAGAAGATATATTTAATATTTTGAGGAGAGTATTTTAAGGTGAGGAGTGTGATGAGTGAAGAACAAGGAGGTAATATGAGCATAGCAAAAGGCAAGTAAGATGTCTGTGAAGAAAATCTATTTTTATGGATAACTGAAGTAAAATGTGGAATTACAAAGGCTACAAGGTCACAGAAATCACATTTGGAAAGAGGCATAAATGGGACCATATGCTATGTGAGCAGTGGAGGAAGGGAAGGGAGATTTTAGACATACAGGAATGATCAGTAAAAATAAGACATAGGTAAGGATGTGTGGAGGAACTGAAAGTGCAGTGGCTGAGGAGGTTGGAAACAGGTTTCCTGGGAGGGGAAAAAGGGAGGGGAAAAAGGGCTGTCTTCATCCCTCTGGAGCAGAAGCACCCTGGTCTGACTGTGTGGGGGAGGCTGTGCCCATGCTCTCCATCCAAGCTGTGCCTCCTCTTGAGACATGCAAGACTTGTTTCTTCAGACTCTTGGGTCAGTTCTTCCTGCACTTTATGGAAGGGAATGGGAGGCAAGAGAAAGAGAAGCAAAATGTTTTCTCCCTTTATATAACAAATATTCACTGTTGGATTATGCATGACAGAACATAGGTAATATATCTAAAATACCTTTGAATTCATTAGATTAAACACAGATGAAATGTAAAACACTTGCCATGTGAATTTCAGAAGAAGTTAAAACACTGTTTTCTTGCTTAGACCATTCTGGTTTTAGTGTGTTGTGCTGAGAACAGACTGCTCTGCCCTTTAGGGGAAGGGAGAACTGCAGCAAAGCCAGCCATGGTTCATGGCAGCACACTGCTCTTGACTGCTTGTGCAGTTGCATGAGGGTAAATGTGCTGGATTTTTGATGCCAGGTATGTTGACATTGAAGCCCAGCACCAGTTAGGAAGTTTCTGCTTTGTAGTGACTTGAAGTTACAGAGCCTGAAAAGGTTTCCTTTGTTGGGAAAGTAACTGAAGTTTTATTTAATTGTTTTTTTCCCAAACACCAGCAGAAAAGATTTCATTGCTCTAGTTAAAATGCAATCAGTCAAATTAGAACTGGCACAGTGTCCAGAAGATATTTATTCTCTAAGGATATTAGTCATTAGCACCAAGAATAATTTGGATTCTCCATTGGATTATACAATGGGCTACTGAACATTAGTTTCAGCACTATAGTAATAATAGAGAAATAACTGCTTAAACCGCAATTAGGTGGGAATGTAATGCTCCCTTCATGAAAAATTTAGTCATTAATTTTATGTTGATATCTTTTTAACATTATTAAACTGTACACTGGAGACAGTGGTTCCATAAAACACGTTTTTCCTATAGGAGCTGTATGACTTAGATGGCTGCAGCCCAGTATGCATTAGAAAGAGTAATGAAAGTGTTAAGATGACAAATGCCATAATTAGGTGTGCAAAGAGCATTGGCAGGCAACCACCAGCTAACAGAGTGTTTGTGTGTGTACATTCATAACACATATTCATTTGGTTTTCTGCTGGGTTGCATGAAGCCTCTGAACTCTTAATTAGGAGATTTTCTAATGTAATGTAATCTCTTTAAGCATATCATGGTGAACTGGGGGCGCCTACATACAGACATGTATTTCTTCTTTACACAACACACTTAGCCTGAAGGAAAGAGCTGTGTTGCGTTTCATAGGGCAGAAGTGAAATTGTTCTACAATGTATATAATTTTGATATAACTTAATTTTTTTTTTGTCTGACTGAATGGACTCCTGTACATTTTTTTATTTGGAAAGAAAATTTCCAGTCCACTTTTGGCCCATGTGAATAAAACAGGCACATTTTATTAATACATGTCGGCATTGCCCTGAGTTCAAAAGAGCACTGACACATGGCATCTAGAATTTTTAAACTCTCAGCTGGATTTCACTGATGTCATCAGGTGTCAGGTTTTATATTTGGTATATGATGGGTTTAGGGGTTTTTTTTAATGTTTTCAGTCCTTGTCTTTCCTTTCTTTTAAGTGAAATGATTCTGCAAAAGCCTTCTTCATGGTCAGCGGCCTGGGAGGCTTGTTCTTCAGGTGTGTTCACTTAAAGGTGACAGGAAAAAAAAGCAGGAGACATCTATAGGAATATTAAAAGAGAGAAGACCACAGGCCAGTCCTTAGAGAAGTAACTCTAGGCTCTAAATTGATCAATCAGCAAATAAAATTACAGTGAGTGATGGAGTTTGTCTAAACTGTTCTTGCAGTACCTCGAAAGTTTTCTTGAAGCTGTGGGCATTGCAGGCTGTAGCTTAGAAAATTTGTCTCTTTTTCAGAAGTGTTTTTGCAAAGTAGTATTACATTGCCCTGTGATTTGGCCACCACAGATGTCTCATCTGAGAGGACTTTGCTTCTCTTCTGCATCACACTCATGCTTGGTCCAGGCTCCCTCCACCACACCTACTCAACTGAGAGGAAGCCCTTCTCTTCCCCAAAGAGAGTCCCTGTCCCCTGCCCCAGGCAATGACATGAGGTGATAGGGTAACCTGGCCGTGCCTGCTCCTAGCCACTGCAAAAATTAACCCTGTTCTGCCCAAAACCAGGACAAGAATCTAAAGACAAACATTAGAAGGTGACCTCAAGTCTGCATGTCCATATGGATTCATACATGGTAATTTCCATGCCCTTGCTGGACTACAGAATGTGAAGAAACCGAAGTACAACAAACCAGAGACCTGCTAGAGGGACCAGTCAAAGTCCATGCTGGTATTTCTTCTTCTTGATTGATGTTGGGCTTTCTGGTCCTAATTGAGCTGTTAGAACCTGGGCCAGGTTTTAAATAGCACAGAAGTGCTCGCAGCATTTTGTGGTGCTTGCTCTGTGGTTGAAATGGTGATTGAGAAAAAGGTGGGAAGCTATTCCGCTTGGCCTGGGCTCCAAATAATTTCCATGCCTAAAATACATTACATCCTGTAACCAAAGATTTATACAAAGCCTAGTTGGCCTTTGTAGTGTTTTTATTTCAATTGTGGCTGATGTGCTGATGCCAGTATTTGGATAAGACATGTTGAGTAAAAGCATTGCAGTGCAGTAGAACATGGAGTAAAAGTTGGTTGCACTACAAAAGACACTGAATCATGTCAGATATTTAGGGCAGCACTGGTGTACTGCCATTGGAAATCTTGGATTCAATCAATTTTGAGCTCTGGAATACAAGATGAGGGTGATTTGTGTTTGGAATTGTAAATTTTACAAGAGGGCTCAAAGCAACGAGCCACTAGATGTGTCTCTCTGGTTTTGGTGGTAAAGTTCATAATTTGGATGCTGGTGTTGGACATACTGTTAAAATATAAGAAAAGCCTTATTGTTCTAGTAACTACTCTCTCTCTTGCTCTGTTTCATTTAAGAATATTTGCCTACAGGCCTTCCCACTTTTCTTTGCCTTCTTTCTTCTAGAGGTTTACAAAATACTACATGCATTTCCTCAGGCTGCTTTGTATATTTTTTTCTACAATTCCCTGTTCAGCACCAAGGGCTGAATGTCAGATGGGTGTGCACACACAGTTTTACCTACAAGCAAAGAGCAAGAGAGAGCTTTCATGGAGTGACTCTTGCATGCATAGGCTTATTCTGTGGGAGAGTTTACATAAATTTCATTTACAGAATTATGTACCTGGCAGCAAGTGATAGCTGGCAAAACTGTGACAGCAATTCTTGTCACAGTTTGCAAAGTATGCTAATTCATAAAACAAACCAATATCACCCAGGTAAAAGCTTTAATAATCATCATTTAAAAATGCCTTTTGCACAGTAGTTATTCCAGAATGCAAATGTAAATCTTGTTGTGACAGTGTGGAGGTTTTGGTCCCTTACTATGAGGAAGACACTGAGAGTGCCCCAAAAAGAGCACCAAAGCTGGTGAGGGGTTTGGAGCACTGATCTTAGAAAGAGCTGAGGGAGCTGGTGTTATTTAGTCTGAAGCAAAGGACAACCTTATCACTCTGTACAGCTACGTGAAAGGAAATTCACCTTGCATCAGGGAAGGTTTAGGTTGGATATTAGGAAAGATTTCTTCATGGAAAGAGTTGTCAAGCATTGGAAAAGGCTTCCCAGGGAAGTGTACCTCCCCTGAAGATATTTAAAAAACATGTAGGTATGGAGCTTAGGGACATGCTTTAGTGGTGGACTTGGCTTTGCTGACTTAAAGTTGGACTTAATGATCTTAATGGTAATTTCCAGCCTGGATGAGCAGGTGTCCCATCAGCCAGCTTGGCTCCAGCACATGGCTGTTGGCTCCAGTGGGCACAGGAGGGAAGGAGGAGGTTTGGGAGCCCATGGGAAGAAGCTACGTGCAGGATCCGTGGGGAAATGCGGTGTTGAGGGCAGTGCAGTGGCGGGAGTTACTGATGACAGCACACTGAAGAGCTGTGGGCATCACAAGGAGGGGCTGCTGGACCAGTCCTGTTAGCAGCCAGGCTTGTTCACCCCCTGCAGTACAGTCCTTGATCTTGTGGCTGCCCAGGTCTGGGCTAACATGGATGGCTGTGTTATACTGTCCCTCAGCCTTTGAAACCTCCTGGACCAGCCTTCTTCCCACTATGGGGGTCTGCCCAGGGGCTGCCCAAGAGAGGGTAAACTTGAAAATTCTCACAGCAAAGAAAATCAAGACTTCTTAGCTGTTGAGCAGAAATAAAAAAGAACAGAAGCAGAACTGCAGATTACCATGGCCAAAAAAGTACATCTTAAAAACTCACTTTTTGGGCAAGAAACAGCTGATTCAAGTACTTATCATTGCTCTAAGTTTGACATATCTTGTGGTTAATTGATTTAGACCTAGAGGAAGACCTCAATTTAGACTTTGGTTGTTTCCTATTTCATACAGCTTAGCCTAGAGATGAAACCTGCTTCTATCAGTCCTTAATTTCATTTGCTCAGCTCCTGCAAGACAGCAAAATGTGCCATAGAAACAGCATTTGCAAATGAACTCAGTTGGCAGAGCAAATACAAAAAAGCCTTGCACGTGTGCAAACGCTCCCAGCTGATGCTGGGCTGTTGCCATATTTCTTGGCACTGAGGTAACACAGAGCTGTGTTTTCTGGCCTGTCCCTAAACCAAGAGTTTAGTTTGTCTTGGGAGGGGCAAAGTAGAAGGCAGGGTTTAATATTTGGAAAGCTGTGCCCCCTTCAGCCAGGGCTCACCCACTCTTGCTGCAGGAGATGCCCCCAAAATACCAGTGGCACCCATCCCCACAGCTGTAAACAGCTGTTTCCAGTGGGTGGCATGACAGGTTATTAATTAGATTTGCACAGACCTTAGCAGGTGTTGAACATGCTCCATCACTGTCTGTGTCAGGCATTGGACCAGGAGGTTCACAAGGCTTATTATATCTTTCCTGAGTAGGTTCATGTAAAAGCACATCAGGTGGCAGGTGGGAGGGAGAGTGTGGAAGGCATCTGGGATTGCTGTATGGCATCTGTGAGCAGCTGCCATATCTGGGTCAGACAGTGCCCTGTCAGGAAATCTGTGGAGGAGGAACAACTGATATCCCTCCATGATCTGTTTGTCCCTTCTCAGAATCAAAGGAAAGTGAAGCTGAAAGAGATTGTGACACATTCCACAACCCTACCTCCCCAGTTCCTCCATTCTTCCCCCACTTCCAATGTCAAAGTAGCTCTATAGTCTATGGTAAGGAAGAGCTACTGCAACTGCTCTATAAAGCAGCTGAGGTGCTGGGAACTTCTGCAGTACACAATCTGGAAACACCATCTTCTGCTGCCTTTAACTCCCTCTTAAAAACCTTGAGTGAAGCAGATTTTCTAGCCTTCCTAGGACATCTCTCCTGATGCCTCTCCTTGCTCGTCACCAGACAGTTTTGCTGTTGAAAGAACATGGAGATGTGCCCAGAGGCAAGAGGATGCCTGGCTGTGACACCTGTGGAGGTGGTTCCTGGGAAGATGTCTAGGGGTTTGAGCAGGCAATAGGAGGTTGAGAAACTGAGATTGGCTGTGGGAGCCTCTATGCAGTGTGGAATCTCTTTGCAATTAGCTGGTTATATTGCTGGTGCCACTGTGTGACCATTTTGCTCCATCTGCCCCTCCCTGCCTCCTTGCTGATGCCCTGTCTGTACCTGGCTTCAGCTGTGGCAGAGGGGGAGATGCAGAAATCTGATCTCTCTGGCTCTTCAGTTTGGTGGTGAAGAGCCAGAGAGATCAGATTTCATACTTCACCATGCACTGATTTCATCAGAGATCATACTTCACCATG
Source organism: Melospiza melodia melodia (assembly GCF_035770615.1). NCBI lineage: Eukaryota > Metazoa > Chordata > Aves > Passeriformes > Passerellidae > Melospiza > Melospiza melodia. Next base: position 26,586,914 of record NC_086196.1, read on the forward strand.
CACTGTCAGCCTTGCATACCCAGCCCATGGCTAAATCGTGCTGTAGTCTCTGCACCCCAGCTTGTCACCTGCAAAGGTAGCCCTGTCCTGAGTGCTGGGAGTTTTGCTGGATTGTGTCGAACTCCCAAGCTGGTGGTAATCAGTAGCCTCTTGAAATCCTTGACAGAGTGTGGCAGCCAGAGGAAAGGCAATGGCTCTTTGCCTGCTAAAAACAATCAGTGCAGTGGCATCTAGTGCACAGCGGGCAGAATTACAGATGCCCAGCAGCCCCCCAGCTGAGCTGGGTGTCACTGAGGAAGGACTTTTGAGGAATCCCTGGAGCTGGGAGCATATCTGCTCCTCTCCATCTCTGTTCTCCTGAGTGGAGCAGGGGGCCTCAAGTTTTAGGGCAGCTCAGAGCACAGCAAGCTGCTGTTGTCTTTTGCTTATGAGCACTCAGTCATCCAAATGCAACATTATGATGTAGGGATTTAAAAAAAAAAAAAAAAAGGGATAATCTAGTTCAGGCATGTACAGAGAAGAGTAGGTATTGCCAGTGTTCCTGGTGGCAGGAACTGCTGATGAGCCAGAGAAGTTGTAGGTGTTTTAAGTGACAGGGGATAAATGTCCAGGCACCCAGAATCTCAGTCATAGCAGCAGCATGTGCTGTCCCTTCTTGAACTGAAATGCAATGGGTGCCAAATAGGCATGTCACAGAATCTGGCCACAAAAGCCAGTGCAATGCCACATTCTGCTTTTTTTTTTCACATACAAGAAACAAAATCAGCATGTAAAATGTCAATGAGCAGTCCTGGGTCAGTACTCTTGAGCAACGAGACACCCAAAAGGGCAGTAATTCAAATAAGAAATTTGATGAGTCACTATTAGGTACAAGTGAAATTCTATTTTCAGTTGTGTTTTGGTTCTTGCATGGTGAATTAATCCTCATGGGTGTCACAAAGTGTTTAGTTGTGTAGGCACCTTGTGTGCTCATTTTGAGCAGCGAAAACATACACACATACATGTGGCATATGTGCTGTGTTGTTTGTATGCTATGTTGAATGGTCATAGCAAAGTACAGGTCATGTCTTATTAATACCAAGAACTGGTTTGTTGTTGGGAGATTTTTCATATATAAAATGTATGTGAAGGCTCTAGATAAGCATAGAAATTAGAAAGAAAAAGTTTACTATAGAATAAATACATTTTTATCAATGGAAGACTTAATTTTGCTCTTACTGGAGTCAATGGTAATCCTTGCATTGTAGTGGTCTAAGCAGCATTGACCCTAGAAACCTTCAGTTTCTAAATGATCTCTCATTAATGTCAAAAAAATCCTCCTATGGACTGGAAACTCTTGGATTTTGCCCTAAAGAAGTGGGAGTCAAAGTCCCCTCCTAGTGGCATAGAAAGTCATCCACATCCTTATTCCTTTTCCTTTTCTATTGGAATATGAATCCCAGCATTACCAGGTAGATTGTGCCTGGGCTCGTCTGACCCTTGCTGCTGGGCCAAAGGCGGCACCTGTGGTATTTCACCTCAGAGTCACCTTTGGCTGGCTGGATGCTGTAGCTGGGCAGTGAGCAAGTCCAGGCTTGTAGAAACTCAGTTTACCTCAGGTGGGAAGGCTTCAGGCTATGGTGAGGAGGAAAGGAGACGGATTCTGTGTTGCCTTCTATGCTAAGGCAGGCGACCTGGTTCTGAGGTACAGCTCGACAGCCCTCTCTCTAGGGCCGTTCGGGCCAATGACATACGCAGACACCAATGTGGTGGACGGTCAAAAGGCGTTTATTACTTCTTCTCATGGGGTCTTATAGTCTTAGGGGTCTCTACGTCAAAAAAGGGGTTTGTCCTTCTTACCTAGGGTTAGTAGGGAATGGAAAAGTACTGGGTAAGGGATGGAAAGTTACTGGCTTCTGTGGGGCAACATTCCTATTGTTAGTGGGACCACATTCCTATGTTAATTTCTTATCTATGAGTACCTGAGGGTCTTATCTATGGGGAACCGAGGGTCCTGGCTTTCCGTGACATCACGAAATCTTCCGCAGCGCCTCTTCCCTAGCTACCACATCTCCCCCTCCCTTTTCACAAATGAATGAGGTAGTCGTGTACGTAGATACTGAATTAAGGTATAAAGTTGTGACTTGACAAGGGAAAGGGATTTTGGGAAACCTGAGTAAGCTTTTGCCAGACAAGTTTGGAAAATCTTGTGACTGGCAGTGTTCTTTGGTTGAATTCCCTGGTTGAATTCACAGCAACTGTCGTCGCCCTATGAACAGGATGTTGGTCCGTTCCAGGCGGCTCTGAACGAACGAGACCAGCTTGTTCAGCAGGCATGGTCCGAAGGTGACTGTTAGAAACAGTATCGCCAATGGACCTATCAGGGCAGAAATCAAAGTGGTTAGCCAAGGTGATTGATTGAACCAGGACTCATACCAGCTCTGTTGGGCCTCTCTGTCTTTTTGCCTCTGGGCCAGTCTGTTCCGGAGTTCTGCCATGGAGTCTCTCACGACTCCCGTGTGGTCTGCATAGAAACAGCACTCTTCTTTCAAGGCGGCACACAGGCCCCCTTGCTGCATGAACAGGAGGTCCAGGCCTCGCCTGTTCTGCAAGACCACTTCTGAGAGTGAGGAGACTGACTTCTCTAGATAGGAGATGGATTTCTCAATCCTCTGCAGGTCCTCGTCAATCGTTGCCTGCAGTTGTGACAGTCCTTGGTGCTGTGTCGCTAGGGCTGAGACACCCGTGGCCGTTCCTGCTGCTCCCAGGCCGAGCAGCATTGCAATAGTTATACCTGTCATTATTTCTCTTTTGTGGATCCGGCTGGGTCCCTCAAGAAGATGGTACATCTCTTCGTCTGAGTGGTACAAGACCCTAGGAACAATCAGAACTTGGACACAGAAGTCGTTAGAGTCATTGAATTTGGGAAGGAACACACAAGGACTCACTCCGGATCGCTGGCAAACCCACATCCCCGATGCGGATGGGACTGCCCACTTATTGTTTTTCCTGTTCAGCCTGCCAATTTTGGTGCAGATGTTACCTCCCCGCTTAGCTAGGGTTGAATTGCCAAAGCATCTGCCTCGGCCTGTGACTTGACTCAGGGTGATTCCTTTGCGAGGGGTATCCCATCTGCACTGGTGAGGGGCGTCGGCTGTGGAATAACTGAAGGGAGTGTCTAAAGCGACTCCTTCGTAAAAGGGAGGTTTGACGTCGTAACAAAGCCAGCAGGATTCGGTTAGGTTAGGGTTGGATTCATTCAGGGATACAAAGGTAGCCTCTAACATACGAAGGATTGGGTCTGCGTCTGACCCGGTTAAGCGACTCATCTGAAAGGTTTCCGCTAGACCGGTCGGGACATTGCTGACCCCTGTGGGTAAGGTTTTGGGGTAGGTTATGTTTCTCCCTTTCGGCACGCTTTTAATCACTTTGTTGGGTCCGACTGCTCGGGGTGCTGACGGCTGGAGCCTGATAATTTGCACGTTCACCCTCTCTTTTGACCTTTGAAGGACCACTGTCCATGTTCTGCCTGTGGCCCAGCTAGGGTGGTCTGGCTGCAGGACCGTCATGTTGTAATCAGTGCATGCCCGAAAGTTAGGGATTTTAATTTGGTTTCGATGGGGGTTTTCACGAAAGAAGAAGGGTATTTTGCAACTGATGGGTGCCTAGGTGAACTGTAAGAATTTGTCTGGCTCTTGTGGATCTCACCCAGGCCCCGACGGTCTGGCATCTGTAACTATGGTTTCACAGCCCCAGTGCCCACAATATCCCCACCCTGGGTGATTGCAGTAGCTTTTCCCAGGGTTTGAAGCTGGGCACCAGTAGGATAGGTATGAGTGTTTGGCGTGTAGGGAATAGGGGTTTGCCCTTGGCTGTCCTGGAAACAGGTCGGTGATGCGGAGCACGAAGGATGGAGTGTTCGGTGTGGTGATTTCTCTGAGTGCTTTGCCACTACCAAGGTGTCGCATGACCCACCTGAAGGGCTGATGGGAGTAGTGGACTGGGCTGGCTTGCCCTCTAGCGACAAGCCCCAACAGCAAAATCACACAGAAGCACCCTTGGTGTTTGGGTCTCACCCGTGCGGGTCTCTCGGGTGCTGCCTGACGGCTTGGTGGTCTGTCACTTTCGTCTGGAACCGGGATGTACGCGTCACGAGGGCGTCCCACGAGCAGGTCCTGTAAACAAAGACTCGCAATTCTCGTCAGTCTCATTCTGCTCGCTATGAAGGTCCGGTTTAATCGACTTAAGTGGACACCACCTGATTTTGCCGTCCTTTTTGACAGCTGCATACCCTCTCCCCGTGAGCATCAGCCTCCAACCCCGTTCCCACTCGCCTAGTTCGTTTCTGATCACTACCTGTGGGCCCTCTTCTAGTGCTCGAGTGGCCCAGTGTTTTTGGACGGGACTGTTTGTTTCGTCTCCCCTAGGGAATTGATTCAGTGCCAGCAAAGCGGTTGCCAGCATGCGTGCCTGATCTCCTGGGGGAATGGCATTGGCAAAGCCCTCTGCTTTTGCCAATACTTCTATCTTGGTTTTCAGGGTCTGGTTTGCTCTCTCTCTGTTAGAGCTAGAATCTGAGTCGGAATCCTCCGACCCTGTCTCTGGCTCCGAGCTCGCGTCTGAGTCCGAGCCGGAAGTCGAGTAAAGAGACGCTTCCGGGCTGCTCTGCCTTTTCCTCGGGCTCCGACCCCGCCCCTTCTTGCGGGGGTCGGGCCGTTCCCTCCCCCAGGGGTCCCCCCGCCTCCTGCTGGGGGAGGTCCTTGCCCTACAAGGACTTAATTTGAATAAAGCGCTCTGATTGGTCTTACGCGCCTCCGCGGGGGCCGCCCCGTCCCCCCGCTCGCCCGCACATGCGTTGTTCAGCGTGCTGACTGCGTTTCCGCCCCCCGCCTCCTCCTTTCCGCCCTGACCATGCGGTCCGGCGCCATTTTCAAACGCATATGGTGGGGGGGCGTTTCTATCGGTCCCTATGGGGTCCGACATTCTGGCCGCGTTCCGCGCCTCTTCCGCGAGCCCCCGCCAGAACACCCGCGTGTGCTCCCCCCCCTCCGATGGTGAGTCCGCTCCCTGAGGGGGATCCGGCGTTCGCGCCTCCGCGCGCCTGCCCGGGTCAAGCACCTCCGCGGTTTGTGTCGCCGCGCCCACCCCCAACTGCGGCACGGCTAATAAACAAGCTCGCGCGGCTTTCCAGGTTTCTTGCTCTTGTCGAGCTTTTTTCAGAGCCTGGACAACTCTGCCCCACGATTTTAGGGCTTTCCCTGAGCCCAAGGACATAGCGTCCTCCGCCAGGGCTTTTGTACAGTTATCCCACACGTCCGAATGTAGGACGTCCACGGGGCTTTCAATAGCCCCAAGATTAATCAATCTCGTCAATGCGAGAGTCAAATCCTTAAGTTTACATTCTATACCCCATTGCGCATGCATCTCTGTTACGACCTTCGCTATGGCTTCCATCGTCCAAGCTGGTCCGGGAGCGTCCCCCCCGCTGCGATTCAGTCCCGCTGTCGCAGCCGCCGTCCTCGTTCCAGGAGTGTTCCCGTTTCCCGGGCGCAAGCCGCTGTCCCGGGTTTCGGCACCAGATGTTGCCTTCTATGCTAAGGCAGGCGACCTGGTTCTGAGGTACAGCTCGACAGCCTTCTCTCTAGGGCCGTTCGGGCCAATGACATACGCAGACACCAATGTGGTGGACGGTCAAAAGGCGTTTATTACTTCTTCTCATGGGGTCTTATAGTCTTAGGGGTCTCTACGTCAAAAAAGGGGTTTGTCCTTCTTACCTAGGGTTAGTAGGGAATGGAAAAGTACTGGGTAAGGGATGGAAAGTTACTGGCTTCTGTGGGGCAACATTCCTATTGTTAGTGGGACCACATTCCTATGTTAATTTCTTATCTATGAGTACCTGAGGGTCTTATCTATGGGGAACCGAGGGTCCTGGCTTTCCGTGACATCACGAAATCTTCCGCAGCGCCTCTTCCCTAGCTACCACAATTCTGCCTGAGGGTTAATATCCAGAGTTTTATTCCGTGGTCACACAGGTCTGAATGTCAGGTAACAGCTCCAACAGAATCGTGAGCACATGGCCTGAGTGACTTTTTAAGCTCCGGGACAGGGGGAGGGGAAGGGACAGGTGAGCACCAACCAGGTGAGAGGGGCAGGGTCCCAGGGGAGGATGACACCCAGACAGGCCAATGACCCCCAGGCCTGAAGAGCATCCTTTGAGCTTGACCAACCACACGAGGCCTTGCTGGAATGTTAAGCCTGACTGACAGAACTCACTCAGCAAGGGGGCGAGGGGGAAGGGAGAGAGGTAGTGCCACACCTGGGAAGGGACTGGGAAGTTTAGAACAGGATATTGCAACACGCTGCAACACTTTCCTGTGTATCAGCCCACATATACAGCTTGTAGGTACTGGATGAAGCCCTCCAACTCCATTGATTCTGGGTCTGAAGGCTCAAGATTCTTAAGCATGCGAATCAGAGCTGCCTATCACTGAAGAGGAAGGGAGTAATAAGTTTGTCAAGAACGTAGCTTCATGTGTCACAAAACAGTGCATTAATTCTATGGGAATAATTTGCTAGATAGCTTTATTTTAGAAATTTAATGAATTCTTTATTCTCCACGATGAGACTTGTCCAAATGTCTCTTAGTTTTCAAAACACTGCTTTATCTATCAAGCTACTTAAACGTTTCTGACCCTTTCACTCCGTTCCTGCAAATCCATTTTTCATCCACCCTGAGGTACGTGGCCTTCCTTCCTTTCAGACAGGAGTAAAAAAAATGGAGCCCAGGTGAATATTGCTTTTAAAGTGTTATTTCCCTGGGCTGTAATATATAGTTAAGAATCTGTTTTCTCAGGACAGAGAATATCTAAAGATTACCCACAAGGATTAAAGATTTTTCTTGTCTGTACACGTCTCATTCATCTGATCATGGGTGATCCAGGGGAGAATTTCTAGATGGAGTGGGGATGTGCTGGGTGCTTTGGGAAGTGCCTCTTCATCCAGGCTGGATAAGATGGACTTGAAGGTATGCTTTGCTTCTGGAAGCAAAGGAGATAAGAGCCAGTTTATTTTCTTTCTTTGTCTTTGTATTAAAGGATTATTAAAAAAAAAAAGAAAAGAGGATTTTATAGCAAATGATGGATTTCTTTTGAATTCTTTATAATTCCTTTGGCTATCTTCAGATTGGGTGTTGCAATAGCAACACAGTAAGTATTTATTTATAAGATGGAAAAATATTTGATGATGCTAGCTGCACAGTTGCTTATCTGGTGGAAACAAATTTTAAAAGTTACAATGGTTGTGAATTGAATTTTTTTTAAAGCTCTGCTTGAGATCAAAGGTAAAATCCTTCAATTTCTCAGATAGAAAAACAGCCACAGTGCTGCAGGAAGAACTCTGTTATCAATAGCTCTTGGAGAAATTGTTTTCAGAGTTTGCACAGCTTCATTTCATAACTATCTTTTCTATCTGAAGCCTGTACTTGAAGCATCTGCAGCTACCAGTACATTGCTTTTGACTGCAGTTAGCTACAAAGAAAAAACTTAATGGTGCTGGATGCTAAATTTGTTATGTACAGAACTTTTCCCACTGCCTCCAGGTGTAAGCAGGAGCTAGTGCACACATCCTGCACCTCCTTTCCAATTCTTGTGTCTACCACAGACATATTTTCTCTCACTAAGTAAAATGAACTAAGTTTTCATCATTAAAAAAACAAACCAATATGCTTTTCTTAATAATAACAACCTGTTCATGGTTTCAACAAGGAAGCAGTCTAATTATGGTAATTTTTTATTCCACCTGCCTCAGCCATTGGTGAGTCTGAGATGGGCAGATGTAAGGTAGGGCTGCAGTGTGCCCTGCAGCAGCAGGGTAAGGCACAGCTCAAGTCGAAGGTGCTGGCTGGGCTGTGAAAATAGGACCCAACAGAAGGGGCTACACATCAAGGCAATCTGAGGGGGGTAGGAGAAGACCCTCTCTTGGGTAGTAAAATGCAACAGATTTATATTGTCTTTCCAAATGTGTATTGTCTGAGGACTTCTAGGTTTCCTTTCCTTCTTACTTGGCTATTTTAATCACTTTTCCTAGTACTCTTCTTCATTTTGTAAAGGCATTGCAGATATCAGGGTAGATGAAATGGCTCTTTAAATAGCACCTAAAAATAAGAAAAGGTTTAAGAGAAGTGCTCAGAAGGAACATTTCTCTGACTTCTGTGAAATTAATCTTCTGTGTCTGAAAAATTGGGATTTGAACTGTAAGGATATTGCAGATTACAGTGCTGTCTGTTTATATGATGCAATGGAACTCCAAATCAAAGCATACTAAAGTATGGATAGATGAGGTGTGTTACAGTTATGAGAAAATTTCATATGAAGAACCAAATTCTCTGTTAGCAGAGTTGCTATGTTGCTATAGTTGTTCCAATGTTGTTTGATGTATAGTGCCATTTATACTCTCTATTATTAGATCCATCAGTGATATAATTGTCCTCTGGCTTTTGTTTGTGAGAACTTGGACAAAGTCTTTCAGCATTAATGAAGAGACAACCATGTGATAACAGCACAAAGGAGTGGAGAGCCTGTGGGTTTGGGCAGACTTTACTGACACTGATGGGGACAGAGGCCGAGGTCAAGAGCCAGTAGAGTGGCACTGGGCAGAGAAATTGTCTGTTCCTAAGGAGTGCTCCAGCAGATGTGCAGCTGAGATGGTTCCTGGTCACCATCAGAGCAACAAAAACCCACCAGAAGCATAGTGAGGAGTCTACTCACAAATATACTGTAGCTGTTGTGTGGGTTGGATTGAATAAAGAACAGAGCAGGCATCACTGGCCTGATCCTAGCTGACCTATGAAGCACTGTGGGAGCAAAGAGCATGGCAGCTTGACTCAGCAGTTACTTAGCTAGGAGGACAGGGCAGGACAGGAGCACAGTTCATGCCATTCTCTTTCATTAAGCCAGCAATGTGCACTGTTCACAGTACAGTCTTGAGAGAAGTTCAGCTGCTGTACACAGTAAGGAAACCAGAGAGCCCTAACAGGTGATGGCACAGCAGGAGTTCTGCTAGGGATGTGCCCAGTGCCCGATGGCTGTGCTGTCACCCGGGACTGCTTTGTCTCTGTTGCTGTTTACTTGACTGATGGTACCTGCCGAGGGCAATACTAAACCTACAAATATCTTAGCTTTTGGTGTGCCTGGTGACAGCCTGCTGTGATCCTCAGGACCAGTGTGTCCAGTCACTTAGGAATAATCCCCTTTCAGAAGCCCATGTTAGTCCTTTTCTAGTTCATCTTGACTTCACTGTCCTTGTGCTAGACATTGTATCCCTGCTGTTTTCTGTCAGGTGGTGACTGTTGATTTTTTTACACTGTACATGACGTCTGCTTTTCTGTTAGGTGCTGCTTTAGTGCTATAGAGCTAACTTGTAGCTCCATGGCTTATAGATAGGGTTGTGCTACTGCTGGAAGCAGAACTGTTTGCATCCTTGCTAAAATAGTGGGAAGACACTGTGACACGTTTGTAACGCTTCTTTCTATTCTTGTTTTCCTCGAATTTTCCCTTTCTTTTTCTCTCCTGCTAACACTGTTGAAAATGTTGGTGGACCAAAAACAACCAGGGCAGCCTTTTTTCTTCTTCTTTCTTTTGCCTTACTAGCTTTTCTTCATGTGTTGGGACAATTATGCCCAAATTGCCAAATATAAAATGCATTGCATGTGTTTTGGCATGCATATAGTGTTAACTCATATGTTAAATGGAAGGATGGCAATTGTGTTTCCAGGATTCAGCTGAAATAAACCTTAGCTTGCCTACAGCTGCTCAGGGTTTCCTTTTGGTGCACACGTTGCAAATGATCAGCTTGGTAGTCCTCATTCGAGTATATTTGGCCATTATTGTATTTGAGAAAAATTGACTTTTGTTTCCTAAATTTGAATGAACATACAATGGTTTCCCCCGGACTTAAAATTGGAGTTCTCGTGTTTAGTGGTTAAGGGGTATTTGCTGTTTATTTTAAAAATTTCCATGGAATTCAGAGCCCTCCCCCATGCCTGCCTTCATGCCAACAGCAGGCATTTCTGCAGTGGTGACTACTGTAGGTTGCTTTGGCTGTGAGATCCTGAAAAAGAATGTCTCTTGAGTGGCTTGGGGTTCCCCAACAAACCCCATTTCTTTTCTTCTGGTTAGTATGGATGCCTGAGCACAATCTGGCTCATCATCAGGATGTTTAATCTTAGTGTTGACAAATGCCATCTCCTGTTCAAAATTTTTCATTTGAAAAAAGAAAATCCAGCTGTCTCGGTGGGTAGATGCAGCTGTCAAGTTGCAAGTGTCAGAGCTGCTGTAGGTGCATTACAGACTGCTGGGTGGGGGAGTGAGTCCCTTTTCATTGCACACCTCTGCAACACAGCCATCGAAATAAATGCAGCAGGCAATTTTTGAAGTTATTTCTGAATATGTATTAGCCTTGAATTTCAGGACCTTGGATAGTTTGAGCTTTAGACATTTAACAGTAGATGTGTTTAAAAGGCAATAAAAAGCCTGATGTAATGCTAAACTAGAAGTAGGGTGGTATTAGTGAAAATGAGCTGCTTCCAGGAGAAACTTCAGCCAAGGAGAGGAGTAAGGGTTTTGTATGAAAATAAATGGGACAAAATTTTGGTCTGACAAGACTTGGTGCCTGTGCTTCTCTGCTGTTGCTGTGTTTTAGTTAGTCATAAGATAAATGACCAGTGACAAGTGCCTGTTCTCTTGTAGCTACTTGTACAGTGGCATGTTTTAGGGTTGTGCTCTGAAAATGAGAGCAGTTCATGGACTGAAACCAATATCTGCTCTCCTACAAATAACAGAGGTCAGGCAACGCACCCCAGGACTCTCCTGCCCACCCACCTCTTCCCTTTCTTGAGCCAAATCACTCTGGGCTTGCTGTCACCATGAGCTGGCCAAAAGGAAATTTTCTTATCTGAATTCCTTTACATAAAGTTGTGGTATTGCCTATTGGTGTTAAGAAACCAGACAGGCGGGAAGAATGATGCACAAAACTCCATGATATCAGAAGGCTAATTAATTAATTCATTATACTATAACTATATTATACTATATTTTACTGTAACTGTATTACACTAACAAGAACTATCACTAACTAACTAACTAGACCCATGACTCTCTGCCCGAGAGTCCTGACACACACACGTGGATCCAATTGGTCAATGAATCCAAAGCACCGTCACCAGAATCCAATCAAGCAATCACCTTAGGTAAACAATCTCCAGAACACACTCCACATGGGCACAAACACAGGAGCAACAAATGAGATAAGAATTGTTTTGATCGTTCTTTTCTCTGCATCATCTCTCACAGCCTTTCTTAGGAGAATCCTCAGAAAGCTAAATCTCAGAGGGCATGTGGATACCACAATTGCCTGGCAGTCTATCAGCAGGATGGCAGGAATGCTCCTGTTTCTCCACGCACAAGCCTGCCAGCCCTCTGCCTCTGGGGACCCTGGTGCCCCTGGGCAGCACTCATATCCTCCCTCCCACGTGGCAACAGCCCACAGAAATTCAAGCCTGGCAGTCCATAGTGCATGTGGAGCTCCTGTTCAGTGCTGACATGCTTTAGTTTGGATCCAAGCCCTGCTAGTTTTCTCTACACAGTTGCAAACAATTCCTGGATGAATAGTTCATGGTCCCTTGGCTGTGAGCCAGGACTCTGTGCCCACAGCATCCTTAGTGCTGTCTAGTGATGAATCTGCAAAGCTGCTGTTGGGGACAATGAGGGAAGAGTGGGGTGAACCTTTAACAAAAGGTTCCTGCAGCGCTGTGTCCTGTGACACTGCAATTCTCATCATTAATGCTCTGGCTGAAGTAGATGGATGGAGTTTAGCGCTGGACTTGGTGGATGCCTTCAGCCTCATCTGCTCAGTTTGAGGCTTTCTAGCAAGCTTCTCAGAGAAAGTGGAAGCAGAGGATTTCAGCAGAAATTTCTGAGAGGCTAAGCTGGGCACAGCTGAAAAGCAGACCACCCACTACCTCCCATCAAAGCTGACCCAGCCATCTCTACTCATTGTGAAAATGCACAAACTTTCCAGTCTTCCTAATTTTTTCAATGTCTGTTAGATTCCTGTTAATAATAGCACAGGAAATTCAAACTATCTCTGGACAATTGCAGCAATTCTTGGGTGGTTAAAATTTAAAATCTTAACCTGCCATTTGTGATATGATATTGATACCCACAGGTTTTTTTTGCCATGTATTATTGCTTAATTATATCAGTTATGAATCAATCAAAAGAAGCAGCAGAATGGATGGGGGGGAATAGAATGTAAGAAAATAAAGGTAGTGCAGAAGGTAGTCTCACCCCTGAGGAGTTGCAGCTGTACTAATCACCAAAGATTAGGAACAGGCCTGCCCTTAACAGGCCACAGCTGTGTCCAGTGAGGATGAGTGCTATAAAAGGGTGGGTTATACTGGGTAAGGAGAGTTGGAGTTTGTTGGCTGTGCTGTGAAGAAGAAGGAGTCAGTGCTGTGAGGCGCTGCCCATGAGAAATCACCAAGAAGGTATGGAAAGTGTGCAATAAGATGACAACAAATGGACGATTCCCAATTTAGATGTATAAAGGGATAGAGGGAAGAATAATGTTTGTACTCAGCTTCTTGTAAAGCAGGCTGACCACCCGCACTGAAAATAAAGGGCAGAGACTTCAAAATGGTAATTAAAAAGTGAATTGAATGAGGCTAATATGCACTGTAATCTGAACACTAAATTTCAAATGTTTCATCTTACTTTTTAAGTATTACTTCATATACTTTGCCTTTCAAGTATATGTCAAGCTGCAAATTTTTTTTGTGCCGTTCAGTGTAGTACTCTGGATATACAAATAGACTTTATCATGTAATATACCAGCCATACACGACAAAATCTTAAATCTCTTGCTATTCAGTTCCTCTTTTATGTTATTCTTCCATATCATCTCTTAAGTTTTCATTTTCAAGTTTCATTAGTAAGAAGAAGGAGAAAGCACGTTGTTTTGGAGGCTAGATAATAAACAGGCAGTTCTGTTTCCCAGAGTATGTGTCAGGTTGAGGTATATATTTACAAAAAAGGAGGAAAAAAATATTTTTGCTAAGTATAGAGCAGTACATGCAATGCCACCTGGGAGAGGAAGAGTTGTAATGATCACATTAAAAGGAATCTTAAAAATGTGAAATTAGTAATCCCCCAACCCTACATGTGACTGAAATTTTAATGCACCCAAAGGAATACCCAAACATCCATTCATACTCTAGTTTTTGCTGTGTGTGCCTCTGATTGCAGCATCAACAGGTCATAGTAGAAGCCCATGCTCAGAACAGAAGGTTCAGCAAACTGATGAGGGATCGGCTTTGGTGATCCAGTCTACATCCAGTTTACATAGTCCAGTCTGTCACATCACTGATGCGTGTTCCAGCCTTTACCTCTGAGAATGCAGGTGGGCACCTAGTAGATCAGAGAATACCTAAATGCAGAGCTCAGGTTGCCTAAGAGAGCTTTGAAGGCTGACAAGGAGATGGGTGATCAGCTTCACGTGAGCGAGTGGGAAGTAGATCAGGGCTTGAGTAGGTTGAATAAGACCACTCAGTTTTGACTCATCCTGCCTATTAGGCATACAAATATCATTCCTTAGAGCTGACCTAGACGCCCTGCAGCATCATTACTGCATTCACTGGCACCTTAAACTTTCTGTCCCACAGCAGGTCTCCCAAGGCCCTCAGCTGCCCTGCTGAGGGCGTTACTCCTGCTTTGTTAGACAGTGTCTGCCCCACGGGAACAGCAGAGCCTCTGTGGCTTAATGCAGACTTTCAACACTTGCTGATAGGACAGAACACCAAGGAAATAGTTCTCCCTTCTTACAGAAAAAAAAACCCAATCTCTGGTTTTCTTCAAGCTTTCCCGTTTTAAACAGGAATGGATGACACCAGAGACACAAAGGTTGTCCTTAACAAATAGGAGATTGGATGTGGACCTCTGGAAATGTGTACTTGCTAAGGTCCAGAGGCACCTGAGAGTCCTTCAGGGCACACACACATTTGCAGTGCGTGAAAGAAGAGTCATTGTGCTCATCTGTTCTGTGCTCAGGGTATAAAAGATGCCTCTCAAGGTCAATTACTGTGTCAACAAAAGTAAGAAAGTACAATTTTCAAGTTGGTTGAAATTGAGATATCTCAGTGGACCTAATGGAGTGGATCACTTACACATGAGGCTTAACAGCCTGGCCTACAGTGTTAGTGTTTATAAATGGTGGAAAAAAGCACCAAATCTTTCAGAGCTGTGCTAGCCAACAACACGAGTGCTGTTGTCTGCTGAAATGTCCTTGGACTGTAGTTGTCCATTGAAATCCATCTCTGAACTGTCCTGAGGGTGCCATGGAGAAAAGCAATATTTTTTTCAATGTGTGAACTACACATAACATGTATCATGATCATTTTCTCCAGAGCCTGAAATTAACTTTTTTTTTTTTTGTCTATTTGTATATTTCAGCTAAGAGTTATTTTTTCTTCTATGCTTAGTCAGTTTTGTGTCTTTTTTGTGGTCTCAGTATGAATAGAGATTTGTTTCTTTTTAGTAATGAGATTTGGACTGCAAAATATGGGCAAATAAATTTGATTTATATATATGTATATAAATACACACACCTAGATATTATTTTTGATATCAAGCAGAGAGAGACATGACCAAACAAATCCAGAGATTGTAAAAAATTGAGGAAAAAACCCCACAGCAACAGTAGCAGGGAGATTATGTTAGCATAATGGAGAGAACTTGATAAATAATGGTCAAAACAGTAGAATTTAATTTTATTGATAGCATATGCATGCAGTTCATGTCTCTAGGCTTTTGAGTACAGAACTTCAAAGCAGCCAAGCTGTGACAGTAACTGATGGTGGGGAAGACAAGTGAGCTGAGGGGTAGAAAGACAGAAACAAGCAGGGACCAGTGGTGTTTTAGCTGACAAAAGCCCAGGGATGTTTATGTGATCTCGAAACACCATCCCTGTGTAATACATAGGGATGGTTGTAGGAAGATGGGAGCAAGGTTATTAGTAAAATAGTAAACTTTTTTGATTGCTCATCAAAAATATGTGGGTTTTGGAAATTATTTTATAGCATGTAGCTTGATACTGTTAACTAATCAAAGAAGAGTTGCTGTGTGCAGTGAGACTCAAAAGCAAATAATTATTATGCAGACTTCATTCCTCTTCTGGGACAGAGCATTTGATAGGAGAATCCTTTCAGGGACTGTGTGCAATCCTTCTCTACTGATGGTTTAACATGTTCCTTTCATCCTAAACTGCTGAACAAATAAAACTGCATGTAGGAAAATCAACCTCCCAGATAAAGGCAATGAACCATGAAGAGAAACCTTATTCCTTCAAATTTATTGAGAATCAAATGTAGATATATTTTTTCATGTCAGATAATGTCTTTCCATTTTGTCTGAGCACTCATGGCAGAATAAATATTTCCAAATGGAAGTGTCAGTGCCAAGTCCAGCAATGCTATCAGTTACCTGGTTGGCTGGCTCTCGTACATCTCAGTATAATCTGGTTTGGAAGAACATGCTGTATTTAAAGTACAAAATATCTCTGTGAAATAAATAGTGAGCTTAAACTAAGTAGCAGTGATAGTAAATACTCATTTTTGCATTTCTCTCCTTTTTGCATTTGACATTATTCACTGTTTTCCAGATGTCCATGTTTGTGCCTGTGAATGTACAATTAATTGCTGTATAGAGTTGTGCTATATGTGCATTTTAAGAACCCCTACTGCATTTTCTGAGCTCTCTAACATTTCTGGGAATTCATCCTGCAATTCTGTAAAAAAAGCCTCACTATTCCCACCAGGACCTCTGAGGAGAAGAGTGATCCCATTCCAAGTCCTTCACACAGTGAATAAAGCCCCAAGGAAGTGCAGAACCAATAAGAGATCTCCCCTTTCCCCTTTGCGATGCCAGGCAGTGATTTTTTCAGTTGGTATCACATTCAGAGCAAAATGATGCTGTAACAATGTATTATAGCAAAGTAATTGAGTATCCAATTTGTTTTGTACGTGCGTTTCCCCTCTAGTCCCCTCATTTATTTTTCTCTCCTCCAGATACGAACCTAAGTAAAACAGTGTTAGAACATAAACTCTTATTTTTTTTTTTGGTGCATATTGAAAAAACTCACATGAGCAAAGATTAAAGTACCTGACAGCTTTGCTCCTGCTCTCTGGTTTATGCTATACATACTGGCATTAAAGATTCAATAAAGGGAGAATAGCCATTAAACATTCATGGGAATGTTTAAGTAGGGGCACCTCAGTGCCACATTTTGGGATGCTGCACAAGGCACATGGGCAGGCAGGGATGCCCCATCCTGCACAGCAGCTTCTCCAGATGAGTTCTCCCCCATAGTTCCTGCTGTGCATGGCCAGATATTTCTCTCCTGCCTAATTTTTTAGTGCTGCCCAGTGCCATTCAAAAGCTCTGAATTTTCACAGTATAGGTAATTAATGTGAAAGGGTTTTAACAAGATGAAGTGATTAATATATACTTATGTTTTCATCTGCTGAAAGTATTTTGTGTTCCAGTGGATTAAAAAATGTTATAATTGCAAACTGGGAAATTATGTGGGCATTATTATTAGGGAGATCCAGCAGTAAAAAAGGGAGATGAGTTGTGCCTGCTGATTGAACACCATAGGGGATGGGCAGATCTGGATCTTCCTGGGGCATATGATGGTATTGGTAAAACAGGCCAGGTTGTGTGTCCCAGAGCCACACTGACCTGCTGGGAGGTGATACCATGGAGGTGACTCAGAAAAGAATCAAAAGAGAGACTGGAAAAGAGTAAAGGGAGAGGTTTGATCAATTTGTTCCATTCAGTTTAACTTTTACTTAGATTGAACAAGTGTAGAAATTCATAGTCTCAATGTAAGAGATGTTACTAAAATTCTGTGAGAGTTTTGAACAGTATTCAAAGGGTAAAAAAATAAAGCTTTTTCTTAATTCACTATTGTGTCTGATGCTTGCTGTAAGGAAGAAGCCTTAGAAAAGAACTCTCCTGGGGGCTATCTGTAAGTGGAGACCTAAAGGGCAGGAAATAATGGTGGGGAAATCTTTAGTCTAACAAGGGTGGACAAGATTCGATGGTAAATGAGTCAAGGTAAATGCAAACTAGATCTTGGACAGTGAAAAGCATCTGATACTAATAGTTTATGGCAACCCTCAATTACCATTAGTGGAAATTTAAAAGTCATGACTGCATTTCTTTTCCCTTCAAAATTAAAACCTTTGTGTATGTAATATTGTAATTTTGTACATGATTACCCACTTGATACAGATATATCTCTTCAGCTCTTGCTCAAATCTTTGTATTTCCTTTTAGGAATCTTGTATACTTTGAAAATGAGTCACTTTTTCTAATTACTTGTAATTAATAGTTCTGGTAAATGAATGGCATGTCTGATTATTTTTTGTTTCTTTGCTTGCCTCTTTTTCCAGAAATGTTTAGGAGAGATGCAATGCATTCATTAGCAAGACGTTAACATTCATTTAACATAATTACCATCCTTTTTCCTGAGTCGAAAGATTTCCTTTTCAGACCAGAAAGCTGCACTTTGAGCTGATCACAACATGGGAAAACTGACTTTGGTGAGGCAAGAGGAGAGCACTGAGAAAAACCTGACGAGGGGGACAGCCAGAGCTTAGCATCAACCAGGGAGAAAATGGGGGCAGAACATTATATGCAAATACTTCCTTCTCTAAAGCATTAAAATGTCAAAAGCTTATTCATCCAGGAAAATCATTACCTTTCACCAAGAGCAAAAGGAAAATTCATAGTTTTGTTCATTGAAATATTGCTGCATTCCACACACAAAGAGCTATTGTTGCTCCCCCGAAGAAGAGGACTTTATGGCTGCGTAGGATTCACATCATTTAGGGAGTATTTAAGTTTAATTTACTAATTATGAAATTCTCACAAGGTGCCAACTGGCAATTTTCTCCAAAATTCTTTGTTCACTTTTTCTAAGATGGACTAGAGCATCCTTTTGAAAAGATAAATAAAGCAAGCCTAGGCACCATTCAACAAATCACACTTAAGAAGTCCAGCAGTGTTATAGACTTTTTACATGCAGGTGGGTTTCACTCATTGCTTCTGATAATTCATCCAGGATATGGTTAATCCGTTTTCTTTTTCACTATGTCTGCTAAGCCACTTCATGTTTGCCTTTAGGAATAGACCCAGTGTCAAGAGGACAAAGAAAGGCAGGAACGTGTTACTTGTTTAGAAAATGTGGATTGTGGCCCCTTTGCAATGATGCTCACGAAGTGGAGGATAAAGTCTGTGAATTGAAAAAAAAATGATAACCCAAGAGGACAGGGGTGTGCCTATTTAGGCTTCATCCTCCCCTAGTGCTGGAGCTGTTTCTTGGAAGTGATGAGGCACAGGTGACTGAGTCCCCCTTTTATCACATCCATTTTTATATCCTTTCATAATGTTTGTTTGCTTCGTTTTCAGCACCTTTTCCTAAGAGAAATAAAGCTTTAATGTTCATTTAAGTTGCCCTGCAAGCATATCTGGTTTTGTGACTGTAGTTCAGCTCAGGGCTGACCAGATAAACACACTGAGTGCAAATGGAGGACAAAAGACAGTAATGGCTGGGGAAGGCTTAGAATGCAGTGACACATTCTTTGAGTGTTTATGTAGTCTTTCAAAAAGCTGAGTGTTAGGAGGGGAAATTTGTTTCCTGGGACTGCTGAAATCAGAAATACAAATAATTACATTCTAAGTGATAGCTCTATAAGAGTTGCATGGTCATGCTTCATCTCCTTGTATTTTCCTATTTTTTTTCGCTCTTTACTGCTAGTCTTGTATATCCATGTAGCAGGCACAGTTCTTTAAAAAAAAATGGGAATAAAGAAGCTTTTTTTCTCATCTCTTTCCATCAGCTAAACTTCCCAAAGAAGCTGAACAACATGCTCTTTATCACGATTATGGGTTTCCACATCTTGGCATACTATTTCTTTCCTTTAGTGCGTGCCAGCAAACTAAGCTAAGAGTGATGAAAGCAGAGAATAAGGCATGTATAAGGCCATATTTATTCACTTACATCAAGAGCATTTATTTACATGAGTGGGGCAAGTGAGATATAAGTTGCATTTGTAACTATGAACAGCACACACCTGTGTTTCAAAAGATGACATGTCTGTAACATTCTGCCTTGCACGTGAAAATAATTGGTATTATTCATGGAAATGTGAACAAAAGAAAACAGCTGTCTGCCTTTTGAGCCATTTTAGAGCAAAAACAGAGCCCAGCCCTGCACCCTGCCCAAAGTGCAGCCTTGACTTGCACGAACAGGGGAATGTAGTGCTTTGACTTGGCTGTTGTGGAAATATGGACCAATGGCCTTTGCATTATTCATGTTAAATACATTCTGCTGAATCATGGGAAAAGCCCCTGAGAAGACAACCCCTTTTTCTTGACAGCCTGAGTGCTTTTTAATTCCCATTCACTGATGTGGGAGGATATGGCAAGCAGTGTCCTGTGACACTGGGCCTTGTATTTTATTCCAGCACATTGAATCACTCTAACAGAAAAGCCACAGTAGAACAAATTGTGGCTTGGCGTGTTTGGACTTGACATTAGGGAGCAATTCTTTGCTGGGAGGGTACTGAGGTAGAGGAACAGGTTATCTCAAGAAGTTATAGATTATCCATCCATGGAGGTTTTTAAGTCTAGGGTAAGCAAAACTAAGTCTGGTCTAATCTGCTGTGGTGATAGGGCAGAAAGTTGGACTAGATGACATCCAGGCATCCCTTTGAATCAATATTTCTACAATTCTGTGGCTTTCTCAGTAAAATATGTATAAATTAGGGTTTTGTTTTCACTACGCACTCTTTCTCAAAATCAAAGTATAAACCATTACTTTTAGAGAAAAAGTAAACCAGAATCAACTCACATTTTTATTGGTAAAGTGACATTATTTTTAACAGTGACAATAAGGTTTTTTTCCCTGGGATCACTGAAGAGCACCATAACTATTATTTCCATGGAGCAATAGGAGAATGATTTTAATTTGAATCCAACTGTTGTTACAATGAAATTCAAAAGGCCATAATAAGGAGCTAAAACCCTGTGATTCAATAGTTAGCATTGATTTCTCTCTTATTGATCTTAGGGAAACCAAGATTTTGTTCCATGGCATGAGGAGCCTCATAAGAACTTTCCAGCAATTAATTTCCTTTTAAGTCTTTCTCTGATGGTTCAAGCAGTATTTTCAAATTAATTTTGCTCATATTTTCTTTAAAGATCATTTTTACAATTTGCAATAAATTTTAAAAAGTACAGGCTTCTTACATGTTCAGGTGCAAAATCTCTAGTTTGCTAAAAGAAAATGAGTCCAGGACAAATCAGTTAGACTCCTGTAACTCTAATAACCCTTCTCACAGTTATAACATTCTTTACCTGCTGTGGGGAATTATTTAAAAAGAGTTATTCTTACCTATCTTGAAAAACTTCAAAGTCTGAACTATAAAAGCACAGTCTCTGTGGACCAGCATAGCAGAATATTCAGCCCTATGCAAATTATGTTTTGGAAAACAGTATTCAGTCCGTATAGTGAAAAATTGTGACAGAGGTAGAATAGTAAAACAAATTTGATTTGTACTACAGTGAAGTTTTCTGGGGGTTGAAAGTTTCCTAACCTTTGATGGAGCTGAGAAATGCCACCAGTCTTGACATTTCTTGCATTTGAATGGATTTCTGTGACTCTGCACATTCTCTAGCTCTTTCTCACGTCTTCTTTTTAGTTTTTCTGAAAAGTGTTTCATTGCATTTCTTAAAAGAACGCCCAAAGTATTCTACCTTCCAGTCAGTTGTGCTTTCATGACTGCATTAAAAAATGAACAAAAAGACTTAGAATGTGTAACCAATGAAAGAAAAGGAGAGCAGGTGGGAATTGATGTGCAGCAAAGGTGAGGACTGTGGGAAGCATGTGAGGTTAGGAGTGGCAGAAAGCAGGGGAGAAGTGGTTGTGCTTTGCTCGGGGGTAGGTGGCTGTGCTGTCTTTGCAGGGATGGGGGAGGTTGTTTGGTTCTTTTGCTTTAGGAGAGAAATTTAAATGGGATTTTCTGAAAAATCCAGGTGGTGTATTGGATGGCAAGAACAAAACAAGTGCAAGGTCATGCAGTCTGCATCCAGAGGAGTGCTCTGTGCTGTTTGTGCTGGCTGGCAGTGAGGAGGTCCACAGGAGAGGAAATGATTTACTGTTACACTGGTTTATTAAAAACCAAAGAGGTGATTCAAATATTCATTGCCCTATCACCTTGCCACTGATCTGACATTGCAGCAGACCTGGCATCTGATTAATCAAATATAAAGAAAAGGTTAAAGCAATTAGTTTTAATCAGTGTGGGTTTTGTGGTGAATATCTTTTGTCAAAATAGCTTTGTGCCTTTTCTGACATTGCTGCTAGTTTAGGGACAGTCTTGAAATAATCTGTTTCAACTCTCAGTCTTTTTCAACTTGCCAACACACAATGTTTTGATTAGGAAAGTACAATGATCCAAAATCAACATTGTACACAGGTGGTGTTAAAACTGGCATAGTGGCAGTTTCTAAACCTAACTGTGTTTCTCTGCACAGAGGATGATGAATTGCATGTTATCTTACACTATTAACAGCAGATGTGAAAGAAGAGAGAAAATTATTCCACACAAAAATTGCAGATGACACAAAGTTAAAGGAGCGTGGTAATAGTTAACAGAACAAGCTGTTGTACAGAGTGGTCTGCTCTGATTGCTATGGACAAAATGCAAGAAAGCAGTAGGAGTCTGTTTGAGGCCAAGTAAAAGGACTATATATAGGAGTAAATACTGTGCTGATAGAATTGTTCTC
The DNA here is from genome assembly GCF_035770615.1 of Melospiza melodia melodia. Lineage (NCBI taxonomy): Eukaryota > Metazoa > Chordata > Aves > Passeriformes > Passerellidae > Melospiza > Melospiza melodia. The sequence goes on from NC_086196.1 coordinate 26,608,798, forward strand.
TCTGTCCTAGAAAGCAGTATCAGAAAAGGCTGAGACACTGTGTGTGGAATTAGCAAGCTGTGACCTCTACTGTGAGTGTGTGATGCAAAAGGGAAAATGATATTTTTGATGTATGAACTAGGGAATATTGGTTATTGTATGAATGACTTTGGGACACAGTCCCATTGCATTGTTCAAGACTGAAGAATACTGATAACTAGAGAATTTTTAAGTGAGAGCCATAAGTGCTAAAAGAAAGAACATTTTATAGTGAAAGGCTTGGCCTGCTTAATTAAACAAAAATAAGATTAGAAAGTGACTTGATAGAATTTTGTATATGTTAAACAAAAACTGGTAATAGAGCATCAGGATGCAGTAGTAGAGTGAAAGCTGATGCTACCTAAATTCCTCTTCGAAATAATAGATTTTAGTAGTTAGGTAATTGATCTCTGGAGCAGCTTGTCAAGACTCTTAAGTCTCTCCATTGCTGAACAATGGAAAGTATTGGATACCTTTATAAAATGCATACTCTGATTTAAACAGGCATTAATTTTGAGATGTCCTGTGGTCTGTCTTATGCTGGAATGTAAATGGACATAGGGATCCCTAATGACATTACAGCTTATTATATCTGTGTTCTTTTGTTGGAACTTATGCCTCAACCTAGTCTAATAAAAAAAAAGGGGGAGAAAAAAGAAAATAGAACGAATACCTGCCATAATTGTATTAATTTTAATTTTCATTTCAAACACGTTAGCTGTCACCGTAACAGACAGCTTCACTGGAAAAACCTTTATTTGCAAAAAACCGTTCTGCAGTAGCTTCCTAACCAGAAGCAGCTTAGCCAGGATGCCAGGTCATGCCAAGCACAACTCGTTACAGGGTCAGCCAGCTGCTGGTCCCCCATAAAGCTCTTCTGATAAAGTGATTTTTATTCAATGTATGTTGAGCTTTTTTTCTGATTTATCAGCTAAACTTGTAGTTTGTGGATAATTTTTTTTCTTTTTCCTGTTTTAACTTCTTTTCATACAGCAGGTAGCTGACAAAAGCCATAATATGACCTGGCTGTAGGAAGTTGAACTTGAAAATTCATACTAGGTTCAAATAAGCTTTCATTGAAACAACTTAATTAGGAATCTGATGGGTTCCCATGCCCTGAAGTCAAATAAAACTGGATGCCTTTCTGAAAGAGGAGTTTGTGCAAGAAGTGCTGATTTCAATTCTAGAGTTGCTCTGTAGAATATTTTGGTGTGTGACATTCAAGGTTAGATTGCATGAATGGATTGTTTCCATTTTAATTATAATATCATAGCATGTAAAGTATCAAGCTGTGTATTTTTCTAAACACCCTGGGCTGCTTGAGTTAACTGTTTGATGTGAAGCTGCCTGAGTTTTGGAACTGGGATCAAAATAATTTTGTTGGAAAAAATTAAGAAACTCAAACAGATTTCTTAAGGAGGAAACAGCTTTTTATGGAAAAACACGTGGAGGTTGCCTTTTGTCTTGTCTACATCCATGCTGCAATGGTTTACTCTTCTCTAAAGTGATCCAAGCATTAAATATTAAACATTAAAAGTTCTGAGATAATAGGTGGGTGAGATGAGTTTGAAGGCATTCACTTAGGTAGCCAGGGAAATCTTCTGAGATATGAAAAAGTGAAAATGTTAAGTTTTATTAATAGATCTAGAGTTAGCTGACGTATGAAGAACTTTTTTTTTCCTGTGGGCGTTTCTTCTCAAATTGTGAACCTTGCATACTTTGAGTAGGAAATTACACCTGATTTTTGTTTGCTTGATAATGAAACAGAAAAGTACTTATCTTGGCGGTCTATGTCACCATTTTCTCCAGGGTATTCACAATGACAAGAAAAATGTTGGGCTGCTGAGACCTTCAACCTGACTCAGATTTCACTTTAAAGAATCTGGTTTTCTCTGTGTCCTTTTTCAATTGATTGAAATAAGAAATAAAGACCTAACATCAAGGCCACCTCTAGTGAGACTGGACATGCCATCACTGAATTTTCCACAAGTTGTATTCTGACTCCAGTACCCGTATATTTGTCAGAAAAAAAAAATTGCCCATGAACCTCATGTGTATAGATCACAATTGTAACTGCTGTACTTGCATCACAAAATAGAAACATAGTATGGTTTGGGTTGGAAGGGACCTTTAAAGCTTACCTAGTCCAACCCACCTGCAATGAGCAGGGCAGTGTTCAGCTAGACCAGGTTGCTGAGAGCCACGTCCAGCCTGATTTTGAATATTTCCAGGGATGAAGCTGGTACCACCTTTCTGGGTAGCCTGTTCCATTATTTAGTCTGGATGTCCCCATTTTAGTTTAAAACCATTATCCATTGTCCCATCTCAACAGGCCAGTTATTTGCAGAAGTATAGCAAGGCAGAGATTTCCTTTTGAAACAAAACCAGTCTAAATTGTATTCAATTTCTGTCCTGCAACGCTGAGAGGAGGATGGAAGAGATTAAAAGAATGGACAAAAGAGGAGGTGGAGCTGAATGGACATAGGTTTTAAATGCCTGATGATCTTCATCTAGTTTGATGAGAACTGTTTCTTCAGTCAGGAGCAAGAGGGAATGGGATTGTGAGGTTCAGCCTAAGCTGTGTCAGCGAAACTGTAGAAGAAAAGCACAAAGCTTCAGGAAACTGAAAATCAATATATCCGGGCAATGAAAGCATTTTTATTACAAAGAGCCAAAAGGTGTCACACAACAAAAGGTTTGCTGAAAATGGAAAAGAGGAAAGTGTAAGGCGTCAGCTTTCCCAAGTAAAAAATAAATTGCAGTTACAAAGAGACAATACAGTATACTTTTTTCAGGATAAAAAGGTCTTGCCTTCAAGGAGTTAGAAGGGGTGAAACCTCCAACACTGGAAGGCATCTTCCACTGGGTTTTCTTGTGGAGACTATTTTTGTGTTGCTCCTCTGTTCCTATTCTGCTTCCTACACAAAGGCTTTCTGGTAGGCTCATTTAATAAAGTCTCATTTAATACAGAAAGGAGTCTTTTCCCTGAGATTTTTTGACCTGAACAGACACAACAGTGGAGATAAAATTGAGGCAGAGAGAGCTGAAGATATCCATGGGGGTCTGTGGTGGAACTGGGACTAGGTGTGCTGAAAATATCCCATAGTTACAGACCTCTGCCTGCTTTTCCTGATCCCCACTGCAAGGGTAGGTAAGACCTCTGGACCTAAGCTATAGTTTCTATCCCACAAGCCATCCTGGATTACTGAAGTAATCTGTCTGACCTTGCAGAAGTAATCAGACACAATGGGAAGTCTGACAAGTACTCGCCACAGGGTCAGAAGGTACAGAGTTGCTGGGTTTTGTTAACTGGTTGACCCTAATATGAAACCAGCTCAGCAGACAGCGTGGCCTCAGCATGGCTGCTGCTGCTGCAGATTCCATGTTCCTGGTGTTGGGCACAAGCAGCAGGATGGCAGAAGTGTCTTGAGGTGAGACGAGGTGCAGCAAGATCATCTCCACTCCTGTGGTGGATTGACCTTGTCTGGCTGACAGGTGCCCACCAAGCTGCTCTCTCACTCCTTCTTTTCAGCAGTTCAAGGGGAGAAAGTGAGATAAAAAATACATGGGTTGAGACAAAGGTAGGTAATAGATCCCAGCCAGAGCCAGGATGACCCCCAAGGACCCTGTAGCCAGGTTGTTCTCATCTTAGCTTCTCACAACAGTGCCAATTTCCAACTATTCTCATATCCAGACGTTTCTTCTGAAATACAGCCATGCACCCTCCCAGCTGAGTAGTTCAGGAATGCCCTAAACATTCATTAGACTAACCCAAAGATTAAGCAAGCAATTTAGCAAAGATTAAACAAGTGATTACTTTGATGTTTCTCACTGATTTGATCTCTCCCTGTGCTCAGTCAGCAGCTCCTCAGCACCCCAAGCAGTCCCATCTCCATCTTTGGGCATGAAATGTTTTGAGCAGGCTGTGCAGACAAATTAGTAGGTCTCTTATTGCAGAAATCTGTATTATCTTCATTTTTCTCAGAATGTCATCTGTACAGAGCTGTAAAATCAATGACCTTTGTGCAAGGTTTGTGTTGAAATTAATGTTACTGTTGTTATTTCTTCTTTCTCAAAGTGGTTGTTTGTTCCACAGTGTAAATTGGATTTTTAATTCTGATCTCTCATTATGGAAAGACATTGTTCATTCTGCTATGAATGCACTTTCTTGAACTGAAATACTCTTCTTGAAGGAGTAGTTTCTGGAGCCACAGGTCTTGAACTGTTTTAAAGTAGAAGAGGATAAATTGATGATATAATGAGTCTTCCTAATATCTGATTTCCATAGTTTGATGAATTTCAATATAGAATGTGACATTAATATTATATAAAGAAGTGATTTGCAGGCAGATTAAGTGGTTGACACAGGTACTAAATAATAAAAGCATATAAATTAAATTCAAGCACACAATTACTTACAAGATTAATCTGTTCTTATCTTGTCCCATGATATCTCTCAAGTATTCCTGCATATTCATAATCATGTTAGTTGAGCTTGAAATTATTTTTTGATAAATATATTTATAAATAACCTTAACATGATACTGATGATATTCTGTACCTCATGTAGTTGCGCGGTGCACACAGGTGAAGTGTGATACTTCCCAACAATGAAAACTGTAAAAAAAACAGTGTCTGGGTCTCAGATTGCTGTCCTGTTTGAAGGACCCTATACTGCCCACCTGTGCATGCAGTAAGGAAGCTGTAGCAGCAATGTGGCATGATTTGATACTAAAATTTTCTCATTGACTGCCACTGTTTTGTTCAGATAATTTCCCCTGTAAGGCCCTCTGATGTCTGTCCAGGCACTTGACCTAGTAATCAGACTTAGGGAGCAATGGAAAATATTCACTAGGAGAAGAATCATCCTCATCAATTTCATTTGAACATTCGAAGGGCCATTGTCCTGCCAAATTTGGGTTAGCTTGGTCATCTGCATCTGCAAACAGTCTTCTACGATGCACTTTCCATCTGTCTTCCCAAGAAAATAAATCTTGACAAAGAACATGTTAGGAAAGTTAATCCACAGTGCCACAGGTTTATGTCCAAAAAGGAGACAGAGGACTCCTGTAACTTTATTTGAATAAAGGGAGAGGTCATGGGGCATTTCTCATGGGGTCTCTGAAATTCTTGGGTGACACAGCCCCGGTTTTATCCTACGTTCCCAGCCCCATCACCCTGTTACTTTTCCCCACTGGCTGAGGTACTTGGAAGGCACAGACTTCCTGAATTGCCTACACTGTTCTCCCCTCTAATATGGCTCCCTCTTTTATATAAAAGAAAGAAAGAAAAAAGCTATTCATAATTCTAGTAAGTTTTTGTTCTTTTTCTCTAGGTTTAGAGATTTAACATGGCCTTGGCTGAGCAACAGTCCATGTTGGTTAGTAACGTTTTCCAGAACTAATAGTTCCTTCTGTTACTTCTCTATAAGTACCTGACTGTATCTACAAGCAGATTCACACAGTCTGTTTGTAAAGACATCTTATTCCTTTCAGACAGAATCTGAAGAAGCAGAATGAGATCCTGTCATGGTATGGTATTTCACAGGTATCACCAACTTTTCAGTCTTGTCTGGATTTCCCTGCTCCCTCTTGGGCAGGCCACTGGGATGTTTGGCCTGCAGCAAAATTTTCATGGGGGAAACAGGGGTGAGATCAGTGACCTTTGGAGAGCTCACTCCCAAGTCCTCTCTCCAGCAAGTCCTGTCATGGCCTGTTGCACCTGCTTGACTCAGATATAACCTTGGATGATCCGTATGTTCAAACAAGAGCGTTTGACTTACGCAAACTAATTCAATTCAAACTGAATTAAATTTTAGTTTATTCGGTAAGTAAACGAAGGCAGTAAATCAAAAGGTAGTATGATACATCTCTGAAGTATTTAGGTACTTTACAGCCCTGCATGGCCCTTGTCAGATAATCCCTTCCACACATAAATTAAGCAGTGCATGCTGCTCAAAAGCAACAATTGAGATATCTGCAGTCATGTTGCAGGATGGCCCACATGAACATAAGCCCTTAGCCCACCTGTGCACTCTGTATGATGGGTGTGTCACTTGATTCCCTTCTGCAGCTATGAGAGGTTTTTCTCTCTGGCTTTTCTCAACTTATTTCTTACTAAGAAGAATAAAAAGCCGTCAGTGAGGAACATACTGCATATCATTACAGTGAAATCCAATTTAATGGCTTACTTCAATTCCAAAAGGCAAGGAAACAGAGAGCTATGACTGGGATTTTGTCCTTCAGTTATAACTACAGCCTCAGGTGCCTTTCAGAAGGGTGATTTCTGCAGAGCAGATGCTATTGAGTAACATGGAAATTCTTCCTAATCTTTTTAATGCTAATGATAAGTTTATGCATGTATTTTTGCAACAGTAGCAGTCTAAAGCCTTAAAGCAAAGTGTCACAAATGTCATGCTTGCACAAAATATGGTTTCATCCCTGATTTTTCCTCACATTTTCAACTGTCAGATTGACCCCCTGCTCTCTGTGCTGCAAGCACAGATGTGAATCACGCTGGGAGGGGAAATAAAATAAACTTGCCAGCTGAAGGTTGTGACCACACTTGTATATGGCTGGGAGGCAAAAGATCCTCTGGTTCTCCTGGGTCAGGTGTGTTTTGCCGTTGTGTTGTGTATGGGAAGGAGATGGCACATCAGCTGCACACACTGAGGACCCCCCAGTGGCCTGGTTACAGACTGCTCATTGCCTTTGCATGATTCTACTGTTCAGTGCTGGCAAGGCAAAATTGTGCCCACTCAGAAAATCTTTTACATTATTGGGTTTTCTTTTTTTGCATATCTGAAATTTAGATGCTACTGTTGTGAAGAAATTGCAATAAAGCAACCTGGAAGGCAGGGAGGAATGTTCTGGCAAATGTCACTTGGTTTATTTCCTTCAAGAGGACTTTTACAGCTTATGTTTTTTTCACAGTTTTCATTTTAATTTAAGCGATTCATCACTCTCCTTCTTTAGGTCATTAGTGACTTTGGTCATACATTAGCACTGCATCAGGTTCCTGTAAGCCAGGAATTTCTCTGTCTTGACTCTCAAAATCTGCAGCTGGCGACTTCCCAGACCACTTACAGTTTATTTATTTTTATTTATTTCAAACTCCTTGCAGTTCTGAATTCTAATAAAACAGGAAAAATTAGATCAACGGCTTTATGTTTTTTCAGCTGAGCCTGCCCCATCATTGTGTGTCAGGTCTGCAGTAAATTTACAGTGTTGACAGAGGCAGTCGTGCAGTTTCACTGAATTGAAAGGAAGAGAGGAAGGGAGAGATTTATCTTGGAGCCTAAGGGTAGAGCAGTAAACCAGAACCACCACACTCGTTCCTAAAAGTGAAGAACTTAGTGTTGTTGGACTTTTCATTTAGCAAGAGTTGAATTTTGACCAGTTGTAATTTCCACTTATAATGGGTTTTTTTAAAATTTTGAATTGTAAGCAGAATGCAGAAGAATACAGCTGCAGAAGTTTGGATCTCTTGTTTAGTGTTGGCTGAGTAATGATTTTAGCACTACTGAGTACTGAACAAACAGCAAAAACAAGGGAAAGGAGAAGGAAGGAGAAGTACTACTCCACCTCTTTGTAAGGCTGGTTTTGCTGTGCCCCTTTTCACCAAGTGTTTCCTTTCCTGCAAGACCCTTCTGTATCTTAGAAGTAGGAAGGCAGAGAGGACCTGGGTTATTGCTGAATCAATTCTGGGCACCCAACTCAAAATGCCTTAGAGAGGGACCTTGCTTTCAGAAAGGACCAGTAGCAGACAGAGAAGAAAACTCAACACCTTTCAAGTCCTGCAAGTGGGGCACTCACAGCTGATCCAGCTGGGCCAGGACGGGTATTGTCTGCTGAAACCCATCATGACTGTAGCCCCGGGCTAGTTACTGACCCAAACCAGGAATTCACTTTCCAGCTGTGCCTCTGCAATGTCTCTAGAGCCAGAGCACAAACTTCTCGACCAGGTGACACCCAGCTCAGTAAAGCAGCCAAACTCTTAAATTGTTTGCCTAAGTGGTTTCAGGGGTCTTGTTCTGAGGACTTAGGCTCACATATTCTGCATCCTGTGGTCTGTCAACCACCAGATTAGTGGTACATCTATTGAGAGTGTTTTCTCTGTCTCCATAATGAAGTTGTGCCACCCTGAAACTCAGTATGCAAGTTTCATGTTCAAGAATAGGATAGAGAAAGACACTCACACAAAGGGGGAAAGTTCTGGCCTCTGTGCATTAAAGAACTGTTGGGGAAAAAAAAAGACACATAAAACTTTCATGTCCTTATGTTTGTCATAATATCCATGAACAAGCAACTTTGAGCATTACTCCTGCTTGAGGGGCTGCAGAATGAGGTAGCAGCAATACAACCCACACATGGGAAAAAGCAAAAGAAGGTCAGAGCCTTAAAGAGCTGAAGTTAGGATGAGCCACAGGCACACGAGCATCTCTCCTTTGAAGCAGGTGGAGATTTGGAAAAGTGTGCAATGGCTTAGTGCTGTCCTTGATGGAATGCTAATGTGGGTATCCTTTGTCTTTCTGTACCAGGGGTGCAATCAAGAGGCCAATATTCAGGGCCAAATTTAAGGACATTTTTCTTAAGGTTTCTTTTACAAGCTTCAAGCATATATTTTATGGAGTAGAAACTCACTGTAAAAACAATGCAAACTTATGGGAATTGCATATACCTACTTGAGGAGAAAATGTCATCCACAGAAGCAGGGTTTTTTAATTCTGCAACAATTTTCAAGAGTTACAGAGAAAAAAAAAAAGTAACTCTTTTGTTCTGAAGTTTTAAATGTAGTTAGTTTTATCCAAGAAAAATATTTTGCATAATCCAGCCAGATAAATTTGATTTTTAAATTAAATATTTATAATAGATATTAAGTGCTCTCTAGAATGAAAAATCAACGTTATTTATTTTGCAAATGCACTGATATTAAAAAAAGGAAAAAAAAATATACCTCCTGTAATAATTGAATTAGTAGCTTTAGTTCTTCAAAAGCCAGCCATGATATTCATAGAGGCATTTTTGCATTTCCAATATTAACACCTTTTTTTTGACCTCCAGTTTTACACGTAAGCTATAATTTTTGCAGTTGCCTAATTGTAGATGATCAGTCAGTACACACATTTGCATATGCTTGGAGTTATGAATTTCATGGGGGCAGAAATTCATAAATAAATTTTGCCGCTTTTGGGAGCACCAGGAAGAATCTGAAATCATCCATCATCCTGACTCACATACATACTATTTTCTAGGAACTCCAAGCCCATACTTCTGTGTTTCTGACAAAACTGATTAAGTCACAGTAGCATCTATCACTTGAAGAATCTTGAGTCATATGAACTTGTTTTCCATCAGACCGTTCAATCAAGATTGGCTTATCAGTGGCAGGAGTATAGCAGGAGCTGTAATGCTTTTCATCTCCTCCTTTATCAACTGTCTCTCAATAGCTGTAAGAGTCCATAAACCCCCATCACTTTAAACTGTATTAGCACTGTACAGTAATGGCAAGAGAGCAGTAAGAAGTGATGTTGTACTACTTTGGGCACTGGTGAGCTATTTTTCTTGATGCTGGGAATCATCCAGGTCTATTACTGTAGGCTTTCAGCTCCTCTGAGAAAACTGGGAGCTGATGATGATCTTAACTGAACTGAAACTTTATAACTCGTTCTCATATTATCTAAAGATATTCGTCACTGTATTTATAATGTCCTGAGCCTTAGGCATAAAAACCACTGCAAGTGAGATGAGCTAATGCAATTTGACAGTGAATTTCTTTTCTACAAGAGACAGAGAGCCATCAGTCCTTCCACGTCCTCATTACTTTCAACATCTAAAAGCTCAGACTGGTGCGTTTGGGAGGGAGTAAAGATAAATATCTATCTCAAAACCACATCTGTTTGTATGCTTTATTCTTGAATGATAAAAATAACTGATCAGCAGCCCAATGACTGCCTCAATTTCATTGGCAAAAATGTGGTATTTTCAGTGGCTGTCACATGGATTTCTAGCTTGAGAAATTACAGCTCACCCTTAATACATAATTGAGTCTCTAACTCTATTTCTAAGACTGGAAATATCACTTTTGAATTAATTTTTGGATAATTATGGAAGAAGTTGGTATTTCAAAAGTACCATATTCAGCAGTTGGTGTTTGTAACAAGTTTTGTAAGCTCTTGTATGGAAAGTTAATTCTGTCACTTATTATTCCGATCTAGATCAAATATTTACATATTTATTTATTTCTATATCCTAATTTCTCTAGACCTACTTGGCTAGACAGTGAACTTTATAAAAATTCATGGACTGCAGCTAGCTTCAGTCAATTTATTTGACTAAAATAACCTGAAATACAATTCTTCTATCTCATGGTCATCTATAACTGTGCTTTTGATTTAATCACAAAGATTGAAATATTTCCAGTCTATCCAGTATAGGCTGAGAAGTTGCCAAGAACTGTATATGGAGAAACCATCATTCTTAAAGAGAAGAAGCCTCTAGGGCTCCAAATCTGGTGATTTTTACCTGAAAAGGAACCAGGAAATTACTGATTGGAAGGCAGATGGCTGTTTCAAAACCTAGGCATGATTTTAGGAAAAGCATGTTTTATTTTCTTTGTTAGCTCACTGGTAGGGTGAAGATCACTATAAGCAAATTGCACCAACACACACCCACACCCCCACACCATGCCTCCAATTTGCTTGTAAGGATTTAGCACTGGACTCCATCAAGATAATACCATGGAAGTTTTGTCACCATACTTTCTATCTTTAAACATATATCTTATTCAACAATAATGATTAAAAAAGGAGTGCCTTCTTTGCACTTAGAGTCAGTGCAGCAGGTATCTCAGCAGTATATAGTTAACTATTAAGTGCAGAGATATGTTTTATCTGTGAAAGAATAGTGTTAAAAAAAGATTCCAGTAAATTCCAGTTGCTAAAGTGTTGTAAAACACAATAACTATGACCATGTTTGTGAAGTTGGGGTTATAAGTGTATGGTAAATTAAACCCATTTTCCAGAATTGCTGTAACTGGCAATATACAAGAATTGGGAATTTTATTAGGTAAAAGCTCATCTTACGAAACTGCTTCAGAGACTCCCGAGGCTTGCTAAATGTGATTCTGCTTTGTTTTCATCCAGTGTCAACATTCTGGGCTGGTCCCTCAAGCTATCACAGAAAAGCAGCAGAGCCTGAGTCTGTCACAGCTTTGAGGCAGATGTACCTACACCTTGATTTTAAGTGATATCCCCAAAAGGCTCTTAAAATCAAGCCCAGTTGTATTTGAATACAAATTAGAACCTTAATGGCTTGAATAGAAAAATCTCAAAGCAACTAAGACAGCCAGTAAGCAAGGGATAAGAAACTTGGGCAGCCTCCCCAGGGTGTCCTTCCAGCCAAGGCAGTGGCTGCTGGGGCTTCTTCAGCTCTTGGGGAGTGCTGTCTGTCTGTCCAGGTCTGGCTGTCCCTCCGCTGCCCCTCAGGGCTGTCCCTTGGTTGCTGCAGTGAAGCGCTGGGCCTGCTGGAGGAAGAAGCTGTGGAGCTTGATCCAGAGCTGCAGGGCAAGTGACAAGTTGCTGGGGCAGTGGCAAGAGAGGATGATGAGAACAAAGAGATGCAGAGCTCCCCTCCTACCCCCAGCTTATGGCACAGAGAATTTCTTTTGGGCCTCAGTGGAAGCTTGAGGTAGTCTGCAACTCGCTGTGTGGAAAACCCACCCTTTGTGCTGAGATACAAAGCCTGTACATCACAATAAAGATTTCCCAATAATGACTCAGGAATTAAGTGATGGATAGTCTTGGTGTTGCATGGGTTTCTCTCTCTGATTTGTCAGTTAATTTTAGTGTTGTTTGTATTTTAATGCAGTGTGGCTTTAGTTGGGCTCCAGACTTTGTTTCGCTGTTCAGCAATGGCTTAATACCTATATTCTGAAAATATTTTACATCGGTTTGTTTTTTCTTGCCAGAAATATTAAAAGTGTCTTTTATTTAGACCCACAGACCCACTGTATTTTCTTGAGATTTCATCTAGAATGAATCCAGAGGATGTAGACTGTGGGAGCAGGTGACCAATAGAATACCATGGCACATCAGCCCATGATGTTATTGTCAGTATATGTGTTGGGTGATGTGGTTGCTATTAGTGCTGTGAACATTTAGCTATAGAGTATTGGGACTGCTTCTGTAAATTGCTCTAAAGCAGTGTGCAGCAGCTTTGATGCATTAACTGAAGATACTTGCTGCAATCCTTACTTTATTGAGACAGGCAGAGAGGAGGGAAGGGTTGTACAGGGAAGGGTTGTATGTGCCAATTTGTAGAATTTCTCCCCTGTGTAACAGGCATGTCAGAATAAGGGGAAAATAAGAAAAGACAAGTTTCCATGCAAAATTAGTGTAGAATCTTGTTCTCTAGATGCAATCAATTTCAGAGCAATGCAGGACTAATAGGAGACTTCATATGCTTCAAAGCTATTAGAAAATCTGCAGCTTTAGCTGTCAGAGAGACCTCAGTTGATTGTCCAGAACAAATCTTGTTAATTTATTCTTTCACAAGCTGCCTGTGTCAGTGTTAAGTGTGAACCACAAAATATGGAAGTAATGTCCGTGTCCTCATTAAGCAGCGATTTCAAGTGGGGGGTGGTGTGGGAACTTGGGAACTTTGGGAACTCAGCTGCAGTGGAAATAGTGACATTCCATGCTGGTGATGGCAGTTAGTATTTGTGATTTTGGCATGTCCTGTTCCTGGGTTTTCTGTAGTAATATGCATCAACATTTCTACCAGATAAGTAGAATTTTAAAACAAGATTCTATATCCACCTGTAAACATTTAAATAAACTTGACTGGATTCCTACAGGATACAGGGGCATAACTTCAGCTTACTTTGAATCAGTGTGAAGTTTTTAAGACCTTGTTTTATTTCTCCTTACGCTTTTATAGAAACACAGTAAAATGCACTCAAGTGAAGAAGCTTGGCAGCATCACAGTGCTGTGACAGACATCATCAGCTTCACTATGGCATAGCAGTCATCAGTCTCTGAATGAAGTGTATCTGCTTTTTCATTTTTTAAATACACTCTTGGAACATTTGGAGTGGTAACTTTGTGTTGCGGTCATTACCGCCCTGGAGAAAGCACGATCCTGCCTGCAGGCCCTTTCCAGCAGTGCTGTAAAGCAGCCTTTACAGATGTGTTCCTCTAGTGAAATTTTGGCTCAGGAAACAGACTGCCAATCTCTTGTCTGCTGGAGCCTGTGGCCTGCTGGAGGATTAACACACCTCATGCTAGAGATTAAAAGTAGGGGTAGCCTCTGTTCTTTACCATCTGAGATACTCTTAAACTGATGCAGTGGGGACTTACTAGTGGAAAGATACCAAATAAAGTGCAAGAGAGGGGAGGGAAAGCAGCTAAATTAAACTGACATGGAGAGTCAGTTTTAAAACAGGATTTAGTGTCAATTGAATAGGCCTGAATGTTTAAATCACTTGGCCACCCTCTGCATGTTATTGATTCTCCAGCATACAGCAGCTGTGATTGTGTGGCTCCTTCTCAATGTTGCACTGCCTTGATTTTGTGTTGTGGAGAGTTTTGTGTTTCTGTGTTCTGGGGAGGATATGGGAATGAACTAGTATTCAGAGCTAAATATTTTAATAAAATATTTAATAATATATATAAATATTTTAATTCAGAACTTAATATTTTAATTTCATGTAGAATAATTACAGAATAACCTGCAGATAGCTGTTTAGTACACTTTATTGCACCAGTGTGCATGTGCAAGGAACCAAGCACTAGCTCCAGAGTTCTTTGATATGAGAATGTCTGCCTTCAGAAGTTTGGCTTTGTCATGGCTGATAAAGGAGACACACAAGTGACAGAAATTTCCATAAGCCTGGAGGAACAAGTGAAAAGGATGCACAGCAGCTACCAGCCCAGACATTTAAACAGAATTAAATGGCTTCCAACATCAAGATGAGGCTTTGTCTTCTGGCTCCACTTCCAAAGAGACAATAAAGAAGTATTTTTAAAATTCTGTTAGTATGCTGTGAAAAACGTACTTAACAATATGACACCTGGAGATTTAGGAGTAATTCTGACCTACTTCTCACTTAAAAATACCAGTCTGATCTTAGGTTAATGGTTGGACTAAATGACCTTTTCCAGCCTAAATGATTCAATGATTCTACGCATTTATGAGATCAAAGCTTAACTACAAGCTGAAGATCTTTCCCTGTTTTAACTTGGTTTGAAAAAGTACTGTTGGTGTTGCTGAGGGAAAAACGGGATTTTTGAAGGATTGCTTTGTTTTGATTTAAATAGAATACAAGTAGAGAAATAGAATAGCATTCAGCTAAAGAGAAATTGGATCCTGAAACCCTCACTTTTATAAAGCTTTTTGTGCTGAGACTCTCTTTCTGGTGTACTGTTTGAAGGCCATCAAACTACACAGCCTTTCTTCAAGGTATGAATGAATGTTGCATCCTCAGTGAATGAATGTGCTGCTGAAGCCAGCACGATAGACCAAAAAGCTTAGGGAAGAAATCATCCTTTGTGCCATCTCCTGAGTGGTGGAGCACATGAAAAGCAACACAGAAAGTGTTGCAGATAGAAGCCATGTTACATATTTCAACAGTATTATGATTTTTGGGAAGATACTTATGAGTGCCAGAGATGACAGCACTGAGTTAGTGTCTTTTTCTTTGTCTAAAGGAAATAGTTGGTTTTCCACAGCCATTGAACTCTTCAGTATTTGCTTGCTGCTTATTCTTAAAAATAATGGCTATGTTATTATTCTTATCTAGGTATTAAAGGCTCAGGAGTTAAGACTCTTGTATTATTAGATCACCGTTTACAGGGGAAAAAAAATTGAATACAGTCAATGTTACCAGCATTTTTTGTAAAATTCAGGTATCTTATACTGGTTATTAGGTTTCTTAAAAAATTGTATTTTTCTGTATTGCTGCTGACATTGTCACCAATTTAAACAATTTAAGATTTGTTTCCACTTTTCTGTTTGGACAGAGATGAGTTGTTCTCTTACATTCAGCCAAGGAAAAAATTAGCATTTTATTGACCTTGTGATTTGCTTTCTCTTACTTACTTTTCATTTCATTACTGTTTTCCATGATAATGGTTAGTGTGTCAGAGCCTACAGTGGTGAGAGAAGGGGAGGACACAGAATCTTCTGTGCCACTGCTTGTCATTCATGTCTGTAATGGGCATGTTACTAGGTGTGGCAGGAGAGTTTAATGTGGGCATGAAGAGGTAATTTTTGTAAAACAGATCACCTTTGCTTCAAGTCTGAGCATTTAATGGACACTTGAATTAGATCTGCTTAAACATCTAACATGCTACTCTTTGCACTCATGAAATAAGAATAAAAGATTTGTATCTTTCTGTGCCGTCCATCAACTGTGAAATGTTTAACTAAGTCCTGACTGGAAGAGAAACAAAACAGCTTGATTTCAGAGTGAGTTTTCTTAGATAATTAGAAATACCAAATGTGTGAAAAAATCAGAGACCGGCACTAAGTATGTACGCAGTATCATTTATGTAGTCAGTGTTTTGAAAGACAGCAATTAATGGCACTGCTTGCACTTGGACTCCCACAAAGTAGTTTTCTACATTTTTTGCATTCAGTTTATCTCTAAAAGACAATTTTTACTCAAAAGTGCTTTCAAATTAGAAATTACTTACAGACTTGGAGGTGTTTAGGTTCACAGCCTTGATTTTTTGTCCATGAACTGAACTCCAATTACCCTTTGTGTTCATTGATGACTTCAATTATGCAATAGCAAGTGGATTTTTGGACACATTTTGAAATTGACAGAAGACATAGAGAGGTGTTCTCAATGACTTTTCAGGAATAAGACCATAAAATTTGAATTACCTTCTTGTTTATAAGTTTATGAAATGTAAAATCCAGAGGCTGAGGGCAGGCTGTATGTATGCTGTAGACCTTGACTCTTTAGGAAAACTGTCACTTGTAGATGTGGTTGAATGACTTGACAAAGAACCAACTATGAAAAAATGTGGTTGTTTTATAAATAGCCAAATAGCAATGAGAGAATCAAAACATACACCAGAGAGGGCTACAGCTGTCAAACACAGCTTTGAAATTTACCTGGTGTTTTTCAGGTTTTTTTAGTTGGATTTTTAATGATAATGTCAGTGCAGACTGGTCAGGCCTGGTGACGCACCTGAATATAGAGAGCTGAGCTAGAAAATATGCCTTTTGTAAGACCTTATCAAACTTGCTACCAGGCAGAAAAAATGTAATGATTACTGTGGTTCCCAACAGCTCACAGCCCTAGGGAGCAAGAAATATGTTATTGTAAGAATCCTTTCCTGAGAGAGGGTGTGTTTAGCTTTATGTAAATATAAGCAGGATCCAAGATGCTTCTCTTCAGAGCAGGTGCAGTCCCCCAGTGAATGTAATACAACTTTCACTCACAGGCATAGCCAAAATACAGGGACACACCTGCATTTCATGTAAAGCCAGGAGCCGATTTGCAAACACCTAATTTACTAAGGAAATGGAACTATAGAAATGGCAGTAGGCAAGAGGACAACCCTGCATGAAGCTTAATTACAGAATGATGTAGGAAACAATATCCAGCTAAATGAAGAACTGTAAATAGGGTGCAAGATTAATATGTGGATTTAAATTGCAGTCAGTACTCAAATTTCCTATTCCATGTCAACAGCAGAGTAGATAACAGCAGGAGCTGAGGATCAATAGTGTAGGCAGCATCTGCATCATGGTCTTGGATGTCACCTCTGTCGAGTGTGTTTGTTTCCCTTGGTTGTGTTTCACAGTAGAGTGAGTAATGTGAAGGCAGAGGTAGCAGTAGTAGAGTCTTACTTGCTGCTTATGCAGCAGTCTCCCATCAAAACACAGGGTTTAGCCCAATAAAGTTTGTTCTTCACTCTGTGTGTCAGGCTGTTTGTCAGCGAGGTATGTTAGCTGAATATGAGCACCCAGCCTCCCGTGCTTTCCAGTGTCTCTTTGGTTAAATCACGCCATGACTGACACCACGACACATTAGTGGGAGGATTGTTTATGAGAAAAAGGGAAATGAGCTTGACACTTGAGTTTACCAAGTTGTGGGAGCACAGATGCTCATCACTGCCAAACACACAGAGCCGAGGTCAGGGAAATCTGTCAGGGAAAGCAAAGCAGCCTTGAAGCAATATTTTTTTAACTGTCTGGCAGAGAACACAGATGAAATAGTGTTATAGCTGAGCAGGGTGCTGCCCTCCTTCCTCTACTCCCTTAGGATTGCCTAGTTCCCTTTCCTCATTCCAGGTTCCAATGAGACATTGCAGAACATGCTCCTCTCCTTCACGTCTTCCCCAGGGAGTTCAGCCCCTCTTTTCTGGGGGCTGGTGACAGCAGCAGTAGCAGTGGGCAGGGCTCAGACCAGATGTCCCCTTTGGATCCCCTTTTGCTCTCCCTGGCATTGTTTTTGCTTGCTTCTCTACCAGACCAACACTTTTTGCATTTCGTTTCTCTGCATGGGAGGGTGTAGCTGTAGAGCAGGCCTGGTCAGCATGAGAGTGGTGACACATGGGGACCTGGGAAAACTCTTAAGGGTAATTTAAAAAATACAGATATTTCTGTGTTGTGGGCATGGGAGATCCTGTGCCAGAATTTGGAAAAGGAAGATTGTTTAGACTCAGTTGGGCTGTGTGGTTTGATAATAAAGTCTACAAGAAGAGTAAAAGAGATGGAGGTATTTGGAGGAAAAAAATCTTTCAGATGTAGCAATTTCTGCAGTAAAGAGAATATTATAGGAAGACAGAGAACATGCACAAATGAAGAGACTATTTGAAGCCTGTGGGGAAGGAGAATGGGATTATAATAGGAGAATGCAGAAGATACTGGAGATTAAAAATAAGAAAAACAGATTAAAGCAAAAAAGCCTAACCAGAAAGTATATTTCTAGCAACCAGGAGACAGGAAGGGGAAAATTGCAATCTCGTGTTCCCATCAAGCAGAAGAGAAAGTAAGCACTTGGAAAGGTGAAACAAAATGTAAATATATTTATCCAGAGTAGATGGAATAATAGTTTATATGATAAAATGTATATTCATCTTGATGATGAAACATGATCCTTTATCTTCTTTTTCTCTTTGGCTGCTAAGTCCTGAAAGCTGTGTTTCCCACTGTGTCTGAATGATAACCCTGGGTCTTTCTTTTAAGGAGGATGCTCAAAGGAAGCAGTTCTGTGTTTTGGTTGATTTAAATTATCATTTATCCTTTGTGAAATGTGAAATGCAAAATTAAACGGTAGGGACGTGCCATCTGCTGTTGCTTAACATGTGAATAAGAACTACTATGTTGGCACAATGTTTATGCTCATGATAAGAGCAGGAATAATGGAAATGTTATGTTGGCTATACCCAGCAGGTCCCCTCGTTGACTGAAGCATCATGTTTCTTCCATGTCCCAGAAGTGCTGAACGTGATTCCTGGAGGAGGATGAGCATTTCCTCCTTAGTGAGGAGGCTGAGTGTTTTATGTCTGTTATTCTCATTCCTTTCAGGGATCTCTTGCTGTCTGTGGCACTTGGCCAGGTACTCTCCCTCCTTATCTGTGGCATTGGTCTCACAAGCAAGTATCTGTCAGAAGACTTCCATGCCAACACACCTGTTTTCCAGAGCTTCCTCAATTATATCCTTCTGTTCTTGGTCTACACGACAACACTAGCCGTCAGACAAGGTGAGTGGCTCTCTGAAACTTTTATAGAAAGCAGTCGGGATAAAGGCTTCTGCAGAACAGCAACAAGCAATATGATTTAGTCACATATACCACTAACATTTGTTCTATATTTACATTACCTAGAAATATGTATTGGATGAACTGAAAAAAACACCAACAAATCTTCATTAGCAAAGAATGAAGCATTAGATCTCAAGGACTGGGGTGCTACCTAGAAGCTAAAGTAAACATCAGTACTTTTGAATTCTGGTTGTTCTTGCCTTGCTGGGAAATACTTCAAGAATGCTTTGGATCTTACATAGACTGAGGAGAGCTCAGATGCAAGCAAAGAAGAGCTTGCTAGTTCCAGGTGCTGACCATGGCAATTCAGTAGTTCCCTTACTAGACAGAAAGAAATAGCAGCCAACTTTTAACTGCTGGGAAGTAGGAGATGAAGGGAGAGATTTTGGGGTGCTCTCTCTCTGAGGGGAGGTTTGGGCAGAGCAGCTCCATGGCCCTGTCACTGCTTTGCCATAGGGCCTGTGTAACCAATCTGACCTCCAAAATGAGAAATGCATTACATTAGGCAGTATGCTTTGGTACTGTTTATCTAATGATGCTCTCTTTGACAGTCTATATTTTTTATGGAGGGTTGTGCCTTTCCTGCACATCTCTTCCCTTCTTTGAGATTTCGTTTCTAGATGAGGTGTGGGAAGTGAATCCATTTAAGTACATTTCTCAGCCACTCTTCTTTTTGTAACAATTTTATTTATTCACCTTCACAGAACACGTAGATTAGAAGCTAAATAAAAGAGAAAAAATATCATGTGTTCTCTTGACATAAGGAGGGTAGGGCTCTGTGGAGGATAACAACTACAAAATGTATTAGGCCGTGGTACATTTATCAGCATACTGAAAAGCTCATGTTTTCTTACAGGAGCAATAATTTTTGGATTGGTCTTTGATCTTTTAAGGGAACAACCCTGAAGCTTAAGTTCTTCACTGATTGTACAGTCTTGTGATACAATGCTAAAAGTGTTCCAAAGCAGCAAGGACTTAATTTCTATGCAAAAATGAACAGTCAAAAAAATACTTCTGTACTCCAGCACAAAGCACTTAAGCATATTACAACATAAGTTTTATAAACATTGGTCCCCACTGGCATTTTGCAGAGATGCTAAAAGCCAATGTGCAAAGGAAATGTTGACTCTTATATAAGGAGAGATTGCTCAGGCACTGTTTCACTGTCTTGGTATTTCAGTTTGTGTAGGGGGAAACATCACCACATACTTTGCTCTGCCAAAGGTTTAAAATGTGTTATTAGTAGCAGCTTTCTGGAGAACTGTGTTTAAAAATAATTATTCTGAGTGTAGGATTGCCTAGATGTTCACAAGTTCTGTCCCAGAAATGTCCTCCTCTGGACTGATTTAGATACTGTGAAAGGCAAGTCCCTATATGGACTCTTAAATAGATTTTACTTTTTTGAAAATGCTTGTGAGAGGGTATACCCATATAGATACTGCATTCTGCTGTGCATTACAGAGGCTAATTTGGAATAAGGTTTGATGTCTGGTGTATATTGACATCTAAAAATGCTATCAAGCACTCTGCTTTACTCATACATAAATATGTATTAAAAAGGTACTTTATAAATATTTTTCTGACTCTGTTTAAAAATATGGTTGTGGACTAGAGGGAGTTTGTCAGAAGTATCTGTTGTGCCAATATGATAGGTTTGGGAACTAAGTGGTAAAGGGTTAGGAATATGTGGAAAATGTTTTCTGGACAAGCGAGGAGGGCTGGGGAAGGTGTTTGAAAATGGCTGTGGTTGATTACAGACCACACAAACAACTAGGGCACATGTAAAGGATACCAATGGAATTGTCTGTAAAAGAAGCTGTAAAAAAAAAACCCCAAAAAGATGGTTTCATCCAAAAAAACCCAAAATAAAATTGGCTACAGAAGCTATGAAAGCAGTAATCCAGGCATTCATCATAACATTCCTGCTGGATGGTACAGCACTACACAGCCTATTTATTTACTCGGCATTTAGTGTTGCCAGCTGAGTGAGCCTGACGTTGTCTTTTTGCTTGTGTATTTATTCAAATCCATTATCTGTGTTTGTTCCATTAAGGCAGTTTCTCTAGCAGCTCTAATCATGTGGCTTCATTAATAGATGGAAATCACATAATAATATTAATGATGATTCTGTTCTGAGTGCTGACATCATCAAAAAACTTTTTTTTTCAAGTATGGTTCTTCTCTATAAAAGAATGAAAATTTTTTAAATCATTCTCTTTCTCCTTCAGAAATCAAACCATCATAAATTGATTTGTAGTAAAAAATAATTGCATCCCTTTGTCTTTTTCTTTCCTTGCTTTGTTAATTCCTGGGATTTTTGCAGAAATGTAGTGTTTAAGGAGGTGTCACTTGGGGTAGCCAAAAAAACCCTGAATTCACTCTAGGACTGAAAGTTATAATTTCCTCAAGACATAGAGTTCCTCTTTCTTTAGAGGCTTGTTCCAAAATTTGATTTAATCTGGATGCCCTTGGACTTAGCCGTCCCTCGCTGTTCTTATATGCTCCCTGAGTGATAATGAAAAGGCGGAATTTGCACTGGTCTCTGAAAATCATCATTAGCAGATGATTAAAGCTCCTGAGCTTTTCTGACTAAAACCTTCTGCAGTGAATGCTCAGCTTCCAGCAGCTAAAGTTAGCCCAGCATCAGCAGTGTCCGCTACATTTTTATATTGAATTGAGATTGTTTTCCAAAATAATTTTACCGCAGTGCTCACTCTAATGGATACGTAGATTAGGATTGTCAGCTTGCAATGAATCAACATGTCATCAGGTAGTGGAGAGGCACAGTCCTGCAGGTGTCAGAATCTCTGAATTTTTAAAACTTCATTTTCACGTTAAAAAAATGCAAAAAAACCCCAACAAAACAAAACCCAAAACCCAAATCTAAATCCCCAAAAAAAGAGGAGTTTCAAGGAGTAAAAGTAGACTCAATAGTTTTAAGCAGTGAAGTCCATATAAGTAAGGCTTTTCATCATCATTGCAACTTTGCTCTCATGACCGAAAATAAAAACTGGCAAAAACATTGAAGGAGAGCTGTTCTTGTGAGATTGTCATATGGACCTTAAAACATGGATACCACTCAGGAACAGGTCATGAAAAAGTGGAAGAATTTGTCTAAACTTGGATTTTTTGATGAAAATAAATCTGCCAAACATTTTACAGGTAATGAGGTCATTCTCAGTTCCCTCTCTTGAGGTAGCTTCCTCTCACGCCTGTTGTTTTCACAGCCAGAACTTGTGTTTGTCCATGGTAACACCTCTGAGAAGGTTTTAACACATATTATCTCACCTCAGTCTCCTCGTTAGCAGAGGGAAATGCTTGACAAAAGCATCTAGGGATACTTCCCTGTATCCTCTGGGTCCTATGTCATTATTAGTGGAGGAAAAGAAAAACCTTGGCTATCAGTGAGAAAAGCCTCAAATGGGTGAAATGGAGCTGTGAGGGATAGAGCTGGTGGAGATTAGTTTTAGCACCTTAAAAAGCAGGAAGTGGGAAATTGTCCATAGTGGACCAGAAGGTGTTAATTGCTAACAGCCAACATGGGAGCAAGCCTCAGCAGCTTGCCACCAGAAATAAATTACTTCTAAAAGCCACGTCACATATGCTACAAATGAAAACAACACATCTACTAGACATCATTAAAAACAGAAAAAGAACCCGAAACTGCTATTTTTTTGTTATTCTGGAAAACAAGAAATGAGGGAGCAATGGAAGTGTCTTTTGAGCAGATGGGAACCACAAAGCCTTGAGGGCCAGATTCTGTGTGAGTAGGGCTCCACACTGCAAGCTGCTCCTTGCATTTTAGAGCAACAAGTTACTGAGTATTTTCAGCCCACCGGTACTAAGAGATGGCAATAATCTGCTAGTTCAGAAACATTTTTTATGAATCTCTGTATGTCTGGATGAATCCTGCTTCTAGGTCAAGTGATGAGGTTATATCATCTGTCGATAGAAATAGAGTTTTCCCTACAGTAACTGTAATGTCTTAGATTTGACACATAATTAAAGGTGATCTGTGCCCCTGAGTAAGCCAGAGAGTCCTGTGAGACTAGTAAGACTGCAGACCTCTTACTGGCATATCATTTTTTTAAGCATTTCTATCTCAGGGTGGTTTATGCCATTAGTATCTCAGCCGTATGTAATTTCCTGATGTGTCTGCTATCCAAGTATGTATTTCTATTTAGATAATGGCACTCCTCCCCAGCATCACTCCTACTTCACCAAAGTTGACCAAAACCAGCTAATTGAAGGAAGGAACTGCTATATAGGAGTTGGTTTTTTTTTCACTGCGGTGCTTGTCAGCTATTTATTGAATGATTGAAAGGGTAAATGTCTCTTTTTACTTATTTCCATTCTAGTAGTAAATGTATATTAATACAAAGCTAGTATTATGCACGTAACTTAGGCAGACATAACAGAATTTCTTTTAAACCAACACCTTTTTTTTGTCAATTGCCAGTAAGAACAATCTTGTTTGTCTGGGAAACAAAGTATATTATTTAAGCTGATCAAACTATATTAGATATCATGTACTTTGGACAATATATGTTGTACCATTGGGATGAAATGTCTTCTGGAAAGGCATTGATCCTGTCAGAATTTCCTCTTCACTGAGGATGGCAGGGAGTGATTTTGATTAGAAGAGATCCATTTCATCACTGTTCAGTTTCCTAAGCATGCTCATGCCATGCTGTAAAACAAAGAGCTTGGTATCCCTCCAGTCAAATAAAATGTTCAAAGCTGCAGCCAAGTAGCTTTATTGCTCTATCTAGCTGTGATAGAAGGGGTCCTTGGATTCTCAAGGCAACAGCTCAGCCCACACACTGGCCTGCAAACACATGGCAGACATTGCAAGAAGATGTGACATTGCCCTTGAAGCACAGGGAAGGGCAAGTCCAGCTGGCCCATCTCTTCCATTTGACAAAGGTATGTAGAGATAGGATGGGGGGAAATGGCTTTAAACTGGAAGTAGGTTTAGATGCCCCATCCCTGGAAGTGTTCCAGGCTAGGTTGGATGGGGATCTGAGCAACCTGGTCTAGTGGAAGGGTCCTTGCTCATGGCAGGGGTGTTGGAACTGGATAGTCTTCAAGGTCTTTTCCAGCCCAAACCATTCTCTGATTCTATGATTCTCACAGCCCTCCCAGTGCAAGGGGCCATGATCATTCTGGGTTGTAAAAATGAAACACAGCAGCAAATGTGGCTTGGAACCAGTGAAAAATAATGACCTTCAGGTCTTTGGTATTCTTGTAGCAATGCTGCAGAATCTCCCTGCTGTGTTACACATTGCTGTCTGCAATGTACTTTCTCCTAATTACTCTGGGCTTCTAATTAGGGATGCCAAACAGTGTGGGATATGTTTATTATGAGAATGGTCAGCCAAATAGTCCCTTTGTTTGGGATCTGAAGAGCCCTTTTCATATTCAGAGGGAATTCTATACTTTAGGAGAAATGAAACTAGAATGCTGCCTATTTACAGACACTTCAAATTGCAGAGATCTTTTTTTGTAATGTGCAATTTTCAGTTTTGGATAGCATGCTCAGAGGAGCAAGGATTATGATACGTTATGTATTTGGGATTTGCCTATCATATCATGGACACCACAGCAAGCTAGCTGGAAAAAAAAACAGTGTGACCAGAGCCAGATTTCTGTTCAGTTCTATTTACATAATAATTGTGTTTGAATTTTCACTCTACTTCCAATTGAGTTTTTAAAATTTCCTGCTACAAAATGTTGAATGCTGCTGCTGCTGAATGAACCTTCGTTATTTTACTCTGTAGGTGATAACAATTCAGTGAGGTGTCAAAATTTTCAGATATGTAAAGTTTTCATACAGAAACTTGCGATTTTTCTTCTTTATGATAGTTGCTCTAAACATCGAATTTCCCTTCCCAGTCCAGTGAAGTCATCTTGCATTGTTAGCCATAAGACTAAAACAGATGCAATTTCAGCACAATATGATTATTCCATGTAGCTGGAAAGGCAGGGTAAAAAAAAAAAAAAAAGACCATGTTGGGGATACAAAGACAGGGTTAAAACCAGTAGACTTGACCTCTGTCTTTTGTTCTTATTTGTTTGGTTATTCCTAGCAGAGATGTTGGATGGTATTTTTTAATCCTCAGGGTTTTTTTCACTTTCAGCAGTTCTTGTTACACTGACCAGCAAACAGATGCTTTCTGCTTTGGCCCTGCTTCTCCTTTCCACCCACACAAAGGACCAGGCATCTCAGGGCTTTGTCAATTTTCATTTCCATCATGTGTGCTTTGCTTTGCCAGCTGTTTAACAAGGTACAAATAAACACTTACGGAGAGGAATCCTGGCCCCAAACATAGGGCAAATACAATGGCAGGCAGAGGCTCAAAAAGCCCCTCAGCTTTTTCTTTTTGGAGTTATTTCTCTCAATAAGCTGCTCCTGGTCGTTAGGTAAGCACTTGCTGTACAAACCCACAATATGCATCGTGTGTTACAAAATATCTTTCCTTTTTTTAATCCTAGCCAAAGCAGCACATTATATGCTCCTGCATGCTATCATGGGAATAAATAATGTACATCCCATAGCACATACAAGCTGAAAATTGGAAAGCACTGTTCCTCTCTGACGGAGGTGGCAGCAGTTAAGCTTGAGCACGGTATGTCCTGGTTTAATGATGCAATCACTAATACAATCATGATAACCCCAAAGCAATAAAGGCCTGCCCTAATCAAGCATCCGTGCTGTAGCATTCTCTGCAGTAGTGTCCCTTGATCCCTGATGCAGTTCGTTCAACCCTGAGACACCTCTTGTTATTAGGTTGCTTTCAAAATAGATTTGGTGCTTAAGGAAGCATCCTTTGTGCCATCAGGGACAACAGCTGCAAGAGTGCATTGTGTGAAAGGATAGGAAAACCTCATTTTTCCTGTGCTTGGTGATGCAGACAAGAGCACAGGGAAAAAAAGAGATTTCTCTAACCATTCTCTTGACCTAAATGAGGGAATGGGAAGTCTTTTCCACACAGAGAATGAATTTGTTCTAAAGTTGCACTAGGGATACCTCTCCTTGTAAAAAAGTCCCTGGAAGATTCAAATCAGGCAGTTCAGATCACTCTCACTTTGGGAAGCTCAGACCTGGTTATCTTTCTGGCTGCCAAGTTTATGCCCTCAGCCAGTACCTTCCAGACACAGCATTCAGATTTGCACCATGGTTCAAAGACTGGTGCATATTTTATGAGAGCAAACCTTACAGGCACTGAGTGCAGCGAGCGTGAAAGGGATGCTGAGCTTGAGGCTGGCCAAAGTCCTCGGTGATGAAGCATGTTTGCATCAAGATGCTGCATCATTGCTGTGAGGCAATGTCTATGCTGAATATACTACTTGAGAAAAAGGCAGTTTTGCCCTGGAGGTAAATGTACATTCATTTTAGGAGCATTTAGCCAGCTGTGGCCATTTTATGCCAGTAAGTCTATAAATAGAAACGACACATGCAATAAAATGGGAAGCATTGCAGTTACTCAGCTCACAGCTGCAAAATCACAGGTAGCTAGTGAAATTCAGCAGAATCAAAAAATCATCACAATGTGGCATTTCATGCTGTCATGCTTTTCTTGGTGATGCCAGCACCTAAGTCTGAGAGGCAAATCTGCAACATATATTTGCAAGCATTTATCTTTGGATAAGGATTTAGATTTTGTTGCTGAGCCTGGAAAGCTCCCTCCCTGCTTACTTTTCCAGGAGCCCTGCCAGTCCTTTGAAGACAGTGCCAATCTGAGCACAAGGCTGTGAGTTCCTGTTTGAGACGATAAACCTCATCACTAGAAGGATGAGTGGGCAGGCTCGAGGAAGCTCTGAGGAAGCGCAGTTTGTACCTACCCCTCATGCATCTTGCTGCTTGATTTTTGTCTCCATCTCTGCAGATGCCATTACATGTATTTTGTACCACAGGCTCAAACAGGGGCACAGATGTTGTAGGTGAAAGAATCAAGGCTTTTGAGCAGGTAGAAAGTGAGATAGCACAGCGTCAGAAGTGCTGAGATACCGTGGCCGTGAGCATAGATTGAGCTTTGAAACTTACTCCACAGTATCAGGGTATTGCAGAGGGGTGAATGTTGTTCTCAGTAATTTTATTTGAGGGTAATGAAGCTCTCCGTGTAGCCCAGATTGCCTCACAGTATGTCAAATAATAAATTGTCTCATAAGGATGTGAGCTGAATCACAAACACTTGATTTTTTGGTAGAATGAAGGGATAACTGTCCTTTGTAGAGGTAGTATATGTGTCTGGCTCTTGTTAATACATAAACATCTCAAGTACTGTTTGCAAAACCAACCATCCCTTCCCACTTCAATGAGGGAAGTTAATGGTTCTGATAAAATAGTGCACCCTTGATCCTACAGCTGTAAGCAGAATGCAAGGGTTGTCTCTGCCTCTTCATGCAGTATCAGTATTTCCCTGTGATTTATGGAATATTTAAACATTCATCAAGCCAAAGAGCTAGCCAGGCTAGCAGGATCCACATTCAGCACACGTAGCTCCAGCGTTCATGTGGGAGATCTGAAGTGTGGTTACAAGATGATAACTGCATTGCCTGAAGGAGATAAGTCCCGCTCTGCCAGAATGGTGCTTTGTATGTAATTAGTGTAAAAATTCCGAGGAATGGAGTTTATCCTTGCCATCGTCTCTCTCATTAAAAAGGAATCATAATGAAAGAACAAAGCAGTCCCTGCAGTGAATTGAATTGACTTCCTAAGTTTTCATTAAATCAAAGGCTCAATAGCTTCCCATTTTGCAGAGCCCAGTTGTAAACTGTACACAAGACTTGCAGGAAAGTCCCTGTGAAGATCACATCCTTTCTGAAGGTTTGGAAGTACTACCTTTTCTAAAATAAGGACTATAAGACAGCATGAATCAAGGGAATAAAAAGTTATGCCAGTAGGATAAAGCTGTATTCTCAGCTTATTCTTCTGCCTCACACTTAATACTTAGTCCTAACACAAGCAGTGATTTTGTCTTCTTTCATGTCCCTTACTACCAAGGTTATACATATATTTATTTTTACAACTAAATACATCTTTGAAACAAAAATGTGCAAGTATCCTGTAAGTTTATCTACCACTTTATAATCATTTTTCCTTTGTATTTAGCTGAACTGTTAGCTATTGGCATCTGGTCACCTTGCATTCCTGTTACATTTCTGGATGATAGTGCTATAATAATAATTGCAGCTTCATCTGAAAAAATGTTTATAAATGTAGCACTCAACATTCAAGTTGCAGTTGTGCTGTCTCTCCCTTCTGCTGCTGAGGTGCCAAGCACAGGTCACAGGACACCAGGTCACTTCTGGAAGGTGTTCGGGATGCAGGGACCTGGGGACTCACCTCTTAGTCCCTTTGGCTGTAACGCTGCTCACAAACCTTAAAAATGCTCTAGACCCAATTCACTACAGAGCAGCTCAAGGTCACTAGCAACCGACTCTGTTAGAACCTCCCGCTACATTATCTTTCCTGATTTAACATGAAAGAGAAAAGGAGAAGGATAATATATGCTGTCTGTCAGCCTCCTCCATTTCTTGCACACATTTCCCTGATGAGAGGAGGGAGCTTTGAGGTAAAGGTGGGAGCTTTGCTGATAGCAATAGTGAGTGCTCCAAATGCACAGGGGAGGGAGAGGCCATGTGCATGTCTCAAAGGAGCACTTACCCCTTAGTTTTCAGTTTTAGCACAGCGACAGTCAATTCATAGGGATATTTTTGTAACTATTGCAGAAATATAGCAAATAAGGTTTCAAAGGAAAATTATGCATCTGTGCCTTTTCTGAGTTAAATATTAATGAACTTGCTCCTGTGCAGCTACTAGAATGCTTGCACAATATCACTTGTCCATGCTGCTCTGATTATCTGTGTGTGATCTGATACTTGGTTTTGTTTTGCCTAATGCTAAAGGAGGTTTTAATACCCCAGAGTAGAAGTGAACTGTCACTATTTTAATCAAATGGATCTGCAGTGATTTGCATCATTGATGGCATAAGGGAGGGAGTGTCGTGTTCATCAACATAAATTTTGATATATGCTGTTTGTTTTCACTGCTAGTCGGAATCTTTGGTTTGAATGTGCTTTCAAGTGTCCTATTAAGATTTCAACAGCTTGGTGTAGAAAAAGAGCAACTAGTGCCCTTATTTATTAAGTTTGGCATGTAAAAGATTTGTTTTCATTTAAAAGGACCTAAGGTGGTTTATATTGATGGAGTTTTTCCATGCACACACGTCTAATTATATGCATGTGTACATATAAAAAATCCCAAAGTATGTATTTTTGGTAGAATTTATTTTTAAAATTATTTTGTATTGCTTATCATCTCAAGATACCAGAATTTCATGTTTTCCTGAGCTAGGCTTCATGCTCAATTGGGCAGGCATATGATAAGAAAAAGCCACAGCATGACTAGGAACATGTCATGTCCACTCACAGCTTTTATAACAATTCAAAGAGATGAAATGCCACTAGGGGAACAGAAACTTGCCGGTTGCCAAGCTTTCCATGGGTAAACCAAGTCACCAGTGAGCTCTTCCCAGCCATGGATGTGAATTCCAGAATGCATGGATGCTGGTGAAGGCCCCAATCTTTTGCAAAAGTGTGCTGAAACTAAACTGGGTTAAATTTTGTCTTAAGACAAAATGTCTTGTGTTAAGATTGTATTCCAAAGCTGAAGAGTGCATAAAAAAAACTTGAAGGATTCCAATGAATGTCTGATGCTCTCATGACTGAGTCAAACCTGATATAGAAATGTTTTTTGTGAGCTGGTCCCTGCTAAAGCTGGAGATAAGAGGTCTGCATGAACTTGGTTGTTGAGTCAGGTGGCCAGCAGTCACTGGGTTGAGATGATTGGGTTGAGTGATTTCTAAGAAAACCAGGTAGCTCAGGGAGTGGTAGGCTGGCAGGAGCTGAAGTTACAGAAACAGCCTCACAGTAGGAAGTCTGAGTGAATTTTAAGTGGATGTGGGACATGTTGTGTGAGGAACAACAGCATGTCAGATGGACAAGGTGGAGAAACCCTGCCAAGGCCCAAGCACGTTGCATCAAAAAGCATGTGCCCTGATGTTTTAGTTCCTCTCTCAATGATAGCACGGTTGGCACACACCACTGTCACATCCCAAGTGCCATGTTCCTCTTCCCACTGGTGTTTTACACCTATGGCAGACTGCCTCTCTCTCTGGGAAAGCGCTCTACTGAGGATCTGCAGGGAAAGTAATAATCACTAGAAGTTACTGAGCAGAAAGAGGACTCAAACTTTCACATTTCTCCCCACTGCAGCTGTAACACTGAAATTGCGTGGACAATAATACTTGGGAATGCTGGTGAGTCTGCAGTTCATGATTGTCTGAGGTCTGTGCACTCAAACACACCTACTTTTTCTCTGGGGAATGGAGTATTAGAAATGTGGGAATCCAGCCACTTTTCATTTAGCAAGGGTATTGGATGTGTTTCTTCTATTGTTGTTTGCCTAGAAAATATAAAATAGTCTGTTTTTATCAGAAGACTGTTTCTCTGAAGCATGGAGTAAAATAAAACCAATAAAAAAGAAAGTAGGGTTCTTTTTTCTTTGAAGGATATGGCACACTGCAGAAAAGAAATGTGTTGTTGCTCCAAGGTGTGAGTACTCAAGTCATATCTCAGAACAACCTGCCTTTAAGAAGACAAATTATGGGGGTGTTTACAATAGTATTTCTTGCCAGTAATATAATGACTACTCAATAGAATCCTTTTTTAACATAGAGAGCACACTCACCAAGATCTTTTTGGGAGCCTATTGAAATAAACATAAAATGCAAGGCAACACAGAAGTTTGGGCATGTATACATAACTACTTCCCCTTGTATACGTTTCTACAACATAGAAACATATCTTTTTTTATTAGCAAAAGTATTTTCTATCAATGAAAGTGTGTGATTGCAAGGAAGAGTTCCCAGAGTATCTGTGGAAGAGTTGCTCCGTTGCTATGCCTTGATGATAGAAACAATTTTAGCAGGGCTGACTCATTTCATACATAGGCTGTATTTCAGTGTCTCTGTTATAAGGATTGTATCCATGCCTAAATCTGAATGAAGACATGTCATCTTTATGGCTGATTAATCTCTCTTTAAAACCATCTTTGTAAAAACAATCTTGATTTAAAAGCAAGGTACTTGTTTCAGTTGTCACGCAGTGAAGACAGTGATAGTCCTCTTTGTAGAGAAAGGAGGGAGTCTAAAATGTAGAGGTGCTGTGTCAATGAACTTGTGTGGAAAAGCACAAGGTGTGAAATTTCTATCAATAGGTATTTTTAAGCATGTGTACACTCCAAGTATTTAAAAAATAATTTCTAAGTATGTGCACCAGAAATTCAAACTTAAACAGTCAAATAAGCCCAAGCCAACTGCAACAAGAAGGAAAATTCCATCTTCAAATGTACACAGGATATTTCTGCTTGAAATTTCCACCATTACCTTCACTTTTCTTTACACGCCCACCTGATAGTACCGCAGCAACTCATTCCAGATTGGAAGCTGCCTACTGCAAATTTTCAGGTTCTATCAACATTCCTTCTCTATCTTCACAAAACAAACAGGTTGTTTTAGTCCAATATTTCAGATTTTGTTAGTAACCTGACAAACAGCATCTCCTTTTTTCTTAATATTTTGAACAGTGATATAAAAATGGAAACTCATTGTCAGCTGTCCCTGCATGCATTACAGAGACATTTCTTCATAGGCATTTGGTGAAGCTTTTGTTTATTTCCATAATTTCAATTAATTCTGCTTTGGGGAGGGAATAGTTTATCTTCTGTTAATGACAATATTGAGAGGTAAACTGCTTGAGTATGTTCTTTCAAAAATTATCTATCATACTATTAATATTTTCCACTGATGCTTTTATTTTGTACTTTCATGAGCTCTGTTTAATGTTTTATAGATTTAATCTGTTATGTACAGAGGTGTATTTAATGGACTTGACCAATTATTGGTAATATATGTAAGCAACACTTAAGCGGAATTTTTCACTGAAAAAATTATATCTCTGGGTATTGAGAGAGAGATTATTGGCAGGTATAAAAAGCTGTAGAACTAAGGAAGTAGCAGGAGATGGAATCAATAGCAGTGATGTTTGCCATTGCCTTTTGCAGTCTTATAGACAAAGATTAATACTTGTTAATTGGAATTAATTAGTTGTAGAATCCAAAATTTATATCTTCAGTGAAGATTTGTGAACAAATTACTGATAGTGATTTTCAACTGAAAATCATATCCCATATCAACAGTGCCATTCAGGAATAAAGGATTCTCCTTCAAGGAATTTAGTAAACAAAATTTCTTCATTACAACTTAATTTTATTACCTATTAACATTGCTAACTTCAAAGCAAGGACAATAAGTATTTTAATAGATACACTGGTAATAAGTATTTCAGAGCTTTAAATGATAGTGAGAAAGGTTTTTTATTCACTTTCTTCCAACATTAAATTGCCTAGTGATGATTATATGATCATAAAAAGTACTAAGACCTCCTAAGTTAAATTTTCAGAAAAGATTTTGTGACCCAGTTGAACCACTCACCGCACAGCAATAACTGACTAAATTTAAGAACCAGTATTAGAAAAGTATCTTTTAGAGATAATAAATAGATACAAGAAATCATATTGCAAGGATTTCAGGTAGGAGCTTTGTATTTCTGTAGATCTTTTGCCAAGCACAACCAATGCTTCCTCTCAACTGTGAGTACCATCCAGTAGGTAAGGAAAATATTAACGTGAGAAATTAAGTTTGGTGAGGCTTCAGGGGCACATGGTGAGAGAAGATCTTAGGAACATTGTCAGACATCTGCAAGGTGGGAAAGCTCAGAAAACACAGATATTTGCTCTGGAAACCACCCTTGCAGCCCAGCAGCATCCTTAGCAAGAGGATTATTTTTGCTGTATTGGTCCATTCACTGTGCCCAAGCACCAAGGCAGTAGGAGTGTGGCAGAACTCTACTGCCTGTCTACCAAACAGACCCTCCAAAGAGTGCAGTCAGCCTTTTCCTCTTAGTAGAGAATACACAGGAGTGTTTCCACCAGGACTGCTCAGATTCCTCCTTGAGACCTGCCTAGGTCATTCTTCCCCTCTGGTGGTCAAGTGTTCCCAGCATGGGAAAGTGGTTCTCAATTAGCGTTGTGTCACTGCAGAAAGGATTTGAAATATCACTGCTGGAACTCTGGCTTTGCTGGTTTGATTGACAAAAGGACTCTGCGAGGGAACTGCTGGGCAAAGGGTTTGCAGACAGGAGCACATAAACAGAATAGTTTCTCAAGGACTGTTTGCTGAAGAACTGATCTCTGGTTTCCCAACCCTGAATGGCCCCGGAGTCACAAAGTGACATTGCTCAGTGATCATCTCCTGTAAGTGCCCAAACTGCCCTGCTTCCAGTGGCGAGATGACTGAGAGCAGCAAAAGGGATTTTGGTACCTGCATGTGGAAGTAGAAATCTGTGTTTTGCCTCTGTCAAACTCAAAAGCAGGCACAGGCTGCAAAACCAAATGCTCTAGATGCCTGAAATTGCAGTTGGCACAGATGGTTGCATGGTGGCTGGCTGTTTGGGTAGTCAAGTTTGAGTTTTATATTATTACTAACCAGACCAACCATATCCAAATTGCAAATTTGTGGGGGATTTGGCTATTTATGGACAAGAGTTGATGGTACCCCCTTTCCAAGTCCTTGACTCCCTCAGGGAATAACTGTTCAGAGAAAAATTGTCCTTTGATCTTGTCCTGTTCTGGTTGAAAAGACAGAATCATGTTGATGCTGAAATAGAGATAGCCACAAGACTGAACATGGAATTGTGTTTAGAATTTGGTTGAACCTGGCAAAAAGCAAAGTGCAGCAGAAATCTAGATACATTATGATCTTTCTGTAGCCTTCTGGAAAATTTTGGAGGTTGCAACAAAATCTGTGAAGAGATTGCCTGTAAATCAAGAGACATGTAAATCAAGGAAACAAAGCTGTAAAGAGCTGTGGGAGCTGAGACCAAAACAGTGATGTAGGCTTGCAGAAAGCTGAGTGAATCAGCATGCCTGGAGAACAGCAGTTCACATCCTCTCTGTAATCTGAGAGCCCTGTGTCGCATCTGTGATCAGAGGAATTCCCTGCTGACTCCATTTGTCCCTGCCATACCAAAATAATTTTTATGCTGCTTGTCCTACTGTCAGTGCCATCCAAAGCTTTACTTCTCTTCTTAGTTTTGATTTTGTCTTTTAGAGTCCTTTCATTTGTGTTAGATTCCGCTCCCTGCTTCCCTGTCTTCATCCTATAAGCATTTTTGTAATTTATTCCAAATATTACCTGTAGATGGGAATTGCTTCTTAACTGATCACATCTCTGAAATTATTCTCAGACGATGCATTTGCTTCTGAATGAGGCATTAGCTTCTTTTGTACTTACTCCACATTAATATGTTAGGAACAATTTTTATTCCAACACAGTTTCATGTGGATAAAATTTGTTTACTATTTTTAGGAGGAGAAATGAAATGAACATCAAAGCAGCAATATCTGGTTGTACAAGGCATGCTGTTATCAAAATAAATGATACAATAAGACCAAATTATGAGGTAATTTCTCAGGGCCTTTGTCTGAAATAATCGAATATATAAAGGTGAAAAATGTACCACAGAGCAAGAGAAGAAAGTACCTGCCTTATAGAAGGTTTTCTCTGTCACATAGTTGCATTTTCACTATGTCAGTAATAGATAGCATCCATATCCAAAATACAGATAGAAACTGAATGAAATTTCACAAGGATTTGATTTATGTATAAGCTGTAATGAGAATTTTTCATACAGATGACTTTTGAGGAAACATAGACTATTTTGAAGTCAGGTATTTTATTAACACAGAAGAGTCCAATCAGCTTTTGAGCCATATGCTCTAGTAACACAGACAAATTTGCATTTCTATCTTTTTGAAATATAGTAAATATGAATAGTATCTGATAGGGATTTGATGATTAAACATTTCATCACAAATACTGGTGCACTTAATCTGAGCAGGATAACCTTTTCACAGCTGCTGCCATGGAAATAAAACCAATGAAGTTATGTTTGAAAGGTGTGCCCCTTGTGGTTAAAGTTCAGTCAAGCACGGTTTTAGGGAATTTGCAGATTCAGTTCTGTACAGCACAGGTTCCTACAAGGCAGTAAATCACACCAGAGCACACAGATTATCTCTCTGTCCATCCGTCCATTACTGTGGTTGCTGAGTGCCTTTAAAAACTGTTTTATTCTAGATGCCATATGTTCAAATGCATTACACAACAAGTTTAAAGTGTCAAAATTCTATTTCTAGCTTTGATTCAGTGGGTAACACTGAACAAGTTGTTTAAAGTATAATCTTATTCTTGTTTCTCTGCTGTGAACAGGAAAGAAAATCAGCAGAGGCAGTGAAGCGAACTGCCAAACCTTGTGCTTTGTACAGAACAATGCTGCCAGCTTTTATAGAACACTGTTGTAAAGACATTCATGGTAATAAATATGTCTGTTTTTTTCTTTAAAACCCTTGTTTAGTTTTGTCAACTGAAAATACCTCCTCTGAGTTTCATAAGAACTATGTTTCTTACATGGTAGCAAAGAAAAGTTTTCAAACATGGAATCTCAATTTCTTCTTATAACATCAAGTTTATGATGCTTAGCATAATGAGATTCTGTAAGCTCTCTCTCATATTTTGAATGAGATATTTAATTTGAAGAAATTTTTGAGTGTTTGTGGTTGACTGTACTGAGAAGGATGCCTGCCTGATTGATAGGTTTGGTAGTTGGCACTCTGAAAAGGAGACCACGCATGCCTGTGCTCTTTATGGCCAGAGGGAGGTAAAATAATGCAAACAAGTGAAAAGACTGAGCAGTGCTGCTGATGTTGTGCCCAATGCATGCAGTCTGTCCACTGATCCAAGCTTTTGGAAGGGTAATAAAGTGTAGAGGAACCTTCACTGAGTGCAGAAGTGTCCCATGCCACCAAAAGCACACAGCCTGATGAAGTGTTGTTGAGATGGCTGTCTGCTCCCTCTGCTTGCAAAAGGAAGAAAATCTGCTGGCAGCCGGTACAGCTTGTGAAGGAGGACAAGATGCTATTTGCCACTTTTGGCAGCTGTCTTGTAGAACAAGCTCTTAGTAATGTACTGAAGCAATTATCTTTACCTATGTGCCCACTGTGGGTCACAAGGCATTGCAGCTGGAATCCAGTATTGGAATATCCTGCAGGTCTTGCGAATGGTAACGTAGGTACAGCTATGAAATGGGTGACATGCATTTCCAATCCAATTTATAAGATCCTTTTCAGTCTTGGTGGCCTGATGCCCCAGCAATGGCCCCAGCTGTTCATTCTAAAACCAGTTGTAATGACTTTGCCATCTCACCCTCCCACTCAGCAACAGTGTGTGGCAGTGTGTTCCTTCCAGTAACAGTGAATCCTCATTTCCTGACTCTGGATGATCACTGTCAATATTTTTTTGTCTGGCCTTGGCAGACTGCCTTTTGTCTTCTGGCTCCAGTAAGTGAGCAGCTCCTCCTTCCCTGCTGTTCCCAGTTGCCTAGTTAAATCCATCATATTAGAAAGCTCAATTTACGTGGTGGTATGCAAGAAAAGCCACCTGATCGAGATGCTCTCCTGTGCTTCCTTTTCACACCTCCTGCTTGGTTCAAATGCCCCACTGGCAACTCTAGCTGTCTTGTGAGAAGATTCCTTCCCCTACTGATGAAACAGCAATGATGCACTTTTGGCAGGTCTGTTTTGATACAGAGAACAGTGTAGAATGAATTCAGCGTCTTCTTTCTTGTACTCTTTAGAAGTTTGGAGTTCCATGATATATTTTCTGCCTTTAACTGCCTACTTTTACTCAAGGAGTTGAAATAATCTCTGGGAAGGCTTCTTTATTTTCTAAGACCAAATAGCATCATTCTGACACTTTTGAATTTATCTGTAATATGACTTAGAACCCCTGAAGTGTTCTACAAAGCAATATCATTAAAGGTGGTGTGTATCCTTCCTAAATAGATCTTCTGCCATTTCTGAGTGTAGATAAAAGTAGGGTCATGTCTCTTTATTAATAAGAGCCAATTCACAAAGTAGAAGATGAGAGAGTTTTTAATTTTTCAGTTGAATATGGCCGATTGCTCTTGATGTCTGACAAGGTTGGGCACAGCTTAAGGAACACTGCTGGCATTTTAAATGACCATAGAAATGAGAAAAAACCCTTTTTGATCTCTTCCACCTCTAAACAGGAATCCATAGTGATAATGCTTTTCTGCTGTAACTGTGGGATTAGACATGACTTAAATTGGTCCTACAGCCAGGTGGGAATGGTCTTGTATCCTGGTGTCTTCACTAATTGCTTATGAATTAAAGTGAAAATAGAGCACATGGAGATTAGCTTTCCAACACCTTCCTTTAGACAAAGCCTGTGAATGTCATGCCATGGCAGTAATAATATTGAAATTTATACCACCCATAAACCTTTTATAGCAGTGTAATTAGTTGGGCTATTAGTACTACCCAAGCTTAGCCTCATTTTATTGCTATGAACACAGCCTGTAATCACATAAATGGTAATAAGTAATAACACTTAAGGGCACTGTATAAACACAAGCATTTTAGTCTCTCTAGTGAGTCCTCTTTGTGAACAAAAGGAAGGGATCCTACAGTTTTTCCTCTCCTGTGGGTACTTATTTCCATGCTCTCTTTAGAGGGTCCTCTAGTGCAAAATAAGATTGTAAAACTTCTGTTCTTCTCCGTAATCTGACTCTGCTGACTGCTGTGCTAGCTTCAAAGTAGGTAATAGATAGGAAGAAAGAACTGGATTCAAAGAGTTTGGGCAATTTCAGCAAATCAGAGGTGTGTTATGGTGTTCTCAATAGGAAATTATTCAAATGAGCTCCTTCTTCTTGTATTGTGGTTTCTGCTGGTTTATAGAATTAATATTAGTCTATAAATAGGGCAGTATTTTGGAGAACATGCAACTTTTGATAGTACTTTCTTGAGTAGAAAGCATAGTCCATTTGGCTTTGCAACTTGCTGCCAGGTTTGTTCTGTGCCCTGTAAAGGAGACTGGATGGCTGTTCCTGTTGTGGATCACTCCACATCTCCAGCTTCCCTCCCAGCTGGCCTATACCACCATCTAATGATATTTCTGCTGTTTCTGGATCTCTGGTGTGTCAGCTGATGTAACTTCAATTCTGCAGTTTACCTCTGGTGAGAATAGAGTGCTCACAAAACCAAAATGGGATATTTCCTTGTAGTGTTAATAGCCACAAGGAGATTGACTGTGCTGGTGAGCAGGATTTTGAAAGAAATTAAATAGGCCAGGAGCTAACTGCAAGCAAATTGGTCAATACTCATCATCCAACCAGAATAAGATGAAATTTAATTAAGTGGCCTAGGATGACTGTGTATCAGTCTTGGGCATTCTTCCCACATTAATAATCTAAATGCACTAGGGAAGGAAAAGAAGTCAGTACTGATCACTCGCTTCACAAGGAATTTAAAAGCATGTTTTAAACAAAGTAGAAGGTGGGAGGCAGCCTGTTGCACCAACCCTGGCAGCAACCCCTGCTGCCGCTCAGGTGACAGCACTGCCCCAGCAGCTGGCTTTTGTCTTTGGTCATCTTCCATCACAGTCCCCTCAGGACTGCTTCTATATCTTCCAGAAAAAGACTCCAAACAAAATCATATCTGTGTGAGAATTCAATTTCTGTTATTCTTATTGAGCCACCTTTGCAGCACTTTGCACAAAGCTGTGATAAACATTAATATCGAATAATATAGTTACTATCTTTTAGATTTCTGACTCCAAGGTTACAGCTTAGTTATGTAAGCTCTTTCTCAACACTTCTTATGCCTGATACCTTCCATTCTTGAGGGTCTTTTAAAATTCCCCAGTCTGTTGTTTGGGTACATGAAACTACTAATGGATGTTTCTTAAAAGCATCAGGTCTTCACAATTTGCTAGTCTTGTAAAAAAAATAAAATTAGAAAGCTGAATTAAAAACATAAATATATTTGTCCAAAAAACTGCTGTTCTTCTGAGCACCATAATCAGAATTACCACAGCAGAATTTGTAAGGAAAAGTTGAACTTGTGACTTTGTCACATTTTTGGAATTCTTGAAATTATAGCATCATGTCTACTGTTCAAGAACTTTCAGTGCTTGTGCATCTAATGAGATTTTGTTTGACAGCTTCTCTAAAGATCAAATTTTAGACTTCATTTCTATTACGTCGAGTTTCTTAGCTCTTATGGATTATTGCTTCTGGGCTGGATGAAGGGTCAAGTCCCTTGCTGTTTTCTCTTAATATCTTCCTGCCTTTCCAGCTTTTACATGCTACTGTTTAATTTTAGAGAAGTTTTTAGTGTTTCTCAAGAAAAAAGCCCATTATTAAATCATAAAGTAGTCTGCTACTTGGAAAATATGTCAGAAGCATGCTCCAGAGACTTAAATATTTTTAAATTGTTTATTTTTCTATACTTTTTCTGCTTCATTACAACTTAAGCATCCATAAATTGGTCTCATGCTAAGAGAGCTTGTAAACCCTGAGGGCCTCCCAATATAGCCAATACCCTAATTGCATTTAAGAACATCTTGAGTGGTTTCCTGGTGTGATCCAATACAAAAGTCAACAAATTGTGGTTGAGAGACAATCACTTCTGCCCATGAGGTTCTCTTGTGATGCAGTTACTCTAAGACGGGAGATTAAAAAGAAATGTACGAGAGGAAATTAAACAAAGAACAAAATAGAGCAGTCTATTAAAGTTTTCCAGGACAAAATACTTATTAAAACTGGTTTCTCAGACAGGTATTCTGTGAAAGCAATTGCTGTAATTGAACCATGTGTTGTAAAGGTACATCCAAGACTCCAAAAGACAGTTACTCCTGACTTATATGCTTCATCCATATTTGCATTGCTAAGAATATTCTGAAACTTTCCTTGGGGATTATTAGGGGTTTGCAGTTTGGCAGCTTCTTTTTTGAGTTTGGTTGTAGAATGGCTGCTTAATATACAATGACTTTTTTTATGAGGAGAGAAAAGAAGCGTTTTCTGTTCATCTGTGTAGTGGATTGTTGGACATACTTGGCTCAACATCAGGTTCCATGGATAAGTTTCCATTCACAGCTGTCTCATCAGTTAAAGCTCTTTGAGATGAAAGAAATAAAAATTGCTATCCTCATTTAAAATTTAGAACATAGGCATCTAAGAAATGTTGCCTACCAATTGATAAATACTAAATTTGTTTTTAAAGTGCATTTATTTATGTAATGGATGTTAAAAGTGCTTTTTTGACCAAGAGACTGGAACTACACCATTAAAAATAGATTATTATGTGGTAATCTAACAGACAGGGAATGCAAGTGTGTCTGAAATACAAAGAGGCCTATTCAAATAACACTGTGAAACCATTTGACTTCTGTGTTAGTGCAGTGCAGATTTATGTAATGTAATTATGTAAGGAAATCATGCACAGTATAGTCCTTCACATCCTGAGCTATAAAACACATAACACCAATCAGGCAAAATAGTATTCAACAAGAGGGTTTTAAGTTGTTTGAATCCAGAATGTCACTTTGCAGAGCTTTCTAGCTGTACCTACAGCTTCCCAGCATAAGGACAGAAAGGTGCCTTCCTTGCAGTATAGTCTGTGCCACATCAGATTCACTATTGCTCTATCTTTCCTTTTTCTTACACTTTTATTCCCACATGAAGTCTGGGATCAGCTAAGGTTATTCTTATCAAGAAGAAGCTTCATCTTCTATCTGGTATATGTGTGAGCAGGATCCTGCAGTGTGGAAGCAGGGAAGGCAGCCCCAGGCTGGGACCAGGCCAGGTTTCACAAATCCTTTGTCAAAATGCATCCTTTGCCTTCTACTGGGAGTCCATTAATCACCTGTTCAGCAGAGAAAACTGTCCCTTTTAGGAAATGAAAGAAAAACAAAAGAACATTACATTTGTTTGTTTGGGATTTTTACCAGTCTCATTAAAAGCTATTACTAATGCCAGTTTTCTGCAGTTGTTCCATCCACAGAGATCACTCAGGGCTTTGGCTTAGACATGTTCACCATGGAAGTGGTAACAGTTATCCTATAAGGATTGTTTTGTCATTGGGCAACAACTAGACTTGACCCTTGATTTAAAAATCAACCACAGCCAACCTTCTCTTTTTGTCTTCAGTTAACACTGATTAAAAGGACAATTTGCACGTACTGATTTTTGAAGGCTCAGTTACTTCTTTTCACCTGTTTAATTTACTGCTGTGTGCTTGAATACAATCAGCTGTTACCAGAAACAATTCAAATGAAAAATTGCACTTGAAGATACAAGGAGGTGTTGTGTTAAATAGCTGCTCCTTCATCTTCCTCTAATGAAACTCAAAATTGCCTTTGCAGTTCTATAGGAGAAGATGTATTTTATAGATCTGGTTTATTTGTATTGTTTACTAGGTTACTTTTCAAATGCTATTGCTAATAATATAAATTGTTTTGAATTTTTCTATATTTTGTTGAGTTCTTTAATTAAAATATGAATTGGAAAACAAACTCTGAACTTTAGCTTTGCCTCATTTCAAAGGCTTGAACAGAGTTTATTCCCCCTGAAAATATTCTTACTGCACAGAAAGTTTCAATATGTTAGTGATAATCCTCAATGCTCTCAAATGACATGATTTCTAGGAAAGCAAAGCTTTTTTTTTTTTTTCTCTTACAAATTTCAGGGTAATTCGTGGATGCAGTAATTCTTATTTATAGCCCAAGGAAGCAGGATTTGTATTTCTTTTGTGTTTATGGTACCAGATCTTTCAGTCTGAAGTTCTCAAACACTGTGAAACAGATCTTCAAAAAATAAAATCAAATAAAAAAAGAATAGTTCTAAGAACAAAATACAAATATGAAAAATTATACCTTTTCACTCATTATAAGGTTTAACTTTTATGATACATATAAGCCCCATTTTCAAATATTGATGTTTGAAGTGAACTCTGGGGTTCAGTTTTCATAGAGGTTCCAGTAAAAGTAAAATTAATTTATGCCAAAAACTGAATGTTGAGGAAAATATCAGATACTGTAAATAAAATTAAGGGTTGGCTTTGTGCATGCACTGTTTTACAAAGAAAATATTGATCAGCGGTGAAATGTTTTTAGGAATTTGTTATTTTTGTTGAATGTTTCACACTGTTTCATTATTTAAAAGTCCAAGATTACCCTTTCAATATTTTCCAAAATGAAACTGTTTGGGTTTATATGTGAATTGCAATATATAATTTTTACATCAAAATAAACTGGGTGTAGGTTCTTTCAAGTCTCATACTATACAGCCATGCATGATGTGACATCTCATGCCCTTACGTTACATATCTAATTGTGGAATAAAGCATGATTTATTTAATTTCTTACCACTACTCAAGGATTATTTACAGAACTTGCCACTAAAACTTTTTTTCTGTATTTGCCACAACACAGAGGAATTGCTACATGGCTGCTATGCCACACAATTTTTTTAGGCAGCTTAACAGTTAAAGAAGATTACATGCTAATTATCCATTAAAGTTTTCAATAAATTTTAGCCTTGGTAATGAACACTCCAATTAGATTTTGACTGTTACTTTTAATTTAGTTTTATTAGAGGGTTGTTTTATTTTTTCTTTCCAAGCTCCCCAGCTTTTCAATCTTTCTTTTCTTTCTCTCATGGCTAACACTTCAGGCATCTTATCTGGACCATGCAGTGCAGGCTCTAAGAGGACAAGCATCTCTTGGGGTCACAGCAGAATGTCAGATGCTCTTCCCGGA
Organism: Melospiza melodia melodia; assembly: GCF_035770615.1. Classification (NCBI taxonomy): domain Eukaryota; kingdom Metazoa; phylum Chordata; class Aves; order Passeriformes; family Passerellidae; genus Melospiza; species Melospiza melodia. The sequence continues at coordinate 26,651,398 of NC_086196.1, forward strand.
CAACAAATCTGTGCCAGTGACTCTTCTTTCACTGTACTGTTAGCAGAACAAACAAACTTGGTGGGGTTTTTCAGCTGGGTTTTTTTCGCTTTATCTAACTAGCTATGGTATAATAGCAAGTTTGCTGAAAATTCACTAAAAACCTCAGTGCTGATGAGTTCCTTGCCTCTGTTTCCTGACACAAGTCCTTATAAATGCTCTTTTTTTGCATCTTTTCCTCCCATTCTCCAGATGCCTGCTTCATCTGCTTTCTCTTACTGGGCAAATGAACTACTTTCATTTGCTTAACACATGGCAGTTTTTAGCAGTAATACTGACCACCAGAGGTGATTTCTGATCCTTCATCCCTGCCACGATATTCTTCTGTTTGACTCTGTTAAATTACCTTCTTATTAAGAAATACTTTAATCAAGAGTAATGACAAGCAACCTGTAATGGACACCTCGATTGTTTTTAAGCTTTTGCAAGGTAAATTTTATTATTACTCTGGCTGCTTACAAGATTTGTGTTCCGGATTTAAGGACAGGTATGAATTACATAGTATAAATCAGCAGTTAACTCTAAATTAGCCACAACAGTTTGTGTCAGATGAGAATTGGGTGTTTGGTGGGGTTGCAAGTGGCCTGTTGCAAGTGATAGGCATCACAGGCCCAAGAGCAGTGAAGTTGTTGCAGGTCTCTTTGCTGGTGGCGCTGATGGTTGCAGACATTTGGAAGTATTATCCCAGCTGGAACAGCCAAGGAGTCAGTGGCAAGCAGGTTGTGTGAGCCTACTAGTAGGAATACAAGCACAAATGAAAGGAATGTAAGAACTGTTCAGGTTTCACTGATAAAAGTGGGGGGAGGGCAATGTAAGGATGACTTAAGAATGACTTTATCATACAAGGGAAGCAGACCATGAGTAATGAATGTACAATGACATCTCCAAATACTTCACTGACTTATTGATTTCTTAAAATTTTGTCTGTGATTAATTGAACCCTTACTTTTGTGCTATAAAGCTCTTGAAGCAAATCTAGTGTAAATGCACTCATCAGACAATGGAACTGCTCATTTTCTTTGTCTTCCTAATGGCAATGACTATCAGAAGAGCAAATAAGCCTCAGCAGACCTCAATACTGTTTCTTCTGGTATTTTAATCAGTTTTATGTTTGTTTTAGATATTCTGGTCTTAAAGTGTAAATAATATAATAATAATTTTCTATTAAAAATAAAAAGTGAGCCTTTAACTTTTCATGGGTAAAGAAAATGCTTTAAGATAATAATCTGAAGTGCTAAAAAGCAGAAAGCAACGAAAGAGCATTGTGCTCAACAATCAAGAGCAAAATTGATTGTGTTTACTCTTATCATTGTGAGGACACCCCCATTTTGATTTTAAAGGAATGGAGATGGTGAATCTGCCTTTTTCATGTGTATAACCTACAGAAGTTCAGCAGTGTTGGATCTGCATAGCTCCAGTGGGAATAAAGCCTGTTCTTTAATCTGCGTTTACATCCAATATACTTCAGTCATGCACACTCTGACTGCCAAGCACTACAGAGCTAAATTCTAAAAAAAATTTGGTAACATTAATTTTTTTCTCCCTGCTGTCTAGTCCATGCTCAGCACATTGATGTATGTCTCACCTGTTTAAAGAAAATAAAAGTAGATGCACATCATTTGACCATCAATGTCTCATCAGTTTTAACTATATGCTTTCTAAATTGCTTATGAGACTAAATAGGAGCCTGGATGCCAGACTTAGGAGTTGGCCATCTGTGGGCTAACAGTTGCAAACTGGTGCATTCTTTCATCAGCAAAATGCTGGCCAGGCTATTGCTTCAGCCAGCCATGGCAGCAGAGAAAAAAAATCAGACAATCCTTAGCATTTATGCATATACAGAGGAGGTCACCATGTTCACTCAGTGTCAGCTGCACATGTGCTCTGGAAGAGGCACAGAGAGGGGGAAAGCAGGCGGGGAAAGTGAATGATATTATTGAGAGGGATACTTTTATTCTCTGCCAGAGTCAGCTGAAAGCGCTGTCAATAACAAGCACCATAGGAGAGTAATGACTGCAGAAGACCTCTCTCCCACAGTGAGATGCTGCACAGCCTGAATGCCAGTCAGACGCCTCCTCTTCTGGCTGTGCAGCAAAAAAAAATTCCCTTTGTTTCGTGTGTGTGTGGCTGATTGAAGCTATTGTTTACCCTGGCTCCCTTTTTTTTCACTCTCTTGGGGAAAAGCAAGAGTTGAATTGGGGCTTCCCCTCCTCTGAGAACAGCCATGAGGGAAATCAGTCCCATTCCCAATAAAACTGCAGTCCCACAGGAGACCAATTTGGCTGTTGCCTTTCATAGGATTCCAGGCTGGGGATAACACAGACATGGTGGAAGGAAAAACTGCACAATAGTTGCTGGATCTCACCATTTAATTTCAATGCAGAACATTCATAAGGTTTCCCTAATTTCAGAAATTTACCTGATTTTGAGTACTGGAACCATTGATATGCTGTCATTATGGGCTGGGGAGAAGTTTGGTCTGGGCAGCAGTTACCTGCCAGATACCACTCAAAGAGGTCAGAAGTCTGTTGAACAATATAAATTTAAGAAACATAGCACTGAACAAAACAAAGGAACCTGTGGATAAATGACATTAGTTCTTGACATTAGTTCTTAGCAGCAAAATCTGTCTCTGCTTCTGTTGTTGGTTTTTTGTTTTTGTTTTTGTTTTTGTTTTTTTTTTTTGATAGCATTAAAAAAACCCCCAACCTCTCTGTCAGGTTTGCTCCTGGACTTCTATTACAGTGGCTTATGGTGCCACTGTCAGGTGAGCAGGTAGAAGGTTATAATTTTCAGCAAAGAAAGGAGGATTTTATTAGGTTGGAATAATCCTTTAGGTCTTAAAGGGCTCACTGAAAATCTGGGCCAGCATTTGTAGGTGTATCTTAATAGTTACAGTTACAGGTAGGACAAAGACAAACTGAAAAAAATAAAATACAGTAAATGGTAGAAGTAAGAGCCACTTACTCACCTTTGGAACCTCCACTGTAATTGTGTTCAATTCAATAAAAGCCTTTTAGGCTGGTGCTTTCCCATCACAGCCCTTGGGCCTCAGTGATGGGCAGCAGCTCTGGGAAGTGATGCTGGGATCAGCCGAATGGGCAGTGCAAGATGGAGCAGCCATGGGGAGATCCACTCACATAACCAGAGCAGAATCTGGCTGGCTGCTAGCTGATGTCTGGATGTGAAGGTGTTTCAGCTGGTGCTCCCTGCTCTCTTCCTCTCTAGTTCTGCAGCCAATCCCTCTCAAAAGAATATAGATGTCTTCTCCTTTCCTGCTGTGTGTCCCAGAAGTGGTGAGAGTCCCACCTCAGCCTGAGTGGCAGCAGGGGTGCAGAGCCATGGAAGAGCCACGGTGTTTGGGCAGCACCAGCTGAGCTGCTCATTGCTGGAGGGTGCTGTATCCTTGTGACACAGCCCCCCTGTGAGGACAGTGGCACAAGTGTTTTCCCAGTTAGTCCCCACCATGGCTTGGAATACCAGATCCATAGCTTCAAAGCAGTGTAGGCAGCCCACAGCCCTTCTCATTCCTGCTGTCTTTCCCCAGGGTGGGAGATCAGTCCTGCACCTCCCTCTTGTCCTTTACAGAGGCCCCCCAAAGAAGAGAAGTCCATTTTCCCCCTGAGAGAGACTGGGAATAGTCTGACCCTCTCTGATGTGGGATAATTAATAGCTGAGACTTTCCAGTTGAAGTTCAGATCTGGCACTCAGGCCTTTTTGTTCAACTAATTGTTTCCGTGTCCAAAATTTTCAGTGACCTGCAACTATGCACTTCTTTATTTTTGAGTGCTTCAGCACCCCTCATAAATGGCCATTTCTGAAAGATTTATTCTTACTGATGCTGGCCTTCAGATGAGATGTAATAATATGTACAAACCTTGACATATGTGTTTGTGAGAGTCTTGGCTTAAAGAAGTGACATAAATGCCTATGGCAAATACATTAGAAAATAACTGGCCATTGAAATTGTCATGTTAGGAGAGAAGTAATGAAAACTAATCTGTCTTTTATGATTTAGATCTCTCACATGTTGATTTATGAAGTAGATGCTCTGCTGGCAATTATTGTATTACAGACATCGGCTTGCTTGTTTCTGTTCAGCTTCAAGTTTATTTTAATGGATGGGATCAGCCATAGTAAAGAAAGTAGCAGTAACCCATCAACAGTGTCCCTTTTTCCTCATGTTTTCTTTCTCTACAAATTCTTAATATATGGCTAAGAATCCACCATAAAATCACAAAATCTTGGAAAACACAGGCTCCTTTCCTAGAGAGCTGTAATTATCACCACAAATAGGCATTATTGTAGAGTTATTCCGTGCATTGATATCCATGCCTGAGTCTGTTTGGGTCATGTGCAGTCACGCCTGGGCACCACCTCACCCAGTGTCGCTCTGCTGAGCCACTGTCACTTCACCTGGCTTTCCATCCACAGCATCTTCTTAGGAAGACAGATGTGGTACAGGAATTTCTCAAGAGCATGAAGAACATGATTTCTTCATGACTGTCTAGGCTCAGAATTTCCTTATCCTTCAGTTGTTGTATTCTGCTCATTTTTATCATTTTATCAGCTCATCTCAATTCAGCAGGCAATTTAGGCAAGTTCTTGACTTTAATAAGGAGTTAAGGCTTCAGCAGTATTCTGGAGTGCTAAAATACTGTGGCAGAAATAGGATATGTGTGCTGAGATGGCATTTTTGTGGTTTACTTGCACTTGTTGTCTATGTTCTCTCACATATAACTGTTGTTAGATCAGAATATCACTCATGAGCCATCTAGGTGCAGTCCTGGGCAACATGTTCTAGCAAGACCCTGCTTGAGCAGGGAACCTCTAAATGTGATATCTGGTGCCTCTCTCCTGACCTTAACACTCTTTTTTCTATGACACAAATAAGTGAAATAAGTGTGCTCCTGCATGGGGTTTTTGGAAAACACTGTGTCACTGTCACCCATTTTTGCATTGCATTCCCTTAGCACTGTGAATCCTGCAAGAGAGCTAAAAACACTTCAGTGTCAGTCTCAACAGATGTTTTCAGTGGCTGAGGACAGTCTTTTTGGAGTCAGCTGATTTTAAGATAAAAAATTTACCTAAAGCACTCCAGTCTACCCTTTTGCTCTCTTAGCCTTAGCTCTTCCCCCTCTGCAAGCAGCAAGTGCTGGTGATACCCTGGAGCTTCAGTGCCGTGTCTCTTCTGTAGCATGACAGGGGCTTATGGAGGTGCCTGTCTCCGTGAGGATGTGCATGAGCATTATGAGAGGTGCCCAGGGAGCCTGCCCAGAGAGATGAACTTGTTTAAAAGGGTTGAAAATATTATTATCTGTTTTACAGTTGGGAATCTGAGAGGAACTGAAATGAAGTGATTTGCGTGTGATTACACAAGCTGTCTCTGGCAGAGGCAGAGGAATGCTCCCTTTTTTAATATCTTAGATTAATATTTAATAATGTAACTGACAATATTGATTTAATCTAACCACAGTCCTGGCTACCATTTGCACTGCTGGTGATTTTCTAGGACAAGTGTTTGTTCTTTTACAGACTGATATTCCTTTCAGCTGGCCATTCTGCCTAGACTACTGAAAATTGGATAGCTATGAGCTCCTCTTGTCCTTGCTCACCTAGTGGGCTGTCGGTGGGCTTCTGGCCATTACTGATCTGCTGGGCACTGTAGTTCCTTCAGCCTTTCAGCTTTGATTAACAGGAGTAATTAATGATACACTGATGAGCCTTGTGGTGACTAAGGTGCTGCAGTTAGGGGAGCAGTGTGTAGGTGCTGGAGAGCTAATTGTGGAAAAAAAAAAAAAAAAAGAAAGAGAACAGGAGAAAGAAGCCATGTGGACTTTTGTTCCTTTAAAGTGACCTTTTAGTACAGGTTCTTTACTTTTTTGCTTCCTTTATGTTGTTCTTTTCCTTATTTGTTCTGAAAAGAGTGGAGCCTTCCTTGCAAAGCAATTCATATGTAAAAAGTTTTCACATTGGGATTCATCTGATAAAGTCTGCAGAGGGGACTTATTTGCACTGACAAGTTGGCAGCCAGACAGCCTCTCCATTTTCTAAATGAAAGGAGAGTAGCAGCGGGACATCTCCTGCCCTCTCTGCCTTTCATCGCTGGAAGAGACCCAAAGTCTGGCCCACAGCTGTTGGGGGCACTCGGCTGTTTAGGAGCTGCAGAAGGGTACGGACACTGGGAATGGAACATACGGTTTGCCTTCTGTGAGAACCAGCACAGACAAGTGACATTTGGGTTGGTGATTTTCAGGGGTGGGGGATGGGAAGCTTGACCTAGCAGATGCAATCTGCTTGCCTTCATTTTCTGTAGTAGGACTTTTCCAAATGTGAAGTAATCTAAATGTGGTTTTAATTCTTGGCTGTGAAAGAGAAGGTAATCATAAAGACCAGGTAATTTTCTTCCCCGTTCAATCTCATATTCTAGCATGTAACGAGTGTGAGATCACTCCCATTTCCTTCAAACATACCTGTAGGGAAAGGGATGAAGGTGCCTCAAGAGCCATTTCCTGGTCACATACATAGCACTGCAGACTAATGGCAGAAAAAATAATTACTGCCCCTACCCAGGCTCAGTGTTTCTGTATAGATTTATTCTGTAGAAGATAGCACTTGAATTTTGCAGATTGAGCAGACAAATGACCTTATGGTGATAAATAAGTTTGTTTTCCATAAAACCCAACAGGAAGCTTTTGCATAGTTACTGCATTATTTATCTTGAGAAGAGAAAAGAATATCAGCCATATGCCCAAACCAATGTCCTTTTCTACCAAATTAATTTACAGAGCCAAAACAATTGCCTGTAGTACCTCCAAAGACTGGTGATGGCCACAGTGCAGGCAGCTGCTAAACAACAAGCAGATCACAAACATTTCCAAGGGTTCAGATGAACATTTTCCAGAGGGGACCCATGTGTCATGGCAAGTTCATGCTGCTAAATTGGACCATACTTGGGTGTGAATCTCAGTGGGAAAACATGCTCTTTTCCAGTCCCACTGCCATTTTTCTGTGTTTGGTGGCAATAGACCCAAGACTAGAATTATGATTGATGTCTGTCATCCAGTAAATGGTGCCGATGTATAAAAGCTTTCACACCATGTCTGAAGGAAACAGAAGGTCCTTTTGTTATTGGAGTGGGAGCCTTTGGTCAAGAGAACCAGAGCAGGAAGGATAATAACTGGAAGGTCAATTTTACCCCTGCTACTTTATATTCAGAGGTCTGTGCTGCTGTAAGCTGCAAGAAAAGAAGGCAAGTGATGGAAAAAAATAAGCATAAAATAAAATCAATTTAAAGAATAAGGCCTCTAGTAAATTTACCAGATCAAAAAATGAAGTATTGCTGAATAAGCTCTTATTATCCAGTGTCAAGTACAATAGCATGTAAATGAATGTAATAGAGATGATGAACTGCTCAAACCTTGGCTAATGCTCTTAGGACTGATAGAGTTGATGAGAATTTGAAGTACAAAAGGAGTTTTTTTTAGAACAATATCGCTGCTGGTTTTGAAAGATGTTATTAAGGGAAGCTAACAGACTCATCACAATCTTTTAAAGCTGTGTTCCTCTAATGAGCAGCTAAATGGCAGCTCGTGTATAAATGACAACAGTTCATTTAAATTGCACCTTGCTGCTCAGGCTGATGGTCAAGCAGATACATAGAAAGTAAAACTATAAAGGAGGCATAGCAATATTTGGGTAGACACTTCCTTCTTTTCTCAGCCTCTGCCTTGTGTTGAAGTGCTAGACATGGAGTGGATGAGAAATGAGAGCTCAGGTGATGTCAATGGGAGCTGCCTGACTTGTCTAAGGAGGAGGAATTAAACATGAATATGAGCATAGGGCATTTTTTGAGGTGTCATTTATAAAATCAGGGAAGGGTTGGATGGGGGAGTTGTCAGGAATGATGTCTTGCAGGGCATGGAGCCAGGCAGCTCCAGCAGGCAGGTGACAGTGGGATCTGTGTGGAGGAAGAGCAGGAGACTTTGCAGAGCAAACCCTGTCAGAGTACACACTAGGCTGACAACCTGGCATCAGAAGTTCCACCTATTGCAGGAAATAGAAGAAAAGCCTTTCAAACCCTGGGTGAATGCAAGACTCTGGGCCTCGATGGCCTTTTCATACAGGCACTGCTGGAAAGTCAGGAATGACACATTTCCACAGGAAGAGCTGTTGTGCAAGGAAACACAAAGGGGAAATTGAACTATGTTTTTTCACATATTTAGAAGACTGATGACCTGAGAAATTCACCTGGCAAGATATTCATTACCTGCATGTTCCCAATCAGGATTTCCCATGGGACATATATAACGAGCAATTTTTCCTTTTTAGTCCAGAAGCCTGCGAATTTGGGCTCCCCCTTGCTTAAATTCCTCATATCCAGACTGGCCTCAGAAAAAAACAGGATTGCAAAACAGGAATAGCTGGATAGGAAAGCTTGCATTCATCTCATGTGATGAAATTATAGTATGGTTCAGCTGAAGGTAGCGGTACTAATGCACTGTGGTGTTTAATATGTGGTTCTTCAGTTCTCTCTGTATAATTACCACCCCACTCACCTTTCAGATCATAAGCAGTACCCTTCACTTCTTTTCACTCCCATCTAAAGTAAGTTTATGTGTGAAACCCCAGCTTTCCAGATTTTCTTGCTACAGTATGAAGCAGTGATTACGGGAAAAGGAAAACCCACTTTCTTTAACTGGAGTAGAAATGTAAAGAAAAAAAAATACTGAAGGCTTGCCAGATTTGCATCTGACATCCCCTGAGCTTTCATTTCTCATCCACTCCATATCTAGCACTTCAGTAGTCCTGTAGTTGTGCAGGAACTTTCCTTCCCCCTTGGTGCTTCCCAAGTCCAATCCCAACTGTAACTCCTTGCTCTTGTTTCTTTCTCAGCATATGTTTTCTTTGCTGCAGACAAGAGCTTGTGATGGAAGGGATATTGTCTGGTCCTGTGTCTTGCTCTTTAAGCACCTGCTGGTATTTTGCAGTGAGGTGAGTGTAAACTCATGTATCAGTAAAGCAGCTTTTAAAATTACATACCAAAATGGTAATTCTTATGTTGTGTTTATTGCTGAGGCTGAGCAGCTTTCTCTGGCTCTTGAGAGCAGCAGCATTGATGAGGAAGGTGGGGGTGGCAAGAGGTAGCCAGAGCCTTTGCAATCCTCCAGGTGCTGAGGAAATTGTGAGTAGCTGAGTCATTTGGAATCATAGAGCCATCAGTCCAGGTTGGGAGGGACCTTAAAGGTCCATCTAGTCTGCAATGATCAGAGACATCTTCAGCTCGATGAAGTTGCTCAGAGACATGCCCACATAACTTCTGCTGGCTGGAAAACTTTATTTTTGCATAATTGTTGGAAAGGGTCCTAGATGCTTGCCAAATAAACTGTCAGAGGAGAGGGGATTTGCTGCTCTGTTGCAGAAGCTGGGCACAGCTCTTTTCTGCTGGGGGCAGGTAAAATTGCTGAGCTGGTGAGCATGACCATGAAGGCATGTGCCAGCTCCTGACACAGAAGGGGAAATAGCAGGCTCGAGGCTGATGCCACTTACCAAACAATCAAATGGTGGTGTGGTGGAAGGTGTAAGCCTCAGTTGCTGCAGGCAAACCACAAGGGTAGGCGTGTGAGTGTGGGATACATTCGTATTTGAATCTAGCATAATAGTTTGAAAAAGCAAAGGTAAAGCTGCAGTGGGCGTGTAGGGAAAAAGGTACAAATGGGGGAGTAATACGCAAGGTGAACTGGAAAAAGAAGGAGAGAGCATAATTATTCTGGGGAGTATTTTGCATTTGAATGCTGGAGTTTTTCAGACCGCAGATCAAAACCAACACTTGGAAGCATCTGCATGTGTTTCCAGCTCACAAAATACTGATTTTAAGAGTTATTAAAGGCCTGTTGATATCCAACTCTCCTTCAAAAGAGACTCCAATATTTAGTCTAAATTCCGTACCTAACACTGTACTTGCAATAGGTAAATATAGATATGATATCTATGAGATGATGAAGAATAGTGCATGAATTATATCCTTCCTGCCTGGGTGAAGCTATCCATCTGCCTTAGCCCTCTTCTCTGGCAGAGGACTGCATGCTGGAAGGCAGAGGATTTGAAGCTAGAACTGAGAATATGAAGCCACATCTCAGGATATATTCTGTATATATTCTGACTAGTGATTAGTTGCAATACCATTTATTTTATTTTGATACATCTTACCATCTTTTTGAAATCAAAGAATCTCTATTTATTATATGCTTATTAAAATAATGTGATAAAAATACTAAGTGTTTCAAGTATTCTTTTGACAGGTTTTATGTTACAAATATCATACCATGAGTCCATCACATGTGGACATGAGTCCACCTTGCTTCTCCTGACCTTCTCTGAAATTATTAAAAAGTATGTAAATAAAATAAAACTATACAAAATAAATCTACTAAAAATCAAAATGAAACCTCAAACTTGTAAAACAAGTAAATCAGAATTCTAATGCAAAAATGTTTACACATTCTTGTCACTGGCGATTGTAATCAATTATCATAAAAATATGTTCATTTTGTCCAAGCAAATTTTATTGCTTTTTTACTGGTGAAATTGATGCAGAAATCTGAATCCCAGGAAGATTTTTTTAGCCTTTCCTATTTGCAAATTATGTAAACAAGAAAGCAGTTAGAAATGCAGTCATTTATTTTGAAGCAGGGATTTTTTAGAGGAGATGCATAAGACAGATCATGGCAGACCTGAATAGTTATTATGGATCTTATGCATTTAAGAAACTCAGAATTTGGCAGTAAATGAGCCTATGTAGTTCAATATCTTGACTACACATATGCTAAAGCATATGCTTTCCTGGACCTACATATTGAAGGATTTTGTTTGTTTCTTTGTTTATTTAAAGCTATTTTTCCTGGATGTTATCTGTCTTGGATGCAATTGTAAGGATGACATATGTATCATACAGATGACCTATATTAGCCCATTCTTCCTCCTAAAGGAGAAATTTTGTATCTTTATGACCAGATGTTATGCATGCCTCTTCAGCAATATTAAATGGAGCAAGGCATAAGAAGAGACCAAAAAATAGAGAGGTTGTCAGGAGAGCTCTGGAGTCTTTTGCTGTCACAACACAAAATAGCACTGATGGTTTCTGTTTTCTAAACTAAAAATGGCTTGTTACTTTTCTCTATCTAGAAAACAAATTTAAATCTATATGCCTAAAACCAAACCAAATTGTTATTAACCCCATAAACAACCTAAGTCATCCCATTGGAGTTGTCTTCTAGCTCACTGAGGAGTAGCAAAGATCTTCTAGGCAAAAGCTGAATATTAGCAGGATGAAATTATTGAGAATATGTGAGTGTTACTATACATGCATGGAAGGCAGTCAAGAGCGGGATAATAGATTGATACATTCCGTCAGACCATGGAAAGGTTTGAAAACCACCATGAGTGTGGTTTCCCATGAAAATCCTAAGAGGGAGAGAGAGAGAAATGGAGAGCAGGAAAACAAACTAAAAAGAAGGGCTTTTTGAACTCCTGCTGGTGCACTTGTGGTTATAGTTGGCAACAGCACTTGCTGGGAGATCAGCAGAGATCTCATGGCCAGCCAATAAATTCTGGTGGCTCCCAGATCTTTTGGGGATGTTTCTACTTCCATTAGCCTTTTATTAGCTCTAGCAAAGTAGATAAGCAACCATTCCTATGCAGGTACTGAATGTATGTGCAGTACTTCACCTAACAGGTGAAGGCGTATGTCCAAGCAGCACAGTTATGTCCACATGCTACCTTCATTCTCTCCCTCTTCCTTTGCCATCTGGCTGGCATCTTGAATTTTATGCCCTCAAACATTAATTGCTTTTTCTGAATTTCATATGAGTTCAGCCTGGTGTTTGCGACTAGAAACACACAAATGTGTGAAAAATCCAAATTATCTAATTCACCTGGGCTGCCCTGCACAAATTTCACCTGAAACCTCTGCTCACACTAAATACATTTCAGTGTAGAAGATGTAAACTGGGGACACCCAGTGCTGCTGCCACAACACAGAAAGCCCCAGCCCTGCTGTTGTGCAGTTTGTGGAGCCACTGGCACACTGAACAAAGCAGGTGTAACTCATCCTCACCTATATTACACTCCCTGGGCACAAGGCTGCAGAAAATAAGGGCCACAATTAAAAAAAAAAAAAAAAAAGTGAATGCATATTTTAGTATCAAAGAATGGGAATAGTTATGGGATGTTTAATGGCTCTTTCACTCTTGTTTGATGGGTTACAGAACTCTCAGCTTTATTCTTCCACAAAAAAAAAATCCATCCATTGTTTTTGCAGGAAGCTTTTCTTGATGCTAGATGCCCCCTGGTGTTTTATGGGAATTATTTTATTAACTGCATTTCCTGAAATGTTATTATTCTACTTTTCTCACAGAAGATGTTTTACTGTTGCTGACAAACGAGATTTCATACTTACCTGTCATGGCCTTTATGATGAAGTTTGAGTCTTCCACACTGACACATCTTTTCTCTGAGAGGGTCAGACAGCCTGTTCACCCTTTCTGGCTGCCTGATCTTGTGTGATATACCTTCATTCTGCCTGTGCTGATGGGTTTTCTGAGAAATGGGATTGCTAAGGTGACCGCTACATCTGGAATGGTTTCCTTCTCTTGAATAATTTTGCTCATGTATTTCTCAGCATTGGATGCATCACTCTCATATATAGAATATAAAAAGTCAGACACAGAGTCACAGAATATTCCAAGCTGGAAGGATTATTGAGTCCAGCTCTTAAGTGGATGGTCCATACAGGGACCAGAGCCAGAACCCTGGAATTATTGGCATTAAGCTCTAACCAACTGAGCTAATGCTCTGTCTGTGCTTCCCAGCCCTCAGCACTCTGTTACTTTTATTAGCAGCTCATGCAAGGAAGGTGCATTGACTCCCTTCTTTCATGTGCTGAACAGTTGTTGTGTGATGGAACTGCCACTGGGCCTCAACTGTGGGATGGAGAAAGGAAGAAAAATCATGACTCTTGCACAACTGGATTGATGTCAAAGGATATGTGTCTGAGTCAGATATGTGTGCTTGTAAGCATAGAAAGATGTGCTCCTGAATGAAATGACAGATGACAAGATGTTAAACGTTCTGTTGGTGTGTAAGTAACCAGCTGGAAGTGCAAGGGGGCACTTGTGATACCTGGCCATAATTCACACATGAATGGTTGGCCACCTCATCAGTTGATGAATTTCTGCTTGGATGTTAATTGCACAGGATGCAAGTTCCTTTTATTCTAACCCTGAGTTTCACATTATAGAATTTCATGTTGCTCTTATCAGCCAGAATATCTTCCTAGCACATTAATATTTCCTCTCCTATAAATGAATTGGACATATTTCTAGTTAAGTGTTACTTCTCATTAATGTGGAATGGTTACAGAGTCAATACCTGTAAAACACATGAGACATTCAGCAATTTGCTTATAAATCAGGATTCAGGTAAAGGAAACAGTTTTTTACAAGTTTCTTCATTGTATCACTGCTTTTTTATTACTGGAGATTTTTTGAGCTTCGTGGCAATCAGCTGGAATCAAGAGAGGCGCAATCACTCCTCACAGCTGCTATGTCAAGTTTCTATACTTCTCAGCAGTGTTTTCAGATGCACATTCTCTTGAATTCTTGGTGAGGAGGAGTGGGAGGTGTTTAATTTTCAGTGCACCCTCCTGAGCACTGCATGATTCAGTAGCACACATTACAGAAGAGTGTGCAGAAAGTGACTGTGATTTCCAGGGATGATAGACACCAAGAGCTGATTATTTCAGAGTGTTCTTAATACCATGGTGATCGGCTTGCATTTATTCTGAAACCAAAATGGGGGTATTGGCTGCATCTTCCAGTAGCTGCCTCCCACACTGATCTCTTTTTGTCCTCCCTGCTAGTTTTCCTGGGATTGGAACCCCAGTGGGCACCAAACCACCATTCTGGGAAGTACCAGCTTATGTGCTGTCTCCAGATTCTGCCCCTAGAACAAGCTCTTCCTAAAACCATGCTTGGCTTTTCCAAGATGCACAGCTCAGTTTCTGGATGAATTAGTGGAGTTTCTCTTATTGCAGTAGGATAACAAGGGCCAGATGTAATACTAGTCTTTTCCTGATTAAGCAGCAGGATAGTGGCATTAGCTCTCCTAGTGTATGATTCCTGGATCCAAACTTTATGGTGTATGAGATCCTGGATTTCTCCATCATACTTTCTTGGCTATCACTTTCTTCCACAGAAAGATAATGCATGTTATCTTCAGTTAATTACTGTTTTGATACCTTAAGCATGAGCACAATCTCTAGTCACCAGTAGCACTATCAGGTGCATAGCTCATTTATAATAGCACTGATGGAATACCTCTCAGTTTGCACATCACACTGCAAGGTAATCTTTTGCCAGACTTCAGAGGACTGCAGACCTCCAGCTTGCTAGTGCATCATCTTATCAGTCTCACTCTCAAACTCTTCATTGTTTCAGTAGCACAGCTATAGTGATTAGATTCTGTATTTTTCAGATTTCAAGACTGCACTAAGCAGGGACACAACACTTCTTTTGTCGGTAGATTTGGGTTTTGCTTTGTATTCCAGCCATTATTTTATGCAAGACCAGGACCAGGTGAGTTTTGATCCCTGGCACAGAGCTGTTTTGACCAATTTACTGAAGGTAAACTGCTACGCACTGGTCATTCAATTAACATTTAGTGTTCTAGCTAGAGCAAAACAATGCCTGAACTGTATTGCATCAACTCTCACCACCTTCTGGGTATGATTGCACTTACATGCTGGTCATGACCACCACGCTTGTGAAAGATGGCAAAAAAATACACAAAAGTTGACTACTCTGATTATGCATCTCTTACCTCTCAACGTCGTAAATCTACTAAGTTGTCATTTTATAGAGTTTGACTCGTGGAATATGTGTATTTTTCTTGTGAGAAACATTACAGTCCTGACCCCTTTGTAAAGTTTTTCTAGTCTGGTTCTGCCAGCTCAGCAGGCAAGGAGTGCAGCATGAAAGGCTGCTCTCCATGGTTCCTGTTGCTTCCCACATCTCTTTCTCCTTTATAGACATATGGATGTATAATTCTGATTTGTTTATCTGACACTAATATTGATAAATCTTAAGGGGTCACATCAAGACCCTGTTGATTTAGGTACATAACAGGTATGCAACAAAATTTCACCTGCTCCAACCAACATGTCATCTAAAAATACATCTAGCTTCATGTCTAATCTTAATGGTCATTCTGAGAATTCATTCAGGATTTTGTGATAAAGAATAGCAAGTTTCTTCAGCAGAATTGCCTGTAGATGTCTAGTTGTCCTGGTAGCAATGTGATGCTTTATGCCAATTAATTAGCATGGTTCAGTGACGTTTTATGCTTTTGGTATCCTACTTCAGTAGTCATGCTGCAAGGGATATAAACAATGGGGGTTTTTCATAGTTTTGGTCATTACAGATGGAACATTGAGATTTCTGGTGTGTATGACTCCTGGAAGTATCATGGCACAGGCCAATAAATGCACTGGCTCTCACTGTTGTATGAAGCCATTGTGTTTCACCTATTTCTTTATGCTCATGCCTGCAGTTTCTCTGCTTAGCTGGGTTTACTCATTTTGAATAAACCTTGTGGAATTACTGCCATGCATAAAACAAGGTGCTCATGCTGTGGCCAACAATGAAGGAGCCACAGTGGATTGGTGTGCTTTGCATGCTTCTCCTGGGCTTCTGCTGCTGGTCACCTTGGAGACCTGGACTGGCCTCACAATTGCTTTAACTATTGGCAGCTCCTGCATTTTCTGCATCATGTGTAATTAGTGGCACTTCTTGAATAACCTGTGGTTGTTCTAAAGTGAGGGTTTTACTCATGGTGATGAGAAGTTCCCAAAGCTTCTATATTCCTCCAGGGGATAATATTTAATATGTAATTTGGAAGTTTAGCAAACTTTATTCCAGTTCGCCAACAGTGGTGTCAGGAAAGTTCCAGAAGGGGGATAATTCTCCTAGATGCTGTACCACAAATAAATACTGCAAGAGGAGAGTGTCTGCTTGCAGACATCTAATGCAGAAGAATTCTGGAATACCTCTAGAGATCATGGAGCATCCATAAAGCCATATATGCCTCGAACCAGGCAGCCATAATGTATTCTGAACTCTTCAGTTCTCCCATTGGCCCTGGGTAATGACATCAAACACTGCTGGCTATTAGGATTTTACATATTTTTGGTTTAAATTATTGACTCCAGATGAAGTTTTAATTCTGCCAGCATTGCTTCTTTATCATCATCTTCCCATCCTATTCTACTTGAAAATGCTCCTTTCAATGTCAATTAATTTGTTGCAAAACTGAGAAGAATTTTCAGGGTTGGAGTGTGTATGTACCACAAGAAACAACAATCCCTTTTTCAATGTTCACCAATAGCCTTATTAATAGTAATCCTCTTAATAGTACCGGCCTCTTGGTAGTCATCA
The DNA here is from genome assembly GCF_035770615.1 of Melospiza melodia melodia. Lineage (NCBI taxonomy): Eukaryota > Metazoa > Chordata > Aves > Passeriformes > Passerellidae > Melospiza > Melospiza melodia. The sequence goes on from NC_086196.1 coordinate 26,667,927, forward strand.
GCAGAGAGGTTTCTTTTTTTAGTAGATATCTCTAGGTTTCATAACCTGTAAAAAAAAAATGGTTCTCCTTCATGTGTGCCATATCCTGGGTACAGCCCTTGCTCATATTTCATGCCAGTGCCTGCTACTAGGCAGCAATTTGGTGATCCCCAGAACAGGCATTCCCTGATCTCTTAGAGGTTTGTAGCTGTTGTGTGAGAAGATGCAGAGCCCCATCTTTGGTGCCTAGTAAGTAGTGTGAGTACCTCCAAGCCTGTACGTGGTGGTGGCAATGTTTGTTTTTCTTTCTTCTGCTCAGTTAACTATAAAATCTATAGGAAGATTATCTTTGCACTCTCTATCAGATTAGATTTAAATTGGGTCAGTGTGTTCAGACATTACTGATGGAGAATGGAGAAAGACACACACTCCTTGACTTCCTTGTTCTTATCTTACTGTCTTTTAAAGAAAGGCTACATATTCAATTTCATTTGGGTCTGCTTGATTCTTGAATGGTTAATAGTAATGAAAATTTGCATTGGGTCTTTTTTTTTTTTACTATCTCAGTCAAATCTCATGCTTTGGGAAATAAAATTTGTAGGAATCATGAATAGCAAGTAGGTAATTCATTATTCATATCTGTCTGCTGGGAAAAATGTCACAGAGTGGGTAGGTGGCTGGACCAACATTGTGTAATGAGTCTATGAAAGATGGGAAAAAAAAGTCATGCATTCTGACTGACTCCTCTGCCTTAAACAATGAATATTATTTCTTTTATGATTATTTGACTTTAATTAATCTTGTGAATATGATTAAGATGCCCAAGTTTATCCAGGAGGATAAATCATAAATGCAAATTACACATTTATAGATGATATACAGAGATATATATACAGATTTCCTTCATTTGATCTTTTGACTTACACCCTAGTAAGTTTGAAAATGAGGGTTTTTTTTTTCCTTCTAAAAACCTTTGTATTGCTGTAAGTAGTTTCATAGTAAATAAAAGAGGATGAGCAATGAAAGAGGGCCTGACTTCAGAGCTGAGAGTGTAAAGGAGTAGGGAGAAGGGAAGGGAAGGGAAGGGAAGGGAAGGGAAGGGAAGGGAAGGGAAGGGAAGGGAAGGGAAGGGAAGGGAAGGGAAGGGAAGGGAAGGGAAGGGAAGGGAAGGGAAGGGAAGGGAAGGGAAGGGAAGGGAAGGGAAGGGAAGGGAAGGGAAGGGAAGGGAAGGGAAGGGAAGGGAAGGGAAGGGAAGGGAAGGGAAGGGAAGGGAAGGGAAGGGGAGGGAAGGGGAGGGGAGGGAAGGGGAGGGGAGGGAAGGGGAAGGGAAGAAGGGGAAAGAAAAGGAGTATTACAGTTGGAAGAGATCTACGATGATCGTCTGTCCAGCAGCCTGTTTTGAAGTAGTGCTGTGTGAATGTGAGCCAAAAGCTGACAGACTAAGTGTTAGCTCAGAGGTAACTTAAGACTGAGAGTATTGTAGATCAGATATCAATATTGAAGATTTCATTCAGAAAGATATAATCAACTCTTAGGTTTGGGGGAAGGCTCCAGCTTCTCAGTGTGCTTGCGTCCCTCTGCATTACAGAGCGAGACACATACTGCCATTTCAGGGAAAGTGCTTACCTAAGTTTAGCTGGGGATAAAACAACATGAATTTAAAAATTGTGTATTAGAAATAGCACAGTTTTTTTTATCTTGACACATTAAAAGGCTGGGAGTTTAGCAGGTTGTTGTTTTGTTTTTGTTTTTTTTTTTTGAAACATTGTACTGTTCCAAGCTTTCTTCAGGTCTTACATGGTTGTGGACATGGACTGTTCTTTGCAGTAACCTGTGGTAGTGACACCAAGCATTGTGTCTGCCACCAAAGGGAAAGCCATATGTAGTCTAGTGGGTGGGCAGGAGGAGAGAAACTGAGGCATGATCAGCTACTTTATCTGTGTAGTTTAAATTGTAATTTACCCCTTAAAGTAACAACCAGTAATCTCATTAAATAAAACATCTGAAGATTATAAGATCTAACAACAGAGCTTAGGCTAGATCAAAATCAAGGCACCAAAAATTGATCCTTTCATGTTTTTTATAAAAATGCATGTTCAAATTCCTAGATCTGACTTCAGCTATTATGATCTACATCCACAGTCAAAACAGTCTGTTCTGCAAAATCTCTAAAAGGAAATAACAAGTCAAAACACTTCAGATGAGCTTTTAATTTAGTGAAGGGAATGCTGTGTTATGTCATGTTAATAAGCTAAGCCTGCCCTGTGTCAGAGGAGAAACTTGTCCCTTGACTGGTTCTGTTTACTTGGTGCTCGCCTCCCACAAGAGTAATTTGGATTTGGTCACAAACTGCTTAGGACACAGTCTGAAAATTAATGTGAAAATCCCAAATCTTTGGTTTCAGGCAGGTTTTTACCCTGGCTCAGCGCACAGCCCCACAAGCACCAGCTGGCACAGGGCAAGGAGCAGGAGCATGTGAGAGCCAGTTGCGGCAGCAGCTGAGCGCTGTTACACCAACGCAGCTTTCCCACTGTGAGAGAGGGAGCAGGAGGGAGCTGTGAATAAGAACAGGTTGGGTACGATCAGATGTTCTGAGGAGGCGAAGGGAAATGATGCCATCTAGTCTCCCAAAGGCTTGCTGAAAACATGGTGCAGGACAAAAGCAGCGCAGCCTGCGAGCATCATCTGTGAGGGAACAGGGTATTTTCAGGTGCTTTGGGAAGCCAGACTAGTGAAGTATTCCTGTAAGAGTGCATTTTCTCTGTTGTGTAAATAATTTAGCAATGTTGGTGTTTTGTCTTTAGGCATCAGTATTCCTATAAAGTAGTCATTAGTAATACAAGTGGATGTGAGGAAATAGGAAACCTTTTTGAGTCAGGGGGATGTAAACTCACCCAGAAGAGGAACTGTTCTTTTGAGCTTTTGTGCAGAGGTTAAAGTCTCCTACAGCAGGCCTTCAGCCTCCTGAAACAGCTACTTGACCAAGCAGAAGACTAGCAAATTTTATTGTTTAGGCATGGGAGCCTTTTGGCTTTGTAAAAAAATCTGTGTTACCCTACACAGTGTAACCCCATTTGACTGCCTCCTTCCCCCTGTGCTGGTTAGGGCTGGATGTCTGCGAAGTCTGTAGAGAAATAATGTTTGTACTGGGGAAGCTCTGTGTCTGCAAGACTGCCTGTAATGGGCAAAAATTCAAAAGAAACAATTATCCTGTAATTTTCATTTGTAATTTGAGATTCTTTTTCAAACAGTGAGGTAATAAGTAAATCCTGGTATAATCTTCATCCTTTGTGAGACTTTTGCTTCTTTACCACTCAGCACTTGACTCTGGCACTCTTGTGAGAGGCAGGGGAGGACCAGAGTGCCTGGCAGCCTCCCCCTTCCTTGCAAGTCTCCTGCACTCATTTAGATCTCTCTGCTAAACTCTGTAAGGAAGAAGGAGAGCACAGCTCCTTTGATGATCTTGATCTAAAAAGTAAGTTGTCATCTAAAGTAAAAGAGAGAGACTGCAGTGGATGAAAGAGAAGCAATTTGCTGATTTTCTGGTCTAGCAGTGCTGTTATTCTACCTGTGTCCCAAGCCCATACACAAATAATTGGGAATTTGCTGTCTTAATGGTTGTTGGGGTTTTTTATTGTACCTCTGTGGCTGTGTGAATGAATGTAAAAAGGGTTTTGTACATGTGTATTTGTATATTTGGTAGACACTGCACAGCTAAAGCCTCTTCCAATTTTCTCTCTAATTTATTTTTAATTTTGTGACCCCCCCCCAGGGGTAAATCCTTATTACAAGATATAAAACCATCTTTTCTACAAAGCAGCTTATTTGTTGATATTTAATTCAAGCCAACAGATGCTAAGCTGTAGCTTTTTTCCAAACACTAAGACCTCATTTGTATATATATCTGTCAAGTGTGTCTCACTGCAAAATTAGTAAAAAAATTAAAACTTACATTATCATTCTAGAAAGAGCAAGAAGAGAAGGTTTTTATTTCTCTGCAATAAGACTATGCTGGACTTCTGAATCTTGAAACATTCTTAACAGGCAACTTACTTTTAAATCGACATTACATTTGAATTAGACTGAATATGAAGACTTACATTTTCAGAAGCTCAAGTGCTGAAAGAAGCTGGGGGTTGCTTTTTGAAGGAGAACCTCCATCAAAAGAAGGCAGTGTCTAGAGACAGCATTACTGTGTGCACTTACATAAATGCATGTTCACTGGCATCACTATGTGCTTTGTCTCATGGGAAATGCTGCCCTTAAGCTAACCTGCACACTTTATGGTTTAATATTTGTTTATATGACTGGCTGAAACTCCTAGTCACAGATGTATTGCAGTAATAACAAAAAGACATGATCTGAAATGATCTCTCTTCCTACTGTATCTCATTCTAATCAAATCATATTTTTTAAAAAGCTGAAAAAAACCCTTTAAAATTCTTTACTAGTTGGTTCAGGTGTAGGCATCTACATTTGTTCCTTCTGGTCTACTATGCTTACAACTCAAAAGACATGAATAATTAAGTTGCTTTGAGTTGTCATTGAGGGAAATATATTTTTTAAAACTCAGATTGTCTCTTTTTGCTTTGTTTTTAATAAAGTGTGATGGTTGTGTTCCCATCATTGTTTTTACACAAATGTAATGTTTATTTCTATTCAGGGTGTGAGTCTTAGAATAAAGCTCTTGATTCTCTGTGCTTCTCCTTTTAGTTTTCACAAGTCAAGGCTTCCCACTTATCTCCTTGACTCCCATTTCCATTCTGTTTGTTTTCTGAATTCACTGCGTTTGCAATCTGTGATTGCTGTTCAGAGGTCCTGTCCTGCTGGCAGCCCCACACCTTCTCCAGGTTATCTTCCACTGTTGCCTTTTACTGGGTGTTTTCTGCTGAACTGGGACATTTGAGTGTGGTGACTCCATTTCAGCCACCTGTCAAAACCAGGACTCCCCTGCCTCTGCCTTGATCTGCCCATAGCACTGGACTGAGTCACTGCAGATTATCATCTTCCTGCTGCCTATCTCCCCAAAAGGTCTCCCACTTTGGAAGTGATTCCTGAGCTTTTTGCTCTGCCCAGCATTCTCAGCAGAAACTGCTCTTTTGCAGTTTGGACTGTCTCAGAGATCTATATCAAAGATAAGTTACCGTATATCAAGTATTTTTCTTATTTTCATCAAGAGCAAAGGAAAAAATCAAGAAAGCAAAAAGAGAGAACTGTGTGTGCCAGTTTAAATTGTAGAAGAGTTAATTCCCATCACTGGAAACTCTCACTTTGCCCATTAGCCAGGAGTCATAGCCATACATTTATTTTTAAAGCTGACTTAGTTGGCCACGTCTGAGCAATGCAGTGATCTGGAAATGGAAGAAAGCACTGGCAAGCCAAAGGCACCAAGAGAACTTAAGCTGTGTCCAGTCCTGGCTCAGGCAACCTACTGCTAGTGCAGCTCTTGGGCCTGCTGCTTCTCTCTGCTTTTGTAGATATCATCAAGGTCCTATTGTGACAAAAAGGGATTCAGGTGGGATTTCCACTGTTGGCATAGAGACTGCAGTTTGATCTCTCTGATTTTTTTGGCTTTATCTTTACAGTTAAAATGAAAAATCACTCTGCAGCTTTAACCACATCTTTCCATTGCATTGCTGTTTTCCAGTTGATGCTTTAAAGGCATTTTCTGGGCAGTATAAAAATTTGAGATACAGTTTCAGTACCTGTAAAGGATTTATCTTACAATACCTGTAAAGGACTTAGTGTGGTTTACCCTGATTTCAGTATAAATTAGGACAACTAATCTCAAATTCCTTTTAAAATCCTCTCCCTAAATATATTTTTTAAATAATGGAAATAATTCTACATGCTCAAATCATCATAAAAGTACGTAAATGTAGTCATAATTATGTCTGAAGGACAGGATTTAGTAAGTGTAACAGGGAAGGGTGGTATGATTAAATGTATTTACTCATTATTCATTGTCTTAAGTATTACTCTACTCACCACCTTGTTTCTGCTGTTTTTCTGCTGCTTACTGAAAGAAAGAGAGGGAAAGAGGAGAAAGGAGGGAGGCAAGGAAGGAGGGGAAGGAGGAGGGAAAGGAGACTTCTAGCATTTACAGTTTTGCACTCAATGTCATTATTGCTGTAACAAATAATTAGGCTGTTGCCTAATAATATCCCACTGAATGAGTGTATGTGTGATTAATCTGTTAATGAACAAACATGGAATTATTTAGATGCTTAATTCAGGTGAACCCATTCATGTCACTCTATCAGGGCCAAGCTTTAGCAGCTATGATTTTTGAATTAACTTTTGAAGTAGTTATCTGTTTTAGTGTGTTTGAGTCTTATAAGATCTGAGATGCCTGTGCTATAGAGAGCCTGCTGTTTCTGCCATGGTTATAGCAGCCCATATATCACCAGGTCCATTTGAACCAGAGAGTGAACACTCTTGGGATGAAGGAAGGTTATGAAGGAGAATTGGGAAGCCTGAGCAAGGCCTGGTGGCAATGGACAAAAATTATCCTTTTCTTTTGTGTTTTCCATCACCCATTTTGGTGATCACAGGCCATTAGAAAAGCTACAGAAATATGAAAAAATCTCAGACTAGTGGAGCTTGCTTTGAAAGTTCCAAGACAGTTCAAATACCATTTTTAGTACTTTGGCAAGACAAGTAAACCCCAGTTAGATTCCTTTCTAGGCTACAGACTCTGAAAGACCTCCAGTCCTCCTGTGTTCAGTCACAGTCTGCCCCTTTCACAGAGAAGTCTCATCATGTGTGGAACTTACTGTAATGCAAATAAGTCATAGGTTTGCCCACCCTAATTAATGAGCTGTTTGCTTTTGAATGGAGAACAACAATCCCTAGTCTACCTTGAGGAATGCTTTGACCTTTTGAAAGTTGTGGGTTTGATCTGCAGGCTGTATTGTAGTGTCATTTTTCAAGTGGTGAGGATTAAATACTGGGTGATTGACAGGGTTCCCATGGAAGGCAGCAAACCTGCCTGCTTTAGAAGAAAGATTCTGGGAGCAGAGCAACTGCCACCCAAAATATGTCTCAATGCAGCCTTTCACAAAACAAGTCTGATACTTTGAACCTCTAGGATGAGAATAATCATCCTTGGAGCAGGATCCCTCCTATGCCCATATGATCCTGTAACTCTCCTGCTCTAATATTCCATCATATTTAAAAATACTGCTGATCTCTCACCCTGGCAAAAACCTGTTGCATCATATGTGCAGCATACAACCTTTTATCAGGGTATATGGAAAGTGTAAATGCATTCTATTTACATTTATAAATATTTATAATTATATTATTATATATAATTATACTTTATGTTTATAAAGTATAAAAAGTATAACTACTCTATTCTTTAGCACTTTATATGTGCACATATATGTGTATATATTACTTTGGCAAGCTGGCTCTTGTAATTTCTGCTAGACAAATAAGGTGTGTTAGTTTTCACTTCCTTGCAGCACCTTTTTGTATATTCTGGCTTTCAACTGCTTAGTGTAAATGCAAGAGATCTAGATAATTTTTCTGGACAGGCAGGTATTTGGGGCATGTAAACCTCACTCTTACGTAATTGTTCTTGTTTACTTCCACAGGAGAAGAAAACTTGCTGGCAATTTTGAAGAGGAGATGGTGGAAGTACATGATCCTGGGGATAATAGATATAGAAGCCAATTACCTGGTAGTCAAAGCTTATCAATACACAACTCTTACCAGTGTACAGGTAAGGACTCAAAGCATTTCCTCTTTTGAGATAAGCTAATAGGTCCAGAGGGGTCGGTGGTGCAGTATCCATTGGCTTCAGTGAACAATAGCTAATTGCTGCCTCTGACTTCTGTGTACCTTTTAATGCTGACTCATAAGACACATTTTTTCATATTGGACTATTTTAATTATTCAATATTTTCCAAACTGTACAAAAAACATTCTGACTTTCATTTTATTTCTCTGTGCTAAGCCATTCATAACCACATTTTTGTCATTATCTACGTAATTTAATCTTTTGAGGAAATATTTTCAGATTGGCCGAAATATTTTTCTCACTTTGTATTGTACTTGGAGAAAACACAAGCACTTCTTTTAGGGTTCCTTAATTAGATCTGAGTTTCTAAAGGTCTAGGGTGGGCTGACCCTATCTGGACATCAGGTGCCACTCTATAACCCTCCTCCACAGCTGAACCAGGGGAGATGGAATATAAGGGAAGTTTTGGGGGTCATGATAAGGACAGGGACAGATCACTCACCAGTTACCATCACAAGCAAGACAGACTCAGCTTGGGCAAGTTAGTTTAATTGATTACCAGTCGAATCACTCACATTTTCCCACTACTCCAGTGCAGCATCCCTCCCAGAGGAGACACTTCTCCACCAACTTCTCCACTGTGAGTCCTTTCTACAGGCTGTGGTTCTTCACAAACTGCCCCAGCACAGATCCCTTTCACAGGTGCAGCCCTTCAGGAACCAGCACCTTCAGAGAGGGTCCCCTCCAGGCTTACAAGTCATGCCAGCAAACCTGCTCCAGCTTGGGATTCTTTTTCCATGGCTCCACAGGTCCTTCCAGCAGCTCTACCACAGGGCTTCCATGGGATCACAGCCTCCTTTGGGCAGTGCTCCAGCACGGGGTTCTGCACAGCCTGCAGGTGAATCTCTGCTCCACATGAACCTCCATGGGCTGCAGAGGGACATTCTGTCTCATCATGGTCTGCACCATGGGCTGCAGGGGAATCTCTGCTCTGGCCCATGAAGCGCCTCCTCCCTTTCCTTCTGCACTGCCCTTGGTGTGTGCAGAGTTGCTCCTCTCACACGTTCTCACTCCTCTCTCTGGCTGCAGTCTCTGTTGCCCAGGGTTGCTTTTTTCCTCCCTGCTTACCTGTGTTATCCCAGGGTGCCACCACTGCCATTGCTGGGCTCAGCCTTGGCCAGCAGCAGGTCCATCTTGGACACAGCTGGCATTGGCTCTGCCAACTTCTAGCTGCTGCTCAGAGAAACCACCCCTGCAGCCCCCACTGCTGTCACAGCCCTGCCAAGCAAACCAGAGTATGTTTAGGATCCCATAATTAGATCAGAGTGCAAAGTTGTCATTAAGTAAAATGAATGCAGTTTTTATGAAGAAGTCTGACTTCAGTGCAAGCTGTTAGATGTGTTATATAACAGCTCAACTGCAGCTTTCAAAAAGTGCAGTCCCTGCTAAAAAATTATATGTGCAAAAGCTAGGGTACTGATTTCTTCAAAGATACAATCTGGATATTTTATATATAAAACCACAAAAGAATCAGGCTCCTTCAATTTAAGTGGAAAAGTGAATAATAGAAACATTTTTAAGATTCTGGAAATTGTCTGTCTTGGGAAATCATTGAATACTTAATTGCTACTTGTTCTAAAACAAGCCTAGTGCCTCTTTACATTATTTTTAAATAACTGAGTAGCACTAGTTAGTGTTCAATGTATTTTACACCTTACTTACCTGAAGTTTGCATTAGAGTTAATAAAATAAAGGAGCACCAGTTAATGTTTTGCAGGATCAAAGCTAATTAAGAGTATATTTCTTCCATAACTGAAAAGCAGTGTTGGAAAATCCTGAGTTTCTTTAGCTGAATAAGAAGCAGATATAGAAGAAAACTATGAATTCAAGGAATGTGAATGAGGTTTATGCTAAATATTCACAAGTGCCTCTGGCATCAGAATCCGGGTTTGAGGATTCATTGAATCATGCCCAGACAATGTAATATTGTTTTTAACACTTTTCCAGATCTGATTACTTAGTATAGAATAAAGCTTAAATCCACATAAATCTCATATACTCGGATTTTACAGCCACTAAAAGCCTCGAAGAGAAAAGCAAACTGAATTGCTTCTTTTGTGTGATTCACTCACAGCAAGTATAAATAGTGGACTGAGCAGGATGACTGGGGTCATTAAACCCCATCTCCCAAAGCCACCAACAAGCACGTATCAAAGCTTCATCTGGCCAGACCTGTGACCCCCCGCTTGCAGAAGATGCAGATCCTGGAGCCAGCAATGCAATGAGCATGGCCTTTAGTGTATTATGTCAACAGATCAAAAGTTACAGTGTGAAAGGGAAGCAGGCAGGAGAGTTCAGGGCATTGCCTGTGCCTTGGCAGGGAATTTGTTAGCTGAAATCATCCATGTTCTCCTTTTAAACTGAGGGGGAGAGAGAGGAGTGGTGGATCAGGAGAGCTGTCAGAGGGCACAGACAATGTCATGTCCATTTTTAGACCTCTTCCACATCAGAATTACAGCAGAGCTCAGGTTTTTTTCCTGTGTAGCTTGAAAGAAAGAACAGGTAGGAACTCGAATCTTGTCAAGATTTTTTTCCAGTCACGAAATGAATACAGGGTCACCTTTTCCCATAGCTGTCCTTATTTTCTGGGATACATATGGAGTCACTGGGAATACCTGCTGCATTTTAAATTCATTTTATGCCCTAATAAGAATGAGCTTCTAAGTGACGAGCCCAAAGATACAATGAGAATGGGACAAGTATGAGGTAATGCATTAAGATGTTGAATCAAATGACACATTTTCTGAAATGTGGCCAAACACCTTATTTCATTTAAAGATGAAACAGAAGCAGCTCAGGGAATTATTCAGCATTGGTCTAAGTGTGTCGTTGTATGAAATGAAGACCTTAAAAGTGGAAAACAGAAGATGAAGAAAAGAAAACTTTTCCTAGAATCTGATTTTTGAAGAAGGAAACAACTCTCAAGAGAAAGGAACTCTCTGTCCTGGAAGGCTTGATCCTGCAGGAGCTCTACCTGTAAGGCCAAAATGCTTGCTGGCACATAGCAAAAAATGTTCAAATTCTTTCAGGACTGAGACCCAAGAAGCTATTGCTACCTGCCACAAATCAAAGTCTGCCTGAAGGCTGTGGGAGCTATCCCTGTGTACACAGTGGGCTGAGAATTGAGCCCTTCAAGTCAGTTCTGGGGGATTTGATATTAATAGGATGTACATCAGGGCTTTTTCGATGGAGAAAATGTGAGACTTTTTGAAATTGTCACTTGAGTAAATGAGAAATTTTGCAGTATTTTTATAGTGGTGGTACATGGACCATTTTGGTAGGATGTCAGTTTTGCAGCATATCCCTTTTTCCACATGACATCTCTGCTCCATCGTGCAAAACTAACATGCAAGTGTGCAGTGCTTGTGGGGCTTTTAGGCAAAAAACCCCATTACACTGGTCTCAGCAGAAAGCCAAAGCTTAACAGTAAAAATACACCTTTATTGCAAATGCTTTGATTTCAGCTTCACCAAAAAACTCGTAGCATTCAACAGCTTTGTTTGCCAAGTAGATTTAAACTCTTAGGACTATCACAGTTTCTAGTTTTTACTCCATCCTTTTGTTTTTTAATATTCTATATTATTTCATCATGGTTCCACAAAAAAACCTGAAAATGGTGCCCTACTTTTGTTGAGTGTTTCACGCCCAAATTTTCCTATATTTTAAGATTTTCTTTTGGCTTTGATCTGGGAAAACAGGATTTTCTAATAAACCTTCCTACATATCTTTCTCCAAATGCCTTCAGAATCACAGTGAGTGAGAACATGTAGGCACAAATCAGAAATGAATGTGGTACCTAACCTTTACTTTTGGACATGCTTCTGATTATTTCAAATCCTCCTGTACTCTATAATTGCTATCAGAGAATGTGGCAGTTTCATAATAAGATGAAAGCAAAGTACTGTGAAGCCCAGAAACACATAATTTTCCTCTTTAAAAAAAAAAACCCAACAAACAGCTAAAATACCTCCCTTACAAATTAGGTGACATAGAATTTAGATTGAAAATCAATGCACTATTTATGTTTCAGTCATTTCAGTGCAGGTCCTTTGCTAAGGATAAAGTCCAAGTCACCCTTTTTAAGCACCAGCAGTGCAATCCAAAGACAACTCGGTTCAATGGAACAATGCAAGGAACTCACATCTAACTGTCTACAAATCTAAAATGTTGTGGACATCTATTATCCCTTCCCTTGTTGCTCAGAGCACAATCTGGGGGCATGAAAACATGTTTTAGCCTATCAGGTTGCTGCTTCTTTGGTAACTTTAAGCTCTGGCTCTTTGCATGCCCAGAGTGGTTCTGTATTGATGCAGAGAGATGCCTAAATACCTGCCTCCACTGAAAACCCTGAAAGCTAAGTATTGCTACATCAACGTACCCCAAGGAACTCAATTTGTTAGATATGATCTTAGGACACCTCAAGTGCTTGCAGAAAGCCTGGAGTGCTTTCCAAATTGTAAGTGTGGAGCCACCTTTTTCATTAAGTCATAGCTTTTAAAGCAGAGGCACACAGAAAGGGCTTGACTTAACTCCATCTCAGCTGAGGGCATGGCAACTCAAGCTTTCAATAACCATGAAAATGCTCAGGCTAGTACAGCTAGAAAACTGTTCCCCAGAGGATACTCTTAAAAAACTGAGTCAAGTAAAAGACACAGGAGTTTATAAGTGGATCAATTTGATATCCAAACCCACCTATTTCGGGAAGTACCAGAGATCAGTCACACTTAATATTATCAGAAATTTGTGTGTTGATTCCCAGATGGCCCAAACTTGTGAAATGATCTTTAGTTTCTGTTTGTTGTCTTACTCTGACTTTCAGTACATTTTGCAGCCTTCTTGCATGTCAGCTGTACCAGATGCAGAGGGTACGCTGAGCACTCCCTTGGACACCAGCACCTGGTCCCATGGACTTGTTTTAGAAGCTATGTAGAAGCTTAACTTTTGGACTGCTCTGGTAATGCATGTCATATTTATCCTAATGGGTTTGAAAACAACCCTGATGTAGGCCTGTGGAAGGTTTAATAACAATTCAAGAAGGATGTTTTGAATACTGTTAGAGACAGTTTTACACAGCAGATAAAATTGCGTCCCCCAGAGGGAATGAAAAGATTCTGAAGTTATTGCAGTTACTTAGATCTAGATATTAAATTTCCTTGAAACTGTTTTAACTTCAACTTGCCTGTACTGCATTTACAGTGTATCATACACACACATCCTCCTCAATCCATAATGTCTTCCACTAAGCCTGTTATATACTAACAATTGTAATCTTTTCTGCCAGTACTTGCTTTCTTATCAAAACCATCAAGCTGTGTTATGAGGCAGACTGCCCTCACAACTCCACAAATTGATTAGCTCTCCTTGCTCCAATACATTGTTCTATCCATCTCCATATTACACTCATGTTGCACTTTCTAGAGGTTATCCTTTTTCTATATTATGGCATGACACAGAAATCTGGATTATTTCTGCAACACCTTGCATAATGTTAGTGCAGAGTACACATACAATGTCATAAGAAGAGAGGCACTGTCAAGGAGACAGAGATGTTTCCATATAGCAATTTGTCTGGTAATTTATTCCTTGGGCAATCATGCCTTTGATTGGCATGATGAAAACAAAGGTAGTAAAAGCTGGGATTTATAGACACCAGGAGACAGGCTATAAAGCTATGATGCTGATGTTCTCAGCTCTTAGATCACTGTGAGGCTGAGCAGTACATCACACTTCCAATTACCTCTGGCAGTTTTCATATCTCAACAACAGCCACCAGAAAAGGAAAGGAGTCAGCAGTAAGTGCTTATTATAGGAGAGCTGGATGGCAATAGTCTTTATTTTGTTCTTAGTCCCTGTGGACTCAAAGTACATTGAGGAAGAAGGTTTGAGATGGGTTTGAAGCAAATCTGGGAGGCAGGGAGCAGGGGATGTGCAATGTTGAAGTTGTTGATCCACTTTTTTTGGTGGCTGCTAATGTGAATTATCCCAAAAGCAGAGATAAATTCCACTCTTTCCCTTCCTCCTCCCATCCTATGGATGTAAGATTGACCATACTTTCCTGTTCTGCTTCAGGGCAGTGAGGAAATAGAGCAATGTTAATAAAGTTTGCAGATCAGCATTTTGTGGAAGCATTGCATGCTGCACATTTATACTGTGAGAGGCTATCTTGTGTCTGATTTATTATCAGACTTTCAGTTACTGTTCTTTTAACTTATTACATACCTGTGGTGTGCAAACCAGGTCCTACAGTATCCACAGTCTCTGTATGTGGGTTTGAAGTCAACAGAGCTCTCACTATCCAGAGCTCCTGCCTCTACTGGCAAAATTCATCCAGAGCCAAACTTTTTACTAACATAAATATGCAAAATCTCATTAAATTCAGTGGAGCTGTGCCCATTACAAGAGCAGAGGTTTCGGCCTCCTGTGCCCGCTTTGCATATTTTGGCAGGTGACATGGAAAAGCAGAGGTTTTCCTGCAGGAGAGATCCATGAATTTTCTTAGGCTGGGACCTCATCCCTCACAGAGGTAAAGCAGGTGGTGACATGGGGAAGTTTCTAATGTGTAACCTTGAGAAAATGATCTGCCCAGCTCTTATCCAGTCAGCTTACTTTGAGAGAAGCTAAACGGAAAATGGGGGTGAGGAGTGATTCTGCAGAAACACATGCCTGCTGGCAGAACTGTCTTACAATGATCTTTTTCTGACAATGGTATGTAGAATCAGAGGAAGAAGTCAATTAAAGGAAAGACCATTTCCATGGTCTATTTGTTGGTAAGTTTTCCTGGTATCTGCACAGATCTGTGTAAGCACACCTGGAGTTCATGTATGGAATGATTAGGTATTTTTTTAAAGGAGTAAAAATGTGATTATTCATGCTGGCAGTAAGGCATGTCCTTGTGTAGAGAGTTTAGAGCAGAGGAACAGTGGGTTGGATGTGACCACCTTTCATTTAACATAACTTCAAGAAACCACTAAACCTCCTTCTATGTGCACAGAAAGCTGAAGCTGTGAGTTCCTCATCTCAGGTTTTGATACATACAAGTCAAATAGAGGTAAAGGTCTTTCATTAGTCAAAGTTTCAAGTGAGTTTCTGTGTCCATAGGGGAAAAAAACCACTGAGAAAAGATTAAAGAATTACAGATTAAAGAAACTGATAGGAACAGTTCTGGAAGCATTAAGAAAAAAATTGGAGGTCTTGTGGGCAAAGTGGAGAAGACTGGGTGCATTCTCCTGGCTTTTGTTTTTTCTAAGTCATGGAAATACATGTTTTTACATTTTTTAAAACACATTACATCACTGGTTCTTTCACCAGTCTCCATACCTGAAGTACTGTACATTTTGACTGTATGAAAAGTTAATGGTTTCACATTAATTTTGTGATTAAATAAAAGCCATGCAAGAAAGTGGTAAAGTTGTGATGAGGTATCAAATAGAAACTTGAAAGATAAAAATGGTGCTCCTTTTTTTATTTGAATTGCTTGAAATAACCCTGTCAGAGATGCTGCCAGCCTCCACACCTTTCCTGCAGAAAGTTTTGGTTGCAGGGCAGCATAATTGCAATGCAGCTCCTCTGACAGCTGGCATCCAGCTCTGTGAGGGTTCACATCTCATCTACTTTTGTTGAATCAAGTGTGTGTGATATTGTGAAGGTGGTCTGAAAACTGGAGGATAAAAAGCACTTGAACAGGCAGCAACCCTTTTTTTCCTTTGGAAAAAAACCCCAAAACCCAAGTAAATAACAGAAGCGGTGTCTCTCACTGGCTATAGCACTTGCTGTTGTATTGAAATTTCCAGGTCACATGCTGAAATTGTGTGGCCATCACGTGTGCTTGACCATGCAATGTGTGATGGATGTGACACTGGTTTCACTGATCCCTCTGCTCTGGAGAGCAGGGGAAGAGGAGGCTGCGGCTGATTCTCCGCGTGATTTGCTGGAGGGCAGCGCTAATGAGAAACCCCTAATGTGAAAAAAAAGGCTTGTAACTGGGGGGGAAAAAATCCAATGAATGTGTAAAAAGGAAGATTCAGCTCAGCTGTTCCCATAGGGAGTTTGCTGACCAGCTTTTTTCTTTTTGATATCAATGCAGATCAGCAGTTCCCTCTGTACTACAGACCTCTCTTCTAAAGCTTGCCAGCTCTCCCTTCCAATGATTTGAGAGAACATTCTTGCTGTAGATATGCAGACATGCTGAATTTGTGAGACCAGACACTAGATTTTTACTATTAGCAAGAGAGTATTTGTCTTTGATTCACAAGGATAATAATTTAACAAACAAGTAATCAGAGGAAATAGATTTCAACAATGTGTTTCATCAACAGATGCAATGTGGTATCTTTTAGAGTCGAACAATAACCTTCAATTTCTACAACAACATAACATTTTTATAATAAAAAGAAGTTTCTATAGAGCAGTATATCAATAGATTACATATTTTTGTATCCTGCCTTCTAAAGCAGCCCCATTCAGAGCTGTGACTGAAGAAAGACAGACAAACACAGCAATGTCAAAGAATGTGGTCTGCACCACCCCATGGCAACACAGAAAATGTGTTTTCTTTTAGGTTAGTGAGATATAATGACTTCTATCATTAACAGAAATGTTGATTAAAATCAGACCATTCATTAATTTGCCTTAACGACAGGGTATAGGTAATGCCTTTTGAATAAACAATTAAAAGGAAGGAAAATATTGGACATAATTGAGAAATATTGATAAACAACTGACCTTTATGTGCTGTAAATGAAATTTAGCTAAGCATAATCTGTCTTTGTTACTGTGATAAACAGAAAAATTACAATTAGGTATAATATTTTTTCTTAATAGCTTAAATAATTAATAACAAACAAAGAAATAAAAAAGGCAAAACATCCCACAATTAAAAAGCCCTGTTGCAGATGAGGTAATCCTCAATCTCTGTGGAATATATGTGCATTTTTTCTTCTACTAGACAGGTTTATCTGAGGAAAAAAAGAAAGGCAGGGCGAATTTAGACCTGGAGAAGTGAAATTTAAAGCAATACCTGAAAAAGAGTTAATAATATATTCTAGGTTATCTTATTGCTTACATTGTAGTAACCTAATTTATTTCTGTCTACCTCATTCTTTAATTAAAGGTATAAACTAAGCACAATTTAAGAACTATATAATGTCAGTTCACATTACCTACATTTCATGTTTGTATCTATTGATACTGCATCATTCCAAATAACAGTTTGTGAATTAGACTTTGGATTGCCAGCCCAAGGAGGCACTTTCTGGCTGTTATCAGCATTGTTTATTTGTGAAAGGTTCTGTTCACGCGTCCTTTCATGTTACTGCTTAAAAGACACTCATTCACATACTTGAAAGCATGGGTTTCTTTAAATATTTATGGAACGAGAGGAATTTTAAAAATCTTCCTCTAGAAGACTGTTAGTGGGAATTTGCATGTTGAAGTACACATGTGGCAGGTACAAGCAATGTTTAAACTCACAGAACAATTTAGACTCATAGAACACCCCAGCTTAGGAGAGCCCTCCAAACTGGTCCAGCCTTTTGTGGGAAAGGGAGCCTAGGTGAGATTATTTAGCACCCAGTCACATCTTGAAAATCTCTGGTGACCCTACCATGTCTCTGTGGAGTTTGTTCCCACTGTAAAAAATTTCTTTCTTTATTGAGATGAAACTTTTCCCAGTGTAACTTGTGTTCCTTGCCCCTTGTCTTTCCTCTACTCCCCTCTGATGAGACACCACCTGGAATACTGCATCCAGCTCTGGGGCCCACATCACAGGAAGTCCATTGAATTATTGAAGCAAGTCCAGAGGAGGCCACAAAGGTGATTAGAGGAAAGAAACACCTCTCCTCTGAAGAAAGGTTGAGAAAATTGGGATTTCTCAGAATGGAAAAGAGAAAGCTCTGGGGTGAGCTTGTGGCAGCATTTCAGTGTCTAAAGAGGTCTACAGGAGAGCTGGAGGGGGACTTTTCATAAGGGCATGTGGTGATGGGACAAGGGGTAAGGGCTTTAAACTGGAGGAGTGCAGGGTTAGATCGGACAGTAGGAAGAAATTGCTCCCTGTGAGAGTGGTAAGGCAGGTTGCCCAGAGAAGCTGTGGATGCTCCATCCCTGGAAGTGTTCCAGGCAGGTTGGTTGGAGCTTTGAACAACCTGGTCTAGTGGAAACTGTTTCTGCCCATGGCAGGGGGCTTGGAACATGGCCATCTTCAAGGTCCCTTCCAATCCAAATCCTTCTATAATTTTGTGATTCTATGATTCATAGAATCATAGAATTTTTGTTAAAGAAAGATCTTCCATCTTCTTTATATCTTTCCATCACATTAACTGATGGAAAACTGTGGTGAGGTCAGAAAACGGTAAGTTAAATTCACCTGTTCAATGCTGCACTGGGAGGAAATGTGGCAGAGGCCTTCAAACCTTCAGGGAAAGCTGTGAGCAGGGAGAGAAGTGCCTGCTCTCCTTGCTGTTTGGTACCCCCTTTGGCAGAGGAGATGGCTGTAGTGTGTGCCAGTGCAGCTGCTGAAGGACAGACATCCAGTGAGTGCAGGCACAATGAGTGAGTGTGGAGTGGCACAGGAGCTGGTGAGCTGTGCCCACATCCCAGAGGTTACACCAAAGGGTGTCTTTCCCTCAGATGCCCAGGATTTAGTGTGTGTGCCCAGTACTCCTGCCAGCAGCCCTGCCTGCCCCAGGAGATGGCTGCTCCCAGCAGCACAGCTCCTGGAGCTGTTCCTGTGGATGGGGAGTGTTGCCTGTGTGTGTCTCTGCCCAGCCCAGCTGCCCAGAGTGAGCTGGGTACGCGCTGGGTGTGCTACGGGGCAGAGCAGAGGCCCCACGCAGGAGAAGAAGCTTGCTCCAGTTCCATCAGACGTGGTCCCTTTTTGTGTTCTGTCAGTAAAGGATGGAGGACTGCTGCAGAGAGTTTTCACTGTAAACAAGCCTGACCATGACTTTTAGATGATTAGCTCTTGCTTTAAATGCAGAACCTGCTTTTAGCATCGACTGTTCCCATTTGTAGTTTCCCTCGTCTGTTCTGCACTCTTTGGGACTGTTTAGGCCTGCCAAGAGAAGCATGGTCCCACTGATACACTGGTTTTCCTCTGATGCCTTTTGTGTCTCACTATCTGGGGAAATCTTGAAATGGATGGGTTTTCACTGCACGCTCCTGTTTTTCAAAGAAAGTTTCAGGGAAATTATTCTCAGTCCAAAAACTGTTGGTTTTTTTTTTATTTTTGCTGATTTCACAAATACAATGGTAATTACACATGTATCCCACATGCAAAAATTAGTTTTCTAAGAAGTAAAATTCTTGGAATAATCCAAAAATCTTTTTTTCTTCAAATAACACATGGAAAGACAAAGAAGTTAAAAGAGGCTTGATCTTTATTTCATAACAGTGCCCTTAGTGCTAAATCACACTGAGAAAGCAAGTAACATGTGATGGGTTCAAAGGGAGGAAAAATCAGATAACATCACCTAAAATAAAGGTAACAATATCTGGAGTGTTTTTTTCCAGAGCTATGGACACAGTTGACAGTTCTGCTTCTTTGCTTGGTCCAGACATTTTCATTAGGAAGAAAATACATGTCATACTGCTTTGGTGCATGCTGCATCAATTGGCAATGAACAGTAGTGTATCCTGCCCAATCCCATCATTAGTCCATAGAATTGCAACTCTTCATTAACTGTATCCTTTTAGGAAGTGGGAAACTTGACTTTAGCAAGTTTCTTTGAGTGTTTCTTATACAGGATTTTTGTTTCTTGGTGACATAAAGTTTAGTTTCTAAAATATATTTTAATTTGAAAATCTGAAGGTCCTCTCACAAACAGTTGGTACACTTTTTTTTTAACACATCTTCTCTGGACCTATTTCTTGATGTCTCTGAAAAAAACCCAAACAATCAAAAATTGCATTTTTTAACATTTCTTTGAGAAATTTCTTTTCAAGGGTATATTGAAAAGAAGTGCAAGTTTCTTGTGCTGCATGCAAAATGGGGGTTTGGGATTTTTTTTCCTTCAAAGGCATAGGGGACTCTCTTTTCACAAAGTTACCAGTGGCCACAGGGGCCAGATTTTTCGTAAGCATTCTGCATGCAGAAAACCCCTAATTTATATAGACAGATTAGACAGATTTAATAAATCCAGTCAACTTGTGTGTTATGAACATTCTTAATATCTCAGCCTGAAATGACTGAATTAAAGTGTATGTCTAGACTGCAGGAAAACTACCTTCCTGGAGGTGAGGACCAGATGGAATGGTGTGACTCTCTTTTGGCCCAGGTTTTCTTCCCATAGCTTTGAAATATGCATCTGAATCCAAGAGCAGTGCATTTGAGTGCATGTTGAGAGCAGCAGCTCCCCTGAATTCGTGGAATTGGCATTGATAGTCTTACCCTGTGTCTGATGTATGAAAAGCCACTTGAATACACTTGCTCTTGGTAGAAAGTGCTAAATAACCCTGCTTCCCTCTGCTGGACTCTGTCCTAGTACATCAGGGCAAAGTATTTGCAGGTTGATGTGTTCTTGATTTTTCTTCTCTTTTTTTGACAGCTCCTAGACTGTTTTGTGATCCCAGTGGTGATACTCCTCTCCTGGTTCTTCTTACTGGTACGATACAAGGCAGTTCATTTCATTGGGATTGTGGTCTGCATTCTGGGCATGGGCTGCATGGCAGGAGCAGATGTCCTCGTTGGGAGACAGCAAGGAGCAGGTAAGAATGAATGGGTTATGTGGCCAAGTTCTGTTTAGAGAAGCCATTGACCACTGTGTGTCAGACTGGGGCCAAAAAGTGGGGAAACTTGGCAAGAAAATCTGTACCTTCATGGATCCAAAGCACTGCACTATTCAGAGTTGTCTCTTTGTCAGAGGGGCAGAAAGGGGTCACCACTTACAAGTCAGCAGTGCTGCAAACAGGTTTCTTGGGCCCTGTGCCTTACAACCCTCTGCAAGCTGGGGGGACAAGCTAAATATTTGTAGTTTTGTTCTCTTTTGGCTTAGCTGTTGGACTGCAAACCTCAATAGCTTCCTTTCCAAATTGGATGCATTTCTGAGTCGTAAGCACCTCTCACATCCACTGTGTGCTTACTTCTCAACTTGGCTTGTTTTTCTACAGAGGTGGGATCACTTGGTAGGTGCTAAAACACACTGAATCTCTATATTACCAGTTGGGTTTTGCTCACAGTCTCGTCCTAAATCTTTGGGACTTTACGGTAACATTTTTGAAAAGAGCCTCCTTGTGTGTAAAATGTTCTTTTTTTCTGTGTGGCATCATATGAGTAATGTGTGTGTATGTATTAATGCAGACTAGACAGAGTTAGATTTCATCGATCAACTTCCCCTGTCACATTGATTTCTCTAGTGCCAAGCCAAATGATGTGGGAAGGCTGGAAATTCTTTTCAAAGATTGTCAATTAGGCACAGTTTTCATTCTTAATTAAAAGCACTGAATTGTGAGCAGAGCATAATACGCTGGGATTTAAAATTCTTGAGTCAGCTTTCTGAATACAAATGCAAGTGCTGTAAAAACTGCATTTGCCAGAATGCTACTAAATAAAACAATGGAGTTGGTAACAGTGCTCGTCATATCTCCCTACCCCCTTCTATCTCTGTCCTTAAACCTGAAAGGAGTCTTCTAGTTACTGGTCTCCTCCAGAAGTGGCCTTGCCCCAGCTAAAAATGAAATAATATACTCTGTACTATGTAACCAGCCAGCCAAGGCTGTGTTGGGAATGGCTGATTTCAGAGGGATTGAGATTTCAAACCCGGGTTCCAGAAGAAGCATCCTGTGTCCCAGCAGTCTAGAGAGTGACATGCTTGAGCGGGTGAGCTGTGGATCAGCAGGAGCAGGCGGGGCAGTGGAAGCAGACAAGGAACAGATTGAAGAGCACTGACACTTTGCCATCCCACTGCAGTAATTAGATGTTATGTGCCATGTTCATTATTGAAGCATGGGTATAGCTGTTAAGTAAATTTGTCCAGAAAAATTTGTGAACATGCATTATTGCCTTTTAAATTGGACTTACACATGAAAAACTGTGTCCATGCTCATTGCTATGCAGAGAGACTGCAGCTTTTTTACTTTTTTTAGTAGCATAATGATGTTATTAATGATGCTGTCTTTAACAGGGTAAAATAGATCATCTAGTTTAATTTCTTTAAAAGGCTAAAACTACACATTAGAATGTACAAATAAAAAGAATTAATGGCAGGAAGAAAAGAAAAAATTATTGAAACTCTTCATTAAGAGGTTGTACACCATTTCTAGGACTGGAAAAACTAAAGTAAGGAAGACACCAAAAGCAATGATACTTCATTAGTCCTCAGTAAATGTCTCTGTTTATCTTATATTTTAGGGGACAAGAACTATGGATACCTGTGTGCCCGTGTTGACCACACTGCTTACTGTATTAGGAGAGCCATAAGGCTCTGCTAGGTACCCACAGCATAAGGCAATTTAGCCTGCCAACACTTACAGTAAGGGAACATGAATTTAGAATGTATCACTGAGAAATTAAAAGGTATTTTCCAAACTGTCTGCAGGAATTAGGTATAATCTGCACACGTGCTTTCAATTTTCGATTGTATTCTCACTGATATTTTGCACATTACTCAATGGGAAAACAGTTACTATAAAATATTTTGAGTTCCATCATCTTACATGCATAGTATACCTGAAAAAACATTATTCTGAACTATGAGTTACTTTCACACTTCTGTTCCTGCCATACACAGGTTAAACCACTCAAGTCTAAGTGTTTCATCCAGGTTTTTCAAAGCATTTCCTTGCTTTAACTTACATCAGTCTCTGGAAACCAGTCACATCAATCCTGCTAATACACATATCAGTGTTCAATTTAAAATGGGACACATCGAGAGTGATTTTTAGGTATTATGTTCATCAGTAATTACAATCAAACCAAAGAGAAATGCCTCTTAATGGCGGGGGCTAGTGCAAAAATGGGACAAAGAGGCCTATTGGGAGTGTGAAAAGAAATCATGCCAGAACACAATTCACATTTTTGAAGATTTGTGTTGCACCATAATGCTATAACTAGTTCCCAAAACACTAACTCCGCTCTGGACCATATGACTTTTCCACAGAATATTAAATATGGTAACAATCATGAATATAAAGCTTGTTTTGCCAGGCTATGCTTTGTGTGTCTCCTGAAGAATGACCTACACCATTAAATTGGTGAAATACAGCATTATTATCCTAAAAGTCTTTAGAATGCATCTAATTAGTTGATACATGTTTTTTTTTAGCAATGAAACCAGTAGAGGCATGTGGATATTACAGGCATGAAAATAAATCTATAGGGATATGTCAGTCTTGGGGGAAAGTTCCAAAGTCTCAGCCTCTCGAGGAAGCAAAGATAAGGCATTTGACAACCAGAATAGTAATTGCTAAGAAAGAAAGGAAAAACATAGTTTACAACATTTTTACACCAGTATATAAAGTTTTGGTGCACTAACTTCTTGGGTACCATGTACTACTCTAGTCACTGCATCTCAAAAAGAAGTCACCAGAAAATAAACCTGTATAAGATATGGAGGAAAATGAGAAAACTGTTCAAGGGCATAAAATGGATTCGGATGAAGAGACTGTAGCCAGACTGGGACATTCCATTTCCCAGTGAAGGCAAGAAAGAGACCTGTGAAAGTATATGAAGTCTTCAGTGATATGGAAAGGGTCAATACAGAGTGATTTTTAAATATTTCTCAGGAAATTATGGGATGATTCATACATTTTTGAGGTATCCAGACTAAGTTAAAAGCATGAAGTACTTCTTAGTAGTTGACCAAAAATATACAGATTTTACATAAATTGATGAAAGATCCCTCCAGGTTCATCAAATTTGATGGCCTAATGCAACTTCTATCTCAGAAAATGCCTGATCTACTGAGAACTGGCTGATAGAAGTCCCTCTGTACTCCCCTATTTGTTTGTGTGCTCTCCTCAGCCGCCCTGTGCTGCTGAGTACCCGAGGAGGTTCCAGTGTCAGAGTCTGGTGCTCTGAACAGAGCTCAGCTCCCTCTTCGGGAGGGCCCCGAAGGTTGAGGCTCACACTCAGCATGGGAAGAGCCCTTTGGGAAGAGCTGTCAGGGTGTGATGCTTGAAGCCATCCCATCTGTGTGAAAATGCTCAGCCTCTGAGCTGCCTTTGTTTCACAGATGCAAAAGGATGATATTTTTGTCCCAGCAGGAGCTCTAAGGTCAAAAGCTTTTTCAGCAATACTTCCCTGAAGTGTCAGTGAGTAGCTGCAATAAATACCAAAAGAGTGAGCTCAGTGAGGAATCAATGGAGCCACTGTGAAATATGAAATGCATCAGGGGTATGAAGAAGTTCTGTATAGTCGTGATGGCTATTTTAAATTAAGAACATCTTCCATTACTGATTGCAAAAGAAGACTGAAATATTTTTAACAGAACAACCAAGCCATAAAAAGATAAATGGTCAAATATAAACATGTTGCCAGTCAAGAAATTCAGTCAAAGACTGGATGAGTATGTGAAAAACAATTGTAGTAGTATTTGCTAAATACACAGAAGCCACATCTCATCTGAGCTGAAAAATCTTGGAAACTAAGAGAGTATTACTGGGAATATTTTACATTTTTCTCCATTCCTATTGTCCTTAAACAACTTATACTTTTCTGGTGCTTGTAGCCAGTGTTGGAGACAGGATTAAAGAACCCTTGGTCTGTCCTCTTATGACAGTTTTTATTATCATAAGTTTCTTCCCAATAGAAAGCACTACAGTTTGGAATGATAACTGAAGGCTTAAAAGAACTCCTTAAAGAAAAATATTGAAAAGATAATTTTGAACCAATTAGAATGTTTGGTTTCCATTTTTATTTACTGCATTGTATACTGCAGTGTATATTTTACAAGTCAATTGAAACAAAACTTTGAAAGACCAAGACATGAAAAGTAAATCATGGTATTTTAAAATAAAACAGGATTTCTTTTATAAAAAAAAGCGTAGTACTTCAGCATTTCTGCTGAAACTTTTCAAAGAAAAATCCATTATAATCCAGCATTTCAGAATATGGTTCTGCAGCAATATCTGACAGCTTTGTGAAGCTGTAGCTCTTGTAGAAATAATTTAACAAGCCATATGTGCAGAGGGAATTGCATGCACCAGTTTGCAAAGCTAGGGCCTCAGTTTTCAAGCTGGAACTTGATCTTGATCAAATGTCACTGCAGTTCTCCCCAACAGCCAATAATAAAATCTTCCAAGACTTAAAAAGATTTCAAGCAGTCTTTCATAACAAATGTTTTAGTAATTCTGTATACCTGGAGGTATTGAAAATACATCTTCTTGTTCTTTGCATGCATTAGGTACTGCTATGTTAATTGAACCTCTTTTAGAAATCTGTCCTTTTCATCACCCTGTCTACACCCCATCCTTCCTTCTCCCTTTCTTGTCAAACAGCTCCATGTGAGAATGAGGTCAATATTAGGTTGTAATGATTTCTTCAATCATTTCACAGGTACACAGAATTTTTCGGTTGTCCTCAGATCTAAGTACTGAACACGTTTTAGACTGGTTAAATTTCAAGATGAGATGCAAACTGCTCTATAGAGTTGAGTCATACTCTCTCCGCAAAAAAAAAAAAAAGGTAGTAATAATAAAAAAGGATCAGTCTCTGAAGAGTGCCACTTGGATTCTATACTTTTTTCTGCAAGTTTTTCAGAATTTTTTGGCTTCTTCTTTCTACAGCAAGGTATATGCTCTTCCTCTGTCTGACTGATGCTGGTGTATTGAATAAAAACCGTTCAAGTGACAGAATATTTGCATTCATTTTATTAACCCAGATAAGGGCTACGTAGTGACTGAGGAATGAAATGTGTTGGGAAGAACATGCAGTAGTTTTGGACAGAAGTTGGTTGTTTTGAGGCATTCTGATTTTTTTTTTTTTTTTCTATTTATCCCCAGGTGAAAATAAACTGATAGGGGACCTCTTAGTCCTTGGCGGAGCCACGCTGTACGGCATCTCCAACGTCTGTGAGGAGTACATCGTCCGAAACCTGAGCCGAGTGGAGTTCCTGGGCATGATCGGGCTCTTCGGCTCCTTCTTCAGTGGAATTCAGCTGTGAGTGGGCAGGTTTGAGCTCAAGTGCAGCTGTGGCCTCCACTGAGATACATTAACAACTCCTTCAAAATTAGCCCTTTCCTGTGGAGAGCAGGTGTCCTCTAATCTTGGAATTTGCATTGGTTTTCATATTTCGTATTGGTGATTTGAATAATAGCACAGATTTTTACCCAAGTACTCTAATTCAAGGACCATTGTCTTTGAGTAGTCACTTAAAGAGGGAGAGGACATGTCGCACCATCTTGCTGCTGGAGGACAAGTGGATGCTTCACATATTATTCTGAACTGTGAATAACAAAATCTACAGCTTCTTCTGGTTCTATTTTATACATTTTAAAAGTCTCCTTGGTTTCTAAAAAGGTAGAAAACACATCCAGTCAGAAAGTATTTTATTGGTTTGCTTGTTCTGTAAAACTACATTATGATATGGAGGAAATCATGAAAAGCCTTTAAGAAAATGGCCTTTTTACTTCAAAATAGTTAGCACATAGGATATTGTTGCATGGATTTCAGGATCTACGGACTCTGGTCTATATCCACATGTCCCTAATGAGCATCTCAACTGCAAGGCTAATAGCTGGAAGGTGGCTTCCAATGTTGCAGTACTGTGACTGATGTAAAAGTAGCCCAGCAAGATTGCTGCATTTTGTGCAGGACTGTCTCTGGTGCTTTTAATACAGAACGACTTTTGGCTATTAGTCCCCAAAAAAGTTACTTCTCTACAGATCTAAGCTACTCTGCTTCTAAGAACAGGGGCTGATCAAAAAAGCCACAGCCCATTAATTCCTATTTCAATGGTTCTATTTTTAAAATTATTTATGTTAACTAGTTGCCATACAAGAAGTTCCCTTTTAAAAAATATGGAATTTAAGAGCATACAAATGTGCCTAGTATCTTTGGCTGAAGCATTCTTTTCTATGTTTGTGTTTAAGTAGATACTAACATTCTGAGGACATCAAAGCAGTACCCTTGTCTTGCTCTGTGTGTGTAAACTGTCATATAAATGTCTCATACTCCAGAATTCAATTGTTGTGTCATTCCTCCCTCTTGACCCAAGCAGTTAGTCACAATTCAGGGTCTGTGAGCTGTTCTGCTGGTGAAAATCTGGTTTTGGAATAAGGCATCTTTTTATAAAGAAGAAACAACTGAAAGGAAACAATAAGAAACCATTTCTTTGATGAAAGCCCTAAGGTTTTTCTATTCAAACTTTGGCCCAACTTTGGTTCACTCCCAACAGGTTTTTCTCCAGCAGCCTCTGCAGCTTTTTGCTGATAGTGCTTTTTGGGCACCTTCTGGAGACTCAACCACACTTAGTTCATACCTGTGCCTTTTTCTTACCTTTACCTGTAATGAATAGCAGAAGTCACAGTTATTTGTTCATAGAGATTATATCTAACTAAATATAACACTTGCATCAAAGAGAAGCCAATTCCTCATGTTAAATTTGTAGGATCTTTCTTTGAAAAACTACTGGCCACTTTGGTGCAATATAGGACCTTTAGATCCTCTCAACTGAAGGAGTCTTAGACTGTAACATAAAATAAACACACATAATGCCCATTGTGCAGCAAAGGAGGAAGAGCTAAGGTGTCAGGGGAAACAGTGAATTAATGAGTTGACTGATTACCCAGACATGGTGGAAAGAGTTTAGTATGTTGAGTATGATTAAAGCAGGGAGGAAGAATAAGAGATTAGCTTACGAGAGCTGGGGATGTCACAATTACCCAGCAAATGGAGATAAGGTTATCTGATGGAATCACATAATCATAACATGGCCTGTTTTCTAATGCCCTCCTGAAGGTGATTCTGGTTCAAGCTCCAGGCTGCTTAGGAACTTGTTCAGTTGATTTCTTGGTATCTCCAAGAATAGTACTGCCAGTCATGCTGGGCAACCTGTTCCAGTGTTTGACAATTTTTTTCCTTTGTTATTTAATCAGTTTTCCATGCTGCAATTTGTGTCCATTGTCATTCATCCTTTTGTTGTTCACCTCCAAGAAAAGTACGACTATCTTGTCTGTAACTACCCATACCCATAGTTAAGACGGAAAATTTATCGTTGTGTCCTCCTTTCCCCCAGCTTAGACTTCTCTTCTTCATGCTAAGCAAACCCTGCTGTTTCAGCACCTCCTCTTACATCCTGTTCTCAACCTGCCTGACCATTGTGATGGAATTCCACTGTACTCTCTTCAATTTGTTATTGTCTGTCTTGTTCTGGACAGCCCATAATTGGATACAGGACCCTAGCTGCTGTCTCACAAATCACATCCTTCAGCTTTCTGGCCAGACCTTTACTGACACAGCTCAGGATGTTATTGCCTTCCTCTGCTCCAGGGACACATTGCTGAATTGGGTCCAGGTTGTCCACCAGCACTCTAAGGTTTATTGCTGGAAAACAATTTCTATCCAGTCAGCTCCCAGCCTGTACTGTTTCATAGTGTCACTCCACCCCAGTGCAGGAGTTAATACTTGCTTTCCTTGAACTTCATGAGGTTTCTTCTTGCCCTTTTCTATAGACAACATTGTACATAGTCCACACATCTGGTCCATACCTCTTGAGTTTTGTAAGATCTGTAAGGAAATCATGTTGGAAACCTTGCTAAAGTAACAGTAGGTTACACACATACTCTCATTCCTTTCCTGTCCTTTATTTACCGATCCAGTCATCTCATCAAAGAAGGCAGTGCTCTTGAGAGCACTGTGCTGGCTCTTCCCACTGGAACCCATCTTCTTCATTTCTTGCAAATGGCTTCTGGGTGGATTTGTTCCATAATCTTCCCAAAGGTTAGCATAATCTGGCTGGCCAGGCTATACTTTTTGTTCTATGTTAAACTGAATGTTGCATTTGTCTCTTTTCAGTCATCAGGGACCTCCTCCAACTACCACAACCTTTCAAAATCATTGTGATTCCAATTCTTCAGTGCCTCTGGCATCACTAAATGGCCATTTCTGACAGAGTTTCTCTCACTCCTCTTTTTTCACAGATCATAAGGAATCACAAGCCATAGCATATTGTTTTATACATCTTTTGTGTTGGCTATACAATAATATGAATGCAATGTTTCTACGTTTAAGTTATGTGAAAATTTTTTTTCCAGACCAAGAGATGTTGCAGTTTGTTTTCATTATATTCTTCAGGAATTACTGATGAAAGAAACATATACCTTATGCATGCAAAAACACCTATAATTTAGTTATTTTGCAGAGAATATAGTCTTATTATTCTGTACACAGTATTAGATTTGCCTCACATCAGCAGCAAGCAAATTAAAATTTCCAGGATGCAACTCTTTAGACTAGATTAATCTGGAAGATGCTGAGCTCCTGTAGTTTACTATTAGATCTGGTCTTCCACATACCACCTTTCCTACTAGGTACTTTGTTTTTCAATCTGTATAATTCCGTGTTTTATAATTGTTTAAAATAGTGTCCAGACCAGCATGAAGAGTTCTGCACAGCTGGATTTATCTGGAAATCACACAGACAGGGAAAGCAGTTACCTGCACGAAGACCTAGCTTGGGAGATGTCTTATCTCCAAGGGTCTGTTTGCCTGGATTGGGAAGAGCTGACTTGTTGGCACCTTAGAATTGTATGGATCTGTGACTTTGATGTTAATGTACAGAACAAGATTTACAAGATACTGAGAATGGACTTTTGCAGGTTTGCCTATCCTTCGCTTATTATCCTGACTTTCCCTGCTGTGACTGTTTTCTCTCAGTGTGTAACAAATCACAGGATGCTTCCCAAACCAGACTGATATCTATTTATTTTACACTGCAGAGCTACTGCAGTGTAAAATAAATTATTATAGATATATTATTAATAATTAACATTCAAAAGGTTTCAGAATATTAAGTCAGAAAAGTACAAGAGGATTGAACGTTTAGGGGATATGCAAGTAGAGCAGGTATATAGAGAGCTGGAAATAAACCAGGAGAAATTGTATGCTATCACATCTGATTACTACCCTGAAGATCTTTCAAATACACAGACACAGGGATAATGCCAGAGTAGATTAGTAAACTCTTGATTGCATTTGGTTCCTACAGAGATTTTTTTGTTTAATGTTATTTATGTTGTTTCGTCCAGCACTTGAATTCAATGAGTGGAAGTAATTTAACTTCTGTTCTCTTATATCAAATTTTTCCTTCTCTTCTAGTGCAATCATGGAACACAAAGAGCTGTTGAAGGTCCCCTGGGATTGGCAAATAGGTAAGAACACACTTTACCTCATGGGAGATGGTTGCTGAAGGAGGTGTGGAGACAGCCAGCATTTGGGGAGGCAGGCACAGAGTTTCAAGGGAGCCAATGCTATTAACCAGTGACTTTTCCACTGGTTACTACCGAAGGTTGAGCCTCATAACTGCTCCCAAACAATCTGTCCTCCATTGGTGTGTTGTGCCTTCCCTGCAAAATCAGATTAAACATATGAATGCTGTAAGATAACCATTCAGACAGCCGTAAAGTAAAACAATAGTGGGGTTCCAGTTCTAAGACTGAATGCAACACTGGGGCCATAAATGAGGCAGTCATTAAGAGCCAAACCTTTCCAATGAAAGCCAAGGAAAGAAAATGGAGCCTAACAAAATAACCTAAAAAAGTACTTGCGGTGCATATTATAGCCTCATAAATTCACTTCCAGGAGGAACATTTTGTATGGAAGTGATTTAATTGCTTTCAAAATAGTTTTGGTGGAATAAAGCAGATGTGTCCTTTTAGACAAGTTTTGGGAGCATCATGCCCAATGAAGCAGTTATGGTGTTCTGCCAAGCAGGGGATTGCATTTTCCCATTTCAGTTTGGAAGCTGAGTTGATGAGTGCCTTCTAATTGGTCCAGTGAATTATTTGGTTTAAAAGCAAATCGATATCTAGGGGAGTCCCTATAATCACTCCTTCACTGTTTATGACAATAGAAGAAATAAAAGAATACTAGTAGCACAGACCTGATTGATTGCAGAGGACTCAAGCTTTGGCAATCCATTGACAGCAGCTCTTTACCTAGTTTCAGACTGAACATCAAAATGACAACTCAGAAGTGTGCAAAAACAACTGATTGTGTGGGGTCTCCCTGAGGGGAGGGGATACAAATTGTGGAATACGGTTGGTTTCTTTAAACTTGGTTTGCAATTTCCTTTCATCATCTTAAACCTTGATAAATACAGCACATTTTTCAAAAAACATTGCACCTAGAAATCTTGGAAATTTGATGGTTGAGCTGTAAAACTAAGTGACAAATCAATTTAAAGTATCCATGGAGAGACACACTCAACTGTGTACTAAAGTGTATTGGCCTTCTTTAATATGAGATAGTTAGCATAATTGCATCAGTGTTTGTTTATATTTCATGACAAGGAGCTTAGGGACATAATTAATCTGGTACTGATGATACCAGTGGTCATAGTGAATTAATCTACTGTCCATGTAAATGTCGTATATACTTCCATGAGATTTCTCTTCAAACTCAGATCAGTGAAATGTGCTATTAAAATAAGGTCTTACTTAATCTGTGATGCTGCCAAGATGTCCCTGAAAGTTGATTACTAATTCTGAAGAGTCCTTATGCTTCACAAGGCTGAGATCATCTTAGCAAAACCATCATAGATATGAACTTGTTTTGTTAGAGCAATAATTGGAAATGTGGTGTAGTTGAACATGGATTAAATGGTGACAGTTCTGTAGTTCTTCCTTGGCTTCCACTGCACCTGGTGTACTTTGCATTGCATTGGCAGTGATACAAGATTGTCAAAAAGTGATTGACAAATCTGTATCAGGGAGTTCACGGCCTTGTCCTGGGTAGTTATCCACTGTGACAGACTCAAACCTGCAGTCCAGCAGAGTTAAATCATCAGCCTTCCGAATGGTGCTGATAAAGTCACAGCAGGCAACCTAATAAATAAATCAAGGTGGCCTGTTGCCATCTGCCATAATTGTGCTTTTAAGATGAAATGAGCTAGCTTTTAACTGATGCAAATGATTTTTGAATATAAAGATCTAAAGCCAATCTGTTATGTCTATCATGTTTAACACAGGCTGTGTCCCTCCTGGTGTTAATTTTGGAAATTGCCCTGATACATATCATCATCTTCACACTCAGTGTGAATCACTGTAGCTCTGTTTGTATCCTTGAAGGTTTAAGTAATAATACTTGCTGACAACCACACTGAAAGGAGGATGATTTTACAGTTTTGAGAGAATGGTTTCATATGAGACCATGACAAGTTTTATAGTGATAGATGAAATACTAACAAATAAACTCACATCAGTTTTATGTAAGAGAAAAGCCAGTTTGTAGCTCCAAGGAAGTGTCCTTTGTTACCAGGGGTTTGAATATTTCTGAATGGTCTTTTTTCCAAGGCAGTATGGAAGATCATAACTGATTCCATGTCATGCCAATTAAACATTTGCTTTTGGAGTAAAAGCACAAAGGCAACATTTGTACATCATGGCACCATGCAACATTCAACCACCTTGCTCAGGAACAAGAAGTTCTCAAGTCATGTTGGTCTCTGTCCTGCTTGGGCTGTATTAGAGTGGTCCCTAGGGACAGATCCTGCCTATTTGTGTGAAGACACCAAGTGTAAAGAGAAATGGAGAAATGCTGAGGGACTGGGGCTTGTTCAGCCTGTGGAGGAGAAGTTACCTGCAAGGAGGTTATCTAAAGGACAGAGCTGGTACATGGCTCTGCCAGAGGTGCATGGCAGGAGGATGAGAGCTCAAATGACAGATTCAGACTGGATATAAAGAAAACCACCTCCACACTGTGGGCAGGCAGGCAGCAGAGCAGGTTGCCCAGAGAGGTTCTGGAGTCTGCTGGGTCTGCAGCACTAGAGGCGATTCCCAAGGCTGCTGTTTGCACTGCATGGGTACCTGAGGAGGCTGAGGCTTCAAGCTGTTGACTTAAATAATATTTTCAGTCTCAAAATTGGCCCTCTAAGAAGCATATATATCTGGAAATCATATTATGTTAATTTCATTTGTTTATTGTCACCACTAAATGCCACCCAACTGGTGGATATTACATATATTTTGAAGCTGTAAATTAAATGCCACTTTATATTCACCTCTGCTAGGACAGCTACAGTTTAAGCAATTTTCCACTGGAACTGAAATGCCCTTTGGAAAAGCAACCTGTGAAGCTGGCTGTCAAATAATGTGAACACCAAGGCAGTACCATAAAATTACACTGTAAGTTGAGTGCATAAACCAGCAAAGCTGTGTTAAATCCAGACAGCCAGACGCTTGGTGGACCAGCTGGTGATTTGCAGACTGTATTTGACAATACTGACTTCTGATCCAGAATGGCTTTGGCGCCTGACCTGTTCTTCTTGAGCCTGCAAGAAAAGCTGGCTTAGTGCTCCTGTATGCAAAACAATTTCCCATTGACCAAAACTTAATTCCACATGGTGCAATTATTTCCCTGATACAGAAGAGTCACAGAGTTTAAATAAAGCAGCTTTCAAGCACTGCCTAAAACGTAATTCTGTTACCAGTATAGAATGCACACCTTATAAATTTGCTGCCTATGGGTAAAAGCAAAAAGTTTTTGCTATAATTGTCCATATTCTGAATATAAATTCAAAATTCCTTATCGTGCCATAATATGTATGGACACTGATAGTTTGTGTCTGCTATGTTCATTTCAGTTGAATGTACACTTCAGTTCATATGCTTCCAAAAGACTCAATCTGTCACGGCTGATTTTTGTCCTTTAGACAGCTTTACTAAAGTATTTTTAACTAAATGGATCCACATGCAGATATATGGCCATTGTATGGCTTTTTTTTGTTTTTTATCCTTTCTAATCCCTTCCAGGACTTTAGCAATCAGATTTTCTACAACTTTTAGTCAATAACATGTTCTGAAGAGCTGGCATGAGTCTAAATTTAGGCTTATGCACATATCAGCTGGGAATTCTGCAGCTTACAGCAGCCTAAGAAATATCATTTGCATGAGAGCAGATGAGTAAAGTGTTTGCTGGTTTTTTAACTTCATATTGATTAATTTGCCTTGGGATTTATCAAGTAATAACTGAAGCAATGAATTCTTTCCCAGTAAGTTATTTAGGTTTTTTAATTAATTTAGATTTTTACTGTAATGTATTTTTATTTTATTAGTGTCTAACAATCTAATTTGTGTGAGGCACTCTGTAAACATGTAGCAGGAAAGAGTTTCAGCTCACAAAAGTTTTATTGAGGAAGGCAGACAAAAAGGAGTAGAGGAACAGAAGTGCAAAAATCTGAAGTGATTTGTCAGTTTTGGTGGCAAAATAGGTCTAGGATCTCTGACACTTGAGTGCTGTCCTCATGCATTCATCCACTTGCTCATTAACTCCTCTGAAAATAATATTGCATTCATATTTTGGGTCCATTCCCAAAAAACACTGTGTGGTCCATCCAACTCAGCTGAACTCACTTGGTGCTGGGGACATTCAGCTCCTGCAGAGACTGAATTTGATACATTCAAATGCATCATTATGTCCAAATCTAAGTAGGACATGAGGTAGTCACTGGTAGTATATGACACCAACTTGAAACAGCTCTGCTATTATGGAGACCCCAAAGGACCCCATGTCCAGTGTTGATATGGTTTTCACTGTCTGTATATGTGTACATTATTAATTTGAATTTTTCTTTAAAAAGCATTATTCTTTCTTTTCCTAAAAGCACAACCTTTGGCAGAAGGTTGTCCCAGCAAAGTCATTTCTGCAGGCTGTAAGGTCACTTTGCCTCTTGTTTCTCTTCTGCAGGCTTGCTGTATGTTGGCTTTAGTGCCTGTATGTTTGGCCTCTACAGCTTCATGCCAGTGGTCATAAAGAAAACCAGTGCTACTGCTGTCAACCTCTCCCTGCTCACAGCTGACCTGTACAGCCTCTTCTGTGGATTATTCCTCTTCCACTACAAGGTATGTGAAATGAGAGATATGTTTGGTAACAGCAGCATGCCTCAAGAAACATCAGTTAAGGACAAGGAAACAAAAGAAGCCTCCAAGCTTTGTTAGGTCTAAACAGTTAAAGTGCAAGTTGATTTTTTTACTTCAGGCTTCCTACACTAAAACAAATTTTATTTCATTATTTGTTTTCTGAGAGAGCTCATTTGGTCTTTTTGTTACAAGTTTTAAGATTTGAGTACCTGCTTATCAGCCACTGAATCATTAATTTCATGTTGCCTATCAAAGGTTACCTTCAATTGCAGTGAACAGACCTAATGTGGCAGCATGAAGGGAGGGACTCTTCCAAAATTCCCACAGACTTTTTTTTTTGCCTGGCAATAAGGTTGTTTCATTCATACTGATTCTGAATTCATAACTAAATTGTTCATGAATTGCACCTTTCTCTTTGCCAGACCAGCGGCTTGCCTCGTATTGTAAATACCAAAATGTGCAGCATATTTGTGTTTAAGTTAAACTCTGACCTCCCAGGTCCCCTAATGTTTAAAGCACCATGTGGTACAGGACCACATTTGACCTCCAGTTATGAGGAGTGGCACTTCATTATTCACAAATATCTCCCACCAGTGTCCATCCTGTGAAAATAACATTTCAGTGCTGGAAGTAATTGCTTTCTACCATCATTTATTCATAGGAGGGAGGTTACTTGATAGCTAAATTGTGTTAGAAGTCTTAGGCAAAAGAAAGCCTTAAAATTCTGAGTGTCTAATCAACTTATATCAGATTTTGTTGTAGTAGTAATACTTGCATGACTCTGAATGTGACAGTGAAAGTTCAAATGTTCAGAGTTCAACACAAAATTGTTTGTCATTGCTGTCTTTTATTTTGGTTTTGTGGCTTTGAGAATTCTGCACGCACAAGAAAAGCAAGAATAGAAACAAAAATTTGACTAAAAACACAATGTAGGGGTTGCCTGCTGCTTTGCAGCTCTGTCTCATGGTGATATCATTTCTCCTTCTTTCTGCCTCACACTTCAAACCCCAAGTGTTTGACATCAGGTGTTGTCTGAAAACTATGTCCTGTAAATACTATTATTTGATACACACAGACAAATATATTTAGGGGTGTTAGTCCACTGTTTCTAAGAAAAATTAGTAAATTACACAATGAAAGACAAATGTTATTCTGAAAACAGTGATGGTGGTGTACTAGCAAAATCAAACTCCAATAGAGGAAAAGACTCAAAAGGCAGCAGAGGGTGAGCAGCTCTGTGCTCAGCATTGCTCAAACCTAACAAAAAAGGCAATTTTGCAAACACAGACTCCAAAGTTCAGATGCTTGAAAGGCAAAAGGTGAGTTAAAGATTTAATTTCTTCCTTGTGTCTGATGGATACATTAGCAGAGCCAGGAAGGCAGAATTTTCAACTTTACTGACCCCCATCATTCTACAGTAAGTGCATGTCAGCTCCCATCCATAATGGCATCTTGGTCTCCCTCCAAAACCTGTATGAGAAAAGTGTCCAAGAGTAGAAGGCTCAGAACTGGGAGGTTTTCTGGTTGAAAGCATCCATCTCAACATGTGTCCTGGTAAATTGGTTGAGTTCCACATCTGAAGTAACTGATGGTCCCCTCTGTCCCTTGCTCTAATTATTAGAAAACTGAAAGTCTCATCCTGTGGTTACTGTATGTATCATGCTGTTGCTTTCATAAACACTTATCAATTACTTAAACCTATCCAGGTTTTATACCTCCACTGCTTTCCTTGGAAGACCTGCGGAACATTACTTCTCCAACAGTTACAAACCTCCTTATCTCCAGCATAAATTTACTTGTGCCTGGTTTTGGTCCATTCAACTTTCTAGCAAGAGTATCCATTAGCAGCAAGAATACCCATCTCCATGGCATTTTACTCCATTGGTACATCAGTAGAGGGGAATCATATTGTCTCTCAGCCTTCACTAATCAGGGCAAGCCCTACTCTGCACCTCACCTGGTTGGATTTCATCCTCCCTGAGACAGCCCCTTCAGCTCGAGGTCATGGTCCCTCCAGCACCTGGTGCAATGATTTTTGCTCTGTTTCTCTAGGCAGCCAGTTACCCCATAGACAGCAAACCAGCACTGACATTTTTCATCACAGCATTTCTTTTGTAATTTATCCTCATCCTGCACTCCATACAACTCATGTGTCTCACCTTTCTTCTTCCCAGCTGAAGTGTTGAAACGGAGAAGACCTTTATAAGGGCTTTTTGAAAGGACCTTTATCTGAAATGCAGCATCAATTTCTCAAGCCGTGTCTCCTTTCACACCCTTCAAACTTACATTGCAGATGAAATTTGAAGAGAAAAGCTATATGCAAAGATTATGTCGATTTCAAAGTCCACTTAGTTATTTGGTTTCTTCTTTAGTTACCGTGTTTTTATTCATAGTCAGATGACCTTTTCTTTATGGTTTGCTAACAGGTATCATTTTATCGAGGAAGTGGAACTGTGAAATGTGTGACTTGCACTCAATAATGAAGTCCGATAAATTGGTATGAAGTGATCCAAAATAATTCCCCTCCTAGGACTGTGTACACTTGCTTGTTTCCTAGCTTTTAAAGAGCTGTTTTGTTCCTAGCCAGCTGTACATCTCCTGCAGCTCCTTCTGCTTTTTTCTGCACTGGCCAATGGGCACAGCCCCACTTCACTGGGAAACAAATGGGTTTTTGCTCAAGCAGGATCAACTGAGTGGTTTAGTGTCCCTTGCAGAGTATCATTTTATGAGGCTTTCAAGATGTTGTGATTTTTCCCTCTGCTGCTACTTTTATCACCAGACAGGTTTATTGCACCTGTAGCAGTAGATCTATGAAAATCCACGGAAAATGCAGAAAATTAGTTTAACTGAGCTTTAGAGCTTTTGAAACCAAACTGAAGAGAAGATTGTCTTTGAAGTGTTTTGATTCATTAGCATTTCATTCTTATATAATACAGCCTTGCAACATCATTGCATGCAGGACATGACTGAGTTTATAAACAGCTGCATCTCTAGTCTTACCCCACATGCAGGCATCTTCTTAGCACACTGAACACTTTCCAGGCCCATGGAAGCTGGAAATTCAGCCTGTTAACTTGACACAATTCTGGTGATATATGTGTAATTCAAGATGTTAATTTTTCAAGATTTTATCATATTAAAATGTAAAAATAAGTGGCTTTCAATTGGAGACAGATTACTAGATTGTCATGCATCATTCTTAAAAGTTCTCGCATCCTCCAAATAAAAGATGTCTTTTTTCTGTAATCAAAAATTGATTTCAAATATTCCAGTGGATGGATAAATGGCTGGCTTCTTTGGTAGCTGAATATCCACCACTGCCATAGCATTTAAGTATACACCACCATATTTTTAATTTTTTTTTTTAATTCTCACCATATTGAGATGTGTTATACAATTTTTGTGTTCAAAACC
Organism: Melospiza melodia melodia; assembly: GCF_035770615.1. NCBI lineage: Eukaryota > Metazoa > Chordata > Aves > Passeriformes > Passerellidae > Melospiza > Melospiza melodia. The sequence continues at coordinate 26,706,132 of NC_086196.1, forward strand.
TTCCTAGCTGGTCTGTTCTCATTTTACCTTCCTCTTTAGCACAAGTAACAGGTCTTATGCTAAAGAGGACTGTCTTTGGCCGTTCTTTGTTATGGATTCATGAACATGAGTGGTGCTAAAAAATTCAGGGCCCCCTCTCTGGGTGCATAGAGTTGGAACTTTATATAAATATGGGGCCATTTTTTGTAGGAGTATTCTTTTTTATATTTTGATCTCAGCCTAAGCTCTTTTGTTATGTGAACTGTTAGACTTATTCCTTTTCATTTGCAAGCTCCATGTTGTCTTTAGTCATTCTAAGAAAATTATGTTCTCACTAAATAATCTAAGCAGTTTATTTTATATTTTCCAGCAGCTAGAGCAGGAATACTGATTGTGTTCTGGACCAGCAGGTTGAATCACACTATATTATATCATTACCTAGCAAGCTAAGCACAATCAATTATATTATTCCTTGGCAAATTCATTCATGACTTTATCCAAGAGGCAGCTATAAAAATTCAGAATTTCTGGATATAGTAGTAATTCGTGTATCTTGATTTAGAATCTCAGGGAGTATCTGTGACAAAGGACTTGGATAGACAGATGAACATGGTACTCAAAACCTTCCAGGACCAGAAATCTGAAATTATGCTAGTTGAGACCTCCTTTGCTGATACTAAGTGATGTTTCTAAAAATTAGCTTTCAGTGCTAATTCTAGCAGTATCCATCCAGTGGAAGAGAGCAAATGACAATCTTCCCATTACATCAAGAAGCAAGCCATGAAGACAGGGATTTTTCTAGATGGAGAAGAGAGGGTGAAGGGGTTTCCTGTTGTTTTTGGTCCAGCAGAGATCCTAAGCAATGCCTGTGAATTTGGGATTTACACAGTCTTCACTGTAGTGAAAATTTGGCCCTTGCTACAAACATGAATTGAAGTCAGTGTGAGTTTTTCTGCTGTCTTTGGTGCACTTCAGTTCATTTTCCTAAATTAGAAAAGCCTACCACTCAAGGAGTAATCTTTAGAAAAATTCACAGTTTCATGACTATACAGATGAAACCTTATTTTTGACCTTGACTCAATATGCTTCAGGCAGTCCTGGATTTTCTTGGAGCAGGATGGATACAAAGTCTGTGGTTTGACAGCAGGAGTTAAATAAAATTGGTTTGGTTTGGGGGAGGATTGTTTATTACTTTGATCTTTATTTGGCAGCCATCCATAAACATCGGAGAGACTTTTCCCAAACCTCTGACCTGAGAAAATACTTCAGTTTGTGTTCTCACCTTTTTTTTTTAACTTCCCTGACAGTATTAGCTGAAGTCAGTAAGATCCTGTTTGCTTGCACTTGTTAGGGAACTAACACCTACCTATTTTAAACTTTGACAGTGGTGCTGTCAGTGGTGCATCATTATTTCTAGGGAAGCAGGCAGGGCAGGCTAAAAAGCTGTTTTTTACACTATCACTTTCTCAGTCATATATTTAAAGATATTTTCCTGATGAAATTGAGTATGCAGGTTGCTGATCCATAAACTTCCTGTTTTAATGGAATTTAATCTCACAGGGCTTTTATCCTTGTGAATACTTCTAAGCCTGTGCTAATAATGAGGGTAAGTCATATTACTAGTTAATTCTTTATTTCATTGGTAATGTGCAAAAAAACCCCTATGTTCATGTTTCCTTTTCTTTTCCAAAATACTAAATTTCTTACAGTGGATGTCCTCTCAACAGCTCTGCTCCCATGAAGCTCTACTGCCTTTCAGCTAAGCAGCATCATTTTCAAATATCTTTAAATTTATTTATTTATTTAATTGGTTAGCTATTTGAATTTCCTCCTCCAAATTCTAGTCAATTAGAAAATAGTTACGTGTCTATATTTAAAGAGCTACCTTGAGGTGTAAAGGAGTTAAGTGTGTCTTTGATCACACAGATTTCTGTGACAGAAAGGGCCCCATCCACTCACCCTTTTTGTGATGATGCAGGATGGCATACAATAAAAAAGCTATGAAGTAAACTGACAGAAGAGAGTAGAAGCTGGAAAACAAAGTGTCTTCCACTAAGATGTTGCACAGCCTGACAGGTTTTTAACAACACAGCACGGATATGGAAGCTTTTTCAAAATACTGCATTTTTAAATGTCTTCCTTTCACAGTGCTGTCTTGCAATAGATTCATTAGTTGCAAAGCATGAATAGTGGAACATGGATACTCACTCTTTGGAAGGCATCAAGAAAGGTGTAAATGATGAGGCATTCATATTGCAGAAGTTATGATAAAAGCTTTGATTTCAAATATATATTTCAGACACTAGCTCATCTAAATGTAAAGTTTTTTAGCTTGCTTTCAGTGCTTCTAGCTTGGGATTTTTTCATTTGGTCTCATGTTAAAAGACTGTACACAACAGAACTGATTTGAAGCTTTCTAGGAAAATGCATTTGTGTTGAAAATGCCCAATTATCAAAATGCTAAGTGAACACGTCTTGATCTTAGAATACTCCAAAGCAGACATCACCACCCCCTTTTTATTGCGGGTAACTTCTGAACCACGTCTTTCTATCTCTTAGTGTCACACCTTCCTGCATACCTCAAATGTTAAAATGTAAAATTTATGGAATTAGTGAAGAAATTATTAGGGAATTGTTCAGAGATCTCTTAAGTATACAACAAGAGTACATGGTGAAGTGTAGTTAGAATCTGAAGGAGATAAATAGCTTTTAATTCCCACGCAGTATGAGAGCTCAAAGGTATTAGGGGAACTCTTCCTGTTACTGGAATTAATGATAAATCTTCAACAAAACCATATTGATTTTAAAGGTGCTGGTGAATATGGATTGGAAAAGGAAAGCTGGGAGGTCACAGCAATAAAGATGCATAATATCAAAGAACGAGAAATGGATTGCAAACTGCAGAGAGCAAAAAACATTGTAGCAAATAACTACATTTTTCTTTATCACAAGAAAAAGTGCAGACAGAAAAAACATAATGAAGCCATCCTATCTAAAGAGATGGATCTTACTGACAACATACTTTTTCTAAATGATGTTCAATGAATATGAAAGCAAAGACCAAGAGGCTAAGTTTTGTAATTACTTGTGGAGGAAAAAATCAGCATAAATAAAAACCTCAGCATTTCCCAAGACAAGCATATTTTGAAGACAAGGGAGTACAATGAATTTGTTGAGTTATATATCTCAGCAATAATTTCCAACCCAGGAGAGAAACCAAAAAAAAAAGAAAAGTAATGAATCAGCAAGGCAGCAGTTACATTCAAAAGCTTAAACAAGGTTCAGCTACTGAAAATCTACAAAATTTTGAAATTATGATTCTTTGAATTGGATGCTATTTTCACCTTTGCTTAGGGAAACAAAGACTAGAAGTTCCTCAGAGATGTATACAGAATCAGCTTTGAAAGAAAATGCTAAGGGTTAAATGCAGTAATTTATTATAAATTTGTTATGGAACTGAGTAAACTCTATTTCAAGATGTGACCAGAAAATAAGGTAGAATATTTAGGAAGTGTGCAAAGAATTATGTGTGGCCTACAAGTTATGCCATGGTCTATGAGCTGCCAGGAAGAAACATACATAAAATCTGTTTTGGTATACAACTGGAATTGTAGAGCTTATTCCAGTTGTGCCTCCTACCAGCCACATCAGTGACTGCTACTGACATACAGGGCTAAAACATCTACATCAGCTTCTCTTTCCTACCAGAATGGAGGAATGGATCAACACACCAAAAAAAAATCAGTTAGAAAACATCACTTTTACACACTTTCCATCTAAGCAGTGGAGTATTTTATTAGCTTCTATAACATCTACAAAATCATCTTCTTTTGTCTAAACTCCCCCTTCCCACTAAACTGGAAGCTTTCAAACCCCTGATATGGGATGGATGCTTGACATCAGCACTGCTGACAAACAATTTTATTAACTGGACTAAATTTCTGGAATTATTCCCATCACCTACCTGTGTTAAGTTTAGCAAGGAACTCTGTTAAAAAGGCCCATAATGGATCTGAATGAGATTTTTAACAGCTTTAACTTATAGTAATATGAATTTTATATCTTAAAGATAAGAGGAAAACTTGTAAGGGAGAACTTCAAATGCAACTAGACAAAAAAACTATTTTAAAAACTGTTATGCTGAAATAAAAACTGAAATAAACAGAAGACAGGAAATCACAAAAGAAAAATAATACTGTGCAGCTAAAAAAGAGAATGAGTGAAATCTAATTACTCTAAAAGATAAACCAAGCTTGGCAATGAAGAAGAAAGTGAAACAAGCAGTAAAAAGTTCTTGTATATTAAGAGAAGAAATAGTTTTGCTGCACAAGGACAGTGGAGGCAGAAATTGAACGATCTTTCACTTGGCACCAAAACAAAAATGGGACCTTCTGTCATATTCAATAGGGATGAGAGTTAAATGTGAAGACTATGTACCCTCTTTAATAGAAATGGAAATTACTATGTCAGAAGTAGAAACAGAACACAATAATCTGAATGCCTCAAATTTGACATGGAGTAGACAATAAAATAAGAAGGAGACATAATTAGGAACATGGAGATAAACGGAAAATTGGATGAAATGCAAGCTTGTTCACACAAGACAGATAATCCTGTCTAAATCTGATGTCTGTCCGATCATTTAACAGATTTTTATAGGGAAAAGTGAAATGGTAGATCTAATGTGCAAGGCTTTTGAACAGTGCAGCACAGAAAATTAGCAGCTAAAGAACAAGATTATTGATGTAAAGATTGGAAGGCAGGTGAGGAACTGGCTAATGAGGATAAAGGACAAGGCAATGTGCTGAGAGAGAAACAGCATGCTCGAAGGAACTCGCTGATGGAGGTCCCAAAGAGTTGGTCTGAAGACCAGCCTTGTGTAGTGACTGTAGTAATAGACTTGGCACCCTCAGTAGGAAGAAGAATTAGAATAATCAGGCAACCAGAACTGGCTGACATTGAGAAATGCTGTGAAGCACAAAGTGCGAGGCAGTGTCTGTGGCAACAGATGGGAAGAATTTGAGCACGGTCGTGACAAAGCTGTTTCCAAATGAGTCTGTCTAGGTATTTCTGGTATTGACGAAGAAGTGCTAATGCCATAGGACATGGCAACTTACCATCTCAGGGACAGCACTTTTCTAGCTGTAGCTATAGGGTTTTTTTCTGTCAGCTCGAGAGCACCAAACAGCTTTTCTCTTATCTGCTCCAAAGACTCGACAGAGTAACCATATGGGCCCTAACAAAGTACTGAATATGCAGATCCCTAAAAAAATCTTTATTGTATGTAACATGGATTTGATGTGTTGGGAGGGACTATGGAACCTTAACATATATGAATTCATCTATAAATTCACAGGGAGAAAATGAGAATTATTTGATCTAATGATACAAGAACATATGGGTGAAAACTGAAAATGTATAGAAATTAGGGGGATTTTTTTGCAATCATGGCAGGGAGGTTCCAGGATAATTTCAAATAGGTTAGTGGGAAGTGAAAAAAAAATCCCTAATAATGCTTGCATGAGAAGGATTTGCCAGATGGAATATGTCATCTGATTGTAAGCAGTAACGGGGGGCTGGATTCGACAGCTTAGGACATGCTCTCCACTCTGATTCCCTCATGCACCTGCCTTGAGAGTCGACTCAATTGAGAGCTCCTGGAGCTCCTGCAGTTTGGCCTCTCGTTGCCAGCAGCAAATGTGTCACACTGCAGAGAACCCTGACATGAAACAGCCATGTCACACTCCCTCCAGACAGCTGGCCTGGTCACTCATCCTCAGAGTAACTGCAGCTGCACAGTCCTTGGGTCTCAGGGTAGGAGTGCCCCAAATTTCCATTGCCAGGAAAAAAGAACACCTTTTGGGAAGGAATTTATACAGGAATGTATTGTTAGATTCAGCAGAGAAAATATAAACAAAGAATCCAAGATGAATCAGTTATTGTAACTGTGGTTTTGAATGCACTGGGCACAATTAGCCTCATGTACAGTAATAGAGAATCATTACAGCAGACAGCTGCTGCTATATTAAATACTTGCACACAAACCCAAAAGGACACATGGCAACTGGCAGCTGATAGAGAAAACCAACAAAGAATACTGAAAGGTAAAAGGGGGGAGGGAAAATTGATTTTATAAGCTTTTCTGTTGTGCTCCTCCTTTTTGTATTAAGAACATCTGAAAGGATAGGTCCTTCACCACTTTCTTGCCAAGTAATTGAAATAAAATAACCAGAAAGTAAGCCCCTTTATGCCATAATAACGATGCTCACAGGAAATTAGAGAAATGTAATAGAAGTGTTTTAACTACACATAAAAATCTCTTTCCTACATAGATAAGATTAAAACAGATTGCAGGACTCATTCTACCTTGCACTTTTTAATTAGACAGACTGCTGGTACCGCAGGGGTACTGAACACAGGCTCCTTTTTTCTCCACATCTGATGTCAGAGGCAACAAAGGGAAAGAGAAGAGAAAGCAGTGTTCCCATCTCTCCTGGCACTCAGGAAATGAAGATAAGCCGTTTCACACAAACATTTTGCCCTATCAGGCATGTATTTAGAAATGACAGGCTATTATTATTTTTTTCTGAGGATGCCATTTAAGAAGCATGAAATCATGCAGCTTTGTGCAAAATCAGTATTTGCCTTACAGCTGCCTATGTCAAGCTCAGAGATTTTTCCTCAAAATGCTATTAGTTTTCTCCATAAGTTTGTTTCATTCCACCAATGAATTCCAGGAAATCTATTAAGTTTCCTAAAAATTTAATAGAATTTATGGTGACAGTTTTCCAGTAAACCCTCCTCACTGTTTTCCCTTGTGGATAACCTCAGCATCTAAAAGGTAAGAAAGCTTGGGTGTTTCCCACTGACCACTGCCTTACCAGTTATACTGTGCCCACCAGCAAATATAATCCAAGAACTGAAAAAGAGGGTGCTGCTGTATGACAGAAAACATAGATCAGTATGTTTTACATGGAGTAAAACATGCAAGCAGTAGAACAGAATCAACTGGAAAATTCAGAAAATGTGTCATCTGGTTCCTTGTCATCACGGTTTCTATGCAACATTTGCAATTCAGCATAAGCCATAGTAATGGACAGCATTTCATCTGAATTAGATCATATCGAGAGTGCAGGCAAG